>NC_081847.1:1977281-2587281 GCF_963259705.1 Myotis daubentonii | reverse complement strand
TGATACTTGTCTTTCGCTGACTGGCTTATTTCACTTAGCATGATACTCTCAGGTCCCTCCATGCTATTTCAAAGGGTAAGAGATTATTTTTTACTGCTCTGTAGTATTCCATGGTATAAATGTACCACAGGTTTTTTATCTACTCATCTACTGATGGGCACTTGGGCTGTTTCCAGATCTTAGCTATTATAAATTGTGCTGCTATGAACATAGGGGTGCATACATCCTTTCTGATTGGTGTTTCGAGTTTCTTAGGATATATTCCCAGAAGTGGGATCACTGGGTCAAATGGCAGATCCATATTTAATTTTTTGAGGAAATTCCATACTGTTTTCCATAATGGCTGCACCAGTCTGCATTCCCACCAGCAGTGTAAGAGGGTTTCCTTTTCTCAACATCCTGGCCAGCACTTGTCTTTTGTTGATTTGTTGATGGTAGCCATTCTGACAGGTGTGAGATGATACATCATTGTCGTTTTAATTTGCATCTCTGATGATCAGTGACTTTGAGCATTTTTTCGTATGTCTCTTGGCCATCTGTATGTCCACTTTGGAGATGTGTCTATTTAAATACTTTGTCCATTTTTTAAAAAAATGTATTTTTATTGATTTCAAAGAGGAAGGGAGAGGAAGAGAGAGAATCATTGATTGGCTGCCTCCTGCACGCCCCATACTGAGGACTGAGCCCGCAACCCATGCATATGCCTTGACGGGGAATCGAATCATGATCTGGTTCATAGGTCAACGCTGAACCACTGAGCCACACCAGCCAGGACTTTGTCCATTTTTTAATTGGTTTGTTTGTCTTCCTTTTGTTAAGTTGTATGAGTTCCTTGTATATTTTGGAAATTGACCCTTTATCAGGTGTATCATTGCTGAATATGTCCTCCCATGCAGTGGGCTCCCTTTTCATTTTGTTGATGGTTTCTTTTGCTGTGCAGAAGCTTTTTATTTTGATGTAGTTCTATTTGTTTATTTTCTCCTCAGTTTCCTTTGCCTTAGGACAGCGGTTCTCAACCTGTGGGTCGCGCCCCCTTTGGGGGTTGAACGACCTTTTCACAGGGGCTGCCTAAGACCATCAGAAAACACATATATAATTACATATTGTTTTTGTGATTAATCACTATGCTTTAATTATGTTAAATTTGTAACAATGAAATTGGGGGTCACCACAACATGAGGAACTGTATTAAAGGGTCACGGCATTAGGAAGGTTGAGAACCACTGCCCTACGAGATGTATCTGTAAACATATTGCTACGAGAGATGTCTGAGATTTTCTGCCTATGGTTTCTTGTTTCCTGACTTACATCGATCAGCTGCCTCCTGCACGCCCCCTACTGGGGATGTGCCCACAACCAAGGTACATGCCCTTGTTCAGAATTGAACCTGGGACCCTTGAGTCCGCAGGCCGGCGCTCTATTCACTGAGCCAAACCAGTCAGGGCACCATTGGTATTTTAATAGGGATTGCATTGAATCTGTAGGTTGCCTTGGGTACTATGGACATTTTAATGATTCTACCAATCCATCAACACCGTATATTCTTGCAGTTGTTTATATCTTCTATCTCTTTTTTCAACGTCCTATAGTTTTCTGAGTACTGGTCTTTTACTTCCTAGGTTAAATTTTATTCCCAAGTATCTTAATTTTTTTGTTACAATGGTAAATGGGATTGTTTGTTTAGTGTCTCTGAGAATTCATTATTAATGTAATAAAAAGCTATCAAATTTAATTCATTTATTAAATCTAGTAGTCTTTAGGATTTTCTATGTACAATATCATGTCACCGGTGAATAATGAAAGTTTTACTTTCCCCTTTCCAGCGTGGATGCCTTTTATTTCTTCTTCTTGTATGATTGCTGTGGCTAGGACAGTGGTCGGCAAACTCATTAGTCAACAGAGCCAAATATCAACAGTACAACGATTGAAATTTCTTTTGAGAGACAGATTTTTTAAACTTAAACTATATAGGTAGGTACATTGTTATTAACTTAATTAGGGTACTCCTAAGGCTTAGGAAGAGCCACACTCAAGGGGCCAAAGAGCCGCATGTGGCTCGCGAGCCGCAGTTTGCTGCCGACCGGGCTAGGACTTCCAGTACTGTGTTGAATAAGAGTGGTGAAAGCCGATATCCCTGTCTTGTTCCTGTTCTTAGGGGAAATGGTTTTAGTTTTTGCCCATTGAGTGTGATGTTGGCTATAGGTTTGTCATATATGGCCTTTATCATGTTGAGATATGCTCCCTCTAGTCTCACTTTGCTGAGAGTTTTTATCAAAAATGGGTGTTGGGTTTTTGCTAATTCGTTTTCTGCGTGTATTGATATGATCATCTGATTTTTGCTTTATGTAACATGTCACATTTATTGATTTGTGAATATTGTACCAGCCTTGCATCCCTGGAATAAATCTCACTTGGTCACGGTGTATGATCTTTTTAATATATTACTGGATCCGATTTGTTAATATTTTGTTGAGGATTCTAGCATCTATTATCATCAGGGATATTGGCCTGTAAGTCTCTGCTTTTGTATTATCTTTATCTGGTTTTGGAATTAGGATAATGCTGGTCTCATAAAAAGAGCTTGGAAGTGTTCCTTCCTCTTGCATTTTTTGAAATAGTTTGAGGAGGATAGGTCTTAGTTCTTCTTTGAATGTTTGGTAAAACTCCCCTGTGAGTCCGTCTGGATCCGGGCTTTTGTTTGCTGGGAGTTTTTTGATTGCTGCTTCTATTTCCTCAGTTGTTATTGGCCTATTCAGGTTTTCTGATTCTTCCTGATTTAGTTTTGGGAGGTTGTATTTTTCTACGAATTTGACCATTTCATCCACATTGTCCACTTGTTGGCATACAGTTAGTTGTTCATAGTATTTTCTTACAATCCTTTGTATTTCTGTGGTGTCAGTTGTTACTTCTCTGCTTTTGTTTCTGATTTTGTTTTTCAGGTCCTCTCTCTTTGTTTCTTGAAGAGTCTGGCTGAGGGTTCATCAATCTTGTTTATCTTTTCAAAGAACTAGCTCTTGGTTTTATTGATTTTTTTTAGTCTCTGTCATTTATTTCTGCTCTGATCTTTATTATTTCCTTCCTTCTACTTACTCTGGGCTTTTCTTGTTCTCTTTCTAGTTCTTTAAGTTTTAAGGTTAAATAGTTTGTTGTTGATTTTTCTTGTTTTTTGAGGTAGGCCTGTAGTTCTATGAACTTCCCTCTCAGGACTGCTTTTGCTGTGTCCCAGAGATTTTGGTTTGTTGTGTGTTCATTTTCATTTGTTTCCAGGAAATTTTTGATTTCTTTCTTGACCTTGTTGGTAACCCATTCATTGCTTAATAACATGCTATTTAGCCTCCATGTGTTTGAATGTTGTTAGGTGTCTTTTACTGTAGTTGATTTGTAATTTCATTCCACTGTGATCTGAGAAGATGCTTGATATGAATTCAATCTTCTTGAACTTGTAGAGACTTGTTTTGTGTCCTAACATGTGGTCTATCTTTGTGAATGACCCATGTGCACTTAAAGTCCTCTAGACGTTTTTAAAATATATTTAGGTGCTCCTATATTGGGTGCATATATGTTTACCAGGGTTATTTATATCCTCTTGTTGGATCTATCCCTTTAGTATTATGTAGTGACCTTTGTTGTCTCTTTCAATGGCCTTCGTTTTGAAGTCTATTTTGTCAGATATGAGTCTTGCAACTTCAGGTTTTTTTGTTTCAATTTGCATGGAAATTTTTTTCCATCCCTTCACTCTCATCCTGTGTGAGTCTTTTGTTCTGAGGTGGGTCTCTGGTAGACATCATATAATTGGGTCATGTTTTTGTATCCATTCAGCTACCCTAGCCTTTTGATTGAAGTATTTAATCCATTTATATTTAAGGTTATTATTAACTAGGGGCCCAGTGCACGAAATTCGTGCACTGGGTGTGTTTGTGGGGGGTGGGAGGGGTGTCCCTCAGCCCAGCCTGCCCCCTCTCACATACTGGGAGCCCTCAGGCGTTGACCCCCATCACCCTCCAATCGCAGGATCGGCCCCTTGCCCAAGCCTGACGCCTCTGACAGAGACGTCAGGCCTGGGCAGGGGACCCCCAGACCCCTCCAATTGCTGGCTCTGCCCCTTGCCCAGGCCTGATGCCTCGGCCAGAGGCGTAGACCCCCATCACCCTCCGATCGCCTGATCGGCCCCTTGCCCAGGCCTGACGCCTCCGCCAGAGGTGTCAGGCTTGGACAGGGGACCCCCATCTCCCCCCGATCACTGGCTCTGACCCCCGCCCAGGCCTGAGGCCTCTGGCCCAGGAATCATGCCTGGGCAGGGGACCCCCATCTCCCTCTGATCGCTTGCTCCACCCTCCACCCAAGCCTGATGCCTCTGACCCAGGCTTCAGGCCTGGGCAAGGGGACCATCATATCCCCCCAATCCCCGGCTCCGCCCCCTGCCCAGGCCTGATGCCTCGGCCAGAGGAGTTGACCCTCATCACCCTCCGATCACCAATCACCGGATCGGCCCCTTGACCAGGCCTGAGGCCTCCGGCAGAGGCGTCAGGCCTGGGCAAGGGCCCCCAGCTCCCCGCGGTTGCAGGCTCCGCCCCTGCCCAGGCCTAACGCCCTGGCCTAGGCGTCTGGCTCGGGCAGCGGGGACCCGCAGCTGTAGCGGTCCCGCGATCGTGGGCTTCGCTTTAGGCCCAGGCAAGGGACCCCTAGCTCCTGGGACTGCCAGCTTCGACCGTGCCCAGCTCCCATCGCTGGCTCCACCCCTACTTCCTGCTATCACTGGCCAGGGCAGAAAAGGCACCTGATTCTCCGATCATGGCTGGGGGGCAGGGCAAAGGCGGCCCCAGGGCCGCCTTTGCCCTGCCCCCCAGCTCTTAGCTCCCCCCTGGGTTTCCAATCACTGTCAGTGGCAGGGGGCTTCTTCCTGCTTTCCCTTTCGCCTCCCTGCATTGTGCCTACATATGCAAATTAACCGCCATCTTGTTGGCAGTTAACTGCCAATCTTAGTTGGCAGTTAATTTGCATATAGCCCTGATTAGCCAATGAAAAGGGTAGCGTCGTACGCCAATTACCATTTTTCTCTTTTATTAGTGTAGATAGGTACTTATTTATTACCATTTTAATTCTGTATGTCTAGGTTTCTCTCTCTCTTTCTTCTCATTACAGCAGTCCCTTTAGCATTTCTTGTAATGCTGGCATGGTTGTGATAAACTCCTTTAGCCTTTTTTTTTTTTTTTGGTCTAGGAAGCTTTTTATTTCACCATCGGTTTTGAAAGATAGCTTTCCTGGATATAGTAATGTTGGTTTCAGATCCTTGCTTTTTGTTACCTTGAGTACTTCATCCCATTCCCTCCTGGCCTGTAGAGTTTCTGATGAGAAATTGGGTGTCAGCCTTATGGGAGCTCCTTTGTAGATAACAGTTTATTTTCTTTCTGCTTTTAAAATTCTCTCTGTCTTTAATTTTGGCATTCTAATTGCAATATGTCTGGGCTTGGCCCTGTTTGGGTTATTCTTGCTTGGGACTCTGTGCCTCCTGAACTTGTGTGACTTTTTCCTTTACCTGGTTAGGGAAGTTTTCTGCCATTATTTCTTCAATACATTCTCTATCTCTTTCTCCCTTTCTGCCTTTCTGGCACACCTGCTATGTGAATATTGTTTATGTTTCATATTGCCCCACAGCTCCCTTAAGCTGTCCTCTTGTTTTTTAATTGTTTTTTCTTTTTGGTTCTCTGATTGAGTGATTTTTTCAACCTTGTCTTCTAATTCACTGATTCGATCCTCAGCTTCCCCTACTCTGCTGTATATTCCTTCCAATGTGTTCTTTTTCTGTGCTGGGTCATTCTTTATTTCTGTTTTCATAGTTACTATATCTTTCATTTAGGGGTTGTTTCTTTGTCTCCTCATTTTGGGTACCTGTTTTGGGTTTGTGACTACGTATTAGGTAGATCTGCTAGGCCTTTCGATCTCTAGTGCAGGGCAATGTCTAACACTCTAATTAGATCAGGCAAAGACTCAAAGCCTCCAGAGACTGCCTCTGTTTGCAGACTGATTGGATTTAGCCTTGAATATCCTCAGGCAATCGTCCACAGGTATGGCAAGAATTTTTCCCAGCAGGGCGGAGTGATTGCTTCTGCCAGGAGGCTAATTATTCTCAGTCTCCTAATGGGCCTTAGGAACTCCTCACCATGGGGCAAGGGGTTTCCCAAATGGGTGGGTCAGCTGTCTTCCCCCAGGCAAAACTGCCTAGATAGTAATTGTCTGCATGAGAAAGATGACGTCTGTAGAGTGAGGGAATGACTCAGCACAGGAAACCAGGGTGTCTGCCTTCTGAGCTCTAACCCTAGAGCCCCCAACCCTGACTTCTGCTCTTTCAGCTGCAGCCCACTCGGCCCTATCTCTGGCAGAGCACAAGGTGAGTGGCTGCACAGGGAATTTTGTATATTGCCCTTTAAGAGGGGGTCTGAATTTCCAGCCATCTCCCCCTGGCTGATGGCACCCCCACTGCTTTTCACAGCCAGATGGTATGTGGGTACCCTTTTTAGTTCTGGTGCTCTCTGCTGGGGGGCTCAGCTTGGGGATTAGACCCCAGAGTTCTCAGTGGAAACCCCTCACAGCTGAGATATCTCTCCTGAACTTGCTGTCTGTGGGCATCTGGCCAGCCCTTTCACGCCTCCGCCCCTCCTACCAGTCTCCATTCGGTCTCCACTTTTTCAGTCTTCATTTATCAGGGTTCTCTCCTGCAAGTCTTCCATTGATTATTCAAGAAGTTTTTCTGTTAAATAGTTGCAATTCCAGTTTTGTCCTGGGAGTGTGTCCGTGCAGCATCCTCTTTGCCACCATTTTTAATCTGCTAGAGGATATTTTTTCCATTGATTTTTTTAGAGAGTGGAATGGGGGGGGGAGGGGGGCACGGGGAGAGAAACACTGATGTGAGAAAGATACATTGAGTGGTTGCCCTCCCCAGAGGAAGCTGGGGATGGAATTGCAACCCAGGTAAGTGCCCTTGACTGGGAATCGAACCCCAGATCTTTTGGTCTGAGGGCTGGCACTCTAACCGCCAGGACTTGACGGGAGTGTTTTTATGCTTGTGCACAAGTATGGTAGTTAAGTGTACATGATTTGCATACTAAAGAAGCTTTGATTCCAACTTTTTGGAAGTCATTCATTAAAAATCTGTCATGGATACCTGTGGAAAATCGTAATAAGTGGTTGGCTTTTCAGAACTTCATTATGAAAACTTCAAACAAGTAGAATAGTGCGGCAAACATGCCTGCCCCTGCGGAGTCCCAACACTGGACCCAGTTTGCACATTCGCTTCTCCACACCTGCAGGTGGTCTTTGTTGGGTCCCTCAGGGTCGGTTCATCCTCAGCATTGATCAGTCTGTCTCCCACACTGACCAGCACCTTTGTCCCACTCAGCAGCATGAACCCGATTCTGTTACCTGATCTGGGCCATGTCTGTATTCCCTGCTTGTCCCCAAGACATGGCAGAGCTACTTTTCTCCCAAACCAACCACTTCCCGTGTCCTGTCTCCTACGTTTTTTCCCTGCCTTTGCCTTTGAACCTTTTCGTGGCATTGGCTTCCTGAAGAGATCAGTCATTTGTAGAAGCGCCTGTCCTTTAACTTGTCCTGCTCTCTGTTCCTGGGGAGCGGACACTGGAGCCGAGGCCTGACTGACACAGGTGCAGCATCTTTGGCCAGAACACCTGATAGGCGCACCTTTGTGTCAGGGCTGTGGTGACTGACTTTTCAGCTCCTGGAGAAGGGTTTCTCTTTTCCCAACACATCGTCTGTCATGGTCCATTCAGATTCCTGCCTACAGATACCTTTCTCTTACTTGTAGAGGGAAGTGTGAATCTCAGTGTTAGGAAGTTTTATTTTATTTTTTAAAAATATATCTTTATTGATTTCAGAGAGGAAGGGAAAGGGAGAAAGAGAGAGACACATCAATGATGAGAGAGAATCACTGATCAGCTGCCTCTTGCATGCCTTCTACTGGGGATCAAGTCTGCAACTTGGGCATGTGCTCTGACCAGGAATCGAACCGTGACCTGGTTTACAGATCGATGTTCAACCACTGAGCACGCCAGCTGGGCAGTGTTAGAAAGTTTTAGCTGCTTGGTTCTGGTCAAGTTCTGTTTGCTGAGCTTGGTTGATACTTTGTTACAGTGCCTGTTACTCTGTGTTCAAATATAGCCTCAGATTTCTTCCCAGTGTCTAGACCAGGTCTCAGTTCAGCAGGAGAACTCTCCCTCCCTGAAACCTGGTTGGAGCAGGGAACCTGGCAAGGGCTTACTGTTTGTTTACGTCAGAAGGAGAAGTGGAGGGGCAGCTGGCATTCATAGGATGGCCCTCTCTTTGCTATTTTGTAGAATTTTAAAGCAAACATACTTATGTTCAAATGCAAGTATTTATGTCAGAGTAAGACAGCTTGTTTTTATTTGGTGAATTTCTGCATGTTTTCATTTGGTAGATACTTGAGTTATATTTGGTGGCCTAATTGAGAAGTGTAATAAAGTGACTTTGTTTCAGATGCCCAGCATTTCTAATGCGTGCATACATTTTACTTCCTAGGGAGCAAAGGGAGAAAGAAGAAATTGAAAAGTACCGAATGGAACGCCCCAAAATCCAACAACAGTTCTCAGATCTCAAAGTAAGAGAGGGAAGGCACCCAAGCTGCCTTCAGAGAGCCAGCCTGCTCCGGGGTGGAGCTGCTGAGACGTCCCTAACTGTGCTCGTCCTTTCACTCGGGGTAGAAAAAGGCCCTGCTTTAGTCTGTTTAATTATCTGTCTGTGTGCCAAAAGTCTCTCTTCCCCCCGCCAAAGAAGGAGGGACAGAGGTGGATATTTTCTTGTAAGGTTAACTCTGTTTATCCATTTCTGAGCTGTGTCCTCTGGCTTTGACAGAACAGTTTTAGTTGAGTGAAGTGGAGGAGATCAGCACATTGACTTTTCTAGATGAGCAGACAACCATTTCTGCATCCAGGTCCTTTCTAAGCATGATGGTCTGGAGGGAGGATGGTTTTCCTTGGGCAGTGTGAAATTCTGCCAGAGAATTAATGTTTTGGGGGCCGGATGTTTTCAGAGGAAGTTGGCAGAAGTCACAGAGGAAGAGTGGCTGAGCATCCCTGAGGTTGGCGACGCCAGGAACAAACGCCAGCGGAACCCACGCTACGAGAAACTGACCCCTGTTCCCGACAGCTTCTTCGCCAAACATTTGCAGACTGGAGAGAACCATACCTCCGTGGACCCCCGGCAAACTGTGAGCGTGCCCACAGAAGGGAGCGGGCCTCGTTTCCTCTGGTCACAGTTAGACAGTGTGGTGGGCACGGGGTGTGTTGGACCTGGTGCTTCTGCAGTCCAGGCTGCACTGCCGCCAAGTCTGTCTGGACAACTGCATACGTCCTGAGGGACTGCAGCATCTTACCCCTTCTCTCTCCAGCAATTTGGAGGTCTTAACACACCCTATCCTGGTGGACTGAACACTCCATACCCAGGTGGAATGACACCTGGATTGATGACACCTGGCACAGGTGAGCTAGACATGAGGAAGATTGGCCAAGCAAGGAACACGCTGATGGACATGAGGCTGAGCCAGGTGAGAGTTCGTGTCCTGTAACATTTTCTACAGATAGTATTTTAAAATGTTTGTTTCCTGGTTATAAAACTAATACATCCTTGTAAAAAGTTCATTTTTTGAAGTGCTTTGTCACAGATGAGCAGAGCTGCAGTGCTGCCGTCCTGTCCCCTTACAGAGGGGCAGGGTTCTGCATTCCGGCTGGTGGGCGCTCCACCTGCGGGGATGTGATCAGTGCCAGCAACCGGGCAGCCCTGGCATGCGGACTCTCAGTGAGGCTTATGCCCACCCCTCTTTACCTGAATTTCAGTGCACGTCTTTTCTCCCTCACCCTCGATAATCATAGCCCTTAGGAGGCTGGCACTCCATTCGTTGCTCTGGAAGGAAGACCCAGGTGAAGTGGGAAGCCCATTCTAATTAGGACATGCACAACAGGAACCAGGAAGGACGATGCTTTCCAGTGTGAGTGCATATAGTGGACAACTTGTGCACAGTGTAAAGCACTATAAAGTCAAGAGCACCAATAAATTGGGGAAAGACTCGCGCACATGACAGCGGATGGCAGAGCAGTGTGATTCTGATCTATATTGGAGAGATTTGCACGCACACAGACATGGCTGCAACCCTCCCCTCCCCCCGAGATGCCAGAGAACTGGGGCGGGGGTAGGGGGGGCACTGAAGCTTCCTGGTAAATGCTTTAAAGGAACAACTTCCTATACGTAGACATAGTGAAAGTGGTGTAGTGAACTCTCCAACCACTGCCATTGGATGCAGTGGAAGCGCTTATGTTTTAATTGATCTTTCACAGCACTTGTTGAACTTTTTTTAGATTTTAAAAAATTATCTTTATTGTTGAAAGTTGTATGTGTTGAACTTTTGATGGTGAGCAGAGATTTTATAAAGACCGGTTACTACCTTTTGACTGTTGTGGCTAGTACTGCTGTGAGCCTTGGTGCACCAGTAGCTATTTGAGTTCCTGCTTTCAGCTCTTTTGGATATAAATGTAGAAGTGGAGTTGCTGGATGTATGGTGGTTCTGTCTCTAGTTTTCTGAGGAGCCCATATTGTCGCCCCCAGCGGCTGCACCATTTAGACGCCCACTGCAAAGAGGGTTTGGTTTCTCCACATCCTTAACAGCATTTATGTTTCCATTTATTATGACTTTTTAAAATATGTTTTTATTGATTTTCAAGAGAGAGAGGAAGGGAGAGGAGAGAGAAACATAGATGTGAGAGAGAATCGTGGATTGGCTGCCTCCTATACGTGCCTTGACCGGGATCGAGCCCACCGTCCTGGCATGTGCCTTGGCTGGATCGAACTGTGGTATCGTGGTGGTGCACAGGAGGGCGCTCAACCAGTTGAGCCACATTGGCCAGGGCTGTTTTCATTTTTTGTTTTTATTTTTGAATATATCTTTATTGATTTCAGAGAGAGAGGGAGAGGGAGAGAGAGATAGAAACATCAATGATACAAGAGAAAATCATTGATTGCTGCCTCCTGCACACCCCACATTGGGGATCGAGTCTGCAACCTGGGCATGTGCCCTGACTGGGAATTGAACCCTGACCTCCTGGTTCATAGGTCGATGCTCAACCACTGAGGTACGCCAGCTGGGCTATTTTTATTTTTTAGCTTCACAAAAATCAAAAGCACATAAAAATATTACTGACAAGCAGTAGTGATCTCTTTTGTCTTTCGTCACTCACAAATTGATGATTATTTTTTATTACTCTTGTCTTTCCTTTTGCCTCTTGAGCCATAAATAACAATGGACATTCCACCCGTAAGCTAGCTCCTCAGCCTTTCTGTCTGCTGAGAGCCTTTTGTCTGCATCCCCAGCAGGGCCCCTGCATGCTCAGGGCTAGTCCCTCTGCCCGCGGACAGCTGCATGCTGTGCTTGTGGCCCATGGTGCTCCGGCCCTGCAGCCCAGGGCCTGTGGGCGCCCTGGCTTCGCCGCAGTCTGGGCTCTTCTTCAACCCGGGCCTGGCAGGCTGCTTTCCTTGTTCAGTGGCAGCTTCTTCCTGGGCGTGGAGTGGTTTTTGCATTCCCCTCATTAGTGATGTTGAGCGTCCTTTCATGTGCTTATCGGCCATTTATATATTTTCCTGGAGAAATGTCTAATCAAGTTCTTTGCTTATTTTTTAGGACTTTTTTCTTAAGGAGCAGTTTTAGATATATAGCAAAATTGAGAAAAAAAGTACAGAGATCTCCCACACAGACTCTCTCATGTCAACTTCCCCACCAGGTGGTACGTTTGTTACAGGTGATGAATCTGTATTTACACATCATCATCCAAATCCATGGTTTACATTGGGGTTCCCTCTTGGCGTTATACATTCTCTGGATTTAGTGTCAGAGTAGTCTCACTGCCCTAAGAATTTTTTGTGCTCCACTCATTCACCCCTCCTTTCCCCCAATCTCTGATCTGTTAACTGCCTCCTGAGCCTTGCTTTTTCAGATGTTACATAGTTGGAATCATACAGTGTGTAGCCTTTTCAGATTGACTTCTCTCCTTAGTAACAGGCACTTAAGCTTCCTCCATGTATTCTGTCACCAAAAGGACCTATTTGGGGAAACGAAAGGATTGCAGTCTACTATGCGAAGCCGTGGGGAGACCTTTCAGGCACCCCGCAAGCAGCAGCAGGAAGCCCCTTTCCAGGGAGGGAAGAGTGAGTGAAGGAGGGCTGTGCAGCCACTGAGCAGAGCGCCTCTGCTGTCACGACTCTTCCTGTGGGGCTTTCGCCAGCAGCGAGGGTGTGAGCGCCTCCCACGGCTCCCGATTCCTCTCCAGGGCACAGTCCCTGTCATGCATTGTGACAATCTGTGTTTCTGTTCGTTTTTTGTTTTTTTTTTTAAATTTTAATTTTACTGATTTCAGAGAGGAAGGGAGTGAGAGAGAGAAACATCCACGATGAGAGAGAATCATCAATCGGCTGTCTCGTGCATCACCCCCCACTGGGGATTGAGCCCACAACCCAGGGATGTGCCCTGACCGGGAACTGAACCATGACCTCCTGGTTCATAAGTCAACACTCAACCACTGAGCCACACCAGCCAGGCTGTGTTTCTGTTCTTTCAGTAGTGTGTTGGCTATCCTCGGTTAGATTTTATGGCCCTCCCGCCATGGAAACTTTAGAATCAGTCTGTCAGTACCCGCAAAATAACAGGCTGTGATTCTGATTTGATTGTGTTGAATCTGCAGATCAAGTTGGGATGAACTGACATCCTGACAATATTAATTCTTCCTGCCCGTGAACATGGAATATCTCTCTCCATTGACCAACTTCTTTGGTTTCGTTCATCAGAGTTTTGTAGTTTCCTCACAGAGGTCTTGTATGTGTTTGCTAGATTACATACACATTAGTGTTTCGCGTCCTGGGTGCTGTTATAAGAATGGGATAGGGTTTTTAAGTTCAGATCCAATCTGTTGGTTGAAGGCACCTAGGAAAGCAGTTGGCTTCTGCACATGAGCCTTGCACCCTGCCACCTTTCTGTAATTATTTATTCGGGTTTTTGTTGGTTTGTTTTAATATATTTCATTGATTTCAGAGAGGAAGGGGGAGGGAGAGCAATAGAAACACCAATGATGAGAGAGAACCATTGATTGGCTGCCTCCTGCACACCCCCTACTGGGGATTGAGCCCGAAACCTGTGCATGTGCCCTTGACTGGAATCAAACCCAGACCCTTCAGTCCACAGGCCAACTCTCTATCCACTGAGCCAAACCAGCCAGGGCTGGGTTGTTTGTTTTTTGATGGTTCTTTTGAACTTTCTGCATAAATATAGTCAAGTCCTGTGAGCAGGGAAAGTGTGTTCCTTCCTCCCAGCCGCGCCCCTCTGTCCTTTTGTGGTCTTGCTGCATTGGCTAGGATCCTTTGCCCATTTTTTACCTGGGTTTTATAGTTTTTATGGCAATTTTATTTTGTTTATTTATTTTTTTTATTGATTTTAGAGGAAGGGAGAGGGAGCGAGAGATTGAAACATCAACGATGAGAGATAATCATTGATTGGCTGCCTCCTGCACACCCCCTGCTGGGGATCGAGCCTGCAACCTGGATGTGTGCCCTTGACCGGAATCGAACCCAGGACTCTTCTTCAGTCCGCAGGCCGATGCTCTGTCCATTGAGCCAAACCAGTTAGGGCTTTATGGCAATTTTAACACTCAAAGCTAGAGAGAAGGGTAGGATAATATAATTGTGCAGATTTAAATATAATTAGTTGAAATAATCAGTTTTTAATTTTCTGATTCTTGGGTTTCACTCATTCTTGGACCTTTCTTTTTTTTTAAATCCTCACATGAGGATATATTTTTTCCATTGCTTTTAGAAGGGAGGGAGGAAGGGGGGCGTGGAGAGAGAGAGAAACATTGATGTAGAGAGAGGCACATCTATTGGTTGCTTCCTACATGCATTTCAACCAGGGGTGGGGAGTGAACCTGCAACCCAAGTACGGCCTTGATCAGAATTGAACATTTCGACCACTGAGTCACACAGTCCAGGGCTCTGCTTGGACTTTTATGGTTTTATTTTTTAATATAAATCTTTGTTCTGTATAGGTGAAATTTGTTTCTCATCATCACAAGCTGTTGTTTACATGAAGGTGTTTTCCTGCTTCTAAAGTTTTCGTACCCACTGGCAGGCAGGATGGGAGGGGTTCCAGGGCCCCTCTGACCAGAGTGGCCTGGCTTGTTTTTCAGGTGTCTGACTCTGTGAGTGGGCAGACTGTAGTCGACCCCAAAGGCTATCTGACAGATTTAAATTCCATGATCCCGACCCATGGAGGGGACATCAAGTGAGTGCTCTGAGGAAGGGGGAGAGGGTCAGGGGGGGACCTAGGTTGCCTAGAATGTTTGGATTTTCTTTGAAAAATATGCAGCCAAATAGGATGTGGGTGGTCTCAGAAGTATGTGGTGGCGTTGTTTGGTTTTCCATTAAATCCATCTGTCTCCCTTCATTGGACACATGTGCTCGGTGCCTGTCTGCATGGCTGCTGAGCAGGCTGCGGGTGCTGGCCAGGGTGAGCTGGGTCTCACCCAGTTTCCGCGCTCACAGGGGTGCCTGTCTATGCTGGTGCCCTCCCTGGGCTTGGGACACCTCAGCGCTTGGTGGCCTGACCTCTGCCTCCTCACCCTCGTAGTGACATCAAAAAGGCACGACTGCTCCTCAAGTCTGTTCGGGAGACAAACCCGCACCACCCACCAGCCTGGATTGCATCTGCTCGCCTGGAAGAAGTCACCGGGAAGCTGCAAGTCGCTCGAAACCTTATCATGAAGGGGACGGAGATGTGCCCCAAGGTGAGACGTGTGGGGCCAGGAGGGACCCTCAGTACCATGCACAGTTTAATGGCAGGATAACCTTAGCTGGAAAGAGTGAGGTTGGTCACCTGAAAATGCTAAAGATAAATGTGAATCTTAGGAGAATATGCCACCATTTTGGAGGTGGAGTGGTTAAATAAGCTTTAAAAAGTCAAGTGAGACCCTCTAAATCAGCAGTTTCTAACCGGTGGTCCGCGGGGCACTGGTGGTCCGTGAGGTCCGAAAGGTTGGTGAGTGCTGCTCTAAGTGACTGCTCTATTGGGCAGCCTGGGGTGCCTTTGGCCTGAGAGGGCCTGTGCATGCTCACCTGGGCTCGCTCTTCTGCTGTGCTCTCAACGGGTGTGGCCCTTTCCCCATGGCAACAGGTGTGCCACAGTCAGCCATGGTCGCAAGCCTTGGCGGTACGAGAGGTCTGTGATACAGCTGCCTTTGAGGCCGAGCGATGGCCTTTTGTTTGTTTATAAAACCAGGGGCACTGGGCCGGCGTGACTCACACCAAGAGGTCGCTGGTTCAGTTTCCGATCGGCACACGTGTGGGTGGGCTTGATCCCCAGTGGGGGTGCAGGAGACATTCAATCCATGTTGATGTTTTTCTCTCGTTAATGTCTGTTTCTCTCTCCTGCTCCCTTCTCTCTCTCTAAAAATCAATAACAACATTTGTTTAAAAGCCCAGGTGGATGGGGGATGGGTGTGGTCTGAGGAGCCAGCTGCCAGGTCTTGAGGCTGTGTGCGTGTTCCAGGGGCTGCCTCTCCCTTGGGGCTTCCAGCTGGCACGTGCTTTCTGTTTGTCCGCAGAGTGAAGATGTCTGGTTGGAAGCAGCCAGGTTGCAACCTGGGGACACTGCCAAGGCCGTGGTGGCCCAAGCTGTCCGTCACCTCCCACAGTCTGTTAGGATTTACATCAGAGCAGCAGAGCTGGAAACAGACATTCGTGCCAAAAAGCGGGTTCTTCGGAAAGGTGAGCCTCCCTGGGTGCCGCCAGGAGTGGTGTCCTGCTGTCTTCCGTGTGGAGGGGGCGCACCCGGTGCCTGTGCCCTGGGAGAGCAGTTTTCCTTCCATGGATTTGCTCAGGTGTTGCTGCGAGTGGGTAATGAATGGGTGACATCTTCCAGGCCTTTTTCTGGCTGGGTTACCTCTGCCCTTTTCCTCTGGGGGGAGTTTCCATCTGGCTGAGATGCTCTGGCGTAAGTCCCCACTCCTGCCTTTCCTTGCCGTGCAACCTGAAGTGACCTGGCAGTCGCTGTGGCTCAGGCATGGACAGTGCTGGTTCAGACCCTGCTTCTGTGGGTGCCTCCGTGGGTGATGTGTGAGGGCGAGCTGCGCCAGCGTCATGCAGGCCGCGTGGGCAGCAGTCACCTCCCAAAGGTCAGCTGATTTCCGGCAGGGAGAAGCACCGGAGCTCTGTGTTAGATGAACCCCTTCCTGTCTTGTGAGACTCCTGCAAGTCAGCGGTGGTCGACGCTGCCTGGCGCTGTAGACTAGGTAGCGGGGGCTGTCAAGCGTGTCCCCTTGAATAGTTTGCTTGCCAGGGAAACTGACTCCATCCAGGAATCACTGCCAAGATGCAGCTTTTGAGGGTGCTGTGTTTTTCATCCTGAGGGACTGATACACAGTATCTCCCTTCACCCCCACATGGGCATGCTTTTGATGTTTGTTCCAGAGCAGATGCTAGTCGGAGATCGGACCGAGTCTGAATTTGTAGCGCAGGTACAGAAGATGCATTTGTAGTGGTGGGGGCAGTTTTCCGTGGGCGGTTTCCAGCTCTTGTGTTTAAGATGTGTTTGAGTGACGTGTTAGAGGTGTGTGATGTCAGGCCTGCCAGTGTCATCATGTAGTTTCCGACTCTGCCATCTGTTCGATAGAGGCCAGGTGGCATCACCTTGTTGGTGGCTCTGCCTGCAGGTGTGTATCATGTGCTCAGTGTTTTTCTCTAACCTCTGCTTTCTTTTTTTAAATATATTTTTACTGTTTTCAGAGAAGGAGGGAGAGAGAGATGGAAACATCAGTGATGAGAGAGAATCATTGGTTGGCTGTCTCCTGCACACCCCTTACTGGGGAGCGAGCCTGCAACCTGGGCATGTGCCTTTGACCGGAATTGAACCCAGGACCCTTCAGTCCACAGACTGATGCTCAGTCCACTGTGCCACACCAGCCAGGGCTCACCTCTGATTTCTTGATTGCAGCACTGCTATCCATTCAATTCTCAGAGCCAGACTTTTCAAAACGGAGCCAGGAACAGAAAGTTAGTACCTTCTTTGGTAGACATCAGCTTCTACCTTTTTTCAGCCAGAAAACGAGCTCTCTAATGACAAACACATTGAACCTGGGCAGTTAGTCTTATTTATTTAGGAAAGCTCTGCTGGCCCGCCCCTGCCACCGCATGACGAAAGGCTGCCCCAGATAACCTGGGTTTGTTTCCAGTGGCTTGATATGTGGAGAGGGCATGGAGGAGGCTCTGCCCGGGGAGGGGAGGATGGGACACACCGGCCTTCCGGGGCCTGGAGGGGCACAAGCCTTCAGGCTCTGCTTTTGGTCAGGGGAGCAGCTGTGCTCAGGTGGAAGGAACGTGAAAACCCCAGCTGACCTGCCCCACTCCCTGGTCCTGGTCCTGGTCCCTGCCCCTCCGTAGAGGGTTTCCCGAAGCAGCTCCTATTCCCAGGTGCCTGGGAAAGCCACTGCTGCCTCCCTGTGCACTTGGCAGTCACCACTGGAAAGATCTGGTTTTTGAAAACGAAGATGACGCCATCGATGCCTTAGGGCACTGCACAGCCCTTGGTCTCTGGCCTGTGAATCTGCTGTGGTCACAGTCGGTGCAGCTGCCGCCCTAGTGCTCTGCTGGGCGAGCGTCAGCCCTCTGCTAGTTGCAGCCTCGAGGCTGAGTGACCTTGGGTCGTGTCTGTGAGGGCACCTGTGCCTCAGGAGCCTTGTGCCTGGGGGTGGGCCACGGGCTGCTTCCTGGTGGGAAGCACCGTGCCACTCTGTGAATCAGGGCACCCACGTGTGTGGTTCTTTACCTGAGAACGTGGACTCTGGCCCGTAAGGCGTGGCAGCCTGCAGCAGCCCTCATCGTCCCGTCACTAAGCACAGGGAGCACCCGTGTCACCCACCAAAGGGCTGTAGGCTGCCGTCACATCAGCCTCTGTGAGGTCCTGGCTTGTCCAGCTTCTCACAGGCATTTCTTATTCAGACTGCTCTTTTCCTGCCTGGCCTGTCCCTCAGACGCTGCCAGCCACAGCGTCTCGGGGTTGCCTTGACACATCCTGGCAGAGCCTGTGTAAACCAGTCCCTGGGTCTCAAGGGACTCGGCCGGCCTTCGGGCGCACACCAGCCTGGGCGTGCACATCCCAGGGTCGTTGGTTTTCCTTTCTCGTGATGTCCGCACTTTCGCTCCCTCCCTCCCTCACACCTGCCTGCTGGCCCTTCCTGTGTGGTGACTGCCTTCTGGTGCCTGTGTTGCTTTGTTTTCTAACATTAATTTTCAGGTGTGGATGGGGTGGAGGTGATGCACCCCCCTCAGCTGTCTGCTGGCCCCAGGGCAAGGCCCCCTGACCCTGCTGGCAGCAGCATCCTCTGGGACCTGGGCGTCCTGCTTTCACTTCCCCTTTTCTGTGACCTTTCCCAGCCCTGGAGCATGTACCCAATTCTGTTCGCTTATGGAAGGCAGCGGTTGAGCTGGAAGAGCCTGAAGATGCTAGAATCATGCTCAGCCGAGCCGTGGAGTGCTGCCCCACTAGTGTGGAGGTGAGTCCTCCAGCCATCATCACCCACTGAGGCCTGCGCCCAGGACCAGTATCTAAAAGTGGCATCAGCTGGGCATTGAGCTCACCCAGGTGCAGTAAGAAGCCACAGGAAGCCGCCTGACAGCTGCAGGCAGAGCGGGCAGCCTGGCTGTGGTCAGCCTGACCGCTCTGTGGGCTCTGTGCGGAACCCTCCTTCAGGCCTGGGGCCGCGCAGAATTTGCAGATGGGACCTGAGGGGAGAGAGTGATAGAAATTATTGACATATCTTTCTGCCAACCCAGCATGAGGTCGGCTTCTTGCCTCTGAGCTAGTTGGATTTCTCTAGTTTTAAACATTCAGGTTCACAGCAGTCTGTGCAGTGGTTTTCAGTCTTGGTTTTATGATAGCCAGTATGTATTTAATTATCCTGAGGGGTCTTGTGAAATTCTCCAAATGAAATCAATCTTAATTCATCATATAAAAATAAACAGAGCCCATACACATGCTTGGTGTCGAAATGCTGCCGAGTCACCAGCTGGGGTGTGAGAGCCCAGGAGGCTGAACACCCATGTGACCATTTAGCTTGTGAAGCAGCCTCCTGTCCTGCTCACCCCGCTCCACACACATGATAGACGTTTCCCCAGTGTGTGGACGGGTGACCACCTGTCACCTCCTGCGAACGAGACAGTCACTCAGTACATCAGCAGCATAACCGAGCAGCTTTCAGCTGTGAAAATGCTGCTGTCATGTTCATGGCCCTGCTCAAGGGTCCTTGAGAGCTCAGGCCTGGGAAGCACTGGGGGGCCCTGCGGCGGGCTCACCACCTGCCCCTCAGGGCTCATGCCTGGCTTTCCACACAGCTGTGGCTCGCTCTGGCAAGGTTGGAGACCTATGAAAATGCCCGCAAGGTCTTGAACAAGGCCCGTGAGAACATCCCCACAGACCGGCACATCTGGGTCACGGCTGCCAAGCTGGAGGAAGCCAATGGGAACACGCAGATGGTGGAGAAGATCATTGACCGAGCCATCACCTCCCTGCGGGCCAACGGTGTGGAGATCAACCGTGAGCAGTGGATCCAGGTGGGACTGCAGCTGCGCTCAGGGTCAGTGGCAGCTCCAAAAATGGATGTCCTCCTACATGTGGCATCTCTCCTAGGACAGGGCTATTGATGGTGCCTAGAGTCCCATGCTGGCACATGGGGCTTTACTTGATTGCACTGCAGCTTTTTGTAGTGGCAAACCCCAAGTACACATTGAGGTTGGATGCTCTGAAGTACTTTTAGCATGTGGACATGTGTCATTCATGTCACTTGACAAGAAATAACACATCTAGAAGGGGTGACAGCCTGGCCAGTGTTGATCAGTGGTTGAGCGTCAACCCATGAACCAGGGCAGATGCCTGTGTTGGGGCTCAATCTCCAGTAGGAGGGTTGCAAGAGGCAGCCAATCAATGATTCTCATTGCTGATGTTTCTATCTCTCTCTCCCTCTCCCTTCCTCTCTGAAATCAATAAAAACATTTAAAAAAAATAAAAGGGGTGACAGACAGCCCTGACTGATATTTTTCAGTGGTTTGTGTGTTGGGCCCCCTGCAATGAAGGGTCTCAGGTTTGATTCCCAGTCAAGGGCACACACCTGGGTTGCAAGTTCAGTGTGGGAGGCAACCAGTTGATGTCTCTCTCTTCTCTTCTCTTCTCTTCTCTTCTCTTTCTCTCTCCCCCCATTTACTCTCTCTAAATTTCTTTCTCTCCCCCCCCCTCCCATTTACTCTCTCTAAAAATCAATGGAAAAAATATCCTTGGGTGAGGATTAACAAAGAAATAAATAAAAGGGGTTATCTGTGTGGGCTGTGTCAGGGTTGCTGTCTGGTATGTATGAAATGGCACTTAGGAGAGCTTAGTGAGCATTTTAAAAATAAGTGGCTTTGACCCTGGCTGGTGTGGCTCGGTTGGTTGGTTGGTTGGTTGGTTGGGCGTCATCCTGTGCACCAAAGGGTTGCCAGTTCCATTCCCAATCAGGGCATATCCCCCATAGGGGGCGTGCAGGAGGCAGCCAACTGATGTTTCTCTCGCTCCTTCTCCCTCTCTCTAAAAATCAATTAAAAAAATACATTTTTATTGATTTCAGAGAGGAAGGGAGAAGGACAGAGAGATAGAAACATCAATGATGAAAACCATTGATTGGCTGCCTCCTGCACACCCCTTACTGGGGGATTGAGCCCGCAACCCAGGCATGTGCCCTTGGTTGGAATCAAACCTGGAACCCTTCAATTTGCAGGCCGATGCTCTATCCACTGAGCCAAACCGGCTAGGGCTCTAAAAAGCAATTAAAAAAAAAAGTGGCTTTGAATTTCTTTTCATAGATTTGAAAGTCATTTGCCTTTTCTTCCTTAGAGAGCTGTGTGTTATATGTCTCTTGTGTTGTTGGTCCTTTTCCATTTGATGTGCAAGAGACACCAGGGGTAGGTCTGTGTCTCCTGCTGTCTCCTCTCTCCCGGCTGAAAGCCCAGTGCTGCCCTGCAGCCAGTGGCCCTGCCCCATGAGTGCTCCTGTGCTGGTCCCTCCCCCAGGTTTCTACCTCGCCGACTCTGCGTGAGGCTCATCTGTGTCCTGACAGGTCTCTCTGTTCCAGACTAACAGACACAAGTGTGTGTGAACTTGTCTTTCCTCCAGGCTCTTTGGAAGTTTCTTTAGCGTAGGAGCCTCTTCTTGCCACTGAGTTGCCTCCTATAGCACTTTGTGCACAGTAGGTGCTTATTTAATGTTAGTCGAGTGGTGGGTGCAGCTTCATCTGGTCCTTAGGCATTTGTCGAGCATTGATCTGCTGGGTGCAGGGATGGGTACACCAGTGAGCAAGACAGACAGTTAGAAGCTGTGGAGCCCACACACCTGCAGTCTGCAGCACCAGGGCGCTCGGTTCTCGCCGTCCGACAGCAGAGTACCCCCGCTGAGCCTCTGCACTCTGCTGTGGATTCAGGTTTGTGTCCTTCCCTCTCAGGATGCTGAGGAGTGTGACAAGGCAGGCAGTGTGGCCACCTGCCAGGCGGTCATGCGAGCGGTGATTGGCATTGGGATCGAGGAGGAGGACCGGAAGCACACCTGGATGGAAGACGCCGACAGTGTGAGTCTGGTCCTTGGGCCCGGAGTCTGTTTGCTTGGGTTTGAAATCTCTTTGATCTGCTGGTGTATAGCCATCATTGCCGTCGGAAGGGACAGCCTTCTCTAACCCAGGTCCGCATGAAGAGCTGCTTTTTTAGCACTCACTCACCTGCAGAGGACCTGACCCCAGGCTCACACACTTCCTTAGCTGTTTACCTCTGGGCATCTGGCTGGTCCGCACCCCCTGGTTTCTGTTATAAATTGCACTCAGAAAACATTTTGCACACAAAGCTTTTGCCTACTTTGAGATTACTTCCTTAGAACAGTTGTCCAGAGAAGACAGGGTCACAGTCAATAAACACAGTTGAAGTATTTTATTCCTTGCATGTAGCCCTTTTTTAGCTTTTTTATTTTGAAATAATTTTAGCCTTACCTAAAAGTAGCAAAACTGTATGAAGAATTCTTATATGCCTTTCACCCAGATTTCACCAGACTTACCCATTTTACCACATTTGCTTTTTCATTCTCTACGTGCACACACATGCCCCTCATTTTTTTCTGAATCCTTTGAGAGTAAGTTGTAGATGGCATGGCCCTTTACATCTGAAGACCTCAGTGTGTGTTTCTCTGAAGGAGGACAGTTGTGAGTTTGCTGACACTCGTACACAAGCTCAGCACAGCTCTCAGTCGGGAGGTGGGTGTTGGTGCAGGACCGGTAGTAAGCTGCAGACTTTATTCAGATGTCAGTGGTTGCACAGCTGCCAGGGTCACTTCCTCGGGTCTCCATGGCCTGAGGAGGGCTCTGGTCTGTCTCTGGTTTCCATGAGTCTGGTGTTTTTGAGGCGTACGGGCCAGTGGTTCTGTGGGGCCCCTGGATTCAGCCTGCACTGTGTCTCATGGGCAGGTTGAGGTTCTGCATCTTTGTGGGGACTGTCTTCCCGGCGGGTTGTGTTGGGGGGCGTCTGCACCCATTCAACTCTGACTAGCGCAGGTGGCGCTTGCCAGGCTCGCCAATGAAAGGTTACTGGTTTTCCCCTTTTAATTAATCAGTATTTTGTGGGGAGACACTTTGAGACTCCCCACACCTTGTTTCTCACCAAACTTTGACCTGTGGGTCCATTAACTTTGGCCTGTGTCAGTTACTGCCATGGTATTTGCCAAATGGAGGTTTTTTTAAATGTTGTTTCTTCTGATTTATTAGAGTTTATTAGTAGGAATTCCACAGTAAAGAACAGCCTCCCTCTCTCCCTCATTCGTGTGGCATTCATTCCTTTACATCAGGAGGGACTGAGGATCTCACGCCATTCTCTGGGATTCTGTCCACCATGGCCATCGTCCCAAGTCCTGTGTGCACTGTGGGCCCCTCCCTCCCCTGAAGGCAGGTGTTGGCACTGCCCCGGCTACCAAGCTGGCCTGCAGACGGCCTGTGCACACTGACCATACTCTTGGGTTGTGAGACACAGGCCAACTGCGACATCTTGTTACAAACCTTTAACATGTAATACGACATACAAAAGTATGAAGAATGTACACTAATAAAAGAGAAAAATGGTAATTGGTGTACGACGCTACCCTTTTCATTGGCTAATCAGGGCTACATGCAAATTAACTGCCAACTAAGATGGCAGTTAACTGCCAACAAAAATGGCGGCTAATTTGCATATGTAGGCACAATGCAGGGAGGCGAAAGGGAAAGCAGGAAGAAGCCCCCTGCCACTGACAGTGATTGGAAACCCAGGGGGGAGCTAAGAGCTGGGGGGCAGGGCAAAGGCGGCCCTGGGGCCGCCTTTGCCCTGCCCCCCAGCCATGATCGGAGAATCAGGCGCCTTTGCCGCCCTGGCCAGTGATAGCAGGAAGTAGGGGTGGAGCCAGCGATGGGAGCTGGGCACGGTTGAAGCTGGCAGTCCCGGGAGCTAGGGGTCCCTTGCCTGGGCCTAAAGCGGAGCCCACGATCGCGGGGCCGCTGCAGCTGCGGGTCCCCGCTGCCCGGGCCGGACGCCTGGGCCACAGGTGTCCTGCAGGGGCAGGGGCGGAGCCCGCGCGATCGCGGTGCCCCCTGCTGCCCGGGCCGGATGCCTCGGCTAGAGGCGTTAGGCCTGGGCAGGGGCGGAGCCTACAACCGCGGGGAGCTGGGGGTCCCCTGCCCAGGCCTAATGCCTTGGCCAGAGGCGTTAGGCCTGGGCAGGGGCAGAGCGGGAGATCGCGGGGAGCTGGGAGTCCCCTGCCCAGGCCTAATGCCTTGGCCAGAGGCGTTAGGCCTGGGCAGGGGCAGAGCGGGAGATCACGGGGAGCTGGGGGTTCCCTGCCCAGGCCTGACGCCTCTGCCGGAGGCCTCAGGCCTGGTCAAGGGGCCGATCCGGTGATTGGTGATCCGAGGGTGATGAGGGTCAACTCCTCTGGCCGAGGCATCAGGCCTGGGCGGCGGGCTGGGGGTCCCCTGCCCAGGCCTAATGCCTGGGCCAGAGGCATCAGGCCTGGGTGGGGGGCGGAGCCGGGGATTGAGGGGATATGATGGTCCCCTTGCCCAGGCCTGAAGCCTGGGTCAGAGGCGTCAGGCTTGGGTGGAGGGTGGAGCAAGCGATCAGAGGGAGATGGGGATCCCCTGCCCAGGCATGATTCCTGGGCCAGAGGCCTCAGGCCTGGGCGGGGGTCAGAGCCAGTGATCGGGGGGAGATGGGGGTCCCCTGTCCAAGCCTGACACCTCTGGCGGAGGCGTCAGGCCTGGGCAAGGGGCCGATCAGGCGATCGGAGGGTGATGGGGGTCTACGCCTCTAGCCGAGGCATCAGGCCTGGGCAAGGGGCAGAGCCAGCAATCGGAGGGGTCTGGGGGTCCCCTGCCCAGGCCTGACGCCTGGGCCAGAGGCATCAGGCCTGGGCTGGGGGCAGAACCAGTGATGGGGGGAAATGAGGGTCCCCTGCCCAGGCCTGACACCTCTGTCAGAGGCGTCAGGCCTGGGCAAGGGGCCGATCCTGCGATTGCAGGGTGATGGGGGTCAACGCCTGAGGGCTCCCAGTATGTGAGAGGGGGCAGGCTGGGCTGAGGGACACCCACCCCCCCCCCCCACACACACACCCAGTGCACGAATTTCGTGCACCGGGCCCCTAGTCCTTATATAATAAAAGCTTAATATGCTAAGTGTCCGACCGTTTGTTCAACCAGTCGCTATGATGCGCATTGACCACCAGGGTGCAGACGCTTCGACCGGTAGGTTAGCTTGCTGCTGGGGTCTAGCCGATTGGGACTGGGTGAGACGGGCTGGACACACCCTGGAGCCCTCCTGCGTCCCTCCCCAGCCCTGATTATGCACCGGTGCACCAGGCCTCTAGTAATTTAATAAACAACCACACATCCTCTGTGTTGGGAGAAAATCTCTAAACACCCAGAAGACCCCAGACCCTGGTTGCCAAGCCTCTGTGTACTCCGAATGCAGTTAGACACTGTGCCTGTTTGCTTTCCTTACTGTTGGCCCCGTGGAGGTGTGGTGGGCATCGCCCTGCGGACAGCAGCAGCAGCTGGGGGGGTGGGGGGAGGCACCCACAGCCTGAGCTGGTACCGGTGTCCTCGTTTCCATCCCCTTCGCAAGCACTGGAGTGCGCACAGCTGTCCTTCAGAGCGCGCGTGCTCCTGCAGCGGAGCGGAGGCGTTTGCTCTGAGTGTGGAGTGTTTTCCTGGGGCTCTCACACCGACAGGCTGGCCCAGCTATCATGTGAGCCTGTGGGACTTGGGGCGATGGCCAGGGTGGACGGAGGTCTGAAAGCCTTTGTGACTGGCTTCCAGGACCTTGGTCAGAAGTGATGGTGAGGGTGCAGGCCAGTGTGCCTGGATCTGATTCTCACTTCACCAGGTGCTTGCTCCTGGTCAGGACACGCCCACGGCAGGGCCTTCCTGGTGTCTGTGGTGTTGGCTCAGTGGAGGCCATAGAACTGAGAAGGGACCCAGTCTGAAGTTGTTGAAGTGGGAAGTAGCCTTTGGTGGCTCAGTTGCCCTCCTTGTACGAAGACTGCACAGGTGTGAGGCCGCTTGTCCAATTTCAGTTCACATCCCAGTTGCAAAACTTTGTTCCTGACACACTTCCTAGAGGCTTTTCATCTCAAGACACAAGCCTGTTTTGACATGAGAGGACTTTTAGTATCTGCGGGGTGTGTGTGACTTACAGTTAAAAATACATACCACACTTTTTTTTCAAAAGGACCTCACATGCATGGATGTGTTCACCCCGTGCCCACCTGCTCCCCTGCAGCCGGTGTTGGGTGCTCCTCGCACCAGCTCCCATGTCTGTCTGGGCTGGCAGGCCGCCTCGTCACAGCCCCACATGCTCCCACTTTTGTGCTCACACCCCATCCTCCTGGGGTTTCCCTCCTCTGTGGCATGGTTTCTAACAGAGGGCGCCATTGGGGAGGGCGCCACACCTCCTGCTCCGAGGCCAGTGCTGGGCCGCCCATTCTTATGCCTGTCTCTGCTCCAGTGTGTGGCCCACAATGCCCTGGAGTGCGCACGAGCCATCTATGCCTACGCGCTGCAGGTGTTCCCCAGCAAGAAGAGCGTGTGGCTACGAGCCGCCTACTTTGAGAAGAACCATGGCACCAGGTACGTGGGGGACCGTCTGCCCTGCATGCAGCTCACCACCAGCTCTAGGCTATGCAGTGCTCCCCACAGATGGGCGAGCGCCTGGCCTGGAACTGCAGCTGGAGCTGCCCCTGTGGCTCCTCTGGCGATAGGATTATCACTGTTGTGTCGTTGTGACACTGAGGCGGAGAGGGGGCCTCTCTGCCAAAGCAAAGCACCTGCGGCCGAGCCTGGGGGTTCCTGGGTGCTGGAGCTCGGAGCCCGGAGTCCACGTCTTGCCAGCTCTGGCTCCATCAGTGTGGGTGGTGCGGCATCTGGGCCAGGCAGGCATGGTTTTCATTTAAAATTGTGCTGGCTTTGGGTTGGAGTTGGTTTTTGTGCTCTGAGGAGGTCCTTGACAATTTTCTCTAATTGTGCTCTGTAATTGAAAAAACCTTCGGACCTGCCTCGGGGCCACAGTCACTGATTAGATTAGGTGTTGCAATTCTGGTGTTGAGTGGGCTGCCGGGGCATCGGCTCACGTCACTGCACACCCTCTGCCCAGGCTGTCTGCTGCTGTCCCAGTGCTGGTGGGGATGGCCTTGCTGATTCGCCAGGGCTGTCGCTGGGAGCATTGAGGCCTCTTTCCTGTCTTTGGTGCTCCTGTCCCCTCCTCATTCCTTCCAGCTGGTTGGTGTTGTGGAGTTCACTCCTTTGGGGACATTTTGAGCTCACCCTGTACAAGTTTGCCTCGGATGTCTTCTGCCTAGCAGAGCCTGCCCTCCCAGCTGTGGCCCTGGGCTCAGAGCAGCCCCTCCTCCCATCTGGCACCTGTGCCACCTGCCGACTTAGGAGGGTGAGGGAGGCAAGTGCTTGGTGCCTGGGGTCTCGGTTCCAGGGTTGTGTGCTGTTCGGCTTCCTGTAGGGGGTCTCACTGCTGAGGTCTGAAGAGGTCACCTGTGCCAGGTGTCATGAAAGAGGGGCGGTGGGCTTCACACCTGGTACCCAGGCTGGCGGTCTTCTTGCTCAATAGTGACCTAAAATAACTTTCTTCCAATAAGACAGTGTCTCTGGATGCCAGAGAGCGGATGGAGGCCATAATCTTTATCAGCGGATCTGTGGCTAGAGATGAAAGGCTCTCCTGTCACCCAGACCGTGACGTTATCGCTCCCTCCAGGACACACGGCTGTAAAAGGGTCTCCTGAGACGTTCCTCTATCGGGCTCTGCTATTTAAACAATGCGCTACTTTGTAGCACCCTCTGCAGTAGTTGATTTTAGAACCTTTATGGAGAGAAAAGATTTCCCCACACTCTCCCCATTGTAAACCTAGTCAATCATTGATGGTGTCGGACTTTGGAGCAGTAACTGTCTTTTCAGTGCCCGCGCCACGGCTGCAGTGCCCTGTGCGCTTGTGGTGACCGTGGCCCGTCTTGCAGGGAGTCCCTGGAAGCGCTTCTGCAGAGGGCCGTGGCCCATTGCCCCAAAGCGGAGGTGCTGTGGCTCATGGGTGCCAAGTCCAAGTGGCTGGCAGGCGACGTGCCTGCGGCAAGGAGCATCCTGGCTCTGGCCTTCCAGGTGGGTGAGGTCGGCTGTGTTGCGAGGGCACCAGTGCGCGTACTTCCTCAGGGCCTCCTCCCGCCCACCGACGGTGCTGACCCTGGGGGACGTGTGGGGCCCCACGAGGACCTGAGAACAGGGAAGATGGCCCAGCTAGTAGACATCTGCCCCTTGGTCACCACCACTCAGTGTGACCACTGGCTAGATGTTCCGGAACACAGAACACAGGGCGAGCAGGTGGCATTTCTGTAGGGGGTTGGGGGGGGGGGGTGGAGCACACAGTGAGTGACAGCTGGGCTTTGACATGGAAGTTAGGCCATCCAGTTCTTGCAGCAGGGAGCCCTGTGCCCCTTGCCCCAAGCAGTCAGCCACCCCACCTGGCCACATGGGTCACACGTGGGCAGCATTACATCGAGGCAGCTGCACCCAGCCAGGCTTGTCGTGGCTGGTGTACCTACCTTTATAGCCACGTACAGTATCCTGATACTTTGTGGGCGTTTGTCAGTAGTTTGCAGCATCCTTCGTATAAACTGGGGCGCTGTGTAGAGGGGGATCTGTTGTGGCCCCAGCTAGCATGACAGAAGCTGTTGTTCTCGAGGGATTCCCTGAGAGGGGCTGGCATGGAGCTGGCTGTGCCCTCTGCTGTCTCATTCCCCATCTGCCCTGGCCCCACGGCCAATCACTGCAGCGCCACTTTCGGGTTGGCGTCAGCATGTGTGGCCAGTGGGCTCCCAGGAGGCTGCTTGTGTTCAGTGAGCCCAGCCCTGCTCACTTCTGTCCTGTTCCCACCTTGGCTCCGCTGGGCTCACCCTCCAGGCCAACCCCAACAGTGAGGAGATCTGGCTGGCGGCTGTGAAGTTGGAATCGGAGAACAACGAGTATGAACGGGCCCGGCGGCTGCTGGCCAAGGCTCGGAGCAGCGCACCCACTGCCCGGGTGAGCAGATGGCTCAGGCCACGCAGGGCCTCCTGATCTGCAGTGTCGGGAAGGGAGCGGTGGGGGAGGGCCTGAGGCCAGGACACTGTAGGCTCAGATTCACTTTGAAACGTGCTTGTGTGTGTAAAGCCCATGTGGCTCCACAGCTACAAGGCAGCTTACAAGGTACATAGCAGGACAAACAGCATGTAAGGCGACCTGTTGTATGACCTTAAGCATCTACCACAAAGGTGTCAGCCCAGCCCGGGCCCAGTGCTAGAGGCTGGGCCAGAGCCGGGTGGGATGGCTGACTGATACGTGCCTGCCCCCAGGTGTTCATGAAGTCTGTGAAGCTGGAATGGGTGCTGGGGAACATTGAGGCCGCCCAGGAGCTGTGCGAGGAGGCCCTGAAGCACTACGAGGACTTCCCCAAACTGTGGATGATGAAGGGGCAGATTGAGGAGCAGGAGGAGCAGACGGACAAGGCTCGAGAGGCCTACAGCCAGGGGGTGAGCTCTGCACGCGGCACACTTGGGCTCAGTGGTCAGCACCTGCTTAGCCCCTGCTGGGCCTCCATCCCCTCGCTCAGGGCAGTGCTGCTCCTGGGCACTCCCGATGGCGTCTGACAACCCGACTCGGGGCCCTTCAAAGCTGTATGCACTGCATGCGGTGCAGGTTATGCCGTCTCTAATGTACAACTGCTGTGTGCACACCCTGTACACACGTGAGCACTGCACAGCCATGCACATAAACACACATGCACCCTGTACACACATGTGCCCAGCACAGCCATGCACATAAAACCTTTAACCAAGACATGAAGTGGGTGGGTCTCCATGGACATGGGCAGCCCGACTCTCTGGCTTGAGGAGCTGGCCATAGCTGTCACAGCCCCTCCCAGATGCCAGCCACGCCCCCTCTCTTATTGTCTGTCTTTTTTGGCCATAGCTGAAGAAATGTCCCCACTCCACACCCCTGTGGCTTTTGCTTTCCCGGCTGGAGGAGAAGATCGGGCAGCTGACCCGAGCTCGGGCCATTTTGGAAAAGTCTCGCCTGAAGAACCCGAAGAACCCCGGGCTGTGGTGAGTCTCGTGCCAGCTCACGCTTGGGCGCCCTCGCTGGTGCTCACGGCAGCCGCTGGGCAGTGTTTCCGGTTCAGGCTTTGCAGGAAGAGTGGCAGGTCCCGGCTGTGAGGAGGGTGCAGCCCAGGTGCTCAGATGTAGTTTAACTTGTCTCTCAGAGCAGGTGTCCAGGGAAGCCAGAAGCTAATGATGGGGGATCAAGGATGGAGGAAGTCACAGAGCTGCTCCATAGAAGACATGGCGTCTAGGCGAGACCTTGAGGGATGAATAGGGGTTTCTTGGGTGAAGGTGGCGTTTTGCCCATAGGAAACTGCATACAGAGGTGCAGCGCAGGGCTCAGAGCCAGGGCTGGAGCATGCGGCGGGGGCTGAAGGAGACGCCCTTGTGTTGTGCACTCGCAGCCGCCGCAACATGCCACTATCCTCCCACCCATCTTCCTGGCACCAGAGGAAGACCAAGAGTGTCAGTGCCCTGAAGAAGTGCGATATCAGGATCCCAGGCCCCGGGCAGGGCCATTGCAGTGGGCCCCACAGTGTGGCACCAGTGTCTCCCTGCTCCATGTGGCAGCATGGGCAGTTCCAGCTGCTGCAGCTCTGTGGTCGGGCTGTCTGTCCGCAGACAGGCGCTAGACCCCTCCCTCTTGGCCTGTGTCCTCAGGTTGGAGTCCGTGAGGCTGGAGTACCGTGCGGGGCTAAAGAACATCGCCAACACGCTCATGGCCAAGGCGCTGCAGGAGTGCCCCAGCTCCGGTGAGACCTGCTGGGTCCCAAGCAGGGCTGCAGGCACTTCCTGGGGTGGTGGGTCCCAAGATTCAGTGGGCTGTACACAGTGTTTGGTTTGCATGAGTCAGTTTAGTCACAAGGTTTATTAACACGGTCATTGAGACACTGCAACTGAATTCGCCGTCGGGGGCACTCCACTTCCTGTTGTGAGGTGCTGCCACTTCTTCCTTCGCCTTTTACCATGTCACCCCAAGTCTGTGAGGGATGCGCATGCAGCATAAATGGGTTTGGAGTGACAGGGAATGAAACAACCTCTAAGCCACTGCTCAGAGACCACTACTTTGAGCTTTTTATAAAGTAACGAAGTATGTTTATTTTGTGTTTTTTCCATTGCTTTCCAGAGAGAGTGGAAGAGAGGGGAGGGAGAGAAACATTGATGTGAGAGAGACACATCAGCTGGATTGCCTCCCGCAGGCGCCCCAACTAGGCAGGGAGCAAACCTGCAATCCAGGTACATGCCCTTGACTAGGGGTCGAACCCATGGCCCTTCGATGTTTGGGCCGACACACTGAATCACTGAGCAGCACTGGCCAGGGCTAGCATGTTTAATTTTGTGCCTTTTTTTAAAGCTGAAACTTTTGTGAGAATTTTTCGTTATCGGTGACTCTTCAAGGGTGTAAATTACAAAATTTTGTAGATATGACAAAAAGCACCGATCACCTGTTACTCAATTTTTAATCTGATTTTAATTCAGTATTACAACCTTTCTGTGTGAATCTTTACTAGCGTTTCTAGGTTTTATTACAATAGATTCTTGGGTGTGGAATTACTGAATCAGCAGGAGTGAGGCCTCGTTATTTCCGACCGTCATCCCCAGAAAGTTGTCCAGTCTGTGCCCTCGGAGCTGCGGGTCCCAGGCGGGCACTGGGATGGCGGGCTCCTGTGGTCTTTGCGGTGCTCCCTAAAGCAGGACCCTCCTCTCCGGCAGCGGTGCTGGCTGGATGGGCGCGTTTCCGAGCCAAGGTCAGAGCCTGAGGCGTGTGTCTCTGAGTTTCAGGTGTCCTGTGGTCTGAAGCCATCTTCCTGGAGGCCAGGCCCCAGAGGAAGACCAAGAGTGTCGATGCCCTGAAGAAATGCGAGCACGACCCCCATGTGCTCCTGGCCGTGGCCAAGTGAGTGGAGAGTCCCTGTGGGGCTGCTGACCTGGGGACCTGACTGCTTCCCGCCAGGGTCCGCCTGGTCTCTGGAACAGGGCAGGCTCCCTGGTCCTTGGTGTCTAGACCTCAAGCACTTTGGCCTCTTGGGGTAGAGGCCCCGTGGACGTGAGCTGCCTGGACTGTCTGGTCCCCTCTGTCCAGTCCTTCAGATGGGACTTCTCCTCTGTGTCTCCCACTTTGTAGCTACACATACAGGTGCCCTGGGTTTCAAAACAGAGACAGACTTCGAATGCTGGTCCACACAATTTAATTCATAAGCAAAGCCCCTCTGGCTGAAGGGCTGTAAGCAAGGAAAGTGTCTCCCACACCAGGGACATTCGCTCCTGGGGACCTGGGAGCTGTCGGGGCCATGGGTCCGGCTGTCAGTGCCCGGGTTGTGGAAATGCCACCTCCTTTAGGGCAAATGGTCTCTGGGCAAAAGGAGGTCAGTGACCTCACACCTTGAGCTTGTGTGTTGAGTGCTGGGTCAGGGGCTCCCTGGGGAGGTGTGAGCTGTGAGGCGTGGGAAGGAGCTCAGGGTCTTGGAACACTGGGTGAGGGTGTGGCCCGTGAGTGGCTTGCAGGAGGACTTCCTGAGAGGAGTGGGACCTACGTGCAGGGCAGGGCTTGCGTATGGGCTGGGCTCCTGGGGCTGCTGCTCACCCGGAGGAGGTGGCACCTGGGCGGTCAAAGCCTGAGCCAGGGATGTGCCCAGCACCTCCTCTCACTGCTGTGGGGACAAGGGCTTCCCACAGGCTCCCGAGGCCTGTCGGAGCTCCCTCCCTCCTGTTCTGTGCTTCCGCCTCCCAGAGTGACCTTTATGTGTGCCACTCAGATAGGGCAGCCATAAACCTCATAAAAGGCTTTGCTAAAGTCAACAAGTCACTCCTTGCTGTTCCCAGGCTGGTGTTCTGTGTGCCTGCTATCTGAGTTTGTGCTCTTTAAATCACAGTTTATCTAACACCAAGCAATTAAGAATACCACAAGGCTTAAAAAACAATCAAGCTATCATTGCATCAAATTACTCGTTTCGTACAGACCGGCCCCAGCAGCTGCCTGGAGTGGCGGGTTAGTGGTGCCCTCCTCTGCGTTGGTGACTCCGGTGGAGAGGGAGGTGGACCTGGGTGGAGGGTGGAAGCAAGTCCTCCCATTGTCCTGTCCTCACTGACGTGCAGAGGGCTCTGTGGGCCCTCGATCTGGTTGCGGATGGTCCTCCCCCGTGGCCTGGTTCCAGGTATCTTGTCTGCTGTGCCCAGGTGCCCGTGCTCACCTGAGGTCCCCCTCCTCGGGGCTGGCTGCCTGATGGGCAGGAGCAGCCAGACCTTCCCTTCCTTCCCAGTCAAAACCTTAGTTTACATTTTTGTCAGGTTTACTTTCATCCTCTTGTATTTTATCCAGAGGAAAAGAGTGATGGGAAGGAGTTGGAAGTTCCTTACTCTGTGTGTAGGTTTTCTAAGAAACAGTTTGGTTAGACACTTGGAGAACGGCTCCAGTTTTGTGACCTGCACCGGTTTCCGGGTGGCCAGGCCCTTCCTCAGCCTCCTGGGGGAGCCCAGGGCTTGCAGGGAGGACAGGTGCCACGGTGGGTCTCCGGTCTCATGCTGCACCCGCACATGGGGAGGCCGGAGCCGGCCATCGCTGGCCGCTCACCCTGGGTTCTCCCCCTTCTGCTTCCGACAGGCTGTTCTGGAGTGAGCGCAAGATCACCAAGGCCAGGGAGTGGTTCCACCGCACCGTGAAGATCGACTCCGACCTGGGGGATGCCTGGGCCCTCTTCTACAAGTTTGAGCTGCAGCACGGCACAGAGGTCTGCACCTGCACCAGGGGGCAGGGGGCAAGGGGCAGGATGCGGACAGCAGCTCTGCTGACGGCTTTTCCTCTGCAGTTGTCTCCTGGTTACAGTTCTGTAGCCTCACAGCCTGAAGTGTAGATGTTTGGGCCGTGTTAAGTGGCCTGTTAGCCTCTCTTGGTTGGTGATGGGGTCATGGTAGAAATGAGAATGGATTCCGAGCCCTGAGGATTGTCCTTGTGCCTCTGTGGGTCTGACTTCCCAGTATGGCTTCCAGGGGAGCTGGGCTCACAGGGTGGGGTGGCCAGGCTATCTTGGGGTGCCCACGAGAAGTTGACTTTGCCTTTGAGGGAGGCAGGGGCTTGACTCTGCTGTGCATCTGGGTCAAGGCCTGCCCCGAGGTCATCTGTCTGGTGGGGTGGGGTGCAGTGGGGCTGCTCCTAGCAGGAGGGCCCTGCCCTGGTGCCAAGCAGGGCCCAGGCTGGGGCTGAGGTGCACGGTGGGACAGGTGCGGAAGAGCCTGGGAGGAGCCCTGTCTCAAGAGCCCTCTGGTCCCCCCCAGGAGCAGCGGGAGGAGGTGAGGAGGCGCTGCGAGAACGCCGAGCCACGGCACGGGGAGCTGTGGTGCGCCGTGTCCAAGGACATCACCAACTGGCAGAGGAAGATCGGGGAGATCCTCGTGCTGGTGGCAGCCCGCATCAAGAACACCTTTTGACTGGGCGGTCCCTCTGGGCCGGGGTCTTGGGGCGGGTGGGCCAGTGTGCCTGTCTGCCATGGGAGGACTGGGAGGGGCTCAAGCAGTTTCTGCTCTGGAATTAAAGTTTTTCTAGGTAGCGTGTAGGGTTGGTGACCTGCTGGTTTTCTCTGGGGCTCCTGGCGTGTGCTTCTGTGCACCTGTCTGGTCTGGAGGGCTCGTCGCTCTTGTGTGCAGGGAGGCCTCTGAGAGAGGACGGTGACTCAGCGAGACTGTGGGGAAGGTGGTAGGAAGTGCACCTTCGCTGGTGACTCCTCTGTCCCCTCTGGAGCCTGCAGCTCTTCTCGAGGGGGACACCAGATCACAGGTTCAAGTTGGGGTGGGGGGATGGCTTCCATGAGTCTGAGCGCACACAGCCACATCCTCAGGAGCCTCCGGGAGCCAGTGCCGAAGGGTACCTGGGAGGCCCTCGGCTGGTGTTGGAGGAAGATGTCGCCATGAGAGAGGTTCGCACATTTGCCGGTGGACTTGCTTTTGCTGCTTTATACTCAGCAGGGCTCCGAAAGCTTTTGCAGCTGTCCTCTTCTGCACGCTGACCAGGATTTGCCTGGGACACTGGCAGGTGAGGATGAAGGACCTCCTTAGGCGCTGCAGGGAGAGGCAGGTGGCTGCGCTCGCTTTCCTTCCATCTCTCCTGGACGAGGCGGGAGGTCTGCCCGGGGCCCTGCAGACAGAGTCCTGCAGCTTCTAGGAGCTCATTCGTCTCTGTGATGTGGAAAGCAAGGCCCAGGGAGGGACAGGGACTGGCTGTGGCCACAGGGATGTGGGTGGCCTTCTGCGCCCCAAGTGGGGCATGTCTCCTGGGCACCTTCTCTGGCTTTGATGTCAGGTGAGGCTTCCTGCAGGGCCTTGGAAAGTTCCAGAGCATCAGGATTATCCACACGTGAATGTCTTGGGGGTTGCTTTCTCAAGTGCTTTGAGGTACATTATTTTTCTCCTTGGGAAAACATTTCAGCTTTTCTTCAGCTGACATTTTTTCAACTGCAACTTCCGGCGAGCGGGTTCCAGAGGCTGTCCCTATCCTTCGGGCCAGGCAGGGTGCTGTGGCCCAGCCAGGAGGGGCAGCAGCCGAGTGTTGGACCAGCGGGAAGTCCCACGCCAGGGACCTGCTGGGGCAGGACCCCTGGGCGTCAAGTGTGGGGCTGGCGTGGTGGGGATAAAGTCCCCCTTGCTGGTTCTGTCGTGGCCAGGTTCCTGGGAGAGAGCACTGCCAACCTCAGAGGGAGACCCAGATTGGGGGTGGGGGTGGCCCCCCACTTCCTTGGCTCCCCTTCCCCACCTGGCTGTACTGCCCACTGGCACCCCACCCCCTTTGGGACAGCACATGTCTGTGGGGCTGGTGACTCAATCCAGGACCCACTGGGTGGGAAGAGAGCCCAGCACTGCTGGGTCCAGGGTCAGGTTAATTGGAGAAGCGATTGGATACGGAGTTGGGAGAGGGAGGGGGCAGGCTGGGATCCTGGGGCCTCCCTCCTCCCTCCCTCCTTTGCTGGAGGAGCCAACTTCAAAAGCCTTGTCCGCCTGCCGGCAGCCCAGCCACAGCCACCCTGCTGCAGCCCGTTCAGGGAAGCCTTTGGCTGGGGTTGACTGGGCTTGGAGCCGGACCTGGAGAGCTTTCCGCACCCCACCTGAGGACCCCAGGATCATGTTGGAGACTCAGAGGCAGGAGTGAGGGAGGGCCTGCCCCTGAGAGGCCCATGGTGAGCAGCTTTGGGCCCCGGGAGGGGACTCACAGGGCCCAAGGGCTGGGAGGTGGAAGCAGGCACCGCCCAGAAGGCTGTGTGATCCTCGGTGCCCCACCGACCAGCCAGGACCGACTGGGAAAACCCCCCTTGGGTGGCCACGGAGCCTGGCCCTGTGTGCTCAGGCCGCAGGTGCTGGGCCGAGCCTTTCCCGGCAGTGTTGGGGGCAGGGAGTCTGCAGGGCTGGGCTGAGCCTTGGGCCCTGTGTGCACACGTGCATGTGTGCCTGTAGGGGGGACAGGACAGACGGGCCTTCTGAGGATCCCTGGGCAACAAACATGACCACTTGGACGTCCCTCCTCCAGTACCGTCTTGTTCTGTCACCATGCTCTGACCCACAGCAGGCAGAGGGGCGATTCTGGGTTGGCCATCCTCCTGCATGCCCCAGGGTTGAGAAGGGGCACGGCTAATTGCATCTGCTCCTCCAACGGCCAGGTGGCCCTTGCAGGAGCCCTGCAGACACCAGGCCTGGGCGCCTGCAAGGGTGCTCAGCCCAGGAGGCTGTCTGCCAGGGCTGGGAAGCGGAGTCGAGTCCTGGTCTCGCTCGGTTCACTTGATTAATTTTCCAGTCGCTGTTGGATTTCATCTTGGGGCCCGAGGGTGGGTTTGGGGGCTGGGAGCTGGAGACAAATCTTTCTTATTGATGTTTGAGTTTCGGGGGGGAGGGGGCGGGGTTGGATTTCTACTCATGAGAGCTGCCCCCCCCCCCCCCCATTCTGAGGAGGGAGGCCTTAAATGGAATATCTGGTGGAGCATAGTGTGGCCCCCTCCCTTCTCATCTGGGATTTCCCCAAGCCTTACACTTCTAAAGGAGTGTGGCCGTGAGTTCTGAGCCCTCACCCTGTCCTGGTTGGGTTAGGGGTGCAGGAGGACTCCCATTTCCTGGGTCAGAGCTGATTGTAGTAGCCCCTGATAGGGGTCGTTCTGCCCAGGATCCCTGTGGGGAGGGTGGGCGCACAGAGGTGAGCAGTGTGCTGGGGCATGGGGCACCCAGCAAGAGGGCCAGGCTCTGGGAGGGGGAGGAGAGGGGCACCCTGCTGTACCCCGCCTAGGCCAGGCCTGCCCCACAGTCTTGTGGGCTCTGGAACCTGTCTCCTTTCCAGCCTCACCCACTCAGTGTTCAGCTGGCTTATTGTAGTACTTTTTTCTTAAATCGTGTTTTATCTTCAATTACAGGTGACACACGATTCTATTAGTTTCAGGTGTACAGCCCCGTAAACTCAGCACCAGCCTAGTGATTAGAGTATTGCTGACAGTCCCTCGCTGTGCATCCCATGACTGTTATGTAAGCAGCAGGGACTTGTCCCGCCCTACCTGGGCCTCAGCTGCTTGTTGGGTGTTGGGGTGACATCTGCATTTACACCAGCTCAGATTCCTCAAGGTTGGGGGCGGAGCACACTGCCTGTGAGGCTGCTGGAGGAGAGACCCCTCCACAGGCCAGGGCGCCCCACCCTGACCTAGTGGCCTTTTAGGTAACCCCCAAGCCCGTGCTCTGGGCGCTCCTGCTGGCGCTGCTAGGAACCGCGCTCCCCGCCCAGCCCCGCGCCTGCAGTGTCCCCGACGTGCTGCGCCACTACCAGGCTGTCATCTTCGAGGACCTGCAGGCCGCCGCGAGGCGGGCAGGGCCGGGGGACGCAGGGGCCGGGCCAGGCTCCAGACATCTCCATTTCGTTCAGAAAAACCAGACTGACGCCGTGGCCCCTGGACGGCGGGGTCGGGTGGGGCCCTCCTGTGGCGCCCAGAAGGTGAGAGGCCCCGCCCACGCCCTCCAGCCTCCTTCCTGGCATTTCCCATCGGGCTCTGCCCCCAGCCCCGCCATTTCCTCCCTTTCCTCCCAGGAGCACAGTATTCTAGTGTCCATCGCGGCCCTGGGGCGGGCCCTGCGTGGAGCGGTGGCTGGGGACCCCCGCGGGGCCCTGGAGAGAGCTGCCTGGACCGTGGCCCTGCGCACCGAGGCGGTGATGCGGCGCCACTGCCGGCCGCTGCGCCAGGTGTGCGCCCGTCCCCGAGCGTGTGCGCGTCTAGGCCCGGGCCCTCCCGTGACCTGGGCTTCACAGTGGCCCCTGACCGGCTGGGCGTGAGCTGGGGGGGGGGGGTGCGGGGGGGGGCCTCCCGGATTGTGTGCTGACCGCCCCTTCCCGACAGCGGAGCCGCCGGGGCTGGTGGGCTCGGCCGCGCCCTCAGCGGCATCGCGGCAGGCGGAGGCGGCTCCTGCTGCGAGCCCTGGACGCCGTCGCCACCTGCTGGGAGAAGCTCTTCGCCCTGCGAGCCTTGGGCAGCCGGGGCCCCTAGCTCGCCCTGCCAGGGGCCTTGGGATGAGTCTCGTTTGGTGACCACCGAGGGCTCCGTGCTGACCTGGCTGACCATTGAGTCCCACCCAGGTCTCATCCTGACCCCTGTTCACCCGAGGGCGCAGGACCTGGAGGTGTGAGCCCTGTTCGGTACCAGGCTGCCCTGCACACACCGAGAGAGGCCTCAATAAACAGCTGGTGTTGCCAGTCCGGTTCTTGTTCCCTTCGCCTGCTAGCTTTTGGGGGGGGGGGGGGCTCTGCTTCTTGGTTGAGAGTGGGCGCTGGGGGCACCGACTGTTGGGGAACCTGGGGTACACTTCCTTTACACCTGGGCACGCGCCGCCCTCCCGACCTCGGGCAGCAGGGGGCAGCTTCCAACGCTGGACCCTGGCTCCGTCGTCGGCGGCTTTAGGCTGGGGTGGAGGGGACTCCTGCAGGCGCTGCAACATGTTGAGTGTCCGTGGGCTTCCCTCTGGAGCGGGGGAGGGGAGGGGAAGGCTGGGCTTTGTGAATTCACAGCAAAACAGCCGGATAAAGGAAACGGGCCTGAAGGGAAGCCAGAGTCGCTGGCCCTGGCTGCAAGCGGGGCCAGGCCATTTCCTGCGGCCCTGGGAGGGGTGGCTGTGGCCCCCTTTGTGGGACTGGACAGGCTGGCCAGAGACCCACTGTCTCCTACCCTGGAGACCCTGCGTTTCTTGGCCGAGTGGGGCACCAATCCCTGCTTCCCCCTCGCGGCTGCATGGCCCTGGGGTCTGTGTCCCCTCCCAAGTCCAGCCTGTGGCCAAGGGGGGATCCAGCAGGCAGGGCCACTGGCTAAGGCGGATGCTTCTCCAGAGACAGCGGCACCGGAGGCCTCAAAGCAGGCCCTGCCTCAGGTCCTGGCAGAGCCCAGGCAGGAGGCGCAGGAAGGCCTTCAGGGGGCAGCCATGGGCGTGACCATCGGAGCAGGACCGACCCTGCCCAGCGCTCACTGTGTTAACACATTGAGTCTGTGCAGCAGGAACTAGTGTCCATTTTCTAGGTGAGCAAACTGAGGCACCAGGTCGGGACTTGCCCCAGGGCACATGCCAGGAAGTATAAGAGCTAGGGCAAGGCCAGCGGGAGGGTGGTCCCTGAATGTGCCCTTGGGCAGCGGGAGAGCCAGGCTCCTGGCTCAGTGCTCAGCCTCAGCTCCTAAGTCCTGATCAAGGGAGACCCCAGTGCGAGGGGTGGGGGTAGGGGGGCTTTGTGGTTGAGGCTGAAGGAATAGACTGGGACATGAACGGGTCGATGGAGGTCCAGGCAACCGGAGGGTCCTGGCCTGAGCACCTGGGTGTGTCCTCTTGAACTTGGGGGACACTGATGAGGGGAGCAAACCTGTGTTGGATGGAGCAGTCCCATCCCGGGGCTTCTGCTGTGTGGGCCCTGAGGGGCCCAGTATCCAGGCAGGGGAACAGGTCCAATTTGGTTGGAGCCTAAGACATGGGGTCGCTGAGTTGGGGCTGAAGAAGGTTCTTAGCGTCAGTGCAGGGGCAGGAGGAGAGCAGGCCCTCCAAGGAGGCCCCCACTAGGCTCCTGTCTTTCCCAGGCAGCCAGCTCCCAGCACTTGGACCTGCCCCACGCCTGGGGCCATGGCGAGAGCATGCCTGGCATGGCCTCCAGGCACTCATGGCTGCTGCCCACCCACCATGCTCTTTTCCTGCTGCCTTGGAAGTGGGTGGTAACAGGCAGTCCCTTCATCCACCCATGTGGTTCACACAAACCACAGCCTGGGGGGCTGGCGGGGGGGAAGCAGAGGTCTCAGAGTTTTAAGGACACAACCCCCACCCAAGTCCTGGGCCATGACCACATGAGTGGGTGAGATGCCCCCACTCCCTGGCCCCACCTGGTAGTGTGTGTGTCTGTGTCAGTGTGCACACAGGTGTGTGCTGAGGGGTTACCTTTGAGTGTGTACATAGAGGTGCATGTGCAACACAGTCCAGGCTCCTGCCTCCCCCTCCCCCTGCCCAGCAAGCTCCCCTCTCTGAGGCCCTCCCTGTCTAGTCTGTCCTGGCAAATTGAATGCCCGGGGGGCAGGCATTGGAGGCCTCTGGTCTGAGCCAGCAGAACACAGAGCTCCCATGATCTTGCCCCTGCAGCGCCCTCACCCGCCCCCTTCCACCCTCTGACCTTTCTCTTGAGGCCTCAGACATGCCAACCCCTGGGTGATGGGCCAGTATTGTGGGTGTGGGGGACCCAGGCCCTGTCCCCTCACCTTAGAAGCCATCTGGCCTGCCTAGTATGGCTCAGTGGTTGAGTGTTGACCTATGAACCAGGAGGTCAGGGTTCAATTCCTGGTCAGGGCACATGCCCAGGTGTGGGGTGTGCAGGAGGCAGCTGATCAATGATGTTTCTTTCTCTCCCTCCCTCTCCCTTCCTCTCTAAGATCAATAAAAATTAAAAACAAAAAAACAATGATAGATTGTTCATGATTTAAAAAAAACTATCTGTATCCTAAGACTGCTGTAAAAAATCACCACAAACTAGTTGGCTTAGAACAGTAGATGTTTCTTTCTTCACGATTCCAGAAGCCAGAGTCCAAAATCAGTGTCACTGGCCTGAAATCAAGGTATCTGGGGCCGTGCTCCCTCCAGGGCCACAGGAGGGCCCCTTCCTGCTTCTCGCAGCTTCTGGCGGCCCAGGTCTCCGCAGAGGAGGCTGTGTCACTGCCGTCGCCGCCTCCTCTCAGGAGCACGTTGCCCTTGGATTCAGGGCCACACCTGCCAAGACCCTTTTTCTACATAAGGTGCCACTCACAACTTCTGGGTGTGGACATACGTCTTTTGGAGGTCAGGATAGGCTTCTGGCTTTTGGGACAAACTTCATTTGGGCTGAGTGGGGGCAGGTACAGAGCCACACGGCTGCTGAGACAGACTAGAGGGAGAGCCGGGTGCCCGTCCAGACCCCAAGGTGCTGGCTGTTCTTCAGGCCTGGCACTGGGACCCCCTCCGTGTGTGGCTCACCACAGCACAGAGGGCTCAGTAAATGCACTGGCTGGGACTGACCAGCGCGGGCAGAGCTGGAGCGAGACTGGACCACAGGGACAGGGGCACTGGCTCAGTGCACGGGCCTCGTGTCCACGTGTCTGCCAGGTGTGCACTGCCCTCCCTGCTGAGGCCCTGGGCCTGTGGCTTGAGCCTGGTTCTCTCAATGTAAAACCAAACCGTTTCTGTGGCTCACACATGGTGGGGTCAGGGCTGGGCCCAGTGGCGTCCTGTCCCACACTCGTGCCTTCTCAGCTGCTTCCAGGAGGCGGGGGCTGGGGCACAGAGGAGGGCTGAGCAGCGGCAGATGGGGCTGCAGGGCACTGGCCAGGGTTGTGCAACTTCCCAAAGCAGGGAGCCAGGCCCCCACACAGCGCCAAGGAGGGCCAGGCTGACTTTGAAGAGTAGCCGTCCCGCGGACTCCCCAGGCTGCGAGCTTTTGAAAGAACATCTGGAACCCGGGCCATCTGCAAACTAGTCTCTGGGTTAGAAAAACCAAAGTTAGTCCTGACTTTGCCACTGTGTGTTCCACACCCCCACATCTGCCCCTTCCCACGCTGCCAACAGGCCCAGGGGTGGGGTATGAGCCCTTCCCTGGGGTCCTCTCATGGGCTCTGGCAGCACCTTCCCCCGTGTCCCCTGCCCCACTGGTCACCCCCAGCCTGACCTGCAGTTTTGGGTTCATGGAGCCACAGCTGCCCCAAAACTGTGCTGGGTGCTGAGGACTGGGCCGTGTCCGAGCGGGAGCCCGAGGAAGCACCTGCAGGGAGACCCGGGCACGGCCTGCCAGCAAGGGCCCTGGCGTGTGAGCCTGAGCTGGACCCTTGGTCCTGCAGGTGTGCAAGGAGGCTGCCTGCTCCAGCTGCGCTGCGGGAACAAACAAGACCCCACTCCAGGAAGCAAAGCAAACACTGCTTGTGGGGGTGCCAGGTGCTGCAGCCCATTGTCCTTGCCAGTGGCCTGTGGGACCCTGGGGAGTGCTCAGCGACAGTCCCCATCCTGCCCCCTCCCTAGCAAAGACCCAGCTTTGTCAGCGCAGAAACAAATGGCCTTCTACCCTCCAATTACCCCCAGAGCCGCAGGGAGCCCTGCCGGGGGAGCCGTCCTGGGGAGGGAAAGCGGCGTCATGCCCTGTGTGCTGTGGGGGAGGGCGTCCCTGCGTCGGACGCTGGCCCCTGGGCACCTCCGGCCTGCGCTGCTCTCAGCGCGTTGGGAGTCTCTCTGGCGGGTGGAGAGGCGCAGCCTGACTCAGGGACTCGCCTCCATCACCCAGTGTGACGGTGGTGCCCGGGGCTGGCACGGGCAGGGCACCCCAGGGTCCGCCCCTGCCCGCCGCTCCCCTCGCCCCTGCCAGGCCTGCGCAGGGCGAGCGGCCAGGGGTCCGGCTGCGGCCCCAGATAAGCCCGCGCCGCTTCCTGCGCTTCCTCCCAGCGCCGCGCGCCCCTTCCTGTTTCCTTGAGCGGCGGCGGGGGGGGGGGGGGGGGGGGCGCGGGGCAGGTCGTGGGGACTGGGCCGGGCCGTGGGGCCGACCGGCTCCTGGGAACGGCGGCCGGTCCGTGGGGACGGGGTCCTGGGCACCGGGTGGGCCCGGGGAGGGCGGGAGCCGCCTCGGCGCTTCCTTGGGAGGCCCTGACGGTGGCCGGCGGAAGCGGGAGGGGGGGGGGGTGCCTGTGGCTGAAACAGAAGAGGAGGCACCTCGGTGTCCCACACCCTCCCCCCAGGCCGGGGCCAGGCCTCCCACACACAGGGCCAAAACCCTCGTGGACCGCGCGGCACCTGCCCCCGGAGCCCCGCCCGGGCCTGCGGCAGGTGTGGGGTGGGCCTTGGTTGTGGGGGACGATGGAATCGGAGCTCAGAGGCTCTGGACCCCCTTTGGGGGCAGCTGCTCTAGCGTACGGATTTAAGGTGCTTCATCTACTTGCTCAGGCCTGTTCAGCAGCTACAAATGTCTGCCATTTTAACAGACACATCCACACACAATGTGCACAGCATTATTCACAATAGCCAGGACACCAATCAACCCACGCGTCCATCATTGATGAACCAAGAAATCAATGTGGTCGGTCCATACGGAATATTGTTCAGCCTTAAAAAGGAATGAGGCTGGAAGGTGTGGCTCAGTGGTTGAGCAACGACCTATGAACCAGGAAGTCACAGTTAGATTCCCAGTCAGGCCACATACCTGGGTTGCAGGTTCAATCCCCAGAGTGGGTGTGCAGGAGGTAGCTGATCCATAATTCTCTCTCATCATTGATGTTTCTCTCTCTCCCTTTCCCTTCCTCTCTGAGATCAATAAAAATAAAAAGGAATAAGGAACAGTCCGATGATGCTGGCACATGGGTGAACCTTGAAACTATGATGCTAAGCCCTGGCCGGTTTGGCTCAGTGGATGGAGCGTCAGCATGCAGACTCAAGAGTCCCAGGTTCGATTCCGGTCAAGGGCATGTACCTTGGTTGCGGGCACATCCCCACTGGGGATGTGCAGGAGGCAGCTGATCGATGTTTCTCTCTCATCGATGTTTCTGACTCTCTATTCCTCTCCCTTCCTCTCTGTAAAAAATCAATAAAATCTTTTTTTTTTTAAAGAAAATATGATGCTAAGTGAGCAAAGCATGACTCAAAAGGCCACTTACTGTGTGGCTCCACCCACTGCAGGGGGCTTCTTGTTTCTGCTGAGGGCCATTTGGATGTGTGTAACCATCCTCAGGCCAGACAAAATCAACAACTTAAAAATTAGCTGCTACATTTTATCAAACATTTAATTAATCACCCCTAATGCCTTGCAGGGCCAGACCAAACCTTCCACAGCTTGCAGGCTAGGCACCCCACCCCTGCTCTGTGGGGAGAGTCCAGGGCAGGCCAGTGCACAGAGCAGGCGAAGATGGCGCTTCTAGGGGCTGTGGTGAGGAAGAATGGACCAGGACTGCTGATGGGCAGGGGCTTTGGGGGTTTATAGAAAAACACTGAAATCAGTGGTGGTGTTTGCACAACCTGTGAATATACTAAAACACTGAATTGTTCACTTAAAAATGTGTGTAGGTTTTGTAGCATGTGAGTGGGCAGTTGGATTGTCCAGTGCTTGTCCAGGGGAGTGCAGGGTGGTTGGCATCACTGGGGCTGGTGTGTGAGCACCGAGTTGGTGGTGGTGTATCTCTTGACAGTGCTCCAGAGGGTGGTGACTGGGTCTGCGGAGGCAAGGGTGCAGTTTACCTGCTCTCTGCTCCACCTCCCTGCCCTCCTCCCACGGGCAGCTTGCTGGGAAGGGTTCCACACCCCCGCAGGTCACTCCAGGGCTAGGCTGGGTCCTGGGCGTGGGAGCCAAGCCTTTGCCAGGTTGGGGCTAGAACTTCCCGCCGGGCACTAGGCCGCCTGGGCCTGTTCCTGGCCGGCCTGACTCAGCGGGAGCTGGGGGTGGGGTGGGGGTGGGGGTGGACTTCCCTTCTCTGACCCTTGGGGAACCAAGTAGGTGGAGCAGGAGGCAGAGGGTGGAAAGTCTGACCTGGAGCCGGAGCCACCCAGGCTCTGGGCTGTGTCCTGCCTAGGACCAGCTGGGGCAGAGCCAGGCCCCTTGGGGAGCCCCCAGACAGGGATCTGGACAAAGGGCCTCTGAGGAAACCCTCTCCCCTGGCCCAGCACCACTGCTGAGGAGCCGCTAGTAGAAACCGCGGCCCTTGGGGAGAGAGAGGCCCTTTGTGTCCTTGCCCAGACCCTGTTCCTGGCTTGGGGGCTCCTCCACATGGGGACCCTCACTGGCCTCCCACCTGGAACTGAGGGAGTGGCTTCTGGGGAGTATGCTGCTGGGCCTCACCCACCCCAGGCATCCACGGGACTCCTCATCCCCTACCCTGGGGCTCGGGGGCCTCTGGGTGAGATGGGGTGGGGTGTGAAGATGCCCCAGCCTGAGCCAGAAAACAGCCACGACAGCCCCGCACAGCCCTGTAGCTGGCCTGGCACCTTTCTTGGTGTGTCCATGGGTGTCACTGGGCAGGCGCACTGGTGGCCCAGGCAGGGAGGACCTCAGGGGCTGTTCACGTCTAGGCAGAGGACAGGCTGGGCTGGTCCTCCCTCCCTTCTGCCTGGCCAGGAGTGAGGGGAGGGGTAGGAGGGCCCACACCTGTGCAGAGGCTCCTGGGCTCCAGCTGTCATGGGTCCAGTCCTGGGAGGGGCCACAGTGGGTGCACCTTGGCCAAGCTGACTCAGGGCTCCAAGGGGTGGGCCACCTGTCCCCCCAGCAGGGTCAGGCCCGGGACAGGAGTTCGTGAGCTGTGAGAGTGGGTGTGGCTTAACACTCACGGGCCATGAGCACTTCTCCCATGTGAGAGCCCAGGACTCAAAAGGGGCGCCTCAGAGCTCCTTTCCCGCTGTGACAAATGTGCCTGGACTGAACCCCCTTGTTGCTGTGTCTCAGCTTGCCTGCCCCCACTGTGCTGGCAGTCGCGTGTGCTCTAAAGGAGGGGGCGATATTCCTGGCGTCCTGTGGGCTATTTCTGTCTGTCCCTTTGCCCACTGGAGGCATCTTTCACCACTTCTGAGTCCATCTCTGGCCTCCTCAGCTTGTCTTTCTCCATCCCTGTCTTTGAGTTTTCTGGACCCTGCTGCTGATGGGGTGGGGATAGGGGACCCAGGTCCTGCTCCCCAACTCTGCCAGCTGAGATGCAGGGCTCATGCCAGTTAACACACAGGTGATTGATACCAGCATACCTCCAAGAGGCAGGACACGCATAACAGCCGCACACCTTTCCCACACACACACACTCGGGTAGCAGGCCCCGGGTGTGACACCGAGGCTTACACAGGCACACGGGCAGCCAGGCCCAGGCTTGCTGCACACCCGTGTGCACTGAGTGCCATACACAGTCACTTTCACAGATGGTCACTATCTCAGCATCGCAGCTATGCTCAGAGCCTCACGTGCACACACGCCTGTACGTACTGGCTGACAAGCACACTCACAGGTGTGTAGATTCCGTTTCACCTGCATCACAGGGCCTGGACATCTCAGACACCATGCTCCCCCCCTGAGCATATGCTCATGGGAAACTGAGTGTGACTTCCCCCCATTGGGGTGCTCAGGGGTCAGCGGGACCCTAAATATACCATGGGGGGGGCTGGGACAGGACAGATCAGGGGGCCACGTGACTCTCCTCTTGGCTTAGAAGACCTGCTATGCCCTGAGGAGCTGGTGCAGGGGAATCAGGTCTGGGGGTGCTAATGGACTCGGTCCCACAGGAGAATCACCCATGAAGGTGATTGTTGCCAACTTTACCTAAACCTGGGGGCGCTGGACAGGAGCTGGGGCCAAGGAGGCGGTGTGGGAAGGGCCCAGTCCTGGGGCAGAGGGCCAGTGCCATGCGACTCCAGTGTGGGAGGCTTGAGATGTGAGGCCTGCCCCCTGCTCTGGTGCGGGCAGGTGACCCTGGGGAGCATCATGGTGTGTCATGGTTCTGCCCTCTCTGGAGACACTGGGTTGAAAATGACAGACAGGGCCTCCAGGACGCCATGTCTACATACAGGTGTTAACCCTGCCAGCCTCGTTCCAGGAGGGCGCTGTCTTGGGCAGTCTCTGGGCTTAAAGGAAGTTTAAGGAGGAGATGAGTTTGAGGAAACCTGGGTGAGGGGATTGCTCAGCACAGTCTGACCCTATGAGGCTTGGGTCACCACGGGCAGGGCAGAAGGGAGATGGAGGGCTGGGAGGATGGGGGGTGCCCACAGCTCCTGCCTTCCCCCCACTCTCTTTGGGGAGTGTCCTTCTGGGAAGGACGGGGAAGTGGGTGCTGTGGGGTCCAAGCTGGGGGTCAGGCTGTGGAGGGAGATTTGGAGGGAAGTGCATGTCCAGGGCCCATCCTCCCCGACCACCACGGACAAGGTGGTGCTCAGGGCAAGGTGAGGCACTTCACTGTGGCCTCACCCAGCCCAGGGGGCCAGTCCCAGGCTCCTCCTTTACAGCAAACATTGTCACTCCTGCTTAAAAAGCCCTGGCTACATTGATGTTTTGATCACTGAAACCCCTCGGAAGAAAAGGTTTAAAAGTTTAATTAAAATTTAAATATAATGTATTATGTATATAAAAAAGGCAAGGTAGAAAATACAGCCTGATTCTAGAAAACACTGCAGGAGAAGGATTAGGCGCTTGAAAACTTAACCCTGCCAGGGCCAGCCCACAGGTTCTCTGCCCGGCGCGTCCTGGGAAAGCCTGTACAAGTGGGACCCACCCTTGCAGGGCCCGCGGGCCGTGGCCAGGCTCGAGCATTGTGGTCCCCGCCGGCGGCAGCTGCACACCCTGGGGAGGGGGCGCGAGGCGGCCGCGGCGGCACCGGCCTAGCCCGAGATGCACGCGCTGTAGTACACGGCGCTGCTGGCGTCGGACAGCGCGGCGATCAGGCTGCTCTCCTCCGGGCAGGACATGGCGCGCGGGCCCAGCTTGGCCAGCGCCAGGTGGTAGGGCAGCCCGGCGGCGTCGTGGCGAGTCCGGCCGCAGTTGAGGTACTGGTCGAACTCGGTGAGGTCCACGTCGGCCCACAGGTCGGCGGCGGGCCCCAGCGGCTCGGCGCCCTCCAGCGGCGGGGCCTCAGGCGGCGGCGAGAGCGGGCCGGGGTGCGGGCCCGGGGCGCCCAGGGCGCCGTAGTAGAGGCCGGGGAGCGGCGCCGCGGGGGCGGGCGCGGTCCTGAGCGCCTCCGCCAGGGGCGCCCCGTAGCAGCCGCCAGGGTCCCGGGACAACTCGGCGGGCGCGTAGGGCGCGCGGAAAGCCCGCAGCACGCAGTCCTCGGGCGCCGCGGGCGGCGGAAAGAAGGCGGCCTCGCCGGGCTCCAGGCCGTCCAGCGGCGAGCGCTCGGGCGTGGGCAGCCCCAGGCCGTCGAACTCGGCTCCCAGCGGGGGCAGCTCGCGGAAGGCACGGGCGGGGCCCGGCGCCGCGGGGAAGGGCTCGGGCGGCGGGGCCGGGGGCGCCAGGCCCTGCAGCAGGAGGCCGGGCTCCAGGCGCCGCGCCTTGCGCGCCTGCTTCTTGCGGCGCGGCCGGTACTTGTAGTTGGGGTGGTCGCGCAGGTGCTGCACGCGCAGCCGCTCCGCCTCCTCCACGAAGGGCCGCTTCTCCGCCAGGCTCAGCTCCTTCCACGCTTTGCCTGCGGGCGCGGCGGGTCAGCGGCTGCCGTCGCGCGGGTCGCTCCGGGCCCCACGCGCCCGCCGCCCCAGCCCGCCCGGGGAGAGGCGCCCCCGCTCCCGCCCCCGCCCCGCCCCGCCACTCACCCAGCATCTTGCTGAGCACCGCGTTGTGCAGGTCCGGGTTCTGTTGCGCCAGCCGCTTGCGCTCGTCCTTCGCCCACACCATGAAGGCGTTCATGGGCCGTCGAATGCGCGACTCGTCGGCCGCCACGCGCTCACCGCGGCCGGCCGGGCTGAGGCCATAGCTCCCAGGATCGGGGCTGCGCGGCGGGCTGGGCGGCGAGGCGGGCGCGGCAGGGGCGGCGGAGGGGCCGCGCGGCTCAGCGGCGGCCCCGGGTCGCGGGGCCCATGCACAGTCGCGGCGGGCGGGCGGGTCGTGCTGTGCGCCGTAGCCGGGCGGCGATCTCTGCATTCCAGCTGGGCGCGGCCTGGGCGAAGGAAGCGCGAGCGCGGAGGGCGGGCGGCGGTCACTTCGGGGCCGGGACGGGCGGGTGGACGGCGGCGGGGACGGCGGTGGCCTCGCGCCGGGTGGGCGTCCAGATATAGCAGCCCGGGGCCAATGGGCGGTGGGGCGGGCGGGCCGGGGCGGGCCGAGGCCGCCCCTCCCGGGGGCTCCTTTCTCCTCCAGGCACATTCCGCCCGGCCTCCTCCGCGTCGTGCCCCCCGCACCCTCTGAAGGAGAGACCCCCGAATGCGAAAGGGCACTGATGTGGGCTGAAGCTGGAGGGGCGCCGTCAGGGCTGGCAGACGTTCAGAGTTGAGCTGCCGCCCCACCCACGGAGTCAGACCCGCGGGTGGTAACTGGGGGAGGTGGTGCCTCCCTCCTGAGATGACCGCGGGAGGAAGGGGCCATATTTTAGCACCATGTTAGTCCTTCCGTGAGTCTAGCTCGAAGGTAAGAAGCGCTTTGGGAAAGCGCCCTCCCCTGTGTGTGTGTGTGGGGGGGAGGGGTGCTCTTGGTAACCAGGGGTGTAATGTCCCCGACCCTCCACACACGTGACCTTTCAGTCCTGTCCGTGGGGCTAACGGGGAAGATGGTCTTTACGTCCCCCCTCCCCTCCCAAACCCACTCAGAATAGGACACACCTGGGCAAAGGGCCAGGCGAGCAGAGGAGCCCCAGGCCTCATTCCACCTCCCCGGGGCCTGCTGGGTGCGGGGTGGGGTCTGGGACAGTCCCAGCTGGGTACCTGCCCACCCCAGGCCACCAGGGCAGCAGAGGAGAGTGAGGCTGGACCTAGGGTTGGGTCGGTGGGGAGGGAGGGGGAGCCCCTCCTACCAGCCCTCAGCCCTGGGAGGGTTTCCAGAGGAACTTCTGGTCCCCCCACCCCCAGCACCTAGCAGGAGGGGCCAGGGCTCAGCGGGAGGTCTTCCTACTCGGTCCTGCTGGGCCTGCTGAGGGGTGTCTGTTGCGGGTGGAGCAAGGGCCCTAGGCAGCCACGGGCTCCCACTGAGTTCTCCTCCTACACGTCCCCCAGCCCCGGAGCTCCGCAGCCCCCAGACCTGCCAGGGGCCCTGCCCAGGTGTGGGCGCTTCTTGGTGTGGCCACAGGTGGCAGGGACCCAGAGGCACTGGTGCTCTGTCCTTGGTGACCCAGTGCATATACACAGTCTGCACTCTGACAGGTGGATCCCACGGGGGGCCTACAGCTGCCCCCAGGGCCCTGCTGTCCGGGGAAGGCCAGGACCCCACCAGGGTCCCCTGAGGGCCCTCAGGTGATTTGGCCCTGTAGGGTCTTATCCAACAGCCGGACGAGTGAAGGGCTGGGGGTCCCAGGCTGGCTTTCGGGTCTCCCAGGCCCAGCCCTAGTTCCAGGACCCTGAGCCCAGCTGATGTTCTGGGCAGCCAAGGCACAAGGAACTGGGTTCTCTGGGAGGCAGGCCAGAACGGAGGGCCCTGGGTGGACGGGTGCACAGGCCCCTTCCAGTGGGCCGGTTCCCCTCTGACCAGTGAGGGGGTGAACCCTGTGGGCAGGTGTGGGGGAGACTCCAGGTGGAAGGGTGGGTCCAAGGGGTCAGCACCTGGCAGAAGCTCTGGGTGTGGTCTGGGTCGCCAGGGCCTCGCTCAGCCTGGCAGCAGCTGTTCTGGGACAGTGGTCACTGGGGCTCAGGAAGGAGGCCTCCGGGACCCCTACTGCAGTGACCCCACCTCCCCCACCCCACTGTGAAAGAAGTTTAGTTCCTGAAGGGGCCCTGCCTGGCCCCTGCTGCCCTGACAGCCCGGATTGTCCAGCTGCTCTGAGGCCGCCCAGCATTGCCTCCCCCTGTCCCCCGCCTGCTGCCACAGCCATGACCCTCACTCTTGGTCCGACTGTTCAACTCATGTGTCTGGCTGTGATGTCCTGTGTGTGGGACTGGGCGGGGCAAGGTGAGAGCTCCCGGTGCCCCCTGCCTCTTCAGGGGTCTGGCTACCCTCCCCTTCGAGCTACCTGGCAAGGATGTGGACAGCCGGCCCCTCAGGCCCACTGTCCAGACGGGAGAACAATGGGGGTGAGGACTTCCCAGGGCTCTGCAGGGCTGGTGTGGGTGTGGCTGGCTGTGTGTGTGGCTTGGGTGGGGGGGAGACACGACACCTCAGATGTGGGTGTCTGCATCTGTGTGTGGTCTGCCTGTGACTGTCAGCCTGGGTTTGGGGGTGAGGTGGGTTCTAGTGTTGGAGGTTGAACAGGACCTAGAATGGGGGTCCTGCTCAAGTGCAGTCCTGCCCTCACACCCACCAAGGGGGGGTCCCCAAGACTTCTCTGGCCACAAAGCTGTGGTCCCAGCTCTGTTCAAAGTGTGGATGATTAATGAGTTTGAGGGCATTCCTATGCTTCCAGGCTGGCCTGGGGCTCAGGTTGGCTGCTGCCCACCCTTGGGGGGCCCTGTCTGTAGCCCCTAACTCCCCAGACAAAAGGTGCAGTGGAGGGCAAGCTTCCTCAAAAGTGTGCAGCTGGCCTGGGTGTCGTGTAGACACTGCTCTGCTGCCCTCTGCTCACTCCCTCCCTCAGCCTGGACTGGACCCCCCATCCTCTGGGTGAAGCCTGCAAAGGATGCTGGGTAATCTCCCTCAGTGGTTCTTGGTGGGGGCTGGATGGGCTCTGGGGGTGGCAGACCTCCCAGGCACTGCTCGGGGCACAGACCTCACAGGCTCCCCCCCCCCACCCCCCCCCCCCGCTCCCCTCCCCTCCGCCCAACCCTGCCGCGGGAGCAGCAAGCCTGGGACCAATTACAGAGTCCTGTGGGGCTGGACCCTCCTGTTCTGGAGGGTGGAGGTAGGTCCCCATTGGATACAGGTCTGGGTGGAGGGGACTCTCTGGTCTCCTGAGATCTCAAGTTTGAAAGCAGGCTCCCCAGTTCAGATCCTGCCTCGTGTCCTGAGACCCGGCTGCAGGCCTGGCCCAGGTCCTCATGCTCATTCCTGGGGTGCTGGTCTCCCAGTGCTGTGGGCCTCTCCTGGAAAGGGGTGGGGGGACATGATGAAGGCGGCAGCTCTAGTGGTTGGGTTTGGGTCCGTGTGATGGCCAGTCGCGTGGCCTGCAGCGGGCAGGGCTCCAGCTGTGGGACTGCTGTCTGAGTGCTCGTGGGCGTGGGTGGCTGAGGGCTGAGCCTGTGAGCGAGCAGAGGGTGTTGCTATCATGGTGGGTGCCTCAGTGTGTGGGCAGAGGGGACTGTTGTGCAGGGTGTCGGACCTGGCCTGAGTGCTGCTGGGCCAGCAGGACTGGGCAGGTGGGGGCCCAGGGCCTGGGGCGTGTGGGGAGGCCTTGAGTGATAGCAGGCTGTAGGGTGGCAGACAAGTTGTGGACGGTTGGGTGAGGTCACATGTGGTGGGAGTGACTTTTGTGAGTGTTCCAGTGTCAGTGGGTGTTGCACTGAATGAGAGTTGGGGTGTTGAGCTGTGTGTCCTGGGGTGTTGCTGCATGCTGTGCGGCCCCCCTCTCTGCTCAGCAGGGCTCCGTGGGAATGAGGCTGGGGACGGGCTGCTCTAGGTTTCCTTGGCAACAGCAGGGAGGAGCCAGGAAACACCAGCTCAGGAAGGAAGGCTGCAGCTGCGCGAGGGAGCCGGAGGCCCTGGCCGAGCAGGCGCCAGGCACTGTCTGTGCCATCGTCCGGCGTTCTTGCCCCTGGCTCCACCCTGTGCCACCCAGTTTGGGCACGAGCAGCTGCTGGTATGGCTTCTTTATTCAGATCCCAGTGCCCTGGGTCTAGCTCTGAGGTGCCTGTTCTGCAGAAGTTGTGCCCTGCTCCCCCCTTCGTGACTCTTGGTGGGGCTCTCTGTGAGCCCTGCGTGGGGGCTGTGTGTTGGCACACACGGGTATCCCGGCCCCAGGAGTGCAGTGGCCCCCTGGCGGGCCTGGCCCCACACTCGCCTGCAGGTCCTGGTGACAGTCCTCAGCTCCTGGGAAGCAGGGGAAGAAGAACCGAGCCCAAGGTGGTCGCCAGCCCCTAGGCCCCGCAGCTGTGGTGACAAGCGGCTGTGATGGCACCACCAGGTGGGCTGTCAGATAGGCTGGGGGTCCGTGTTCTTAGGGACCCCCCTCCGTTCTTGCTCAGGGACAGGAATCATCCTCTACCATTGACTTGTTTGTACTGAGCTCTGCTCTGCACCAGGCCCTGTTCTAGGAAGTGGAGCTTGGGCAGCAAACAAATCAGACCCAAGTCTCTGCCACTGGGGAGCTCCAGCCCTGAGCGAGAGACAACCAGCGAGGCTACAAACGAGTCAGAATAGGGGGTGCCAGGCTGTGCTGGCTCCAGGGACGGTGCCACGCACAGAGGAGAGGGGCTGTGTGAGGGGTGCCACTGACTTTCGTGAGGTGACTCTTGAGCTGGTTCTTGAAGGAAACATGAAAATCATGAGTGCTCGCTGGGGAGAGTGTGCAGATGCCCAGGGCAGGGTGTGTGCAGGCCTGTGGGGGAGCAGGAGGGGCCGTGTGGGGCAGGGGGGCTTTGAGCAGCAGAGGCTGTCCCCTGACAGTATCCACAGTCTTAGCACAGTGCTGTGTGGAGACGGGCCTTTGCAGGGCCAGGTGACAAAGGCAGGGGGTCTGGGCCCGCACCAGTGCCTGGCCAAGGCCACCTCCCAAGGCCTGTCTCCTCGTGCCCCAATCCCCCTCATGAAGCCCCTCTATTTCTCTCCAGAAGGGCGGGGCTGGTATGCCTGGGTTTGCTGACCTCCTCCTTTCACCCATCTCCCCGACTGGCTGCTGCCTGAGGCCCCTGGGGAAGGGAGGGGAGGTGGAGTGGCCGCCGGGCTGGCGGGCAGGGAGGCGGCGTTTCTGGGAATTGTGTGGGGAAGCATTGTTAGAGCAGCCTGGAGCAGCCACCAGCCTCTAGAACAGTGGTTCTCAACCTTCCTAATGCTGCGACCCTTTAATACAGTTCCTCATGTTGTGACCCAACCATAAAATTATTTTCGTTGCTACTTCATAACTGTAATTTTGCTACTGTTATGAATTGTCATGTAAATATCTGATATGCAGGATGTATTTTCATTGTTACAAATTGAACATAATTAAAGCATAGTGATTAATCACAAAAACAATGTGTAATTATATGTGTTTTCCGATGGTCTTAGGCGACCCCTGTGAAAGGGTCGCTCAACCCCCAAAAGGGTCGTGACCCACAGGTTGAGAACCGCTGCTCTAGGGGGTGCTGGCCTCCCGACAAGTGCTGCCTGGGCAGGGGGGGTGGGGATGGGCGTAGGCTAGGGGGTGGGGGAGTGTGAGGGTGTGGGGGAGAGGGGGTTGGGAAGCTGGACCTGGGCCAAGGTGATTGGTTGAAGGACTGGCTGGAGACTCCAAGAGACCCTGCTCTGGGCAGGTGCCTCTTCCCATTCTGCAGACTGGGAGACTGAGGCCCAGAGGGAGGGCTGCAGTGCAGAGCCAAGACATGCACTGGTTCACAGGATCGACGTCCTGGTCCCTGCCCTCAGAGGAGGAGGCTGGGTCTCAGTCCCACGGAGTCCCTGTGCGGGAGACCTGTGGTCGCATGGTGGGCCAGAGGGTCTGGGAAGAGGGTCATAGGCGCTGGGTGCTGGCCAGGAGAGCTGCCTGCAGGTGGCAGGGATGGGAGTGCCCCGAGGCTGCAAGACCCCCCTGCCTGCCTGCGGCCACGGGACTCGGGGCTCGAGGGGTGTGTGAGCTTAGCAGCACAGGCCTTCCCACCAAGGCCTCTGCCCCGCCAGAAGGGAAGTGCGGATACAACCCGCTGGGGTCATGGCCGGCTTTGGGCGGGCGGGGGCAGGGGACACAAATAGAAAAATAACCGGCCTGGCTTCCGACGTTTCTGTGGACTGAGGACGGGAGGAGCAGGCCTCTGGGCTAAAGGTGTGTCGGGGCCCGTGTGGAGGAGACCCTGGCGTGTTGTTGGGGTGTCCCCAGACTCCTGTCAGGGCTGTGTCTGGCCCCCCTCCGAGCACCCAGGACAGAGCGGGGCTCCTAGAGTGCTCCTGAGGTCACCCGCATCTCTCAGTAAAGGGGTGGAGTGTGGAACCCTGGAGCGGATACAACCCTGAGGGGAGGGCAGCCCCGGGGGAGTGGTATGCGCAGCGCCCCTTAGCACACTGAGGGCACTGAGAGAGGCCCCCTAGTGGTGGGGCAACAGAGTGTCCAGGAGGGCTTTCTGGAATAGGATGGGGTAGGGGTCTGGGAGGTAAGTGTGCTGTCTCCCACCCCTTATTCCTCTTCACCTTTGACCTCTACTAAGGAGCCCCCCATTCCCCACACATCCACATTTTCATGGTTCCAAATCCAGCCTGGAATAAGGTGGGAGGGGTGGGGGGCGGTGGAAGGACCCAGCTCTGGGGGGCACCCTGCTGAGGCTGTGGCCAGGTTCACGAACCCCCTGGAAGGAGAGTCCCACGTCTGATGTCACCCTCTGGGCGCATGTTGGGGAAGCTCCTTGGAGAAGGAAATTCCCAAGGTCGGGTAAGGCCCATCAGGGGTCAGGGGTGAGCACGGTTCTGGGAGTCATGAACTCATAGGGGCCCAGGACAGGGACCTCCCAGGTGGGAATTGGGGGCTTGGGGGTTGGCCAGTGCTACTTCAGTGTGAGCCCTGGCGAGGGTGGGACCCACCTACAGCCTCCAGGGGGGAAGGCCTCTCTCCAGGACTAGCCACAGTCCCACTCGGGCTGCCTCAGGGTGGTGGCCACACGGACTGGACCTCCCTAGGGGAGGGTGAATGCCTAGCCGACAGGCAGGTCCATGGCTCACTCCCGCCACCTAGAGGCCACTGCTCATGCTGGGCCACATGGGCCTTAGCAGGGTCACCCCACCTGGACCCTGGACTCTGGCTCACTTTGCATAGGGTCACACCCCTCCCCCTGCCGTGGTGGCTCCCATGTAGGAGCCACCTGCACTGTGTTGGAGTTCAGGGCTCCCATCATGGGGGAAGGTCTGTAGTCCCCAGGTCCCCAGCTTGGAAGCCATCTGCCCCCTACTTGTTCTGTCCATTTCCTTGGGCCAGACTCCCTGGACGCCCTGCTTCAGCCCCACAGGCTGAACCCTCTGCTGGGCACTCCTCCTGCAGGGGCCCCACCTCTTGGCCATCGCCCTCGAGGGGCCACAGCGCCTTGCTCTCCTGGGTCCGTAGTGTCAGTGGGTCTCTGATGCATTGAGACATGCCTGCTTCTACCAGCTGTCTCTGTGGCCCCTGAGGTGGAGACCACCCAGCTTCTCACAGAGGCAGAGGACCGCGGGCAGGCAGTTTGGGCTCCCACTCTGGCTGGGCAAGGGAGTAGCGCCTCCTCTCCTCCGTGTCCTTACGAACGTGGGGGGCTGCACGAGTGGATACTCACAGGGCTGCACTAGCGCGTCTTCAGTCCAGCTAAACACTTAGCAGCATCCCTTATGCACAGGATGTTGGAGACCGTCCCTGTCCAGGGCAGCCTACCCAGGAAGGTGAGGGTCAGCCCTCAGGCTGGCTCTCCCGAGTGTCTGCATGTCCGCTCTCTCCCCAGTACTTTGTGCTGACCCGTCCCATGGAGAGAGTAGATGGGGACTGGCCTCGAGGCTGGCTCCTTGTTAGGGACCTACTCCAGGGCTGGGCTGACAGCCCAGACTCTGCCCTATTGAGGCCTGGGCCAGAGTTGGGCGTCGGGGACACACCCTTCTTGATATCCCAGGAGAGACTTCGGAGAGGCCTGTGCTCATCCTCTCCCTTTAAAAAAATTAAAAATGTTTTTATTGATTTCAGAGAGGAAGGGAGAGGGAGAGGGAGAGAGAAACATCAGTGATGAGAGAGAGTCATCGATTGGCTGCCTCCTGCACGCCCCCCACTGGGGATTGAACCCGAAACCTGGGCATGTGCCCTGACTGGGAATCAAACCGTGATCTCCTGGTTCATAGGTTGATGCTCAACCACTGAGCCACGCAGGCTGGACTCATCTTCTCCTTTTGACTCTACTCTCAGGCCCTGCAGCTGTTTTGAGGTCTCTAGGATACATATCTTCCTGTTGCAGAGGGCAGAGACTGAGAGCTGCTCTACGCTGACCATGTGGGTTTACTTCTCTCCCCTGTGCTCCAATCTTTGTTGGATCCCCAGTCATGGTGCTTAGAAATGGTGCCAGCACAAAGGGGAGTTCCCTTTGAGCAGTCCTCCATCCACTTAACCCTGCCTGTTGGGGGGCCTGGCTGGGCAGTCTCATGGACACATCCCTGTGGGAGATGGGGAGCCAGCTTTGCAGTCCTTGCAGCCTGATCTCTGGGGCTGGGTTCTCCGGAGTTACTGCTGGTTTCTGTTTTACAGGACCCTGGCCAGCTCCTTGTTTTGGCCAGTTGTCATCTGTTGAGAGAGAGGTTGAAGGGTGTGTGGCTCCAATCTCCCTAGTGTCACTGGTATTGCTGGACCCTCAAAGGCTACACACACTCTCTCACCAGGAGATTTTGGCCTCAAGGGCTTACATGGTTGGGCTGGGCTAAGAGCTATGGCCCAGGCTCATGTGAGGGGCAGAATCAGAGCCAGTTTGTAAATTGGAGGTGCTGTGTTCTCCTGTTACACTGGAAAACCTTTGCTCCCTATGAGGAATTCCATGTTTTTTTCTTATACTAATTACTAAGAATCTCATAGCCTATGTTTTCCTTTTCACTCTGGCTGCTGGGAAGCTCAGTTATATCTAAGTCATGGTCATCTGGGGTCATCTGGACATCCCATCTTCCATCTGGCCTCACAGTTATTTGACTTGAATTTTAGTGACTGTGGGGCCCACAATACTATAGACCTCATCCCCTGGCCTCTACCCTCCCCCAGAATCGTATCCCCTACAGAAAATCACCCAGCATCTGCATCACTGAGGAGGTGGTAGACATCTGGTGGAGATGCTGACACTTCCTCCCCTCCTCCCCAGCCTTCCCCGGGCCAGGTCATCCCTTCAACTCAGTGCATTCTGTTCCTTCTCCCGGAGCTCCAGCAGCAAGGGTGGTGACAGCCTAATTGCTCATGCTCTCTCCCCTGTGCCCTGTTCTCAGTGCATGATGCGAATCAGCTCATAGCATCCTGACTGCAGCCCAATGAGGTAGATACTATCAACATCCTATTTCACAGATGGGAAGACTGAGGTCCAAAGTGGTCAATGACTTATTTGAAGTGGCAGCCAGTGATTCGCATCCGGTAGATGACTGTGGAGACAGAGTCCCTGGCCGCGCAGCCTCTCCAAGTCCCTTGGTGCCTTGCTAACCCCAGCCCATGCCTCTCCCAGACCCCGGAACCTGTTACTGCTCCCTCGGGCCTCCAGGCGGCGCCCTGCACGAGGCCTTAGATGCCCAAATCCGGAGCAGAGCGCTCAGGGCATCTTCTGCAGGACTTGGCTCTTGGACACCAGAGTCAGAATGCGGCTGCCCTGCGACAGCGGGTGGTGGAAGAGGAGGGCTCAAAGTGGGTGGAGAAAGGGGAAGGGCTCTAAGGTACTTTTGCCTTGGAGTCTCCCGCGCAGTGGACCTCCCGGCCAATCCAGGGGAGGAGGATTGCGGGGCTGGGATACATCTCGGGGTCCAAGCTGCAGCTGGTACTCACGTCCTAGCCCCACGCGCCACCGCAGCGCCCTCCCTCGGCTAACCGGACCGTGCGGGGGCTTGTGGGACTGCGAGTCCTTCGGCTCCGTAGGTCTGCGGCGACGGCCTGCGTCAGGACTACCATTCCCAAGAAGCGGTGCGCACCCGCGTGGCTCCTGGGAGTTGTGGTCCAGAGCGGGGAGAGCGCGGCGCGAGGCGGGCGGGAGTGGGAACTACATGTCCCAGTTTGCAGCGCGGCGGGCGCGGGGGCCAAGGGTTTGAACTGAGGGTCTCCCTCCCGCGGCAAGGCAGCGTTGGCGGCGGCGGGTGCGGGAGGCGGTGACGGCCCGGGGAGGCGGTGACGGCCGGGGGTTGGCGTCTGGGCCGGGAGGCTGAGGCTGGCGCGGCGGGCGCTGGGGGCGCTGCCCCTGAGGCAATGATGGGCAAGGAGGAGGAGATTGCGCGCATCGCCCGGAGACTGGACAAGATGGTGACCAAGAAGAGCGTGGTGAGGGGCGCGGGCCGCCACGACCCCGGGACCCCCGCCCCGCCGAGCCTGCCGAGCCCCCGTCAGGGCCGGGGAGATGACCCGAGGGGCAGGACGAGAGCCCTGCCCCGGGCCAGCCCTGCCCATCACCCCCGCACCCACGGTTAGGCCGCCATCAGGCCTGGACCTGGTCCGGCAGCCACCGCTCGGCACTCAGACCCCAACTGCGGCCTGGGACCCGCCCCCTCCCCGTCCCAACTCCAGACCCCGCGGGCGGCCCGCGACGCCCTTCCTCGGCCCCGCCCCTCCGGGCCACCTCACCGCATCCCTCGGTCCCGCACCCACTCCGGCCTGCAAGAGTTCGGGGTGCGAGATCGGCCTCTTATCCCCTGCAGTCCCTGCGGGGCCGGGCCCTCATGGTCACCTTTCAGGAGCCGGCCGCGGGCCTTTCCCTGTCCCCGCCTCACAAGAGCCGGGTTTCCTTAATAAATGCTTTCCCTTCTTTAGCCAGGACTCGGCCGGCAGCAGCTGGGGCGGGGGGCAGTAGAGACCCCCAGGAAAGGGCCCTCCTGGTCCGCGAGCCTGGCCGGGGTGCCTGGGCCTCTTGTTCTGCCGCCCGGAGCCTCTGCTCGGAGGGGCCTGGCAGATGGGGTTCCCACGGCTCGGAGGCCCGGGCACCCGCAGGCCCTTCCGCGGAAGCGCCCCGTGGGCGGAGAGGGTCCTGGCCGCCGGGAGAGGCTCGGCACACACCGACTCCCTCCGCTCCCCGGAGCTCCGGGGCTCCAGGCGGACTGTGGCCTCAGCCAGTGGAGGTCCTGGGCTCGCACCCTGCAGCCCTCCCCGCCGGGTGCTTGCACTGACCGTTTGGGGTGGCTGTGGGTTGAGCAGGGTTGAGCGTGGATCCCTGGTTGACCCGGTTGCTGGGAAAGGGGCTGGCCCCATTCATTCGTTCACCCTGCCAGGAGCGCCTACCCTCCTCTTGTGTGCAAATCCCTGGGAGGCCGTGGGCAGCTGAGCAGGGCGTGGGAACAGTCTGTAGCCTTTTCCAGAGATGGCCAGAGAAAGGAGACAAAACGAATAATAAACACCCCCAGCGGGGGATGGAGATGGGTCCAGACGCTCAAGCAGGGTAGGTGGGGTGGGGCCAGGCAGGACTGGGGGGAGGGGGTGCAGGTGGAAGCACTGCTCAGGCCAAGCCCCAGGGAACAGTGGCTGGTGAGCACTGCTGGCCGAGGTGGTGGGGCTGGGTGCTGTGGAGTGGGGGTGAGAGCTGGCAGAGGCCCTTGGGGGTTCCAGTGCCCATGAAGCCCCTGGGGGAGTTGGGCCCTGCTTGGGTTGTCAGGAATCAAGTTCGTCTCTCTGGTCTGGAGCCCTGGAAAGCTGGCATTCTGGAGCCGGAGGTTCCGTCAGGGGAAGGTGATCAGTGAGTGGCACTGTGCCTTGGCTCTGGCGACATCGGCCCCTCGGAGGAGGTCACCCAGGGCTGTAGCCTGAGCGGAGATCCCACCCAGATTGGTGGTGGGGTGGGCCAAGCCCTCCCACGACCTGGGACGTCTGAGGCTCTCACAAGCTTGGGTGACGGGTGGGGCCCTTTACGTCGGGGGAGACACATGAAATCCTCACTGCATTAAAAATCGAAGCATCTGTGGAGGGAAGACAAGCAGGGAGAAGGATGGGGTGCGGCCACTGAGAAGGTGTCATTTAAACAGCTCTGCGGGAGGGAGGGCACAGCCCTTGGGGCACCCGGTAGTGGGAGCAGCAGCTTGGCCCCTGGAGGAGCCTTGAGGGGCTGTGCCTTATTGTGTCGGGGCTTGGAGAAAACAGGTGTGGGGTGGGGGGTGAGGCAGAGAAAGCCCAGGGGTCTAATAGTCCAGGCGAGGGGGTGGCTGGCCAGGGCCTGAGAGTCCTGCAGAGACTGATGGGGGCGGGGTGGGGCACTGTGAACCGGGGTGTGGGTGTGGGTGTGGGTGTGGTGGGCCACCCCTCCACCTGGCTGTGGCCCTCCAAGGCATTTCCCATCGTCCTGGTTTGGTCAGTGGCTGATGCTGGGTGAGTGCATGGCCACTTCTCGCTCCTGCCCTCCGGGGTATCTGGCCCAGGTGGATCTCGAAATCGTCACTGCCCTGTCCCCCTCGTTGTCAGAGGTGGGCCTGTGCGCTGAGACTCGGAGTCCTTCATGAAGGCACCCTGCCCTTTCTAGGACGGGGCCGTGGACCTGCTGCGGGAGCTGAAGGCCATGCCGGTCACGCTGCACCTGCTCCAGGTAGGGCCCTCGTGCCCCTGCTCAGGACAGCTCCGGGGACAGCTCCTGGGCCCTCACAGGGCTCCCTGGCCGCCCCCCTCCGTCCTTGGTCAGTACAAACCCCTTCCCAAAGAGACCATCTGTGCCTTGTTCTGTTTTCTGAGAGGGGGAGGGACAGGGTGGCCCACCTGCCCTCACCGTGAGCTTCCCAAGTCCCAGGTGGGGCAGTCGCCCTCGGGAAGTGTCCCCGTCTCTCAGCCCGCCCTGGGGGAGCTCCGAGGGTCTGTGAGGGGGCTTGGCGGCTGCCCCAGCCCACATGCTTGCCTCACAGTCCACCCGGGTCGGCATGTCTGTCAACGCCCTGAGGAAGCAGAGCTCGGATGAGGAGGTCATTGCACTGGCCAAGTCGCTCATCAAGTCCTGGAAGAAGCTCCTGGGTGCGCGTCAGCAGCGCGGGCTGTGCTGGGGCCCCACTGTCCCTGAGTCAGAGCCACCTGGGAGTGGGGGCTGAGGGCCGGAGGGAGGGTCGGGCTGCTAGGTAGAGCCAGGAGAGAGGAGAGTGGAGGGTGAGTGCAGGGCTTGGGCAGGAGGGCAGGGAGCCACCCAGCCAGGGGCGAAGGGAGGGGGAGGAGGGAGAAGGGGCCAAGGGTGAGGAGAAGGAGGGAAGATGAGGGAGGTGGCAGAGAGGAAGGGGAGCATTGCCCCTCAGAGGGGTTGGGGCAGCCTCCTCCTGGGGACCGCAGAGGTGCCCGCTTCAGGACCCTGAGCCCCTCCAGCCTCAGCGCTCTGTCCAAGCCTGCAAAGTGCAGACCCGTGTCCCGGGTCTCCTCCTGGTCTCGCGTGGCCTGGTGGCGGGTGGGATCCTCATCCCACGGGAAGGTCCCAGGGAGACCGGGGTCTCAGGAGACTAGTGGGGGATGTGCTCAGGGGAGGGGTCACTGGTGTCCAAGGTCCAGCTGGGTCATGGCCTGTCCTGGCTCGCCTTTGTCCAAGTTCAAGTGCTTCACCTGTGGGGACTGTGCCTGTGTGTGCGCATGCCCGGGAGATTGTACACAGGAGTCGCTGTGGGTGGACGGCAGTCTGCTCCAGCAGGACGGGCAGTTGGGGGGACCCCAGAAAGGCCCACAGGCAGCCTCTAGAGGGGGGATGTGTAGGAGAAAGGGGTGGGGGCCACCCTTCTGAGTCTGGGCAGGAGAGGGCCCCAGTTGGTTGGTAGCAGGAAGGCTCAGCACTAGGGCCTGGGTGGGGAGGGCAGAGTTGGGCGGGGGTGGGGGGTTGTGGCTGGCAAGCTACCTGAGGCTGTGCCTTGGTGATGATCTGCTCCCCTCCCTGGCCTGGCCCTGCCCTTCGGCCTGCCTTCCCCTAGCCAGCCACACCCCCTCCTTTCTGGGCACTTGCAGATGCTTCAGATGCCAAAGCCAGGGATCGGAGGAGGGGCGGGCCTCCACCCACATCATCCTCAAAGGAGGGCTCCGAGGTCAAGGATTCCAGGTAGTGCACCTGGAAGGCGGTGCACACTTCCTGCCGCCAGGGACCTACCTGCTCGGCATGAAGGTGCTGACTTCTGCGCCCTGGGCAGGCTGAGGACACATGAACATGGGCCCTGCTAGCCTCTTGGAGGGACTCTCCCAGGTAGCCAGGCCTGGCCTGGTTGGCCTCTTGGGGATGCCTTCCTTCCAAAGCTCCTCTAGACACTGCCTTCAGCCCCACCATCGAGGGGCGAGGCTGTGTCTGAGCTGAAAAGAGCTGTGCAACCCTGAGGGGACTGCAGGCCGGCCCTTGGTCTGGTTCTCAGGTTGCACACCCTTGAACTTGCATCACTCACTGCGGCCTCTCCCTCCCTCATGGGGGTCACGGCATGAGACTGTGAGAGAGGGTGGGAGGATGCAGCCTGGATGGCAGGCAGCCTGGCTGGGGCTCCCAGCCCTGTGAGGGCAGCCATGCTGGTGGGCAGACCTGGCCATGGGCGACTCCCAGCCCCACCTGCCTCTCCTTGATCTGGCACATGGTGTTGGGTATTGTGGCCCCGTGGTCTGGGCTTCCCTGGGTGTGATGCTGCCCCCCTAGTGCTCTGTCGGTGCCCTACCCAGATGGCCTCACTACCTCTGGACAGTGGGGCAGACCCCAGGGCATGCTGGGCTGGACCGTAGATACATGGGGTCACTGGCTGCTCTTTGGGGGGAGCTGAAGGGATTTAGGGGAAACTGGCCATGACGCTGACTTTTCTGGTGGCTGGTGTCTCATGAGTTCACGTGGTGCGAGGGGCCGATCTCTCTCCAGTGGCAAGAGGCGGGAGCTGCCCAGGGCGCCGCCAGCCCCGAGGATGACCACGTTCCCCCCGGCGCCGGTCACCTGCGACGCCGTGCGGAACAAGTGCCGGGAGATGCTGACGGCCGCCCTGCAGACGGACCGTGAGTGCCCACCGGACAGCTTGGTCCCCAACCCACTGCTGCCACCTGGTGCTGGGCGGGCCGAGGGGGTGAGGAGCCAGCGGGGCGGCTGGAGAGAGCTGCTTCCTGCAGGTGAGCACACGGCCATCAGTGCAGATTGCGAGCGCCTGTCGGCCCAGATCGAGGAATATATCCTTTGTGCAGGGGCTTAGGGCTGGGGGTTCCAGAGGAGTCAGCGGGCCAGCCAGGCCCAGCTTGCCCTGGTGGCCACTGCCCTGGCGCCTTTGCCAGGCTATGGGGTGATGCGGTCAGCTCATCCCTGAGCCTGCTGCGGGCTGGTTCCGCCTGCTGGTGCGGCCTGGGCCTTGGCCTGCAGCTGGAATCCAGCCAGGACTGGGTCCAGGTGGGCCACCCAGAAGCCCCTCAGCTCACCGCTTGACTTGGGGGCAGACTGATCCAGAGGGCTGGGCTCCTCTTCCCAGCCCAACCCCTACCCTGGCGGCCCCCACTGGGAGGCCCTCCCTGGCCCAGCGGGGTGGGTGGAGGTCAGCAGCCTCAGCCTACAGCGGGTCCTTAAATGCCCGCACGCATCTTCCGGGATGTGGGGAACACGGACATGAAGTATAAGAACCGCGTGCGGAGCCGCATCGCCAACCTCAAGGACGCCAAGAACCCTGACCTGCGGCGGAACGTGCTGTGTGGCACCATCACGCCCCAGCAGATCGCGGTGATGACGTCGGAGGTGCTCCCCGGCCCCGCCCGGTGGAGGGGGGGCGCTGCCTGCAGAGCTGGCTGCACAGCTAAGCACCCCCTCCCCCAGGAGATGGCCAGTGATGAGCTGAAGGAGATCCGCAAGGCCATGACCAAGGAGGCTATCCGAGAGCATCAGATGGCCCGCACAGGGGGCACCCAGACAGACCTGTTCACCTGCAGCAAGTGCAGGAAGAAGAACTGCACCTACACACAGGTGTGCGGCCACCCCCTCAGGGCCCCAAGTGCCCTCAGAGCCGGCCCTGTGGGTGGGGTCCACACCCTCACACCTGACCCCATAGTGTGAATGGTGCCAGGGCTGGGACCCAAGCCAGGGAGTGATGGTCACCTTTGGGGCCTTCCCCCTTGCCAGGACCCTTGGGCCCCAGTAAGCAGCATCTTGGGGGGTAGGTCCTGCTTGCTGTGGACACTAAAGTTGGGGAACCTGGCCCAGCCCAGCATGGAGGGGCCCGAGGACTGTTGCTACTGGTGGGAGGGGGTGGGCTGTGCTCCCTGGTGGCTATGGAACCACACCCAGACCCGCAGAGGTCACACTGCTGTGGCCCCCGGGAGGCAGCAGGGCCCTGGGAAGAGGAGCGGGTCAGGGTGGCTGGAAGGCTGGGCCGCTGGGGCAGCCGGGCACGCCACCCACAGGGACCCCGGGGCTGCGAGCCCAGCATGGGTGGCCTCCTAGGTTGTGACTCCAGGGAAGACCTGCGCGGGGCTGGGGGTCCTCACCACATCCTCCCACAGGTGCAGACCCGCAGCTCTGACGAGCCGATGACCACGTTTGTTGTCTGCAACGAGTGTGGGAACCGCTGGAAGGTATGTGGGTGAACCCAGGGCCCCTTCCTCTGGGATGGGATCTCCAACCTGTGTGGGGTCTGCACAGTGTGAACTGGATGGCAGCCCTGCTCAGCCAGCCTCCTGGGAGCTCTGGTGAGGGTGGTGGAGACCTTGCCCGCTCCTGCCTCCCGCCCTCAGGGTCACCGATGCTGAGTGTCCCCCATTCCTTGCAGTTCTGCTGAACCCTCCTGCAGCTGTGCCTGCAACGGCGGCCAGCGCTGGCTGTCCCTCCTCGCCTCCTGTGGACACAGCCTCTGAAGTCCTGCCTGTGCCTTCCTGGCTGTCCCCAGAAGGCAGACACCCGCCCCCCATCTGCAGCGCACCTGTATCCAAATGATTAAATGTTTCTTCTTGCCACCATGCTGCCCTTGGCTTTTGGTTCTGGTGGGCTATGCAGAGCTTGGGCTGTGAGTTGGGTTTCCCACTGCTGCTGGGGACAGCCCTCCTTCCTGGGGTCAGGGAACATGGGGGTGGCAGTGCCGGAGGGACCTAGTGGAGGGGCCACGGGCACACAGAGGACCCAGTCTCCTCCCCAGGCACTGCAGCTCAGGGCCCAGGGCAAGTCTGGGTCCCTCAGCCTCCGCTGGCGGCCCTTCCCGACAGCCAGTCTGCTCTGGGAGGCGTTGGCGGGGGAGGGGCTAGATCTCTGGCAGGCTCAGGGCCTCGGGCCACATGCAGCATCAAACCCCTTTGCGTCCCAGAAATTCAGGGATGAGTGGCCAGCATATGTTCGAGACAGCGGAGTTAATAGCGTCTGGCACTGGGGACCCTCAGGGAGGATTCACCCCATGGGTACTGCCCTGCAGGCCAGTCTCTGGGGTGACCTTTGAGGCGTTTCAGGACCCTGCCCACCCAAGGCTTGGGCAGTGCTTGCCATTGCACTGCCAGTCCTGGCGAGGTGCTGCGGGAGCCACACCTGCTGGGGTGGGACAGCGCCTGCTCCCCTGCCTGGGTCTGGACATGGAAAGGAGGAGACTTGCTTTAAAAGTATCTTCAATAACAAGACATCCTATTTTGGGGGAGGTGGAATGGAGATAAATATGAAAACTTTTTTTCCTTATAAAATACAGCGAGGACAAGTTTCCAGATTCAAAGTTAATGAACATAGAAGAGAGAAACTGGATCCTGTCACCTTGAACCTAGTTCAGAGGTTCTGGGTCTGATTCCGGGGAGCAAACAGCTCCCGCTGGAAGGTCTGGCCACGTCACACACTGGACAGTGCAGAGGTCTCTTCCATCAAAGGCACTTTTCCAGGCTCCAGGGCCTCTCGAGGCTGGTGGATCCGAGATGCCCCCTGGAGGGTCCGCCCCTCACCGGGCAGGAGCCCCTGGCCGGCCAGCACCCCTGCCTGTTGGCAGGACCTCAGGGCACTCGCCCCTTGGGCGGGGAGAGCGCCTGGCCTGCCCTCAGGGTGCTGGGCCTGGTGTGCCAACACCGGCTGCCGCCTGGGAAAGGTGACCTGAGTCTCTGCCGGCGGGGGGCGGCCTAGGCCTCGTGGGAGGACTGGGAGTCCCCCTGGAGCAGCAGGGCACGGTAGGCGGGGGAGCTGAGGAAGCGGGGGTAGGAGTCCCGGTGCATGAGCGTGTAGATCTGCAGCTGGGCATCGTCGAATGTGTGCGCGGACGGCTCCTGCATCTTCTTGTTGATGCCCTCCCGGACGCGGGAGTCCAGGCTCACCTCCTTGGGGGACAGGATGGACACGTAATCCTCATAGATGAGCCGCGCCTTCTCGTCCACCACGTGCTGGTTGGCCTCGGCCTTGAGCTCCTCGCAGGCCAGCCAGAAGAGCATGTTCTCCTCGCTGTACTCCGTGCGCAGGAACGCCCGGAACGCGCTGCGGCCCGCAGGGCTGTGCATCAGCTTGTCGAAGGACTGTGCCCAGCTCTGCACCTCCTCAGGGCTTGGCGTGCTGCTGGGGCACCCGCCGCCAGGTCAAGCACGTGCCGCTCCCCCCAGACCACCCCCCCCGCCCCCCCGCCCACAGATGCTCACGGCCCCAGACTCACCAGGCTTCGCAGCTGGGGAGGGGCTGCAGCTTGCTCTCCCCGGAAGCCCGCCATGCTGGTCGCCGCCCTTCACTCCTGATGGCAGATACGCGGGCCCATGCGTGAACACGGACACTCAGCACGTGTGGACAGGAGGCCTGGGGCTCTCAGCACCTGTGAGCCCACCGCGGGTGGCAGCCCTAGGATCCGCTCCTTCTCCCCTGCCCCCAGGCCTTGGCTGCTCCAGCTGCATTTGACCCAGGACCTCCACTGTCTTCCTGCCTTTGGGCCTTCACGGGCTCCTGGTATCCCCCCGTCTGACCTCACCCACCTTCTCCCAAAGGCCCTACTGATGGGGTGGGGAAGCCCCTGGCCCAAGGGGTGACTCCTGACTCTCCCTAGAAGCCTGTCTTCCCCCTCTGGCTCCCAAACCCATGCCCGGCTAACAGACACCTCGCACCAAAGCGTCCACACAGAACTCCACACCTACTGCCGCCTGCCTGACCCCAAACACCCCTTGGCCTCCAAAGCCAAACTCTCAGTGAGTCCCAACTCTTCCTATTCTCCACCCCCAGCCCACCCTCAGCCATCCTGGATCTGGGCTCCGGCCTCGCTTGCTCACAGGTCAGCCGCCCCCTTTGGTTCCCCGCAGTGCTATCCATTCTGCAATTAAGGGCTGGAAGTCTGAGTCGGGTCAGGCCTCTGAAAGGCACAAAAACTCAAACAGCTTCCCCAGATGCCTGCCCACCCGGGGACGACCCGGAGCCCCATGCCCACTCCAGCAGCTGCTCTGGAGGTGTGTCCCCATTGTCCCCAGGCCAGGCCTCTGCTCAGCCCCTTCCATCTGACAGTCTGTGGGTCCGCAGGGCCAGCAGGGGCCGGCTGGAAGTGGTGCCAGTTAGCGTGTGCTGAATAAAAGACAGAGGGGTGCGCGCACACAGGGCACTGGCTACCAGCCACCAGAACCCAACAGCCCCTGGATACGTGTTGTGGGTGGCAGAGGCGTCCTGCCTGCAGGTGATGCCTCAGAAGCCACATGAGGGTCAGGGAGTGGGGTCTTGGGCCCAGGTCTGCTCAGCCCACCCCTCCCCACCCCCACGTACCAGGAGCAGCTGCAACAGCAACACCAGCACAAGCAGCAGGGGTTGCGGCTGGGGGGAGCCGGGGGCCCCGCATGACTGGACATGGAGGGAGGCTGGTCTGCCTCCTCTGGCCCTGTGTGCTGGGGGAGACGGGCTACCTCAGTCACAGGTGGCCACGCTCCCAAAGGCAGAACTGTTCCAGCCTCCCCGGTGCTGGAGGGTCTCTCAATTCCTTGTTGCGCCCCCTCCCCCCCCCAGTCCCTGAGGGGGCGAGGCAGGGGCGGAGGAGGTGCACCTGCTTCTCGGCCTCATGCGCGGTGGGCATGGGTGGGTGGAGGTCGTCGCTCGGGCTCCGTGATGCCGGCTCGGGACCCTGACCACAGCCTGGGGGTCTGAGGAGAGGCCAAGGTTCTCAGAGAACCTGAGACCCCAGCCCTGAGGCCCCCGGGAGGGGTCTTGAGAGTTGCCTCCCTCCTTCCTGGAGCCCCAGCAGGGCCCGCTCCCCTGCCTGCAGCCTCGCCCCAGCCTATATCAGGGCTGTGAAGAGCTCCCAGGAGGTTCTGGGACACCCCCATCTGCTTGGTCCCTGGGAAGCCGGAAGTCTGGGTTCCTCTTTCTTGGTTTCCGGCTCCTGGCCCCTCCCAAGGAGGCTGGGGCCCCAAGAGCCTGGGGCTGTCAGGTCAGTGCACAGGGAGGATAGTGAGGCATGCAGAACCCCCATCCCAGCTCCCCCCGTCCTGGGTCTCCTGTGGAGGTTGTGCTGGGGGGTGGGGGTGGGTAGGGTTGCTTCCCACCAGGAATCCAGATCTGCCCCTGGGCCCCACAGCAATGCCCTGGTCACTGGGACTGAGCAAGGGGCGCCGACCATGCCTGCAGCATGAAGGGTCTGAGTGGGAAAGGGAGCGGGGCTTCCTGAGGGCGTGGGGAGTGGGGCTCATGGTGAGGAGAGCCATGAGTTTTCTGCGGTGGACCTACCGCTCCCCTGTCCTCAACCACTGGCCCCTGGTAGCCCTGACCCCCAGCTGACCACTTACTGCCCAGGTCTCCCGGCCTCCCTCCCTGCTCCGGGCTGGGGAAACGGCTGCCTTGCCACAGAGCAGGGGGCACAGGTGGGGGGAGGGGAGCAGGGGCTGCAGCGGGAGGGGAGGGGTGTCCTGCTCCCTAGCTGGAACTGCGGGGTACCCAGGGGAGGCAAGGGGTGTGTCCTTCTCAGTGTCTCTGCAGAAAGTCTCTGCACCATTTTCTGCGCAGGGGGTGCGGGGAACGGGGGGTGGGGGGGTGGCGGGGGGGGAGCTGAAGGCTCGAGCCAGGCAGCCTTCATGTGTCTCCAGGAAGGCCGACTGCGGATCCCCAAGTACTGCACCTCGAAAGTGACAGCACAGGGCAGCCACCAGCACCCTGGAGGCAGTTTTGAATGTCTTCCCACCACGGCCCCTGCCTGCGCTCACCTTGGCCCAGGTGAGGGCCCACAGGGCCTGGGGAGCCCCCCACCCACCCAGCCGAGGGCCCACAGGGCCTGGGGAGCCCTGTCCATCTGCCTTGCAAACCTTCTTGAGCCCCCACCACCTGTCTCAGCCGGCAGGAGGCTCAAAACTTGGTTTCACATCAGTCAGCTGAGGATCTTTTAATCCTTTGTGGTCCATGCTGGCCTAGGCCATGGTCAGGAGGGGAGGGTGGATGCTCTAGGGATAGGTCCTGGCAGTCCCCAGGCCAGCAGCTCTGGAGCAGGGCTCCATTCTGGCCCTGGCCAGGACCCTGTGCATGCTCAGGGCACCCCTGTCTCAGGGCCTGGCACAGAGGCCCCTGCCCTGACCCATAACTGGGAGCAAGGCACAGGGTCCCCTGGGGCCTTAGCCCCTTACAACCCTGAGATCATGGCAGGGTAGGGTTAGGGTTCAAACTTGGTCCCGGGGGCTCCCAGGAGGCAGATGGGGAAGCAGCAGCCCACAGCTTTTCCCTCAGGGGTCAAGTTTCTAGGGAAAGGAAGGGGTGTGGCAGCCTCTGCGGCCTGCAGCTGTAGCTGTACCCCAGGCTGCTGTGACTTCCCCAGGCAGAGCTGCTCTTCCTCCTCTGCACCCCCACCCGCCAGTGGGGGCAGGGCCTCGTCCTGTCCCCAGCCCCCAGCACCTGAGTGGGCTGCCATCTCCGACTCAGCTCTGAAGCAGAGGGGCCCTGTGTGAGGGTGCAGGGCCCAGGTGCTGGAGTCCAAATTTGGGGCAGAGGGGGGACAAGTTCCTGCTGTCCAGGTTGCAGGCCCTGGACCTGACTCCCTTTTCAGGCTGGCTGTGGCCAGCCTGTGCCCCAGGGCGCCTACTCTCTCCTGGCTGGGGTTCCTGGCCCTCATCCTGGCATTTGGAGGGGGGCTCCGTCCGCTTCCCTAGTCCCTCGAAGCTTCCCACCCCCTCCCCAGCCTGGGATGGAAGAGACTGGACAGGCAGCCAGTGTACCTCTTAGTAGACTTGCCATCACCTCCGGGCTCCATTCCCTCCTAATCCTGCTCAGTACCTTTCCTACCTGCCCCCCTCCACATCTGGCTGGTGGGGGAGCCCCAGATTGGCTCCTCCGAGGCAATGTTCCTCACCCGGTGACCCTCGCCCCAGCCCACCTTTCCAGTGGTGGCGGAGACTCACTTCTCGATCCCTTTTCCTGCGGGAGGGTCTGGCCTGCAAAAGCCTGTCTTCTTTTGCAGGGACCCGAGGCCCCCACCCCGACCTCGAGGAAGTCGCCATGGCGCCCCACTCACCAGCGACCCAACGGCGAGGCGGGAGCGGGAGGGGCCGGTTCGGTCTGGGCCTCCCCTGGCTGCCGAAGGGGCGTGCGCCGCAGCAGCGGGGGCGAGTCGGTGGCAGGTTCCCGCGGTTCTGGATCGCGCCGGCCCGGCCCTCTCCGTTGGGGTGGGGGTCGGCGCCTCCTCTGCGACTCGCAGGTCTGAGAAGCTGCCAGATCCGACGGACGGAGCGGGCCGACAGGGTGTCCCGCCTCGGCCCCTCCCCACCAGCTGGGGGGGCGGGAGACACGGAAACCTGGGTTCTTCCGGCCCCCCCTTGAGCAATCACTTCCCCAGGCTCTGAGCTGCAGAAAAGGGGAACCCAGTGGCAGCACCCCCTCCCCCACGCGCGTGGGGGTGGACTCCAGTCCCTCTGCGGCCCGGGGTCCACGTGGACCCCGCGGCGGGAGTCCTTGGGGTGCGGAACCGGAGCCCGCTCCCGCCCGCACAGCCCTGGCCGCAGGGGCAGTAGCGGTCCCGGCGCCACCGGCGCGCACTCACCGCCAGGCTCTCAGCCGCTCGCCGGCCCGGCTCCGAGGTCCCGCCGATCGCCGGCCGGGCGCGGGGTGCTGTGCGCAGGCGCCTGGCCGCACTTCCCCAAAGCGCGGGGCCGGCACTTCCTCGCTCGGGGAGGCGCCCGCGCGCCCCGCCCCGCCCCGCGCTCGCGGCTCCGCGCCCCTCCCTCCGCTCCCCACCACCCGGCCCCGGCCGGCTCGGCCCTCGGTCCCCACCGTGAATCGCTAGGGCTGTGGCTGAAGGTGAGGGGTCGCCCCTGGGGCCTCTAGCCCCTGAGCCGCCTGGGCTAGCTCTGCAGCCCCTGGGGGTGTGGTCGGGCCTGGCTCTGCTTAGCCGGGCCACCCTGGCTCTGCCTGCACGTGGGCGCCCTGAGACGCTGTTCCAAAGTGGAGCCCGAGAGCCCTGGGCTAAGGCCGCGCCAGGACCGCGCGTTGCTCTGCCCGCCTGCCCCAGGCCCCACCAGTAAAATGCGGGTAGGAGCCCCTATCTCCATGTTGTAGGCCCTACAATGTAGGGGGTTACCAAGGAAGGGGCAGGGGCCCTGGGTTGCCGTGTGGGGGATGGGTTCTTGCATCTGGAGTCATCAAAAGTCCCTGTCCTATCCGTGGGGTCTTGGGGTGAGTCCCTTCTAACCCCTCATGCTGCCCCGAGGTACCCTACAGTTTAAAGAGCCGGTACAGTTGTTAGTTCAGTTCCTGTCCCAGCTTTTGGAGCATCGCGGTGGCCCTGCCCATGCTCCCGGCATGCAGTGGGTGTGACCCCTGGTCTCAGCGGGTCCCCTGCAGGCGACAGCCTGCACAGCTCCTGATGCTGGGTTCTGCTCACAAAACGACTTCCCGTTGTACCGTCGCCCTGTGGACAGGCTCCCAGAACTCTGAGGTGTGAAGGGAAATGGAGACTTTACACACACGCTTCTTCATGCCGCACTGGGGCCTCACAGGGTGTCAGACAGACGGCCCTGGCGCGGACTGCTACTGGGTGAGAGATGAAGAGGCAGGGGAGGGGGCAGAGGGGTGGCAGGGCCCTGGAGCCGGGGAGCCTCCTGATGCCGTGGACCCAGGGAGCTTGGTGCTATGTTGACAGGCTGGCTAGGACAGGGGCAGAGACCCAGAGCCTGTCCAGACCCGAGGTCCCACAAAGACGGGCCAGTACTGGTCCAGGTCACTCTGCCAGGCTGATCCCTTGGTGTAGCAGCTCCGCCCCACCTGAGAAATGTGTAGCAGCTGGCTGTGGGTGCGGGTCCACAAACCTCTTTGCCCCTTTGAGCCACTCCCCCGTGTCCTCTGGCCACTTGGGCCTGCTCTCCATCCCCTTGCCTCGGCCTTTCTGGGTGTCCTGCACCTCCTCTGGGGAGTCTGACTCTGTAGAGTGTCCCCATGTTCCACGGAGGAGCCCAGGCAGGCTGGGCAGAAATTCACTCAAGAAAATGGTGGAGGAGATACCCTTGCTGGTTTGGCGCAGTGGATAGAGCGTCTGCCAGCGGGTTAATTCCCTTCAAGGGCACATGCACGGGTTGTGGCTCGATCCCCAGTATAGGGGGTGCAGGAGGCAGCCCATCAATGGTTCTCTCTTATTATTGATGTTTCTATCTCTTTCTCCCTCTCCCTTCCTCTCTGAAATCAATAAAAATATATTTTTAAAAAAAGATAATGGTGGAGATGGAATTTGAACCCAGGACCCTCTGTCCAGAGCTTAAGTTTGCAGCCCTGGGAACCACCTGATCCCTCACAGCCCTCACAGACATTGAATCATAGTCGCCTGCTTCGCTTGCTCATAGCAGCCACCACCTCCAGCCCCAGCTACCTTTCCTCACTGCTTCCCTTGGCCTCCTCTGCAGACCTAGGGTCCCCTCCTCGGCATGGGGGTCAAAGGGTGCCCTGTGTGCCAGCTTGACATCTGGTGTGCAGCCGTCTATGAGGCTACTCTGTAGCTGGCCTTCGTAGGGCTTGGCATGTCTGTGTTGTCCTTCTGCCCTTGGTGCCTGCCTACGGCAGTGCCCTCCCTGGTGGAGTAAGTGCTGTGTGGAGGGCATGGCGCCCAGCGAGGCCCCTGAGGGCCTCCTTTTTAGATGAAGAAATGGAGGCTCGGAGAAGTGATGACATGAAATGTGCTTTTACAAACACATGGAATCATCAGGCCCTCAGCACATTCTCAGGAGACAGAATGCTGGGGTCCTAATTGCAGGGAGCCAGGCCTGGCTGTCGTCCAGTGCATGTCAGAGTGTGAATGGCCACCACTCCTGGACAGAAACTGCCTCCCTGTCCATCTCTCCTTCCTCCTTCCCTCTTCCTTCTTGAACACCTCCCTCCCGGAGCTGCCAGACTCCAGCTCCACACACGGTCCTGGGTGTGATCCAGGCCAAAGGCAGCAATAGCTCAGAGAGGGCAAAGGGTCGTTGCAGGGGGAAGGGCTAGGCTAGCTGAGGGCACAGAGGCCCGGTCCCCACAGCGGTCCCCATCCTGAGCTGGCCGAGGGAGGGAGAGTGACTACCACTGAGCAAGAGTCCTTGCCAGACGCCAGCTCTGACCTAGGGACTGTAAAGAATGCACCCCTCCAGGATCTTTGCACTGCAGCCTATTGGGAGGGGGAGGGCCCTAGGGGTGGAGCTTGTGGAGTCCCTGAAGCCCCCACTGCAGTCTGGGGGGGGTAGGGAAGTGGGGGGTGGAGGGTGGCTGAGGGAAGTCCTGGGCTCTGCAAACAGCAAGAGTATTCTCCAAGGGTTGTCCAGAAACTTGGAGGCTCTTCAGAATCTAGAAGATCTGCAGGAGGTAGGTTTGTCCAAATGGAACAGGGCAGTTTCCTTCTGTGCGTGTGCATGTGTGCGTGTGTGCGTGTGCGTGTGTGTGTGTGTGTGGGGGGGCGACTGGTCAGGGAGATGGAGCAGGGCAGAGGCAGCATTCAGGATGGAAAGGAGAGCCAGAGGGCACAGCGGCTGGCCTCCCCCTCCTCCCCACCTCTGAGTTCTCCTGAGGACCACCCAGCCTGCTGCTCTCCAAGGCGTGTGCCCAGAACATCACTCCTCTCTGAACCCCTGTGGGGTGGCCTGCAGCCTGGGGGCATGGGCTGCCCTACTCTCCCATGGAGCTGTGACTGCTGCTGAGCCAGGCTCTCCCCTCTCCTCTCCTGCAGGTTGACAGCTCTGGGTTTGGGAGGTTAAGGGTGTCCCTGGCCCCTGTCTACCTGACACCCCTCCCTTGCATCTTCCTGCTTTGTTGGAGATGCCCCACTCTGTGACCCCCTTTCCGCCCAGGGGCCTGGAGGGGGAGCATAAAGACCAGCAGGCCTTGGAGAACCAGAACTTTATGGGGGAGGTGGGGTGTGGTCGCCAGTGCGCCTGGCCGTCATCGCAGGAAGTTCCTGCCGTCCACTTTCTCCTCCAGAATGGTCTCCACGCGCCTCCGCTGCGGGAGAGGGGCTGGGGTCAGGTGTGCAGGGCGGTGGGCGCCCCCCCTCCGCCCCTTCCCGGGCTGCCAGGCACCTCTTGGCGGTCCAGGGGGTCCGGGATCCGCGTGGGCTTCAGCTGCGGCGGCAGGAACAGCTCCAGCCGGATGGCGGCGCGCGCGGACTTCTGTCGCTGGATGAGAAGCGAGATCTCCTCCGCCTGTGGGTCGGGCGCAGCGTGGGGGGTTTCTGAGCCCCAGAGAGTCGGCCCCGCCTGGCTCTCTCCCGCAGGGCACCCCGCGGGCCGCCCCGCCCCGCCGCCACCCTCCGCTCCCGCAGGGAGCCCTCGCCATCCCCACCCCTTTCCTCAGGGCCCGGCGGTCTCCCGCGCAGGCTGCCCCACCGTCTCGCATGCCCGCCCCTGCCTCTGGCCCCCGCGCCTGACCCGCATGTAGGTGTAGCGCAACCGCAAGGCGCGGACCCGACCGCGGGCCTCGGCCGCCTTGAGGACGCCGAGCAGCTGGTCCTGGCGCGCCGTCGACGGCTCCAGTGACTGCGCCCACGCCCGCGGGTCGGGCATCCGGTACCCCAACTCCGCTGACTCGCGGGGGAAGATGGAGGCGGCCGCACCCACGTCTTCAAGCAAGTCCCCGAAGAGCAGGTGGCGGTGGCACTGCTTGGGGCTCATGGCCTCCAGCCCCTCCAGTGACAGAGCCCAGCCTGGCTTGGGGGGCCCCTTTGCGGCTGCCCCCTTGGCGCGCTTCTCGCGGGACTCTGCGCTCTGCGCGCCCTTCCCGGCTCTCTCCCGCAGGTCCCTGCTCCCGGCCTCCTTTGCGGCCGGGGGTGGCATCCTGGGCCTTGCTAAGGGAGGAGGACTTCCCGTCATTGGTGCCAGCACGTTGTCCGCGGGGCATCTGCCACCCCCTCTAGACCCCGCAGCCGCCTTAGGTCCCTGCCTCCAGCCTCTGCCCCCGGGTCAAGCCTCGCTATCGGTCCTGCTAGAACTTTCTGTTCCTCTCGGAGTTTCAGGAAATCCCACTTCTGCCCACGGGCTGTTTCTCTGTCCACTGAGAAAATGCTGAGACCCTTGAATTGCCTCCGGCCCCACCCAAGGTTGGAGACCAGGCCTGGCAGACCCTCCCCGCGACGATGGCTGGAGCCCCAGGGGAGGCTCAGAGCCAAATGGACGCTGGCTTGCTTCTGGGGAGACCCATCTTCCTGGTCTGCCCCGCACTGGTCTAGACGGAGAGGGGATAGCCGGGAGGGCTCACCAGGGTCGGCCGGTCTCCCCTCCAGGGCTCCTCCCTTCCCGGGGTCCAGCCCATACCACCCCAGGCCCTAGAACCCGGGCCAGGTCCTGCCCTCCTCCCCCTTCGGACACCCCATACATTTCAGCTTCTGCAGTCAGCCTCCAACAAAGCCCCTACTCACTGGGGCCTGTGACGCGCGGTTGCCCGGCAACCGGGAGCCCCGCCCCTCCCCAACCCGGGCCACAGTGAGTGGCCCCTCGCACGGGGCAAGGGCAAAACCCTGGTCCAGGTGAGCAGACCACATCGCCACCGGATGCCCGCAGCCGCCCCAGCCAGTCGAAGATCGTGGAGGTGGTGACAGAAGCTTTTCTGGTCCCCATGAGCTGTCTTTCCTTCTGGGGCCCCAATACACTGTGGGGGCCTGTGCGCCCAGCTTCCTGGCTGGGGCGGTCTTTGGTGGCTAATTTTGGGGGCAAGGAGCGCAGCTAGAGACCTTAGCACTGAGCCCTTACCCTCCACATGCCCCCCACAGCCGCTGGAGTTCAGACTGGAAATGGGGTAACACCAACGACCACTCACTCCTCCCAGGGCAAGGTTGGGGTCCCAGGGGTCCCACAAGATCAGACCTGGGTTTTGCTGAACCCTAAACCTCTGGCTCCTGGATTTCTGTAATCTATTTGTGTTTGCTAATTTCACACTCTTCTATAACCAATTCCCGTCTCAGGTGATTCTGTAATTTGTTCATGCACTCAGCAGTTTATTCTGGAATTCACTGATTCATATGCTCACCCCACAGTTTATGTTGGGCCCGAGTCAGTGCTTTAAGTCCTAATTTGTCCAAGTATTGGTGGCTTCCACAGTGCCTATGCCATTCTCGCCTTCACTCGTGCATGTGTCCTGAGGGCTGTGGGCGCTGGGCTCATGATGGTGCCTTCTTGGGAGTTCAGGACCTGAGCCGCAGAGCAGGGGACCATCCTGGCTGTGGAGCGGGGTCTTAGCTGAAGTCCGGGCCTCTCCGCAGGAGGCTGCTGACTGTCCCCATTGTGGCCAGCTTGCTCTGGCCTCCTGGGCGAGGGTGAACTAGGAGTCTCTGCCCCTAAATTCCGAGCGTGGACCCCACCCCCAGGCTCCACAGAAGGACTGTCTGCCCCCCCCCCCCCGCCCGTCTTTCCATAGAGGTTCCCTGGATGCAGGAGGGACTAGGATTGGCTGCTGAGACTGTGGTGAGCCTAGCCAGGGGCAGCTGTAGGAGGTGAGCCTCTTGGTTTCTGAGGTCAGCAGGGCCAAGCTTCCCCTGGGGAGGATGGTGCCCATGTGTGTACCCCAGGTGTCTAAGGCCCTTACCTTCTGTCTGCCTGTTCTCTCGTGTCTAACCGTGTGCCTCACATGCACATTGGTATGGGTTTGCATGTGTGGCCCAGGTGTTTGTGCATCCATGCCAGTGTCTGTGCATTCCTGAGCATGTGCCCACATCTGTGTGTTTCCTATGTGCCTGTTTATAGGCGTGTGAGCCTGTATGTTGTGTCCCTGAGTAGGCTGCTGCGAAGATGCAGAGACAGGTCCTGGGGGACAGCTTGGGATGCTGAGTCCTGAGGCATCTGCTCGCTCTGTCCTCTCCTGATTCCCCAGGTATCCTAGCAACGCTGCACCAGTCACCTAGCAACCATGTCCCCATCCTTGGAGACGGAGGCTCAGACAGGGTCTGGGATGTGTGGGCAGAGCCTGTGCAGGAAGACTGACCCCATGACTGGGTGGGGCTGACAGCTCAGCTGAGGGGTTCCCGACATGGCATGGGCCCCAGTGTTAGGAAGCAGCTTCCCAGTGGGGCCGTCAGCTGCGTGGTTGCTGAGGGCAGGCCGTGAGAGAAGGATGCTCAGAAGTTACTCTGGGGCCCAGCTGTGGCGCAGATCTCCTTCGTGTATCTCAGTGACAGAAAGACCTGGGTTCAAACCCTGTCTCTGTCACTTTGACAGGTGGCCTCACACCGCTGAGTCCTAATGCTCTCGCTGCACAAAGGTGATGCTGATAGCAATGGCCAAGCACGATGCGGATGGATGAGGTCATGTTTGTGACTGGCTTGGAGCCTGGGAGGCATGTGGGGCACACAGTAGGCACACAAGGGCACACAGGCATCCTGCTTGTTGACAACAAGACTGATCCACTCGAGGCTGGCCAGGGAGGGGCACTGCCGTGCCCACCCACCTGCTGGCCGCTCTGGCTCAGCTTCCTCGGGACCCTCAAACAGGCAGTCTGAGCCCATCCAAGGCCGGCTCTGCATGTGAGACACGGCCCCATATCTATGTCCTAGTCTGTGTGTTTCGTGTGCACTTCCTCGTGTCGCTGTCCCATGTCTGTGTGTGTCTCTCTGTGTCCTTGTGTGTGTGTGTCTGTCCCCATGTGCCTGTTCTGAGTCCTCATGTGTCCTTGTGTTTGTCCTTTTGTCTAAGTTCCTGTCTGCATCTGTGTCCCTGTGTCTGTGTCTGAGCCTGGCTCTGTCATTCATCTCTAAATGCGTGCCCTGGTCCTTGTGTCTGTCCCACCCAGTCAGGGGCCTGGTGACCCCCTTTCCTGCAGCCTCTCCTCCAGCCTGCGCAGCCCCGCCCCCTCGCGGCAGCCTCTCCCGCCCGCTCCTGCGGCTGTGGTTGCTCTGGCGTCTGCTGAGGAGGAGCAGCTGCCTCTGCTGCAGCCCCAGCCAGACCCCGGCTGCTCGGGCAGAAGCCGCAGCCTGTGCTGCTCGTGGGCCAGGGTCAGGTCTCCACGGCCCCAGCTCCCACGGGGGTGCCAAGGTAAGGCCTGCGCCACTGGCTGTGGGTGTGGGGTGGATGTGGGGTGACCTGCCGCCAGCCGGCTGCGCTCCGGGCAGGGTGGGCGAAAGCTGTGCTCTCACTCCCTGTGTCCTTGTCTCAGGTATTTCTGGGTGGGTCTGGTCCCTTTTGTGCCTGTGTGCGCAGGAAGGCAGGGTTGGGCATTTGTGTGTGTGCGTGTGCGCGCACATGTGTCCCTGTGCCTGTGAGCACACGGGGCAGCTGCATGTGCATGAGTCCCTGTGGGGGAAACATGTCCCGGTGTGTACCTACACCCACACATCCCATGTGGGGGTCTGCAGACCAAATGAGACTGTGCCTGTGTGTGCACACATGTTCTCTGCGTGTCCCTGTCTATGCTTCATGTCTGCATATGTGCCTGTGCCCCTGTGTATGCACATTTATGTGCCTGTGTGTCCCTGTGTAGGCAGGCATGGCTCTATGCTTTCTGTGTCCCTGTGTGTGCACATGTGTGAGCCTGTGTCCCTGTGTGCAAACATGTGCCTCTGGGACTGTGGCTGCCCATGGGGGGACTCACGTGCCTGCTGGGCCATGCACATGGTGCTGGAGGCCTCGGCTGGGTGGGTGTCAGGCGCTGTGGTCACGTGTCCCTGTGCCTCCCAGGTACCGAGTGGCTGTGCAGGCAGGGCAGCAGCATGGAGTGCCTCTTCCCCACCCCGCCCGGGGAGGTCTACAGCAGTGACCTGCAGGATGGCCTCGTGAGCCCCAACCACAGCCTGCTGCCCCCTGACCTGCTCCTCAATGTCAGCCATGGGGCCTTCCTGCCCCTCGGGCTCAAGGTCACCATCGTGGGGCTCTACTTGGCTGTGTGTGTCGGGGGGCTTCTGGGGAACTGCCTCGTCATGTATGTCATCCTCAGGTAAGCTGGGCCCTGCCGAAGTCCCCGTCTGGTGAGCCCCATCCAGCTGCAGGGGCCATGAGGCAGGGCTGTGCTGGGTGGGCCTGGCTGGTGGCTGGTTGTCCCGCCATGGAGTGGGGTTGGTCCCAACAGATGCGCAGCTCCTCAGGGTAAGGGCACTGGCTGGGGAGAGAGGGAGGCGAGGGGACCAGCCTGGGTGTGCCCCAGACAGTGTATCCTGACTCTGACAGATGGTGCTCCCAGCCATGAGGTCTCATGGGCCCTGCAGTGACCCTGAGAGGAGCGCTGGCCAGTCCATCCCAGGCTCCTGTTCATGCCTGTCGCTGGGCGGCTCCAGCATCTGTGTCCTCAGAATGAGAAAGCTTTAATGGGGGGTGAGGACACATTTGTAATACCTTAACTAATAAAGCGTTTAATAAAAAAAAAGAATGAGAAAGCTTGTGGGGCCCAGAGGGGTGGCCAGGCTATGAGGCCCCTACACATCATAGGGACAGTGCTGGGGAGGGTGTGGGGAGAGTGTGGGGACATGTGGGGGGATAGCATGCAAGGACAGGATGGGGACCATATGGGGACAGCATGGGAGGACAGATGTGTGTACACATATGCGAGCATATGCACACACATGTGAGCGTGCATGCATCCAAGTGCACACACCATATAATGTACATATATGTGCACACATAACACGTCAACATGTACATGTGTACACAAATGTGGCTGTGCAAATGAACATACCACTGTGTACATGTATGCCCAATGGTGTACATGTACATGTGAGCTTGTACTTGTATGTGCAAGTGGGCACACATATGTGCTAGTATATAGAAATGTGTGCTAGTTCTCACATGTGTGTCCAAGTGCACAACGTGTACATGTAACTGAGTGTGTAATGCACATGTGCATAGTGTTATGTTGGTGTGTGTGGTGTGCATGCTCAGACAAGGGAATGGGAGGAATAGCTGCCCCCTTCCCTGTACTGACCACTGTTCCAAGTCTGTCTCTTTAAAAGACGACTTTTTTTAAAAAAAATATATTTTATTGATTTTTCACAGAGAGGAAGGGAGAGAGATAGAGAGCTAGAAACATCGATGAGAGAGAAACATCAATCAGCCGCCTCCTGCACATCTCCCACTGGGGATGTGCCCGCAACCCAGGTACATGCCCTTGACCGGAACCGAACCTGGGACCCTTCAGTCCGCAGGCCGACGCTCTATCCACTGAGCCAAACCGGCTTCGGCAAAAGATGACTTTTTTAGAGCAGTTTTAGGTTCACAGCAAAATTGAGAGGAAGGTACAGAGATTTCTCGCATACTCCCCACTCTGCACATGCACAGTCTTCTCCATGGCCAAAGTTCCCACCAGAATAGTACAATTTTTACAATTAATGAACATATATTGACACATCATCAGCACCCAGAGCCCACGGTGTGCACTGGGGTCACTCTCGGGGTTGTAGGTTCTGTGGGTCTGGACAAATGTGTTACGACATGTGCCCACCATCAGAGTACCACACAGAGTAGTTTCACGGCCCTAAAATCCTCTGTGCCCCCCTTGTCCATCCCTCCCCCCAGCCCCTGGCCACCATGGTCTTCACTGTCTGCACAGCGCTGCCTTTTCCCCATGTCACAAAGCTTTTTATTTTATTTTATTTTTTCTAACATATTCTTTATTGATTTTTTTACAGAGAGGAAGGGAGAGGGACAGAGAGCCAGAAACATTGATCAGCTGCCTCCTGCACACCCCCCACTGGGGACGTGCCCGCAACCAAGGCACACGCCCTCGACTGGAATCGAACCTGGGACCCCCAGTCCTCAGACCAACGCTCTATCCACTGAGCCAAACCGGTCGGGCTGTCACACGGCCTTTTAGATTGGCTTCTTCCACTCAGTCGTACATTTCATTTCCTCCCCGTCTCTTCATGACCTGACAGCTCATTTGTTTATTTTTTATTTGTGTGTGTGTGTGTGTGTGTGTGTGTGTGTGTGTGTGAAAGGAGAAAGAGAGAGAGAGAGAGAGAGAGAGAGAGAGAGAGAGAGAGAGAGAGATGGACTTGTTGCTCCACCTATTGATGCACTCACTGGTTGATTCCTGTAGGTGCCCTGACTGGGTATTGAACCTGCAACCTTGGTGTATTGGGCTGATGCTCTAACCAGCTGAGCTATCTGGCCAGGGCAGCTATTCCTTTTTAGTGCTGAATAATATTCCACTGTCTGGATGAACCACAGTTTATCCATCCACTCACTGAAGTACTTCTTAGTTGCTTCCACGTTTTGGCAATTCTGAATAAAATGATTATAAACATTCATGTGCAGGTTTTTATGTAAACACTAGTGGCCCAGTGCACAAAATTCGTGCATGGGGGTGTCCCTCAGCCCAGCCTGCACCCTCTCCAATCTGTGACATCCCTTTCGCAATCTGGGACCACTGGCTCCTAACCGCTCACCTGATCGCCCCTAACCACTCTGCCTGCTGGCCTTCTTGCCCCCAACTGCACCCCCCCCTCCTGGCTTGATCACCCCCAACTGCCCTCCCCACCTGGCCTGATCGCCCCTAGCCACCTCTGCCTTGGCCCTGCCACCATGGCTTTGTCCAGAAGAATGCCCGGAAGGTCTCCCGGTCTAATTAGCATATTACCCTTTTATTAGTATAGATATTATCCCAATAAATTTAATAAAAATTGTCTGCAAATTATGTTTACACTGGAAGTGAACCACTTATCAATTTTATTTTAATCATCACTATTGGTGTACCTGTAGGTGTAAAATTTGGCTTCCACACTGTCAGCATTTCTTGGGGGCCAGACTTCAGAGACTTCATAGATAGTTCTGAGGTCTTGGGCCTTGCTCTGAAGTTACTGGCTGCCCAAGTTATTACTCGAGGTGGTGAATTTTTCTATACCGTCTTGGTCTTTTTCTGAATCATTTTTATTCAGTTCTTCATTTGGCCTGTGATCATGGCCACATATTGTTGGCTTTATAGCTTTCGTAGGTTTTCTTGAAGGGGTAGGAATTTTTGGGAAGGCTCCTTTCCTTGAACTTAAAGACATATTTTCACCCCCATGGATGTCTTTAGTACCAGGAAGGACAACAGAGTGAGCGCAGAAGGACATTGATTTGTGGGGAAATTGCTGGGATGAAAGGGAAAAAAGTCTTCATGAGAAAAAGTATGGGTTGAGGATGGAATCTGCCAGGCAAGACCAGGGAGTCTTGGGGATATGCCACTAAAGAAGAGGAGGAGGAGAAGTTTGGGTGTGGTCCTTTCATCCTGGACACTGGACCTGGGTTAAAGGCTTCTTCCTCTTTTACCTTCTTTTGATGACTGGGGTTGGTTGTTACGTAACTGTGCTAGGAGTTTGTGGTTTCCTGGTCATCTTCACCATGTCAAAATTTCCTACGGCCCTACCCCAGGCCGCCTGAACATATGCTTTTCTCTAGGACAATGAGGGGCCACAAACCCTAGGCCCGTGACGGCGAACCTATGACACGTGTGTCAGAGGTGACATGCGAACTCATTTTTTTGGTTGATTTTTCTTTGTTAAATGGCATTTAAATATATAAAATAAATATCAAAAATATAAGTCTTTGTTTTACTATGGTTGCAAATATCAAAAAATTTCTATATGTGACACGGCACCAGAGTTAAGTTAGGGTTTTTTGAAAATGCTGGCACGCCGAGCTCAAAAGGTTCGCCATCACTGCCCTAGGCCAATGGTTCTCAACCTTCTGGCCCTTTAAATACAGTTCCTCATGTTGTGACCCAACCATAAAATTATTTTCGTTGCTACTTCATAACTGTAATGTTGCTACTGTTATGAATTGTAATGTAAATATCTGATATGCAGGATGGTCTTAGGTGACCCCTGTGAAAGGGTCGTTCAACTGCCAAAGGGGCCGCGACCCACAGGTTGAGAACCGCTGCCCTAGGCTTTAATTAATTAGGAAGCCTCTCCTCCAGCTAATGGTAGCTCTGGGAGAGAAACTTAGATATCATACAGCACCACCCTGACACTTCCATGGGGAGGGGAGGGGTGGCCAAGATGCTTTGGTAAGAGAAAGGGGGCGTTTTTAGCACTCCTAGGCCTTCTCAAACTTACTGGCCCCATGTTCAGTTCTGATGGGTCACATGGTAGGGAGATGGTGCTTCCTCCAAACATTTCCCTAGGCCACCCATTTCAGTGGTTCATTGTTCTTTCTCATCCTTCACCATTAGCTACTTTTCATAAGATTTACCTAAAATCTTTTCAAGGTAATGTGACTGTCTCTCTGGAGATGTGAATCACCCTGCTTCCCTAGTACAGGTTGCTCTTATGCACCTTGAAACCATTCACTTCTTGGCTACTACCAGAGAAATGTTCCATCTCACCCCCCTTTCCCCACTGTCCATGTGGCTCTCCTCAGCTTTCTGCTTTAAGGTTGAAACCATTGCCTTTAGGCTGTCTTTAACGAATAGAGTTGCTCAACTGGTTATCTTAGCTTTGTTTAAAATCTTGGGGGTGATCATAGTAGGTATAGTATCTAGATTTGGGGCTTAACAGTATAAGGTGAATGAGGCAGGAATTTAAATTCCCGAAGTTGGGCTTCCAGTTTGTATGTTGAAAACTGCATCCCCGCCAGCTCCACCTCCTCAGGGAACTCGGGTAGTCAGACCCTTGGTCGGAGGATTGCAGACTTAGGTTCTGAGGACAGGAGGCCCAGGCCCTGTCAAAGTATGGATCAGAGGCAGGGCTAAAGGACCCTACAGAACCCATCTCAGCCCTGCCACCAGGCTTCGGAATTGCTGGGCTTGGTACCGGATGTGAGGTACACCGACTTCCTGCAGAGGACTCAGGGCCGTGAGGCTTTGTTCTGAGGAGTCCGGCCTTGGATCAACAGAGGCAGGATCCCAGGACCTGCCAGGGCTCAAGGTGAGGAACATGAGGGAGGAGGGTGGGACCCTGGACCCTAGAACAGAATCATCCCACCCAGGGCGGGATGACGACAACAGGCGATTTCTGCATCTGGGTCTCAGAGACTCGGGGTCTTTGGTATAGGGAGCAGGACCTCAGATACACAGAGGACTGGCCCAAGTCCTGCCAGAGTCAAGGTGAGGACCCTGAGGAAATAGTAATGGGACTCTGGACGCCACAACAGAGGGGACCCCACCATGGCCCTCTCCCGCTGTAAGCCCTGGGAGTCCCCAGGGTGGGATGACGACGACAGGCAATTTCTGCATCTGGGTCTCAGAGACTCGGGGGCTTTGGTATAGGGAGCAGGACCTCAGATACTCAGAGGACCGGCCCAAGTTCTGCCAGAGTCAACATTAGGATGTAACAACCCTGAATCGCATAACAGAGGGGACCCCACAGAAGCCCACCCTTGCTGTCAGCCCTGGGAGTCCCCAGGGCGGGATGACCACACATAGTGTTTCCTGACTTCCACAAAGGGGTCCGAGAGATCCTGGGAATGTGGTATCAGGAAAAGGGCCTCTGGTTCACAGAGGGGAGGGCCCAGGTCCTGTTGGAGTCAACTGCCGAGTCAGCGGGCTGCCTAGGCTGGAGGCTAATGACTTTGCCATGCCTGCCTCGGCCCGCCGCCCCCCCTGCCCCCCCCTCCCCGCCTGGTTCGGTTGAGCCTTTGGTCGTTTTGGACTTTACGGACCCTGGCTCTTTATATAATATATATAGACTAGAGGCCCGGTGCACAAAAATTTGTGCACTTGGGGGGGGGGGGAGGGGGGTCCCTCAGCCCAGCCTGTGCCCTCTTTCAGTCTGGGATCCCTCGGGAGATAACGACCTGCTGGCTTAGGCCTGCTCCCGGGTGGCAGAGGGCAGGCCCAATCCCTAGGTGCAGCCCCTGGTCGGGCTCAGAGCAGGGCCGATTGGGGAGTTGGGGCACCGCACCCTGTCATGCACAGAGCAGGGTGGATCAGTGGGTTGGGGCACTGCACCCTGTCATACTCAGGGCAGGGCCGATGGGGAGGTTATGGCTCTACCCCGTCACACACAGAGCAGGGCCCGTGGGGGGTGGGGGGTTGGGGCACCGCCCTCTACCACCCACAGAGCAGGGCTGATCAGGGGGTTGGGGCGCTGCCACTGTCACACTCAGGGCAGGGCCGATGGGGAGGTTATGGCTCTACCCCCGTCACACACAGAGCAGGGCCAGTGGGGGAGGGGGGGTTGGGGCGCCGCACCCTGTCACACACAGAGCCACAGGGCAATCAGGGGGTTGGGGAGCTCCCCCCTATCAGGCACAGAGCAGGGCTGATCAGGGGGTTGGGGCGCCTTCCCCTGTCCCGAACAGATCAGGGCAGATAGGGAGGTTGTGGCCCCGCCCCCTGTCACACACAGAGCCACAGGGCGATCAGGGGGTTTGGGCGCTGCCCCCTGTCACGCTGATCCCGGTGCCAGGAGGCCTTGTGGCTCTGCTGATCCCAGTGCTGGGAGGCATATTACCCTTTTACTATATAGGATAGAGGCCTGGTGCATGGGTGGGGGCCGGCTGGTTTGCCCTGAAGGGTGTTCTGGATCAGGGTGGGGGTCCCCACTGGGGTGCCTGGCCAGCCTGGGTGAGGGGATGATGGCTGTTTGCAGCTGGTCACACACCCGTCAGGGTGGGGGTCCCCACTGGGGTGCCTGGCCAGTCTGGGTGAGGGGCTGAGGGCTGTTTTCAGGCTGGTGGGTGACTGAAGCTCCCAACTGCTCCTTTTTTTTTTTTTTTTAAATATATTTTATTGATTTTTCTACAGAGAGGAAGGGAGAGAGACAGAGAGCTAGAAACATCCATGAGAGAGAAACACCGATCAGCTGCCTCCTGCACATCTCCCACTGGGGATGTGCCCGCAACCCAGGCACATGCCCCTGACTGGAACCGAACCCGGGACCCCTCAGTCCGCAGGCCGACGCTCTATCCACTGAGCCAAACCGGCTTTGGCCCTTTTTTTCTTTTTTATTCTGGGCCAGCTTTAGCTCTGGCTCCAGCTCGAGGCTTCTGCTGCTGAAAGCAGGTATCTGGTTTGTTTGGGTTCTATAATCGAAACACTGTATCAACTCCAGCTCTGAGATCCCTGTGGGCTGAAAGCAGGTTTCTGGGGTTTTGTTTAGCTTCTATATTTGTTACAATGTTTCAAACTGCAGGCTCAGAGGCCGGTAAGGCAGGCAGGGAACGTTGGTTTCCTCCGTCACTGAAGCAAGCAAGCCTCAGGTTAACTTCAAGTTGCCTGGCTGCCAGCTGCCATCTTGGCTGGCAGTTAATTTGTATATCGCCCTGATTAGCCAATGGGAAGGGTAGCAGACGTACACTAATTACCATGTTTCTCTTTTATTAGATAGGATAGTTTTCAACTCCTTTGGGTAAATAGCAGGGAAAGTGACTGCTGGGTCCCACGAGTCTGTTCAGTTTGGTAAGAGACCACCCAGCTGTCTTCCAAAGTGGCTGCGCCCCTGCCTTCCCACCAGCAGTGAAGGGGGGTTCCCGCTGCTCCGCGTCCTCGCCGGCACTTGGTGTTGTCAGTGCTCTGGGTTTTGGCCGTTCTGATGGGTGTGCAGTGGGATCTCATTGTTTCATTTCCATTTCCCTGATGATGTAGGATGTGGAGCATTTTCTCATTTGCTTTTTCACTGTGTATGTCATCTTTGGTGAGGTTCTAGCAAGGTGTTTGCCCATTCCTTACCCAGTTGTCCATATTCTTATCGTTGAGTATTGGTTTTTTGTGTTCTGGATAACAGCCCTGTACCTTGTGTGTCTTTGGCACATTTTCTCTCCTGTCCGCGGCTGCTCTTCTCAATCCCTTGGCCCTCTCTGCTGCTTACTGGCTCTGTGGTGTTCAGAAAGCCACTTAAACCCTGTGAGCCTGCGTGTCCTACTGCACTGAGGGGGCAACAAAAAGAGCACTTTTGGAAACTTAAATATGATAAAATCAATGTGAAGAGCTTGGCACAGGACTTTACCTTCATCATTGTTACTATTTGGTCATGAAGGCTTCAGGGCTTATTCTCAATTCCTCTTTAAGAGGCAAGAGTAAACCTCATATTCCGTTGTGGCAGTGGAATTGACATGGAACACTCTCACCTCTGCTGTTGGCACTGCCAACACCATCACCACCTCCACCTCCACCTCCACCTCCACCTCCACCTCTAACACCAAATCACCTCCACCTTCATCACTGCCTCCATTACCACCTCCACCTCATCACCACCTCCACTTCCATCACCACCTCCACCTCCACCTCCACCTTCACCTCCACCTCCACCTCCACCTCCACCTCCACCTCCACCTCCACCTCCACCTCCACCTCCACCTCCACCTCCATCACCACCTCCACCTCCACCTCCACCTCCACCTCCATCACCACCTCCACCTCCACCTCCACCTCCATCACCACCTCCACCTCCACCTCCACCTTCACCTTCACCACCACCTCCACCTCCACCTCCACCTCCACCTTCACCTCCATCATCACTTCCACCTCCACCTCCATCACCACCTCTACCTCTATCACCACCTCCACCTCCACCTCCACCTTCATCTTCACCTCCACCTCCATCACCACCTCCACCTCCACCTCCACCTCCACCTCCACCTCCATCACCACCTCCACCTCCACCTCCACCTCCACCTCCACCTCCACCTCCACCTCCACCACCACCTCCACCTCCACCTCCACCTCCACCTCCACCTCCACCTCCACCTCCATCACCACCTCCACCTCCACCTCCACCTCCACCTCCACCTCCACCTCCACCTCCACCACCACCTCCACCTCCACCTCCACCTCCATCACCACCTCCACCTCCACCTCCACCTCCACCTCCACCTCCACCTCCACCTCCACCACCACCTCCACCTCCACCTCCACCTCCACCTCCACCTCCACCTCCACCTCCATCACCACCTCCCCTCCATCACTACTTCCACCTCCGCCTCCACTTCCACCTCCACCTCCATCACCACCTCCACCTCCACCTCCATCACCACCTCCACCTCCATCACCACCTCCACCTCCACCTCCACCTCCACCTCCACCTCCACCTCCACCTCCACCTCCACCTCCACCTCCACCTCCACCACCACCTCCACCTCCACCTCCACCTCCACCTCCACCTCCACCTCCACCTCCACCTCCACCTCCATCACCACCTCCCCTCCATCACTACTTCCACCTCCGCCTCCACCTCCATCACCACCTCCACCTCCACCTCCACCTCCACCTCCGCCTCCACCTCCATCACCACCTTCACCTCCACCTCCATCACCACCTCCACCTCCACCTTCACCTTCACCTCCACCTCCATCACCAATTCTACCTCCATCACCAACTCTACCTCCATCACCACCTCCACCTCCACCTCCATCACCATCACCACCTCTACCTCCACCACCGCCTCTACTGCCACCTCCACACCACCTCCACCTCCATCACCACCTCCACCTCCACCTCCATCACCACCTCCACCTCCATCACCACCTCCACCTCCACCTTCACCTTCACCTCCACCTCCATCACCAATTCTACCTCCATCACCAACTCTACCTCCATTACCACCTCCACCTCCACCTCCATCACCATCACCACCTCTACCTCCACCACCGCCTCTACTGCCACCTCCACACCACCTCCACCTCCATCACCACCTCCACCTCCTCCTTTATCACCACCTCCACCTCCATAACCACCTCCACTTCCACCTCCACCTCCATTACCACCTCCACCTCCATCACCACCTCCACTTCCACCTCCACCTCCATTACCACCTCCACCTCCATGTCCATTACCACCTCCACCTCCATCACCACCTTCACCTCCACCTCCGTCACCACCTCCACCTCCACCTTCACCTTCACCTCCACCTCCATCACTACCTCTACCTCCACCTCCATCACCATCCCCACCTCCATCATCACCTCCACCTCCATCACCACCTCCACCTCCACCTCCACCTCCACCTCCACCTTCACCTTCACCTTCACCTTCACCTCCACCTCCATCACCACCTCCACCTCCACCTCCATCACCGTCCCCACCTCCACCTCCACCTCCACCTCCACCTCCACCTCCACCTCCACCTCCACCTTCACCTCCACCTCCACCTCCACCTCCACCTCCACCTTCACCTCCACCTCCACCTCCACCTCCACCTCCACCTCCACCTTCACCTTCACCTCCACCTCCACCTCCACCTCCACCTCCACCTCCACCTCCACCTCCACCTTCACCTCCATCATCACTTCCACCTCCACCTCCATCACCACCTCTACCTCTATCACCACCTCCACCTCCACCTCCACCTTCATCTTCACCTCCACCTCCATCACCACCTCCACCTCCACCTCCACCTCCACCTCCGCCTCCACCTCCATCACCACCTTCACCTCCACCTCCATCACCACCTCCACCTCCACCTTCACCTTCACCTCCACCTCCATCATCAATTCTACCTCCATCACCAACTCTACCTCCATCACCACCTCCACCTCCACCTCCATCACCATCACCACCTCTACCTCCACCACCGCCTCTACTGCCACCTCCACACCACCTCCACCTCCATCACCACCTCCACCTCCACCTCCATCACCACCTCCACCTCCACCTCCATCACCGTCCCCACCTCCATCACCACCTCCACCTCCACCTCCACCTCCACCTCCACCTTCACCTTCACCTCCACCTCCACCTCCACCTCCACCTTCACCTCCACCTCCACCTCCACCTCCACCTCCACCTCCACCTCCACCTCCACCTTCACCTCCATCATCACCTCCACCTCCACCTCCATCACCACCTCTACCTCTATCACCACCTCCACCTCCACCTCCACCTTCATCTTCACCTCCACCTCCATCACCACCTCCACCTCCACCTCCACCTCCACCTCCATCACCATCCCCACCTCCATCATCACCTCCACCTCCATCACTACCTCCACCTCCATTGCCACTTCTACCTCCACCTCCACCTCCATCACCACCTCCACCTCCACCACGGCCTCCACTGCCACCTCCAATACCACCTCCATCTCCACCTTCACCTCCACCTCCATCACCACCTCTACCTCCACCTCCACCTCCACCTCCACCACCACCTCCACCTCCACCTCCACCTCCACCTCCACCTCCACCTCCACCTCCACCTCCATCACCACCTCTACCTCCACCTCTACCTCTACCTCCACCTCCGCCTCCACCTCCACCTCCATCACTACTTCCACCTTCGCCTCCGCCTCCACTACCACCTCCGCCCCCATTGCCATTGCTGCCTCCACCGGCATCGCCGCCTCCATCGCTACCTCCATCACCATGACCTCCACCACCACTGTCACAACTATTACTTCATTCAACTAATGTTTCTGGAACACCCACAGTCTCCCCAGCCCTATTACCGTAGCTTGGATACAATCAGACCTCATTAGCACCCCTCCCATCATAGTCACCGTTTCCTGTCTTGATGGCTGGAAAACAATGTGGTCTGGGAGGCCGGAGAATTCTGACAGCTGCAGGCACAGGATTTCTTCCACGAAGGGTCGTGGGGGAGACTCCAAGGGAGGAGGCACGGCTCTTTCGCTCACAGTCCCCCCGCTTCACTCCACACCATGTCAGGTGTGCCTGCTACCCTCACACCTGCTTTTCCCAGGCAGACCTGTCCTAGGTGTGGAACCCTCTTATGTGCCAGGAGGACTTGAAGCTTATTACACTGTTTGCCCCGGGCTCAGTGCCCAGGAGCCTGTGTTTTCACAAGGGTCTCAGAGTGGGTGCCCTCCTGGTGGCTTTGCTCCCAGGTCTAGCCAGTAGCCAAATGAAGCTGTCCTTTCCCCTCCCTGTGCCCCTGCAGACACACCAAGATGAAGACAGCTACCAACATTTACATCTTTAACCTGGCCCTAGCAGACACCTTGGTGCTGCTGACACTGCCCTTCCAGGGCACAGACGTGCTCCTGGGCTTCTGGCCGTTTGGGAACGCCCTGTGCAAGATTGTCATTGCCATCGACTATTACAACATGTTCACCAGCACCTTCACGCTGACCGCCATGAGCGTGGACCGTTATGTAGCCATTTGCCACCCCATCCGTGCCCTCGACGTCCGGACGTCCAGCAAGGCCCAGGCTGTCAATGTGGCCATCTGGGCCCTGGCCTCTGTCGTCGGCATCCCGGTGGCCATCATGGGCTCGGCACAGGTCGAGGATGAAGGTCAGTCAGGGGTCCCTCCTCCCCAGGGCCACGCTCCCTGGCTCCGCCTGACCCTGCTTCTCTCTCTGCAGAGATCGAGTGTTTGGTGGAGATCCCTGCCCCGCAGGACTACTGGGGCCCCCTGTTTGCTGTCTGCATCTTCCTCTTCTCCTTTGTCGTCCCCGTGCTCATCATCTCCATCTGCTACAGCCTCATGATCCAGCGCCTGCGCGGGGTCCGCCTGCTCTCGGGCTCCCGAGAGAAGGACCGGAACCTGCGGCGCATCACGCGGCTGGTGCTGGTGGTGGTGGCAGTGTTTGTGGGCTGCTGGACGCCTGTCCAGGTCTTCGTGCTGGTCCAAGGACTGGGGGTTCAGCCAGGCAGTGAGACGGCGGTAGCCATCCTACGTTTCTGCACAGCCCTCGGCTACGTCAACAGCTGCCTCAACCCCATCCTCTACGCCTTCCTAGATGAGAACTTCAAGGCCTGCTTCCGCAAGTTCTGCTGCACATCTGCACTGCGCCGGGAGGGGCCGGGGTCTGACCGTGTGCGCAGCATGGCCAAGGATGTGGCCCTCGCCCGCAAGACCTCAGAGACGGTGCCGAGGCCTGCATGACTAGGCGTGGACCTGCCCATGGTGCCCGCCAGCCCGCAGAGCCCGTCAACACCCAACACGGAGCTCACCCAGGTCACTGCTCTCTAGGCTGATGCACAACCTGACCCCTGAGTGTCACCAGGCTCTGGGAGCTTCCCTGTGACCCCAAGGGCCTGATGACATCATGGGACCTATTGCTTAGGGCTGTCCCGTGGCCCCAGTCACACTAACCTGGGAGTGTGTGTGAAAGAACTCACCAGTGAGTGAGCCTGGCCAGAGCTCATGGACACACCCACGATTCATGGGACTCCAGGCCTCCCCCCTACTGCACCTGCGGGCCCTGGGTGGGCACATCTGGAGGCGGAACAGCAGTGTGTGCAACCCGAGGGCCCTGTGCTGTGTGCGGGCTGCGTGAGGGCAGTGGGACTGGCCCAGAGCTGGGAGCTGCTGGCATGGACTTGCCCGAGCGTCACTGGTGCCGCCTTCGGGTCCCCCACATCCATGTCCCTCCAGCCCTCAAAGAGCCTTTCCCTTCAGACGCTCAGTGAACTCATGCGCTGCAGCTGCGGGGCCACGTGTGCAGAGCTGGCTTGGGCTGCAGGGCGGGCAGGGCCACCGCAGGCTGCTCTGTCCGTCATTCGTGAAGTGGCCCTGTGTACCTGGTCTTGACTGCTTGATGCTGAGGGCCCCTGCCTGGGGCCCCTGTGCCCTCCTGGGGCTCTCTCCCTCACAGTCTCTCCTTTTCTTGAAATCAGACGTCCCCAGCTGTGCTGCTGGCAGGACCCCGTGCCCTCCTTGGGTCTGGGTGGCCTTGAAAGAGTGGCAGTTGGGATGGGTTTTGCTCTGCACTGGCAGTGACTGACCTATTGCCTCATTTCCAAGCCTCCAGGTGTCTATGGGGGAGGCCTGAACTTTTGGTGCCAAACCAGAGGGTAGTTTCACCTTGGGAACTGGTGAGAGGTGGGGCTTGGCAGGGCCTGCTTGAGTGATGCTGTGAGAACCGTCTGGGCTGTGGGGCACCGGTGGGGGTGTCTCCCTAGTGTGGTCACCAGAGAAGCCCCCACCTGCCCCAGCCTGCAGATGGAAGCTGGAGCTTGGTGACTTTGCAAATAGCCCTGCAACGTTGAAAAGATGATTTTGCCTCCACCTGTGAGCTGAGCTGCAGCCCTGGGCCCGGTGACTTAAGCACCTGGGAAGCAAGGACCTGCAACTGGCTGCGGCACCCTGGCCCTTGGGGCTGAGCGCTTTCTTGCTGAGACAGAGACTCATGAACTCGTGCCTGTGTCCCCTGTGCCCATGTACTTACACGTGTGCCAAGTGAGCCCTGCCTGCGACCCGCCTGAGCCTCCCCTGCCCCTCCCTCCAGGCCCACTCCTCCTGGTGGCGTTTCTGACTCCTGCAGGGTGGGCTGTTGGGGTAACTTCTCTGGGATTAGCATGTGTGGTCCTCCCACCCGCTCTGAGCTCCTCACCAGTCCCCCCGCGCCCCCTGCCCCGCTCCAATGTTGGGAAGGGGTGCGACTAGTTCATGTGTTGGGGCTGTTACCTTTTATTCAGAACAAATAGTTTCTCCATAAACAACAGCCTGCTTCTCTCCAGTGTGTGGGGGGCTCCTCCCACATGGGTGCGGCTTCTCGGCACCCAGCCCTGCTCTCCTTCCCCAGCAGCTCTGAGGGGTGTGAGGGTGACCATGGGCTGAAGTGCTTGGTCAAGGCCAACGGGCCAAGGTGCAGTGTTACACAAGTTTCAGTGACGGGCACTTTGCTGTTAAAATAAACATTTAGCATCAAGAGAAAGTGTGGGAGGAACAGGCAGTTAGGCAAAGGGCACTCGAGTGGTGTGTCCACAGGCTGTGTGTCCAGGGCGACTCCACAGACCGGCAGGGAGCACTGACCGGCAGGGAGCACTGGGCCAGGCAGGCGTGAGGGGTGGGCAGTGCCAGGGGATCTCCAAAGTGGGCCATCACCCCCAGGTCTCCAGGGCTGAGCCCTGTCTGCACTCCTGGCCCCACCTCCAACCCTGATCCCCCAGGCTCCACCCACCCCTACCTCCCCCCACATTCAATCGATAGCTCTCCCACCTTCAATCCTTGTCCCACCCCCTTCCCCATTATAGTTCTGATCTCCCCACATTCACCTCCATCTCAAGCCCCACCCCCTAACCCCCAAACCACCTGTCCCCAGGCTGCAGCCCCAGCCCCTGGTCTGGTCTCTGGGCTCCTCTAAGCTCCCCTTTCTCAGTTGAGCCCAAAGGTTGACCCTCCCCTGCAGGGCTGTGGGGGTGGCCCAGCCTTGGGAAGGCGAGCTGTGGACCCACCCACTTGGAGCTTGCCCGTCAGGGCTGCTGTGGCTCTGGTATGCCTTGCCAAGGGGCGAGTCGGGTGTTGCTGGCTGGGGTCTGGGCAATGGCTGTGGTATTTGGGCACCAAAAGGGGAGGGCCGGCTTCTCCCTGGGACCAGGAGCCCAGAACATGGGCGCCGTCCCTGTCCGTGCCTATGCCCATCTCAGGGAGTCACTGTGGAGGTGGGAGACCAGCATCTGTAGGGAGACGGCATTCTCCTCCCGGGCCAGCAACGCCCTGGGGTAGGAATCTGGAGAGGGTTTACCTGCCCCTGCATCATGGCTGGCCCGAGGCTCCCAGGTCCTGGGTCTCCCTGCTGTTGGGTATGGGGTGGGAGGGTCCGTGTGCCTTGGCTGTGTCTGACCACCTGGTCCCCGTCCTGGGGGATGTGCTCTCCTGTGGAGCTAGGGCAGGTCCAGAGCGGCAGAGGGAGAGGCTGGTGGGCACCGCTCTGCTGTGGCTAGAGGGCGGCTGGGGGGCGGGGGCGGCGGCGGGGGGCGGGGGGGAGTCACACCTGGGACCCCTCCCCCGCACTCCTGCTTCACTGCCTCTGCCTGTTCACTCCCCATCTGTGCTCACACCACCTCTGTCCTTCACCTCACAACCGCTCTCTTGGCGTCTTGGGGTCTCGGGGCCCCCCCTCCAGGAACTGGGGGGCACAGGATGTGGGAATCACGCTGTTGTCTCAGGTGTGACTGTGGCGCAAGAGGGAGAGGGCAGAGAGTTGTGTCAGTGGCGGTTAAAAAAGTGTCCACAGCCCGCAGGTGGGCCAGCCTTAGTGATGAGCTCCCAGTGGAGAGAATGGGGCGGCTCCTGGTCCTCTCGATGGCTGGCCCTGGGGAGCCTCGCCGTCGTGCCGCCCAAGCAGCCCTGGGAGGGCTTCTGGACTGGAGCCTCCGGAAGCTGCTCTCAGGTTCCGGACCCAAAGGCACCCAGGCAGGCGCCCCTGGGAGGCACGGCTGTGCCAGGCAGCGCCGTAAAGCATCTCAGTCTTCGGTTTCACAGGCCTAACAGTTAGGGCGCCCGACTGGAGTCTGTTAGTGCACAAGCAATGCCCAACGAGCCATGTCCAGGCCTCACCGACAGACACTGCGTGCCCGAGAGTTCAGTCACTGTCGGAGCCCTCAGTGACCTGCCTCGCTTTGCTCGACCCACCGTGATGGAAACAACGCGTAAAGCGAGCTCCCGGGGGGCTGCACACAGCAGTGTTCCCGCCGCAGGAGGGACCGTGTGGTCTCAGGCTGAGAGAGGGTGTGGGCCTGAGCTCTTCGGGCCTCAGACATGCCAGGGCCATGTGACCCAGGAAGCTGGAGTACAAGTTGGGTGAGGAGTCAATCCTGCACCCCAGGGGCCACCTCAGAGGATGGCAAATCGTGGGTCCTGAGTACCAGCTGGACAGACGGGTGGGACCGTGTCATGAGGACCAAAAGCCCCTGCGCACCTGGGGGAGAAGGGTCACTGGGAGGTGCTGGGCGACGCAGATCAGTCAGGCTGTGCTCGTGTGGAGCAGCTGGGAGCACAGCGCCAGGCCACCGCGTGGTCTTCAGGGACCGCCCCCTTCCACCTGGGAGACGCTCTGAGCAGGCAGGAGGCCGTGTCCCCACCTGACCTGGTGCTGCCGAGGCCCCAGGCCACACCTGGGAGGAGAGGGCCAGATGCCAGCCTGTCCAAATGGCCGATGCCCCCTCTGGACTGTGTGGCCCAAAGGGCCCCAAGTCCTAGAGCAGGACACGAAGGGCCACAGGCTGCTGCCGGGAGGGCTCCCAGGTGCATGGCCATGGCATGAGGGCTCGGGCGCCAGAGCCACAGTGGGAGCGGAGGGAGCATGGGCACGTGAGAGTGCGTTTTGTGGCCTCAATTTGAAGTGCACGATGGTTGCTGACGGAGGGAGGCACGCTCAGCCTGGGACCTCACCCTGGACCCTGCTGCGCCCTGGCCTCCGCAGGGGAGCTGCCCCGGCCCCGCCCCGGCCCTGTGCCCGCGGCCTCCTGCTGGTCTGTGTGACACAGCCTGGTGCTGTCCCACGGTGCGGCAGGCCCGGGCTGAGCGGGGTCTCCCCTCTGTCCGGGGCTCACGAGACGGGGTGCTTTTGCTGCCACCTCGCAGCTGCTGGGCGAGGGTGGGGTGGGCTCTGCTTCGAGTCCTGCTGGTGGCTCTGCCTGAGGGACTGAGTGAGACAGAGAAGTGAGTGATGACCAGGGTCCAGGAACCCACTTTTCCTGGCCCCTTTCATCACGCGTCCGGTGAGACATGTCTCTCTCCTCCCTGCCTGAGCCTCCTGGCCGGGGTCTGGGACCCCCTGTGGGCCACGCATGCTCAGTGGCGGCAGTGGGGCGGGGGAGGGTCGGGAGGGAGAGGCTGGCACCCAGTGGAAGCAGCTTTCCGCAGGAGAGGAAGACCTGGCAGAAGCAAGTTTCAGTCTTGGGGTTACCATAGCGACGCAGGCCTCCCACATAGATGTGGGCGTGATGTCCGTGCCTGTGCCGGTGTGTGTGGAAGCCACAGGGCATCACAGGGCTGGCGCTGACACAGGTGAGGTGTGTGGCCTGGTCAGAGCTCCACTGCCGTGCCTGGGACCTCAGTCTCTATCAAGGTCCAAAATGCGGTCTGCACAGGGTGTGGGTGGGCCTTGGCCTGGACTCCTGGTGGGTCCTGCAGCGTCTGTGGGGACAGTCCCGTGTCCTGGGCCCGTGGCCACCATTGCTTTTGGTGCCTGGGAAGGACAGAGGTTTGAATCTAGACTGGCACCCCCACCCACCCGATTTTGGCCTCAGCGTGTCATCAAGCTGTGACGTCAGCCGGTAACAGAGATGGGCCTGCAGCCTGGGGCACCGCCTGCACCGGGAGCTCCTCTGTACGAAGGTGGAGTCAGCGGTGCTGGCACCGTGTGAGGGGTCAGGGGTCAGGTGCCAGGTGGGGCCAGGCCCCCTTGGGAACGGAGTCCGGTCAGTTTGGGAGGCCCTGATGGGAGACCCTGGTCAGCAGGGGCTGTGGTACCAGGAGGTGGCCACTGGCCGGAAGTGAGCCTGTGTGGCACAGGCTGTGCCTCAGGGCCCTCTTCCAGGAGGCCCTGTGGATCAGTTCTGTCCAGCAGGAGCGGCCCTTGCCCCGGGGGGGGGGGGGGGGGGGGGGGGGGAGAGACAGCAGGGTCCCCTCCTGCCTCCTGCCTCCTGCCTCCTGCCTCCGCCTTACGGCTCTGCACAACACAGCCCAAGCCTGCCTCCCAGTGGCCAGTTCTGAGCACTGCGGCAGGGAGGCCGGAGAGTTGGCCTAGCAGGTGACTGGGGGCCAGGCCTAGCGCCACTTCCTGAAGAATAACCTGGAAACACCCAAAAGAGCCCTGGGTCGTGGCTTGTGGACTTGCTGGTCTGTGGGCTCTGAGGGCTCTGGATTTGATGTTAGTAACTCTGGAGGCTTGTCTGTGATGGGCCTGCCCCAATGGGAGTCAGGGCAAGGTGGCCTCTGGGGTGAGTAGGGGGGCAGGGAGGTGAGGAACAGGGGAGGGAGGGAGAGAGGCTGCTGGGAGAACTGTGAGCATTTTGGGGAGGGGTGAGGCCCGAAGGCAGGAGGCTGCACTGGGAGGGGCTGCAGTGGGACTCTAGCTGGGGGTTTAGGGGGGGCGGGGCTCAGAGCACTTTGGACAGAGGAGCAACATGGCCATGTTTGTGTATCCAAACAGTCATTCTGGAAGGTGGACGGAGGCACCGAGGCTGCAGCAGGGGGTCAGTGGGGCCTGGAGCCAGGGACCCAGCCTGGTGGGAGAGGGCACTAGCAGAGAATGTGGGGGCAGCTGGTATGTGGGGGTGAGTTGGGGAGCAGTTATGGATGCCAGCCTTCCTGAGGCAGAAGGTGGTGGGAGCCTGGCTGATGTGGTGATGGGGGTCTGTGGCGGGGCTCAATAGTTCTCAAGGCCTCAGACTAGCCTGGGCCCCTGGGAAGGCCTCAGTCATCTCCCTGACCAGCGAGGCAGGCAGTGTGGGGTCAAACCCCACACCTCGAAATAGCAGAGGAGAGGGTCCGGAGCCTTTTGAGGACAGAGAGGTGCTGGGCAGTGGGCGTTGCCTGGAGGCCAGGGCGTATGGATGAGGCTGGAGCCGAGGGCAGCCACAGGGTGAGGCCGGAGGAGCTTTGGAGACCTGAGAGCTGTCATCCTGGAAGGGGCGCCTCTGGGCCGGCACACATGTGTGTGTAGTGTGTGCATGCGCACATGCAGGCGTGCTGTGTGGATGCCGGTGTCTGCGTGCACCAGTGCATGTGCGCTGGGCTGACCTTCTCTGCTCCTCTTGTTTCTCCTTCAGGCCGTTCTTGGCAGCCAGAGCGAGTTTCCTAACACCCATCAGGGTCATGTCATTTTTCTCTTGAAAAGCCTTAAAAAAACTCATTTCAATATGGATGAATGAAATGACGTGGTCACGGCTGGGGTTGACTCAAGATGACCCTGTGGCTGTGGGCAAGTGCAGACAGCCAGGGTAGCCAGAGCCGTCTTTGCTGGGCCCAGGGGTGCCCGTGGCGCCTGGGCTCTCTCTACCTGTGTGTATGTTAGAAGTTCTGTCAGAATAAATTGCAAAAGACTTTGCATGTAAAAAAAAAAATTTAACTCGGTGTCCTGTTGGCTTGCCCTTCCAGATTTCCTGTCTTTCATTATTTTTGAACTATTTCAATGCTCTGCTTGCAGAAAATGGATAGTAATGCAAACAATTCTTCACAGAATTGCAAATCAGTTTTGTCCGGTGGAAAGCAGTTGAAGACTGCCTTTGGGTCTCGACCAGCTCTGCACCTACTGACAAATGGTTTCAGGACTCCTGGCTGCCCGCGTGTTTCTTGTGGTCCCATTCTCCTGGGACCTGAGCTGTGACAGTCCTGCTTTCTTTTTTTTTTTTTTTTTTAATTAAATCTTTATTGTTCAGATTATTACATTTGTTCCTTTTTTTTACCCCCCCATAACTCCCCTCCTCCCAGTTCCCGCCCCACCCTCCGCCCTCACTCCCCACCCACTGTCCTCATCCATAGGTGCACGATTTTTGTCCAGTCTCTTCCCACATCTCCCACACCCCTTTCCCCCCCAAGAATAGTCAGTCCATTCCCTTTCTATGTCCCTGATTCTATTATAATCAACAGTTCATTCTGTTCATCAGATTATTTATTCACTTGATTCTTAGATTCACTTGTTGATAGATGCATATTTGTTGTTCATAATTTGTATCTTTACCTTTTTCTTCCTCTTCCTCTTCTTAAAGGATACCTTTCAGCATTTCATATAATCCTGGTTTGGTGGTGATGAACTCCTTTAGCTTTTCCTTATCTGTGAAGCTCTTTATCTGACCTTCAATTCTGAATGATAGCTTTGCTGGATAAAGTAATCTTGGTTGTAGGTTCTTGGTATTCATCACTTTGAATATTTCTTGCCACTCCCTTCTGGCCTGCAAAGTTTCTGTTGAGAAATCAGCTGACAGTCGTATGGGTATTCCCTTGTAGGTAACTGAGTTTCTTTCTCTTGCTGTTTTTAAGATTCTCTCTTTATCTTTTGCTCTTGGCATTTTAATTATGATGTGTCTTGGTGTGGTCCTCTTTGGATTCCTTTTGTTTGGGGTTCTCCGAGCTTCTTGGACCTGTAAGTCCATTTCTTTCACCAGGTGGGGGAAGTTTTCTGTCATTATTTCTTCAAATAGGTTTTCAATATCTTGCTCTCTCTCATCTTCTGGCACCCCTATAATTCTGATGTTGGTACGCTTGAAGCTGTCCCAGAGGCTCCTTACACTATCCTCGCATTTTTGGATTCTTTTTTCATTTTGCTTTTCCGGTTGGATGTTTTTTGCTTCCTCGCATTTCAAATCATTGACTTGATTCTTGCGCTCCTCTGGTCTGCTGTCGGGCGTCTGTATAATATTCGTTATTTCAGTCTGTGTGTGCTTAATTTCTAGTTGGTTCCCCAATATAAGATCGAGGGTCTTATTAGTTTTCGTGTAGATCTCATTAAGTTTATCGGCAGCTTCTAAACAGTTCTTGAGAGACCTTAAAAGTGTGGTTCTGAACTCTATATCTTCCATTGACAATTTTGTCCTGTTTCTTTGTCTCCGCATTTTGTTATGCTTCCTTGGTGCACCCCCTAGTGGTCTTTGTTCGCAGTCTTATAGATAAATCTTGATTGTTGTAGCTAATTCCAGGGAGGGTTTGACCTCCAGGCCAAGTGGCTATGAGAATCAGCTGGGTCAGCAGTGAGAGAACTTCTGTCCTCTAGGGAGGTGCTAATCTAGCCTTTGCCTGAGGCTATCCGGCAAATGCCTCTGTGCAGGGCTTGGGCGGGGCGGGTCGCACAGGATCAACAGGGTGGGCCGGAGAGAGCAGTTATGGCGGCTCTCAGTCCTGTCCCAAGGGGCTCTGCCTCTCTGAGTCCCAGCACCCGCTGCAAAGCTCGGAGAGAAAGCTGCACTCGCTCTGACCGAAGCCAGACAGTCCCGCTTCTCCCGTTTGAGTCTGGGTCCCTAAAGACTCGCCCGGATCTGGTGCTCAGAGTCTGCGACTCCCTCCCGATTGAAAACGCCAACCGCGCCCTCCGCCGCCAGCCCGCTCCGCGCACTCCACACCTCAGAATTTGACTTCAGCACTGCGCCTCCTCTGAGTGTCCGTATGCGTTTCTCTTTCCTCCTAGTTGTAGGACTTCCACTCAGCCAGCGTTCCTGTGGTTCTGGGTGATGTCCCTTCCGTTTTTTGGTTTCACTTTTGAAGTAGTTGTTCAAAGCAGCAAACTCTGGCGTTAACCTATGCCGCCATCTTGGTTCTCTCCCCTGCTTTCTTCATTAACCAGTGCTGTGGTTGAATTGTATCTCCCAAAAGACATGTTGAAGTCCTAACCCAGGACCTGTCGTGGGACCTTGCTTGGAAGTCAGGTCTCTGCAGGTGCGGTTACTGATGGTGAGGTCGCACTGGAGTTCCTCATAAGAAGCGGGAGATCTGGGCCCGACACCGATGACAGAGGAAGAACAGCAGGCGGCTGTCGGGCGATGAGCACTCCTGGGCCGGGAGCTGGAAGGCTCGTCCCCTGGAGCCTTGGAGGGAGCACGACCCGCCCACATCTGTGTGTGTTTTTTAAATATTTCTTTATTGATTTCAGAGAGGAAGGGAGAGGGAGAGATAGAAACATCAATGATGAGAGAGACTCATCGATTGGCTGCCCCCTGCAGGTCCCCCACTGGGGATCAAGCCCACAACCCAGGCATGTGCCCTTGACCGGAATCGAACCTGGGACCCTTCAGCCCACAGGCCGACGCTCTATCCACTGAGCCAAACTGGTTAGGGCATTTAAAAATTTTTTTTTACTTCTTTTGTTGTTAATCCTCACCTGAGGATATTTTTCCATTGATTTCCAGAGAAAGTGGAAGGGAGAGGTAGAAACAGAGATAGGGAAACATCGATGTGAGAGAGACATATCAATTAGTTGCCTCCCACACGCACCCTGACCAGGGTCGGGATGGAGCCTGCAACCGAGGTACATGCCCTTGACTGGAATCGAACCCAGGACCTTTCAGTCCGCAGGCCGACACTCTATCCACTGAGCCAAAACAGCTAGAGCACCTGCCCACATCTGGATTTGGAGTTCTGCCATCCGGGCTGTGAGAGAGGGAATCTTGGATAGTTTTTAAGCCACCAGGTGTCACACAGTGCATGGGAGGGGTGGGGAGGGGGCCTCCCAGGCAGGCCTGGCTGGAGGGTAGGTCTTGGAGGGGATTTTGAACTTTTTCCTAAAGGCAGCGGGTGGCTTTTGAGCAGCCACCACCAGCTAAATAACAGCTCATCAGAAAATGCTGAGATACATTGTTGAAGGTAAACGGGGCCCTGTGTCAAAGGTTGTGCGAATCCCTCTCCAGGTCATGGGAGGACTGCGCTGGGTGTTGAGGGCAGAGCGTTCCCAGTGTGTCCTGGACTGTCGACACCATCTAGCCCACAGGTGGCAGGGGAGCTGTGTTCTGGGGGCCCTGGGTCCAGGTGCGTGCACTGTTTGTGGGCAGACCACAGGGTGGGTGTCCCAGGACAGAGGCCTGCAGTGTGGACACAGAGGGAAGGTGCACGAGGTGCAGAGCCGGCCTCAGAGTGGACAGTGTGCCGTCCGGCAGCACCATGCTGTGCAGTGGGGCGCAGAGGCGTCTGGCTGAGCCTGGTCTCTGGGCAGGGCAGGAGGCAGGATGAGGGCCTGGGAGCCAGGAGGGGTGTGGTGGTGGTCCATCCTCTCCCACATGCCTGCTCTGGCTCCACTCTCATCCTGTGGGGCCCCTCCTCTTGTCTCTGTCCTTGGGGAGTCCCGGGGACTGGGTGGGTCAGGACACACTTCTCCCCGGGTCCTCGATCTTGGTCCGCAGCCACAGCCACATTGGCAGGAGCCTGAGCAGCCCCTCCAGTGGCCCCTGGAGATCCTGTTAACTTCCAGCCCTCCACGGCCCAGGCAGGTGGGAAGGGGTTGCCACCCAGGTTTATCTCTGATTGAAGCACAGCAGACACACGGCACATCCAGACACCAGTGTGTGTCCCATGGACTATCACCATGAGCCCCGGACCACCAGGAATGGAATATGGCCCTGGGGGACCTTCAGGTCTTAGTAGGGTCCCCAGACTGTGTCGCCTCCCTCACCCACCAGAGGGTGGCAGCATCTCCTCATATTTGCCTACTGGGACAGCTGCAGGGCTTCTTGGGGGCCACCTGTGGGGTGCTGAGACTTCCTGGGGGCCAGTGATACCCCCATGGGAAGGGCTGACACAGAAGGAAGAGGCAACCTGTTGCTCCCAGCCCCCGACCCCAAGCACTGAGAACCCCCTGGTGGGCCCCACCCCAGGCCCCAGGGTCAGAACCTCTGGATTGGCAACAGAAGCAGGAATTCAAACATGCTTATTTAAGTATTTTAATATATTTTGTTTTTCCTTTTGGGGGAGGGGCAATAGGTCATACATGCAGAGCAGAGTCAAACAGGAAAGGGAGTGACCTGTGAAAAGGAAACATCTGTCCCTGTTGTCCCCATCAGCCTGCCATCTGCCTTGGGGGACCTCCTGGGCTGTGTGCACGCTGGCCTCTCTCCACGCAGCTCATACCCCTATCCATGGACGGGTGGGTTGTCTCCCCCCTTTTTTGCACAGATGATGGTATCAGTGATGTCCTTGAGTGCGTGCACTTCCCAGTGGTGAGTGTGCAGTGACTGTGGCCTCGCGAGCTCATCCCATACTGGCCCACAGCAGTGGGTGGAGTGTTTTGTCCCCAACAACCTTTCAACATGTCTGTGTTAGGAAACCTTTGCATCTTTGAGAATCTAAGTCAGTGGTTCTCACCCTGTGGATTGCGACCCCTTTGGTGGTCGAACGACCCTTTCATAGGGGTCGCCTAAGACCATCCTGCATATCAGATATTTACATTACGATTCATAACAGTAGCAACATTACAGTTATGAAGTAGCAACAAAAATAATTTTATGGCTGGGTCACAACATGAGGAACTGTATTTAAAGGGCCAGAAGGTTGAGAACCACTGACTAAGTGTTAAAAGAGAAACTCTGCATCTTAAAATTAGTGTCTCCTACCATGAGTCAGATGGAACGACTTTTGACCCATGTTTTTTATTGAGTTGTTGGACTTTGTCTTAGTTATTTGTACAGACTCTTTCCATAGGAAGGATTTATCCCTAAAAATTTATCCTTGTTTGTTATTTAGCTCTTGTCTTTGTTTAAAGTAGTTTTGCCATGTAGAAATTTTTTATTATGTAAGGTAATTAATCTTTATGGTGTGGGCTTTGTGAGCTCATAATATTGTCCCCATGTTCTCTTCTAGTACTTTATGGTTATTTTAAATGCTTTTTTCTTTGATCAACTTAGGATTTATCTATGTATATATAAATGGCTAAGTGTCCATCTGACCAGTAGCTATGATGTGCGCTGACCACTAGGGGGCAGATGCTCAATGCAGGAGCTGCTATGACGTGCACTGGCCATCTACACTAATAAAAGAGAAACATGGTAATTGACGTACGACCGCTACCCTTCCCATTGGCTAATCAGCGAGATATGCAAATTAACTGACAGCCAAGATGGCGACCGGCAGCCAGGCAGCTTAAACTGAAAACGAGGCTTGCTTGCTTCAGTGACGGTGGACTCGAACGTTCCCCGCCTGCCGCTGCAGGCCTCTGAGCGGGCAGTTTGAAACATAGTAACATAGAGAAGCTAAAAAAACTCCAGAAACCTGCTTTCAGCGAGCCGGGATCTCAGAGCTGGAGTTGACACAGAGTTTCGATTGTAGAACACAAACAAGTCTGGGCCCGAGGGTTTCCGCTTTCCCAGCAGCAGAGGCCGCAGAGCTGGAGCCACAGCTAAAGCTGGCCCAGAATAAAAACAAAAGAAAAAGAAAAAAAGGAGCGGTTGGGAGCTTCAGTCACCCCCAGCCTGAAAACAGCCCTCAGCCCCTCACCCAGGCTGGCCAGGCACCCCAGTGGGGACCCCCACCCTGAAGGGTGTGTGACCAGCTGCAAACAGCCATCATCCCCTCATCCAGGCTGGCCAGGCACCCCAGTGGGGACCCCACCCTGATCCAGGACACCCTTCAGGGCAAACCACCGGCCCCCACCCATGCACCAGGCCTCTATGCTATATAGTAAAAGGGTAATATGCCTGCCAGCACCAGGATCAACAGAGCTGAGAGGCCTCCTGGCACTGGGATCAGCGTGACAGGGGGCAGCGCCCAAAACCCCTGATCGGCCCTGCTCTGTGTGTGTCAGGGTGCGGCACCCCAAACCCCCCCCCCCTCCACAGGCCCTGCTCTGTGTGTGATGGGGTAGAGCCATAACCTCCCCATCAGCCCTGCCCTGAGTGTGACAGTGGCGGCGCCCCAACCCCCTGATCAGCCCTGCTCTGTGGGTGATAGAGTGCGGCGTCCCAACCCCCTAATTCGCCCTGCTCTGTGTGTGACAGGGGACGGTGCCCCAACCCCCCCCGCCCCCCCCCACAGGCCCTGCTCTGTGTGTGACGGGGTAGAGCCATAACCTCCCCATCAGCCCTGCTCTGTGCGTGACAGGGGGCAGCGCCCCAACCCCCTGATTGGTTCTGCTCTGTGCGTGACGGGGGTGGTGCCGCAACCTCCCCATCGACCCTGCCTTGAGTGTGACAGGGGGCGGTGCCCCAACCCCCGAATCGGCCCTACCCTGAGCGTGACTGAGGGTGGCATCGCAACCTCCCAATCAGCCCTGCTCTGTGCATGACAGGGGGCGGTGCCCCAACTCCCCAATCGGCCCTGCTCTGAGCCCGACCAGGGGCTGCACCTAGGGATTGGGCCTGCCCTCTGCCACCCGGGAGCAGGCCTAAGCCAGCAGGTTGTTATCTCCTGAGGGGTCCCAGACTTCGAGAGGGCACAGCCGGGCTGAGGGACCCCCCCCCCCGAGTGCACAAATTTTTGTGCACCGGGCCTCTAGTTCTATATAATAAAAGGCTAATATGTAAATTGTCCCCACAGGCATGAGTTCCACTGACCGGGAGTTAGATGTGCACTGGCCACCAGAGGGTGGCGTGGAACATGGCAGGCACTGGTGATGCAGTGCTGTCAGTGGGTGACTGTGTAGGTGCTGCCAGCCCCGATGGGCCCTGATGAGATGGGACCGCAGTGGGATGGCAAAGCAGGTGAGTGGGTGGCACCAGGCCAAGGCAGTGTGAGTGGGGGCCCTGATCACCCTGCCAGTTGCCCCAGAAATCAGCTCTGATTGCTGGCCAGGCCTAGGGACCCCACCCATGCACAAATTTCATGCACTGGGACTCTAGTTTAAAAATAAACAGCACCATGGACCTGGGGCCGACTAACCAACACTCAGTTTCCCCCAAGTGGAACACAGGCCCCACCACCACCCTGGAGTGACACCCCACCAAATCACAGCCAATGCTGCCAAGACCCCATGGTGCAAAATGCAGCCCATAGCCCAGCCCAGCCTGGAAATGGTCACTGTGGGTGCCAGGTAATGATGTCATGTAGCAACGCCCGGCTTCCTCTCCCTAGCAACTAGCCTCCTTGCAGTTTCTTCAACCCAGGAACACGACTTGCTTTATAGCCAGGTGCAAACATTTTACACGGCAACGAAATGTCTGCGAAACGTATTCCCGTGCCTCATCTCACTTGATCCTCACAGAAGTCCTGGAGTAGGTAGATAGGAGACTTGGTGGAATCCTATTTTCTTTTCATTAGCCAGAAAATGGAGATTTAGAAAGTTTAGAAACGACCTGACTGAAAAGAAGTAAGAAATGGTGGAACTTAAAAATGACTTCAGGTTTTCTCACTGCACAGAATATAGTCAAACACTGCTGCAGTTAAATATTTTACCCTTTGTTCTCCCTGGGTGATCTACAATAATAATCTGCTTCATGTTGATATTTACTGCTGTGTTGCTGACAATTACCTGAAAGAGAAGTTGGGGTGCTTCACTGGGCTGGAGAAAGTTTAGCTACATCAGAAAGCAGGTCTAATTAAGCAAGTTTATTCTATACCTATAAAAGGCTAAGTTGACTTGCACATGCGCGATACATATAAAGCTCTCGCTGGCGCCAATCGCATGCATGTGTTTCGATTTGTCATTGTCAATTGTAAATTTAGTTGACACTTCTATTATAGAGAAAGGGTGAATAGTGATATTAAAATATTTCTTCTAATTAATTTCCTTTCTTATTTGGTATAAGATCCAAGTCAGCCCTGGTCAGTGTTTCCCAGCAGTTAGAGCATCAGCCATACACAGAAGGATTGTGGGTTTGATTTCCGGTCAAGGGCATATACCTGGGTTGTGCTGGTCAGGGCATGTGCAGGAGGCAACCAGTTGATGTATCTCTCTCACATCAATCCCTCTTTTCCTCCCCCTCTCTGCCTCTCTTCCTCCCTCCCTTTCACTCTTTCTGAAAAACAATGGAAAAAATATCCTTGGGTGAGGATTAAAAAAGAAAAAAGATCCAAGTCAGGGATCTGTGTCAGTTTGGGAAACTGAATAAAGGGCTTCAGGTGTGTGCAGAGCACAGAGAAGCCACTAAGGGTAAGAGGAGAGGAGCTGGAGAAGGCTGCCCAACAGGAGGGGAGACCAGTGGATGGGGATCCTGCAGAGAGAGGGCTGGGAGGATAAATACCTCCTCCTGTGGGGCTCCCCCAAGACAAATCCTAACCAGGAGGTAGGCAGAATGGGTGCACCTGCAGGTCCCCTCTGCTCTGGGCTGGGTGGGGAGGCTGATGGTGGATGGCTGGATGGTGGACACTGAGCTGGCAATGGGAGGGAGGAAGGGCTGGGTCTGGTGAGTGACCTTGACCTGGTCTGGCCAAAGTGCAGCTCCACGAAGCCAGGTCTGTGGGGGTGGGAGTGCCAGGAAGGCCATCGGTGTGCACAGGGCCCCAGCCTCCTCCGAAAGAGGGCCCACGAGCGAGAGCACCGTGCTGCACCACCGTTCATTCATTCATTCATTCATTCATTCAGCACATGTGTGTTGAGCCCTTGCCAAAAAGTTGTGATCCTCCCTGACATAAAAATTCAACCAAAAACATTAAGCCATAAGTCGGTGTAACAAAGACTCAAATGATTTTTCCCAGGATGACTAGACAGACTCTTTTGAGAAAAAGAAGAAGCCCAATTCTTTCTTCTTTTTTTGGTTTGATGAGTGCATTTTATTATTATCTGCTGTTTGCTGGAAATTAGCAAATATTGAAAGCTTTTTTAAAAAAATAATCCTTTATTGTTGAAAGTATTATACATGTTCCCTTTTTTCCCCCATTGACCCCTCCAGCCGGGGCCATGCATATTCGCACACAGGTTCTTGATTGGTTACCTCCCACCCACCCACCCTCCCCCCCACTTCCCTCTGAGATTCCGCACTCTGTTCCATGCTTCCATGTCCCTGGATCCACTCCGTTTATCAGTTTATTTTGTTACTTAGATTCCACAGAAGTGAGGTCATGTGGTACGTGTCCTTCTCTGACTGGCTTATTTCACTCTGCATGATACTCTCCAGGCCCCTCCATGCTGCCTCAAGGGGTAAGAGATCCTTCTTTGTTACAGCTGCATAGTATCCCATGGTGTAAATGTACCACAGCTTTTTATCCACTCATCTACTGATGGGCACTTGGGCTGTTTCCAGATCATCAGCAATTGCAAATGGTGCTGCTGTGAGCATATGGGTGCATACATCCTTTCTGATTGGTGAGAACTCCAATTCTTAAAACAATTTTTTTGGTTGCCCAGCTTTGATGGGCATTTGCTCTGACTGTCAGAAATTCAGTGTCCAGCTGGGTGGGGTCCCTGTGGGCGGGGCTTGACAGTGGGGTCGGGGCAGGGAACAGGAGTTTGGGTCCCAGGGAGACTGACCTGGCAGAGGGACTTGGCTGTTGTCCCGTAGGAGCTGCTGGTGACCACACTGTGGCTGGACAGGGGCCTCTGGGACTACTGAGATGGCCTTGAGCTGAGTTTGGGTAGCATGGGCTGTGGGGTGTGGAGCAGGTGACCCCTCAGTCTGTGGCCCAGTCAGAGGAGAAGGGGGAGGAGAGGAGAGCTGTGGAATGTGCGCCTTGGGGAGGGGAGGGCAGGACCCCAGGAGGCCCCGCACCCGCTTTGAGCGTGTGGCTGGGAAGGGGACAAAGGAAAGTCCCTATGGGGACAGCGGAAATGAAGGGATCATGGAGGCCCTCCAGGTGCGTGGGGCCTGGAGGACACAGGAAGCCCTGCGGGGTGGGCGGACGCTGCCTGTCTGACCCTGTGGCACTAGGGATGGCCAGCACTCTCAGTTTTATTTATTGATTGTGAGAGAGAGGAAGGGAAGAAGCCAGGTCAAAGTTTAAGCTGCGTCTCCTTACCCCAAACCATGGGAGCTGTGGGCACTGAGAGCAGCTGCCGCCAGCCAGGAGTCCCGGCAAGATGTCTGGCCCGCGCGCAGGGACTTGGCGACCTGACACCCCTCGCTGCCCTGTCCAGAGCCAAGCCCTCTGCACACCTGGGTCTTGCTGGTCCTTTGATTTCCTTTGGCAGTGCCCCGTGGGGGCACCAGTTCTCCCATTCACAGGGCTGGGCCTCTACTCTGAGCTGCTGCGCTCCCCAAGCAGAGCCAGTGGGTCTCCTCCCACCCCTTCTGCATGTGACAGGTCCCTTCAAACCATTAAAGCCTTTGATGAGACCCCTGCTCAGAGCTGCTCTGTGAATGGATGCAGAATTGGAATTTAAATTAAAACGTTGTTTTTGTAGTCTGGAGGCTTTGCCTGGGAAGAAATTAAAGGGACAGCTCACCCTTTTCCTCACCCTCCAGCTGGGTGGCCCTTCCTCCAACCCTGTGCTGGAGAGGAGGCTGCATGGGGGCAGCTGTCCCCACACTGGGGACTGTCCCCTCTCTGGCCCCACCAGGGACACCTGCAAGGGAGGCAGTGGCCCTGGGAACCAAGAGAACAGTATTCACTTACAAGCAGGTGCAGGCCTGCTCCCAGGAGCCCACAGCCAGGGGCCGAGGTGCCTGGACTAGGGGTCAAGGGCCCAGGAAGGTTATAACTTAAGGAAAGAGGAGTTTAGCTGGACATGGACGTTTGTAAAACACACAGCCAGCAAGGGTTACTCCCCCAATGTGGGGAAATCTTTATATCTTAACAGAAAATTTACAACAAAATAGAAAAAAGGGGGCCACAGGGCTGTGTAGAGATGAGCTGCCCAGAGAGAGCAGAGCTGGAGAAGTGGCTTTTGGGGTCCCTGCGTGCTGCCTCCTGCCGGGAGCTGTTTCAAGGCACCTGGCATATATGGCATACTGTTCTTAATATGTTTGCTCATCTTGGCACTATGTGTTTTAACCAAGGTCACCTCTCTGAGAAAGGTTGTTTCCCCAGGTAGGGATTTCCCCCTGAAGTTAGGGAGGGAATAAAAGCCCTTAATTAAGTGCCAGGTGGGTAATTAATTACTTTAACTACGAACAATCATGCTTAAGCTACATAATCTTTACTCCCTGGAATGGAGATAAGAAACGCCCTAACCTTTGGAATAGAGATTGATAGGATTGGAATCAACTGGTATAAATACAGATGTAACAAGACAACAGGACACAGAACCTAGACACAGAACCTACACAGAACCTAGAGACAGAAGAACTTCGCTGGAGAGAACATGGCAAAAGATCCTGGACAAAAACTGGAGATCCAGACCAGAACCTAGAGACAGAACCTAGCGAGAGAACCTGGCTGAAGAACCTAGAGACAGAACCTGGCTACAGAACCTGGATAGAAAATGGCAAGAGAACCTGACTAGAACCTGGTGACAAAACCTGGCTGGAGAACCTAGCGAGGGAACATAGCTACAGAACCTGGCTGGAGAACCTGCTGGAGAACCTAGCAAGAGAACATGGACACAGAACCTGGCTGGAGATCCTAACCAGAACTTCGCTGGAGATCCTGAACAGAACTTGGCTGGAGATCCTGTCTAGAGATCCTGGCTAGGCTGCTGATCAACTGAACGCTGTCTCTGTGTTATTCTTTCTTCGCCGACTCCGTCCACACCTTTGGGGACCTCTGGACCTGCTGGGGTTGGACCCCAGCAGCCTCCCTCGCCCCAGATGGCTGAGTTGCGTCTGGGAAAGGCACGCCACGTGCTGTTTGGCTTGGAGAACGGTCCAGCCCCAGAGGCCCTGTGGGAGCGAGCCTGGGAGGAGCCTCCTGACCACCCCGAAGTTCTGGGTTGTTGGCTGATGACTGAACTTGAGTGTGTGGTACTTCCTGCCCCAAATTCTATGTGAAGACACCCACCCTCACTAATCACCCCAAAACACAGGAGGCTGGCACAACTGAAATCAGATTCTCCAAGTGAGTGAATAGATGTGAGCTTCATGCTGTGGCCAGAGAGCCACCCCCAGGAGCCCTGGCGAGCCTCCCCCTGGCACCCAGGGCATCCGTGCCACAGGCCACCTGTAACCCTCAGCAGCAAGGAGGCGGGCTATTGGGAATGTACTTGTCGTGACAAAGGTGTCCTGCTTGTCCCTGGGCAGGAGCACACAGGTTCGGTTCACCCCGAGTCCCGACACACAGGGCTAACGCCAGGTAGGTGGGTCTGACACCCTGGAAATCATGCTGAGCAATAAAAAGCACGTTTCAAAGGGTTTTACTCTGTATGATCACATTCATTCACATTAATGTAACCTGCAAAGAATGGTCCGCGATGTTCTTGGATGTGAATGTAGATGGCAAAATGGAAAACATGCAGAGATGATACAAACCAATTTCAGAGGCAACGATGGATTCAGAGTGTTTATCATTGCCTATGTGTTTGGACATTTTTGTGCTTAAAAAATTTAAAAAGACAGAAAAATCAGGAGGCTGGGACAAGGAGGCTGGCCTTGGGAGCTCCCCCAGTGGTGGGGGAGGGTTCCAAGCAGGATTTTATAGGAGAAAGAGTGAGAGAGGAGGGAGAGTCTGGGGCAAAGGCTCAGGTGGGACATGTACCTGCGCAGGACTGCAGAATCTGGGCAGGAGATGCCCAGGGAGAGGGTGGTTCCTCTCCCTCTGGTCCTGGGTCAGGACAGAGCTGGGCGTGGAGATGTGGGCTGGAGAGGGGGGAGTGCAGTCAATGATGCCTCATGCAGATACTGCACGAAGCAAACAGTATAAAAGCCTGGCTCAGTCACGGAGAGCTATTTCCTACAGCTCAACAACTTGATCATACAGTTAAATTTTTATTTATGGCACAGCTGCTAATTGCACCATAAACATGTTTCCATCAAGAGATTACTGTTTACTCATTTGCCAATCAGCTCATTATCTTGCTACCTCACATCCTGCTCCCAATCTTCCCACATCCCAAATCCTGCAGTTGGTCATGCCTCCCAGGGCAGCTCCTCCAGGCCCACCTGCCTCCTGGAGACTCAGCCCGCCCCTCCAGCCGCACACGCCTGCTGTGCTCTGCTGTCCCTGCGCCAGAAGAGTCGGTGCCCCTGTGACCGGTCTGACATGGTCCTGCTCTCCCTTCTCTGGCTCCCTTTACCCCAGACCCTCAGCTTTTCCTTGGCCTCCCCACCCATCTCCCTACCTGGGTTCCCAAGGCTCATCCTTTCCGTAGCAGCACTTGTTCCTACTACTCAGCTCCTGCTGTGTGTGTTGGCACCGGTGTGGCCGTCTCTCCAGGAGCACCTTGCGGAGTGTTCAAGAAGGTCTTCTATCTGTTCATGTTTGTTCCTTCACTCATTCATCCAACCTTGACCCCTCCTATGCACAGGGTGTGGCAGGAGTCCTTTTCCCAGGAGCTCTTCTCACCGCCCCCCTCGCCTCCCCAGGGTGAGCCTGAGAGGAACCCCTCTGGGTGGACAGGCTTCTCACCGCACCCCGAGTGCGGACTCACACCCCCTGAGGAGGGCTGAGCCCCCTTCTGGGCGGCCTGTCTGTCATCCTCTCCAGGCCCCTCCCTGCAGAGAAATTGGATGAGCACTTTCTGTGGGCAGAGCCTCTCCCAATATCCCTCTGAGGGCATCCCCTCCATGCTGGGAGCCAGCCAGGTGCGAGGCCAAGCCAGGAGGAGATATTTGCACGGCAGCCTCTTGGGAGGAAAAGGAGAAACCATTTCCATCCCACCAGCTCCTTCAATTTTAGGTCAAACATTGTTAGAGCCACTCTGACGGGCTGGGAGTGTGCAGATGGGAGTTGCCTGATAGAAAAACTACCCCCCTCCCCGCCCCCGACCCAAACAAAAGATCAGGTTTAACACAAGGGCCTGGAGACTTGTGGGGGCACACAGGGGAGTAACGTGGACAGCCCCCAGGCTTGGGATCTGTGCCTTGCTTAAACTGATGAGAGTCATGAACCCTGTCCCCACTGCGGCCCATGGGGATGGGGATAGCAGAGACCACAGATCCAGGAGCCAGTTAACAGGGCTGTGCAGGACCCATGTTCAACAGTGACATCTTCTGGCCACCACTGGAACAGCACCTGGTGGACTCTGCCTGGGCCGGGGCAGGCTATCCCTCTTGGTCCTGTGAGCTGCTCCTGGTCTCAGACCACTGGATGGATGCTCAGGTTGGAGGAGGAAGTTTAGGAAGGAAATCATAAACTTTGTGTTAATAGAGGGTTTAGAGGCTTGCTTTTGACGAAACAAAAACCCATGCTCATGTTTATATCTTGGGCTGGTGAAAGGTCCTTTATACCCACTCACTCCCCTTCCCAAATGTTTGCTGGCCCTTCTCTTGGGGTCCTGAAGAAGGTCTGATTTTGGGGTCTTCTGGTCAGGGGGCGGGGGGCAGACCTGTCCTAACTGACTGTGGCCCCTGGTGCTGAGCCTGGGCCTGCCCACCCTGCCTGTATCCTGCCCTTGGTGGGACATGCCCTCAGCCTGAGTGTGGCCCAAACCAACCCCAGCTCCAACTCTGGCAGGGGCCTGGGCTAGGCCTGGCATCAGGAGACAGAGAGCCACCAGGCTGAGATCCTGGGAACTGGGAGTCTTCAGCTTGGCTGGGGGACAGGCTGTGACTTCCAGGACATCCTTCCCTCCCCTCATTCCACCCCCTCCCCAGACTCTGTTTTCAATAAGTCAATTAGCACAACTTTAAAGCAATTGGGAGGCTCAGCAGCCAGGTTCTGCAGGCTGCTGAGTGTATTCATGCCCCACTTGCCCGGCCACTCTGTGTCCCCCAAGCCTGGCAGCTGCTGCTGACTCGCCCAGCCTAGAGATGCAGCTCAGGGTCCGCCTTCTCTCCTGGGTCCTAGGAGGGTGGATGGGCAGCCCAGGAGAGAGGCCCAGGGTTGCCTGGGCCTGGGTTTGCTTGTGGAGGAGACAAGACAGGATGCTGGTGAGAAGTTCAGCCCCTGAGCTGGGTGCTGGGCGCAGATTCCCTCTGAGCACTGCCTTCCCTTCCCTTCCCTTCCCTTCCCTTCCCTTCCCTTCCCTTCCCTTCCCTTCCCTTCCCTTCCCTTCCCTTCCCCCTCCCTCCTCCCCCTGCCCTGCCCCAATGCTGGGAGTTGAGGGCCCTGGCTGCGCTGTTGGTGACATTCTGCTCTAGACAGCTGCTCCCACTCTGTGGCCTGAAGAGGGGAGCGTTCTGCTGCAGTTTTGGGGGAGGGGGTTGTCCCCGCCTCTGCCCTCCCCCAGCCTCTGTTTGGGGCTCTGGCCTCTGCACTTTGCACACCAGGGTGAGTGAGTGTCAAGGCCTGTGCCCTGCATGTGGCAACACCCATCTGAGCCAGCTCCAGGCGACTTGGAGGAGGTGACGCAGGTGCTGCAGGCTTCCTGCCCCTCCTCCGGGTGAGAGCATGGAAACGGGTAGGGCAGGTGCAGGGCCCGACTTTGCAGACAGAGCCCTTTGTGTAGGACTCTGTAGGACGCCCAGACTGGCCTTCCAGCAGCTCCCTCCAGGCCAGCTCTCAAAGAAGGCCTGTTCTTCCTCTGGACGGGAGCATCCGCACGACCTCTCAGATGTGCAGGAAGGCAGCAGCCCGCGCCATGTTCTCCCTCCCTTCTCCATCCACTCGGCTCTGGAACTCTGAGCCAGCCTGAGTGTCCCCGTCCCGTCCCCGAGGAGCTGGGTGCTGGGCAAGGGGTGACACGACTTGTGAGATTTTGTCTGTGATAAGGCTGAGGCAGGAGGGCCCAGGGCCTGGAGAGCTCCAAGGACACGCTGACCTCACCTGGCAGCTTCCCGGGGAGGGTGTAGCAGGAGGAGCTGGAAAGAGCTGGGTGGGAGCAAGCCCCACTGTGGCTGAGCACCGGGAGGCAGGGGCAGGTGGAGGGCTGGGGCTTTATCCTGAAGGATGGGGCCCAATGGGGGGCACACAGGACAGGGGGTAGCTGCTGCCAGGTGGGTGCAGGCCATGGGCAGGAGGAAGGGCCCTACCTGTTCTCCAGCCAAGGAAGGGGCCTGCCTGCCTCAGTGGAGAACCCTCGCAGGCCACAGGGACTAAGCCAGGTGGACAGCTGAAATGGTTTTGAGGGGCTCTGGGGTGTTTGGCCCCCAATGGCAGGACATGAGGGAGCCAGCCTGCCTCCACTCGGGAAACGGACCCCTGTATCCAGCCCCTGCTGTGCTGTCCACGCCCATGTGGGCTGGCAGCCTCTGCTGGGCCAGAGCACAAGTGAGTGTCCACGCCCTGTGTCCCCACAGCTGCCGCTGAGCAAGTGAGTGCACCCCAAAAGGTCCTCTACGGAAGGGCACTGAGGGGTGTGAGGCAGTGGGCTCAGACTGGGGGCCTCATACCCCCTAAGGTTACATTAGAAATGGCGGGGCCACCCGGAGTTGGGGACTGTGGTTCCTGTCCCCATGAGTGCGAACAGGAGGCGTGCTTATGCCCTCAGGGCGTCGTCTCAGGTCCAGGCACTTCACCCTGCAGCTGCTCTCCTGTCATCCAAACTCCTTCAGACAGCGCCGGCCCCTGGGCGGGAGCCTCTGGGCGGGAGCCTCTGGGCAGAGCGGGCGGTGTCTGCCCCAGCCCTGCCCGTGGGACTGTGCATGCGGGAGGGGCAGGTGGAAGGACCTCCCGGGCTGCTGACTGGCCCGTTCTCTCCTGGCGCTCTGTCCCATGGCTGGCTCTCACTTTCTCATGAAGCCGTTGCCAACACAATGGCCCACATTGCAGGATAAATGTGAACACTGCCATGGAGGCACTGAGACAAGGGCACTGGGGGGTCATCGTCCACGGGGGGCAGGCGGCTGCAGGCGGTGCGGCTGTGGCTTGGGACCCTCCGGCTCAGGCCGAGGATGGGTCCAGAACTGGCTTGGGAGTCCATCCCAGGAGAGGACATGGCAGCCCCTTCCCTGCAGGTGTGGCTGAGCGTGGCTGCAGGCCCAGCCCCTCTGCCGGGGGTGCTGCTGGCTGCCAGGAGCTTCCCACCCACCGCCCTGTGGGGTGAAGCTGGGGCCCCAGGTCTCTTCCGTTTGCGTCCGCCTTCTGGATGGCACTAGAGAGTCTGCTTGGCAAACACCAGTGATGAGTGCTCAGTTGCACGCAAGGAAATCTCGGGAGGGCGCTGGCTTGTCAGCTGGAGCCCAGCGGTGTCTGAGTGCCCTTGGGTTGGAAGTGAGGCCCGGGATGTGCCCTGCGTGCCTGCGCCCTCAGTCAGGCCGAAGACAAGCGGTGAGGGCGCAGGACAGGGTCTTCTGTGTGGGGCCCTTGGTGCGCCCTGGACGTCCAGCTGGGTCTCTGCCACCTGGCCAGCCTGACCCCAGGCTCGGTGTGCTCTCGGACTGTGCCTGTCCGGCCCCACATCCCGCTCCCGGTGTGCAGTGTGCACACGGGCCCTGGCCCGGCTGTGCCTGTGCTCTGTGTGCCACTGAGGGTCGTGGGCCTGGCTCTCGAGTTTCCAGCGAGTCCGTCTGGGCTGGTGCAGGATGGACACCGGCAGCACCAGGCTTCCTTGAAGCGCAGTGACATCACTAGGAGGCTGCTGCCAGCACTTAGTGACTGGCCACCGCTCGCCTCCTGCCACCGGTGATTTCATTATTGTTTGACGAGAACTCAGACAGGCCATGATCATGTTTCCAAGGGAACTTTGCAGCTGAGTGATTGGATGGGCAACAGCTTCAAGTTCAAGCAGTGACTGCTATGCCCAGGCCCATGGCAAGCCCACAGCCTGGATGTCCTGTCCTCAGCCACGGGCTCCCCAGCTCAGAGGGAGGCTCGGAGCCCCTCCTCCCGTGATCCTGCTTATCCCTGTGGGGTGGGGGCCTGTGCCCCCTGCCCTCTGCCCTCCTCTCCAGCACCCCAGTCTGCTGGGCCCTCCCTCCTCTGTACCCTCTGGGGAATTTGCATACAGGTGCACCTGCCTGTGCAGCTGAGGGTTGGGGGTGGGAACCAGGAGCACAGGTGGTGGGACAATGGCCACTCAGAGTGAGTCTCATTCTCCTGCTGCCTCCTCAGAGCTGCAGCCTCGCCCAGGCCAGTGGGGGAGGGTGGGCTCTGGCCTGTGGGGCCCCTGGGGAGCCCTTGGGCTGCCATGAGCTTGCCCTGGAGCCTTGCCACCCTTAGTGGCTGGCTGAGCCTCCATTCCTTGTCTATAATTGGGGTGATGTGGCCCTGGGGAATGGCCTGCAGGGCCTGTGCTGATGGAGGTGGGCGGGCGGACCCTCAGGTCCGGCTGCACATCACCAACCAGGGTCTCCCGTGAGGACTGCCAGGGCTCCTTCCGAATGGGCGCTTGGCCAGGTGGTGCTGAGGCTCAGCAGGCCCATCCATAGACCCGCAGGCGCCGGGGTCTGGAGTGTTGTAATTGGTCCAGTGATCACCAATGAATAGTTCAGCTGTAAAAGGCTGAGTTTCCCAGTGGGCATGAGGCCACGCCCTGTTTTGGGAATATTGCCTTGGCATTTGCTTTCTCACAGGCTGGGAGCCTGGTGGGCCAGAGGAGTCTCACTGTGCTATTGTCCTCAGGGCCTAGTGACCACTGTGGTGACGGATGGGGAGGCTCTGGGCTCACAGCACCCCTTCCCGGCCAGCTCTGGGTCCTCGCCAGCAGCCGCTTCCCCAGCTCCTGTCCCAGCCTGGCCTCCTGAGACCTCTAGGAGTGGCTGTGTCTGCCAGCCTGTCTCTCTTTCCTTCCAAACCCAGGATCTTCAGTGTGTGAGGCTGGGGAGGATGTCTTTCCGGCCTCTTGTTGGACATGAGGTTGTCTTGCTCCGTGTGTGTGTGTGTGTGTGTGTGTGTGTGTATGGGGGGGGGGTCAGGTCAGGGAGGGAGGGGCACGCAGTGTTCTGAGCTCCAGCAGCATTGTGGATGGTTATACTGGTGCCCCCCAATGAGCTGTGTCCCATGTCCATGCCGGACGTAGCCCATCACTTGTACCAATCTCCCCAGCAAAGTGATGCATCTACCCCCATCTATTCACTCACCCACCCCCCCATTCTCCTACCCCCACCCCCATTCTCCTACCCCACCCCCCATTCTCCTACCCCACCCCCCATTCTCCTACCCCCACCCCCCATTCTCCTACCCACCCAGCCAGCCAGCCATCCATCCTTCCACACACTCATGGGTGGCAGAGTTGGGCATGGAAAGGTCAGGGCTAATGATGGGCTCATTGCAGTCTCATCCAGCAGGTTCAGGGCTCTGGGTGTGTGTGAGTGAGTGTGTGCATGTGAGTGTGTGAATGTGAGTGTGTGAGAGTGAGAGTGTGTGTGAGTGTGAATGTGAATGTGTGTGTGAGTGTGTGCGTGCAAGTGTGAGTGTGCGTGCGAGTGTGTGTGTGTAAGAGAGTGTGTGTGTGTGTGTGTGTTTGTGTGTGTGTGTGTGTGTGTGTGTTGGGGTGGGAGGATTGCACAGGGTCTGGAAGTTTCCAAGCTGCTCTAACCTATGAAGGCTGGTGGGGCTCAGGGAAAGGTGAGGCCTTGGGGCCCTGGACAGAGCTTCTAGTCCCGGCCTGGCCCAGGCCCACTGGCCAGGTGAACAGCCCTAGGCTGACCAGGCAGAGGGGGGGCCTTTCTCACCCAGAGGCGCTGAGTCCCCATGCCGAGAGCCTTGCCAGGGAGTTCCCGGGGAGGAAGCACTGGGCCTCTGTGGTGCCGAAGGCCAGGATTTGGGCTGTGGCTGCAGATGGTGCTGGACTCCAGGGCCAGCTCTGTCCGGGATCTGTGGCCCTTGGCACTCTGAGCCACACTGTTGACCCTAGAGGAGCACTCCACAGTGCCAGGCTCAGCGGCTCCCCTCCCTCCTCCTCAGGTTGGGCCTCTGGCTCCCTCGGGAGGTTACTGTGCTTGCTGCGCCCAGATCTGGCCCCTACGACTAGCTCTGCTGAGGGCTCCAGCTGCCCTTTCACTCTTTTGGGCTCTGGGGTGCCAGCTGGGATGGGAGGGCCCTGCACCTCACCCTCACCCCAGGGCACTGTATCTGAGACTGGGGCTGACTGGGGTCTGTTCTTTCTTCCTTCACTCACCCAGTGGGCTGGCTCTTGGTCTCCACTGCTGGGTGTGGCTAGAACAACCCAGGGTCAGCTGTCCTGAGCTCCACCTCTGACCCCTCTGGACTGAGTGTTGGAGGGAGTGTTTCTCCTAATGGGACTAGGCTGCTGTTGTCCCCACACCCAAGCCTGCAGCCATATGGTGGCCCCTGGCTCCACCGAACTCCACTGTTGCTGCTGGGGTGTTCCCTCCTGGGCTCTGCTGGAGGGCTCCCCCCATGAGCTGTCTTGACATTTGTGGGCAGCAGCCTCATGGCCACCAATAAGCAGATGCCACCAGCCTGGCCTGCCATGGCAACGCCCTCTGCCTCACTCTGTCCGGCTCCGGGCGCTTTATCTCTGCGGCCATCTGTTCTGGGAGCAGAATTCTAAAGCCATTTAAACAGACCTTGGAGCAGAGAAGGTGCTGAGCCCTCTATCCTCCCATATGTGTGCACATAAACACACACCACCCACATGCACACACCACACAAGTGCACACGCCACACACCACACGCGTGCACACACACCACACACGTACATGCACACACACGCAGATGAGGTGTGACCTTGCAGGGTGGAAGGCCACAAGAAGGACAAAGTCCAGGGAGATTTCCACCAGCACTGCTTCCTGTCTTCCACCTCCCTTTCCACTTCTCTGTCCGTCTGTCTGTCTGAGCCTGCCTGACTTCTGCCTCCCCTCTCTGCCTTGCTCTCTCCTTTGTCCCCACTCCTACCTCCTTCGGCCGGTGTTCCTCTCCCTTGACCCTTGCCTCCAGCCCCTTCCCAGCGCTGCCTGTCACGGAGGTCTTTTTCTCTGTCTCTGTCCTCCCTGTGACCTGGCCAGCTGCTCTCTGTCCTGGCAGGCCACTCCCTCAGAAGGCGTCTGGTCCCTGCTCACTGTCCCAGACACACTTAGAAGTCTCAGTGGGGCTTCCTGATCAGGTCTGAACCTGTTTGGCCTCCCCAACCCCAAGATAGCCAAGTGGGGGGCAGGGGCCATCCGACATGGCAATCAGCTTCCTGGCCCCCCTGCCTGGGGGCAGCCTGCCCTCAGCTGGCATTGAGAAGCCTCACTCTGGGCAGAAGCACCCTGAGACCAGCAGGCATGGAGGGGACAGGAAGCCTTGGCTGTGCGGGGACATGTAGCTGTGAAAGGTGATGTCCCAAGGGCTCCCTGGGGTTGGTGGCTGAGCTCAGTGCTGCCCTGGCTTCTGGAAATGGGAGGAAGGGGCCATGGCCACACAGAGCCCCTGAGAGGGGCTGGAGAGACCTCTGCCCTTGACAGCCAGAACTGAGCTATAGACAGGCAGCCCTCCTAGGGGCCCCTGTGGCCAGAGGCAAATGCTCCTGAAACGCTAGGGCAGTGGTTCTCAACCTTCTGGCCCTTTAAATACAGTTCCTCATGTGACCCAACCATAAAATAATTTTTGTTGCTATTTCATAACTGTAATGTTGCTGCTGTTATGAATCGTAATGTTAATATCTGATATGCAGGATGGTCTTAGGCGACCCCTGTGAAAGGGTCTTTCGACCGCCAAAGGGGTCACGGCCCACAGGTTGAGAACCGCTGGGTTAGATGGAGGTGGGCAGAGGCCGCTGGGTTAGGCAATGTTTTCCATAACAAATAAAATGGGAGGGCCCTCTGGTGGAGGGCACAGTTCTGAGCCCTGGGCTGTGAAATGGATGAGTGACCCCTGTGAAAGGGTCCTTCGACCGCCAAAGGGGTCGCGACCCACAGGTTGCGAACCGCTGCTCTAGGGGCTGCAGGCCTGAGGGTAGTGTTGATTCCAGGATTCTGACTCAGTGAGGTGGCCGGAGCATGGGCACGGGGTGTGGGGCATGGAGGAGCTGGGGCCCTGCAGCCCTCAGAGGGTAGTTGACTTTGTTTCACTTGACTCTGAACTTGTCCAAGTGGTTTTGTCATGTGATGGATTAGAAGGTCATTCGGTTTTATTAAAGGAAACAGCACAAGCATTCATAGATTCCACCATCGTTACTTTAAATAATCAATCTTAATGAACTCCACCCGAAGAACTCATCTTCCCCAAGGTTAGGGAGCAGGTGAGGTGGAGGAGAGGATTGCGAGCTGCAGGCACCTGGCGGCTGTGGTGCCAGGAGGGCTTCCTGGGTCCCTGAGGCTGGGCAGCCAGGGGTGCGTGATGGGGACCCAGCACCAGCCAGTCAGTGCTACCTGCCTGGGACCCACTGTGAAGAGGAGGCAGCTGAGGCACAGAAGGGCTAGATAACTCTCCCAAGGTCAGCTCTGTTCTGTTAGCATGGGGGTCGCTGCAGACAAGGGACTGTGACCGCCTATAGGGGCTCTCCCACCTGTCCCACCTGCTCCTCCCCCACCTGCCTCAGCTCTGCCCCTCTCTCCCTGCACTCTCACCAACCTCACTAATCAGAGGACTCACCTTTTATTTCCAGCCTGATCTTGGCCCTGAGCCTCAGACTGGGACCCCCATAGATTCCCACACACCTGCTCCCTCCCCCATTAGTGAGTGGCACTGCCCCCACCAGTGGCTCAAGCTCAACCTGGAGTCCTGAGCATCCCCCTGCGGTGTGTCTTGCCCCTAACTCACACCCAGGCCATCAGCAGCCTGTACCCCACTTTAGGCAGGGGGGTAGCCAGATGGAGGGTGGGATGGCGACCTCCCAGAGGTGAGACTTGAGTTGTCTCAGGGTGAGCAGAAGCCAGGCTCTAGGCTGGGAGTGTCCAGCCAGGTCTGGGATGGGCCAAACTTTGCATAAACAAAGCCGTGTGGGCAGTGAAGGATGGGGACAGGGGATGGGGCAGGAGGACTTGTCCTAGAAAGGTCACCTCCACCCCTCCCCACGCTGGTCTGGGCTGAGCTGCCAGAGGTCAAACTCAAGTTCCTCCCTCCTAAGCCTCCATCCCAGAGAGGTGGGTTTCTGGTCCTCCCTTTACCTTTCCCCACCCCCCACCAGGGCTCCCTAGTTTGGTGGTGGGGAGCCCATAGTCCCAGGGCCCCAGGGCCTGTCCCTTAGGCAGCCAGTGATTATGTTGGGGTCAAGCCAGGGCTCCCCAGACCGATCCTGCCCCCCATCCCACTGGTCTCCCACCTAGTTTCTGCCCTGGCTTGGTCTGGGGCAGCCGTGGGCAAACTACGGCCCGTTTGAAATGAATAAAACTAAAAAAAAAAGAGACCGTACCCATTTCTGTAATGATGTTTACTTTGAATTTATATTAGTTCACACAAACACTCCATCCATGCTTTTGTTCCGGCCCTCCGGTCCAGTTTAAGAACCCGTTGTGGCCCTCGAGTCAAAAAGTTTGCCCACCCCTGGTCTGGGGTGAAGTAGGTAGAGAGGGAATGTGGGGGAAAGAAGGTGAGAGGAAAGGGGAGGGGGGTAAAGGAGGGGGAGGGGGAGAGGGAGGGGAGGGGAGGAGGAGCTCAGGGAGGGAAAGGGTGGGGGGAGGGGGAAGCGTTCTTTGGAAGGAGCCTCCCTGGCTCACTGTGAGGGGCCGTTCCTCTTCCCCACCTGCAGGCGGGGCTCTTTGTCTGGGCTGGGGCCCATTGTGTGGGGAAGGGAGCCTCATTGGCAAGGCATTAATTTGTGATTGTCTGCTCTTTGCTCTGATTGGCTGGGTGAGAAGGGGCTCTCCAGGGCCCTAGGACACAGAAGTTTGTGCAGCAACTTTCCCCAGCATGAAGTGACCGAGTGTCCAGGCTTCAGATCGGAGATTTACCTGTTCAGCCAGGATGGCGCTCTGCGGGACTTTCCTGGGTGCGTACCTCCCCCCAGCCTCGGGCACCCCTCCCTGGCCTGTTCACAGGTTTCCGCCAAGACGCCCGAGGGACTAATTAGCTGTGTGTCCCGTCAGCACTCAGTGCTCTTCTCTGGGAAGCAGAGGAGGTCACAGAAGGGCTCCTCCTGAAAGAGGCCAGGCCCATGGACTCCAGCTGCCTTCCCTCAGCTGACGGAGAGCTTGCAGCACCTGTCCTTGGGCTGGCGCGGGAGGTTGAAGGTGGGGGGCAGTGAGGGAGGGTGTGGGTGCAGCAGGCTCCCAGGCTCTGAGAGGAGGTGGGGTGGGAGCAGGTCTCTGTGTGTGAGTGGAGAGGCTTGTCTGGAACAGAGGGGCTGTGGCTGGGGCAGCTGCTTGTGTTCCCGTCACATGTAGAGTTCCTCTGTGTGTACCATTTAACACTGTGCTGGAGCAAGAGTTTGTGTGTGACCCCTACAAATCCTCGCAATCGTGTGTGTGTGTGTGTGTGTGTGTGTGTGTGCAGATATGTGTTCACACAGTGTCAGAGGGTTGGTGTGTTTGATGTCTCAGCGTGAAACAGTCTCACAGTCTGGCCCAGAGTGTGTGCGGGTGTGCGAGACGGCACACAAAGTCAGCCCTGGGTGTTGGTAAGAGTGGCTCTGGGTTTTGTTTGCTCCATCTGCCAGCGCCTGCCTGGGGCCGCACCCCCCTCGCCCTCAGCTGTTCATATACAATATTAATGCTGACCACCTCGGCTCCACACACAAGGGCCCTAATTGTCGTCTGCAGCTTTAAGGCGGTGCCCATCTGCAGGACGCTTTCAGAAAACACACACAAGAAAGCCTCACCCAGCTGGTCACGGAGAAGGTCGTGCCAGTCACAGATGCAGAAAGTTTAGACCAAAATTACTTGAAAGAGTTTTTATGAAGCAAATGGACAGATTCTTGGAGTATCTGTGCAGATTTGCACAAGGAATTACACGTATTTTACATGATCTTTCCAGCCAAGCGATCATCAAGCCTGTCTCCCCGGCGCGCCTTCAGTTACAGATTTGGTTTTGCAAAGCTCGCTCTGTCCCCACTGGAGTTTGGAGACGCTTCAGCCAAACAGGTTGTTTCCTGTGAATGCTCCCAACCGTTACAGTCACATGCGACTTCCCTATAAAGCTTAAAGGAAAGCAATCGGCTCTGTGCTTAATTGTGGAAAAGAAAGCATCTTATCACTAAAATGTCCGTGGTGTTTGTCACCCGGAAACAAAGTGTTTGATGGCACCTGGCGGCTGTCACTTCCAAGCAGGACTGGCAGCCTTGGTGTGCAGGCTCCCAGCGAGTCCTGAGCCGAGGCTGTGGGGAGAACAAAGGCCGCTCGGGGCGACGGCGCTGTCCAAAGTGCTGATCAGACCAAGGCACGTGGCCACCCAGCCTCTCAGGCTGGGAAGCCGGCCGCACAGCCCTTCCCTGCTCCTCTCCTGTGACCCTCCCTTGTTCTCTAGATGAGTCAGCCCCAGATTTTGAACCTGTGCTCATTAAACCCGTTTCTTCTGAAACAGCCCAAGGGCTTCTCTCCCAGTTCCTGGAACTGGCAGCGAGCACATTGGAAGTCTCCATTTCTAACAGAGCGGCACAGCTGGGGGGGGGGGGAATGAGTCAGTGGGGGATGCGTCAGTGGGGGACGCGTGAAATGCTGAGACTGAGGTTTGTGCTGATATAATTCCTGTTTCCTGAAGAAGTAATTGTGCCGCACCAGGTCTTCTTTGTACAACTTGATCTCTCCCTGTAGCTACCTGTTTGTTGTTGTTTCTAAGCGTGACTGTTACATATCTGAATTAGTGCTTTTGTGAGACAGTGGGCATTGTTGGGGAATCGGCTGACTCAGCACCGCCCCCCCCCCCCCCCCCCAGTATATCTCCCCTGCAGACAATGGCGCTCAGGGCTGCCGGAGCCTGCAGCCTGCTGATAAGAGTTTAATAGGATTGCTGAATGCCAAAGGCTCGGATGTAAAGCATCCCAGCACACACAGCGTGGCCAGAGGAGACAGGAAGTGGCTTTTCAGGAGAGCTCTCAACTGACTATGTCCTTCTTTCTCAACCTGAGGGTCGCGACCATCGGAAAACACATATAGCACGTCAGATATTCACATTACGATTCATAACAGTAGCAAGATTACAGTTATGAAGTAGCCACGAAAATAATTTTATGGTTGGGGGTCACCACAACATGAGGAACTGTATTAAAGGGTCGCAGCATTAGGAAGGTTGAGAACCACTGAAGAATCTTCTAGGCTAATGGACATGAGCTTCCAAAAGAATAAAAACAATGGTAGGCAGGCACTGCAGGAGCCTCACACTTTTCTCATCGGATAATTAAGATTTCACCCGCAGTTTGACCAGCGAAGGCGTGCATTTAGTTCCTTTTGCTCCATCTGAAAGGTTGCCCACCATATATTGTGCATTTTATCGATGAGGATAATGTGTGTGAATAAGAACCGAACATACCTACTTGCCTACTTTTAGGGTGATGCTCGATGGCTTCCCTGTAGATAGGACACTGCATGTTAACAATAATTGCTGTGGAAGAGTTTTGGCTGATTTTCAGCACATGCTTTCTTAAAGAATGCAAAATGTTTTAGTTCTGTCTCATTCATACTTTTGATGACCTGGGACCTTGGATGCTAATTAAGTTGGGGTTTATGTGTTCTTGAATAACTTACCAGGAAATGCTATTTGCTGCTGAGAAGCCTCTGTCCTCCATGGCAGCCGGTCCTAGGAAGAAGTCTGAAATTCACAGGACAGTTCCTAATAACCTAATGTGATAATGGACAATTGTTCGCCTGATTTATCAGAAAGAAAAGGGAACTTGAGTAGTAAGCAAGCATACCTTGGCTCCTGGGTACCCTGAGGAAATTCCTACATTTACCCCTGAATGTGGAAAAAAAATCCCAAAATGAGAGATGAGAAAGCAGACAATTTAGTTTTAAATTGTGGGTGGTACTTCTATTGTATGTACCTAAAGAGTGGGTGGTACTTCTATTGTGTGTGCTATGGATTTTCCTCCTCTTGATTTTCATTGGATAGCTCCTTGCAGGCAGTTTTAAAAAGACTCAGAAAGATGGAGCAGAGAACTTGTGCGTAAGCGATAAACTTACGACTTAAGGGCTCCAGGAGGTACACATCCTCTCTGAGAGGGTTTTATTATTTTAAAATAATTGTTTTAAAAAGGGAATGTGTAATAAAAGAAAAGTATCTTTTCTTGATTGATTATTTGTGTGTATAAATTTATTTTTTGGTCTGTGGCCACAGGTACTATTTAAGCACTTTAAAAATATATACACACATCCATTTACGTCACTGATACTTGAATATGCAGATGAACCCCTATGTAGCCCTCCTGGCTCATCTGAGTGATAAATTCTGCCGTCCGTTCTTTATGATGGTAGGTCATATTCTTAACCACCAATAAATATTGTAAAGTACTTTCTCTGCAGCCATGCTAACCCAGGGCATCTGTCATTCCGGTTGCTGCTATTAGGAATTATTGGACTGAACCACTGGTGGAGAAAGCAGAGGGGGGTGAGCATGGCAGTTGTGACGCTCTCTGCCCTTTTGTGTATTTTGCATAAAAAACCCAATCATGTTGCATATTAATTATAAACCAGTGTGGGCAAATGCGGGCGCCTTGTGCTGGAGGCGGCTCAGAGCAGGAGCTGGGGGCTCCGCCAGCCAGGCCCCTCTCAGTTCCCAGGTCAGCAGATCCATCTTGCTGATGCTATACTGTAAATTTATTTCACCTCGGAGAGTAAACAGATATATTGAGCCCCAAGGGTTCATGGGTAGCGTATTTACAAAGGAGCCTCTCTGCCAGCCCGTGCCACCGCTGCTAATGAGAGCGGTCATTAAGTAAATGAGACGCTGCCTTTCGCTGGCTTAGGAGCCCGCACACTGAGGGGAGAAGATATTTAATTGAAACCCGCACACAGGCTTCCCCACATGTGATGCCTGGCAGGCAGCTGCCTGCCCCTCCTCCCGTCCACCCTGCACCCCCCATGTAAATTTCATGATTGCTTTCCGTGATGTCATTTTGAAAGAGGACAGACAATAGCTGTGGGGAAAGGTAAGTCAATGTTATGTTCTTTCGCGGACAAAGGCAGATCCCGGGTGCTTAGCTCCCCCCTCGGACGGACGGACCGGGGACAGGGGCTTGGCATGCGAGCAGCTAGTTGCTGGGATGAAGGCTTTCTCTGCAGGGGGAGCAGGTCGGGGGCGGCTCTCTAGAGCCGCTCTGTTGGGCCGAGGCGCTCTTCTCCTCCGGGGTCCGCCGGGGCTGGTTTCCTCCCCTCCCGGGCCCTCCCTGCTCGCGCGCAGGCTTGGCCTCTGAGTCGAGTGGACACTGTGCGTCCCCCGGGAAAGACACTGGGGGGCCTGGTAGCCAGGCGGGAAACTTCACTGCATTTCTGGAAGAGGAGCGGGGGTGCCGGCAGCTGTGGGGCCGCGGCTGTGACGGAGAGGACGCTGCCTCCGTCAGCAGCAGATCTCCCTGGAACGGGGACTCAGTCCGCACATCATGTGTGGCCCCCCCACCCCGAGACGCGGAGTGGAGATGGTCATGTGAGCATTTGTCTTTGCCTGTCACGTATCTCTAAAGTTAGGGAACGACACCTAGGTGCATGCATCTGTGGGGGAGAGTGCAGGAATGAGTAGCCGCTCCTCTCGGTCCCTTCTCGCGATGTGACAGGGTCCCGAGAGCCATGGCGTCTGTATTGGTGTAACTGGGCTTGTGTATTTAAAGCTAAAAATCCTGGCTGGCCGAGCAGTTGGTGTGAGCTTTGAGCGACGTGGTGCCCTTGTCTGTGGGTGACATGTCAGGGTGTGGACTTTGTTCTGTCCCCTGGATCACTTTCTTCTTTGTGAGCCAGGAAAGTAGACGAGCCGCGGGCCCTTGTGTGTGTGGGTCCTCATGCGGGGGCTCACCTCTTCCTCCTGTCCCACAGCTGTTCTTGTCTCAGCGTCCATGTCACCAGTGGATACCACTGGCCGGTCAAGTTTGTTGAATTCCTGAAACAAAGCACCGGGAGGTGGCTCTGGGAGCAGGAGGAGGCTGGTCTCCGGCCAGCAGACTGTCCCTGTCCGGGTGCTGCTGACATCCTTATCATCACCATTCTTTTGGGAGAGGGAGGTGGGAAATGTTGCCTTACTGGTTTAAAAAAAAGTCAGAGAACCTGTGATGGTTTCTGAGGCTAGTGGCTGAGTGAACAAAAGGCAGGCGGGTGCTGGGCAGATCCGAGGGGTGAGCCTGGGTGCAGGTGACAAGTGTGCTTACTCTGGTCCTTGCCACCAGGGCCCCCCCCCCCCCCCCCCCCGTCGGTCCTGGGCTGACGATCACCCCCTTCCATGTGCTTTGTTAGTTACTGATAAACAAAAGAGTGGGAGAGCAGGGATTGGAGTTTGTGGCGCAGCAGGGAGGGCGTCCCCCACAGGACAGGACCTGCCAGCTTCCCAGAGTGGTTTGTTGTGCAGAGCAGGCCAGCTAGGGCGCAGGCCGCAGCTTGCTTGCAAAGAGGAGGCAGCTGCAGGAACCCTCGGCCCCTGGAGCTGGAGACGGGGCCCTGTGTAGCACTGGCCCTCCCCGGGGCCATGAGAGCGGGGAACAGAGGCCTTTCCATCTTGGAACCACCTGGGCTGGGTTCCCTTGGACTGCAGGGCCCAGATGTGGGTCTGGGAGCTCATTCAGGTCAAGGAGGCCGCTTCTGACCTGGGGGCCCGTGGGACCCTCAGGATTGCTCTGGTCTAGAGGCAGCCCCAAGTACTTGAGACAATATACCTTCTTGGAAGGTTCTGGCAAAAGCAGAGTTCTGGTGCCAGATGGCAGAGAACCTGGTTAGAGGTGACCCCCTGTGGGCGCAGAGCCTTTGGGGCTGAGAGTTTGCTCTGTCCTGGTTGTCACAGCACCTTTTACTTGAAAGCCCTGTCAGTGCTCAGAGATGTCGACAGGCCCGCTGAGTGTGCTGGCCCCTGGCTCAGAGGAGCGCTGGTTCTGGCTGGAGCTGGGCCCAGCTGTTCTGGGCACTCTCCCTGGTGCTGCCCAGAGCCTGGACCCTCCTTTTCCTACTGCCCTCTTTTGGCCTGGAGTCACCAAGGATGCCCACCAGGACATGGTGACTCTGTGAGCTTGATGGCTAGGGGAGGGGGGGGCGGAGAGGAAGGGCGGAGAGGGGGCTGGAGTGTGTAGGCAGCACAGAGCCAAGCTGACCTCCCTCCGGATGGGGCCCATGCCTGGCGATGGCCACACCGTTTGGAATGCTGGTTTGCATGGCCCAGCACTGGGCACACAGCAAGACAAAGTATCTGCAGACGGACACTGTGCCAGAGTGCCAGCAAGGTCCTCTTGGCCTCCCGCGGCTGCCCTGATGGCAGTAGGCTCACTGGTGGGGCCAGCTCCTCCTGGATGGGCTGGGCATGCCATGTGACATGGTGAAAGCTCAGGCCCCACCTGGTGACCGTCTTGGTCAGCACCACGTGGCCCAGAGCAATGGAGTGACAGGGGGCGGGGACTGGCCCAGGGGCTGGGTGCCCCTGTCACCTGATCGGCCGGCAGGGCACTGGGCAGCCAGTAGGACGCAGTCAGTAGCCAGGCTTTCTGGGAAGACCAACACTGCACTGGCCCGAGCCCTGGAAGCCTGGCCCAGGTCCTCTTGCTGTCGGCTTTTAGCTGTGGAAAGCCGGCAGGAGAGCCCTGCGGGTGCCGCTGGACCTTGCTCCAGTCTCAGCTCCCAGTCCGCCTCCTATTGCTCTCCTGTGAACTCCCTCATGAATAACGGAGCAGTTGAGTGTCTACTTTAACGGGAATTTTGTGGTGAGAGTTGATAGGAAAATGGTCTTTGGGAGCTGGCATCATTAGATTAGTCAGCCCCCAAAATGCCATTTCCCAGAGGGGTGAGAGCAGTGCCCCCGGGGCCTTCTGCTCCTAAGACCCCAAGGCCATTCTCTCTGGGGACCCCTCCTGGGCAGCCCAGCCAGAGCGCTGCGGGTCTGGTTGGGGAGGTCTCGAGGCCTCAGAGCACTTTCTGTCTTTCATGAATGCTGAGTTTCATTTCTCCAAACATTGCTTTAAAAACTCAAAACAAAACGAGAGAGGGACGTGTTTCACTTGAAATGTTTTTGCTCTCAGACTCCGCGCGGAGCTCGCGTCAGAGAGAACAGAGACAGGACCCCTCAGGGCAGCGCGGCTCCGGGCACTTCCAACACCCCCCGCCCCCTCCCATCAGCGTTGCTGGCGCCAGCCCACCCTCCCTGGCTCTCACCGTCAGGAACACGTGTGCTGTCTTGTGCCAAGAGAGGCTTTACCATTCGCTTCATCTCTTCTCCGTTTTTAAATTTGCCCACAAAAGTGCAATGTTCTTTTAATCAGACGGCATGACAGTGACTGGAGGACGGCTGTGAGCAGGCCCTGTCAGGACCAGCACAGGCAGCAGTAAGCGGCGCAGGGTTGGGCATCTGGTCTCAGGCCCCCCTCCTGCCACCCCGGGCGCTGCATCTGCAGCCCCACCTTCAGGGTGTTCTGGTAACTGCAGGGGCTTGTCCTGGCAGCGTGGAGCTGGCCAGCGTGTGTAGTGGGCCATGCACTGAGCGGGCGGGCAGTGATAGGTCCTTGAAGGACTGGCATTCTGTGTTGCTCGGGTGGTGGCGGGTGCGAATGTGCTCACGCGGTGACCTAGATGTAGGCACACACACCATATGGCTCGAGCTGCTGCTGGACCCGCTGCGGGCTCCCACCCACACTCACGCCTGGCTTCACACCTTGATGGTGTTGGACGTCGGTCTGAGGCTCTGGCAGACGCCATCTGGGGCCTCTCCTTTTTCCCCATTTTGTTCCCTAAAAGCTGCACATTAGAGGAACAACCTGAGCTCCAAGGCCCCCCCCCCCCCCCCCTGCTTCTCATCAGACCCAGGGCCGCCCTCCCACATTCCCTCTGCTGTGGCAGCTCAGACACTCCCTTATGTGCAGGTGCCTGCTTGACATCCCAGACCTTAAACCCACCTCAGCCAGTAGCTTAGGGAGGCTCTGAGTCATGGTGAGCCAGACCCACCCTTCTGAGGGCCCGGATGCTTCCATGTCCCTGTCGTCTTGCTGAGCTGACTTGTGGCAGCCCTTCAGCCTTTACACCTGCTGGATTTGCTGAGTCCTGAGAGTAACTGGCTTCAGCCCTGTCCCCTGAGGGTGGCCAGGGGCTCCTGTGGAGCTGGAGGTGCTGCCGTGCCCCGGGGCGGGTCAGACAGCGCTACCTGGGATGCGCACACGCTGCCGCTGCCTCTCCCCCACAGCCCTCCTGGGAGACGCCCATGGTCTGTGTCCAGCTTCCTCCAACCTTGGTCTCCGTCCCCAAGTGAAGATCCCCAACCTGCCTCCCAGTGGCGCTTCCTCTCCCTGCAGCTGAGTTTCCTTCTCTTTCCAGGCTCCTGACAGGCCCGGAGTGGCGGGGGGGGGCGGGGGGTGGGGACCTCTGCAGCTTCTCTGTGCGGTGCGTTCAGTGTCTCATCCTTGATATGCCGTCTTGGCTGCTCCGTAGGACACTGCACCCACCTCGCATGTGTCCCCACTCCCTCTGAGGAGCACCTGCAGGCCCAGGCCCGCGCACTGGCCGCAGGTGCAGGTGCTGTCCAGGTTCCTGTGAACAGGGCCCTGCTGGACATGCCAGGGATGCTTCTCAATTTTGGTTTCAAGGTTGGAAGGAAACTGAGTCAGAAGAAAAGCTACTTAAATGCCCCGTGAGGAGTTTCAGCTCTTGAGGCTGGTTCTGCCACGGGTGAACAAGACCGCGTCCTGTGAACGAGCCTCAGGCTCTTCCTTATTACGGTCTGATTTTGGCGTGTTTAGCGCTTTGTGTGACCTCCTTTTACTCCCACCCTTGCTGTGGCCGTTTGCTGAGGCCCCCGAAGCAGGTTAGTGGTGAGGGCTTCTTCCTCTCACGTGCACCCGCCAGGTCTCCCAGTTGGTGAGAGCTGTGAGTGCCTCCGCTCATGCAAGTTCTGCTGCGCCTGCCTCGGAACTCCACTGAGCCGCCAGGAAAGCTGGAGAGGCCGCAGCCAGGCCCTGACTCCTCAGAGCGTCAGGAGCAGAGAGGGGTGGGTTTGGCGTGGCCCCTCACAGGCTGCTGGCTCTGGGCCCTGGCCTACCGATCAGCTGCAGGTTTGACCCTCGGCTTCTGGCCCCTGCAGACCCCAGATAGGCTCTGTTAGGGGAGCTGGACTCCCAACTCTTATGCTACAGGGTGCACTCCCTGGCCCCACCCAACCCCTCCTGCCAGGCCCCTTCCTGTCCAGGGTCCCTCTGAGGCCACCTGGCCTGACCAGATGGAGCAGAGTTCCTGGCGTTGCTTGGAGGCTGGTAGGCAGGCCCACGAGGGCCACTGAGCTCTGGAACTGGCCCTTCTCTTCCCTAACAGGCCCTGGGGGTGAAGAAGGGAAATGGGGCCCATGTGCCTTTTGGGGATGACAGAGACTGAGGAGGGCCCTGAACCAGCCCTCTGGGCTCCCCACTTGGTGGGTGAGGCTGTGCCAAGCCAGGCCATCATGCTGCCTCCTCCTCTGTGTGTTCCTGGATCAAGACAGGCAACCTGAGGTGCTTGCTCTGGAGGTTTCTGAGGTTGGCTCAGCCTGGCTGGCCACCACCCTCTTTTCCTAAGCACGGGGTGGCCCAAGCTCTGGGCCACAGACAGAGAGGATGGGTGGGGGCACTGGTAGGGCCCTGTGCTCTGGGGGCGGTGCAGGAGACATAGCACACGTCTTCCCAGCTCCTGCCTGGCCTGCTGCCTGGCTTGGTTAGTGGGGTGGGTTGAGGGAATCGCGGGGAGCCCCCACCCCAATGCCTTCTGCCCTGACCACTTCCTTTGGGCTCCCCCTGGTTGTTCTCCTAGCCCAGTGATGGCGAACCTTTTGAGCTCGGCGTGTCAGCATTTTGAAAAACCCTAACTTAACTCTGGTGCGTGTCACATATAGAAATTTTTTGATATTTGCAACCATAGTAAAACAAAAACTTATATTTTTGATACTTATTTTTATATATTTAAATGCCATTTAACAAAGAAAAATCAACCAAAAAAATGAGTATGCGTGTCACCTCTGACACGCGTGTCATAGGTTCGCCATCACTGTGGACCTAGCCTGTTCTTCCAACCTTTCTTACTGCTGTCCCCCCGCCCGCCCGCCGCTCCGCCCCCCCTTCCCTGCTCCTCTTCTGGGGGGAGCTTCCGAGAGCGTCCTGGGGTCCCATCAGCCCAGTTGTAGGTGGGATTGGGGTCACAGTGGAACTCCGCTGGGGGTAGAAGGTGCCCTGTGAAGTCCGTGAGCATCACATGGAGCTCCTGCAGCCTGTGTCTCAGACCTGGCTGGGTTGGAGGCCTGGCCTGGGCAACTCAGGCTGGAACAGCTCTGCACAGCGGCCTCTCCCAGGACGGGCCTCAGGGGGCTGACCAACTCCGCCCACCACCTGGGATCCGCCCTCCCCGCTGGCAGGCTCCGTGACAGATGCCTGGAGAACGGCCTGTGATTTGGTTTAGAAAGTCATTATTACTGTGGGCACTTTAGCTGCTGTTTTTACAGCCTTGGTGAGGTTAAAAGAAATAATAATAATAATAATATAACAAAGACTCAGCCACAGTAACTGACAGCAACGTGCTATTTGCATTTTTAAGGAACCACTTCTTTGAGATAGCCTGGGTGAAAGGTCACTATTTGCATATAAATGGAAAAGTGTGCGGCTGAAAGTTACGTCTGTATTATTTTCTCAGCAGAGAGCTGCTGCTGCAGCGATTAAGGGACAGGCTTGTGTTTGGCTTTTACTGAATAGAGAAAGTCCCAGTGAGGCCGATGTAGGAGCAAAATAATGAGAGAACCTTGCGGATAGAAGGGACTGCCAGCTCCTCCGGCCCCTTTCACCTAAACTCAGCGCAAGCAGGGCTGTCTCTCCGCTCAGCACGTCTCCATGTCATGCTCCCGGACTCCCAGCTTAAGAAAAAGGAAAGAAAAAGAGCAAAACTTGCCTCATTTACCCCGGGCCCTGTTTGCCCTGTTTGCATTTTCTGCCACAAGCTGGCGCGTGGTTGGGATGCCAGCATTGCCAGGTGGGAGGACCCCCTGCAGCTGTGAACCCAGGTGTGAAGCCCAGAGGTGGGGGGGGGTGCGGGGGCTCCCTGTCTGAGAGGCAGGGGCTGCAGGAAAAGCCGGGGCGGGGTTGGAGGGATAGGGGTCGGAGTGGGGAGGAGGCAAATATCGGGTCCCTCTGCCTGGGGCCCATGTGTCCAGGGCACCATTGCCACTTCCTTTTTCGTGTTGTGGCTGCCAGACTCCCGAGGGACAGCACCACCCAGGAGGCTGCGCTGAGTAGCGTGGCCCAGCGAGGCCACGCGGGGCAGGTTGGAGCCAGCCTCCTGGGCTCCAGGGACAGTCCTGAGCGAGCGGGGCCCTGCACCCGCACCTCCCCTCACAGACCTCTACTGACTGCCCTGTCACTGAAATCACGTCCTCATGTCCCATTATTTTTCAAAATATTTTTGAAGCAACCTCAAACTCACAGGAGCATTTCACATACAGGACAGAGCTGCTTCTCCTGACCCTCCGGAGAGCATGCTCGCCGCGGCCATGCCGTCACCCAGAGCACCCCGAGTGGAGGCTCACGGCGGGCTGGGCCGCAGCGCCTGGCGGCTGCTTCTCACTGGTCAGCATCAGTCTTGACCAGGGGTGGGCAAACTTTTTGACTCGAGGGCCACAATGGGTTCTTAAACCGGACCGGAGGGCCGGAACAAAAGCATGGATGGAGTGTTTGTGTGAACTAATATAAATTCAAAGTAAACATCATTACATAAAAGGGTACGGTCTTTTTTTTTTTTTTTTTTTTTTTAGTTTTATTCATTTCAAACGGGCCGGATCCAGCCTGTGGGCCGTAGTTTGCCCACGGCTGGTCCTGACTGTTACACAGGAGCAGAGCTGGGATGATGGGCCTGGGACAGACACTTGCCAGGGCAGGAAGCCATGGGTGCCTCGCAAGGGGCAAAACTGGGAAAACAAGAACCTTGTCTCCAAGGTGACCTCCTCTCCCTGGCACATCACTGGACATACAGTTTGGATCTTTCACATCAGGGTTTAGGCCCCTGACCTTTTCCTCCAAAGATAACATCAAGGCCTCAGCTGTATTGCAGCTCCAGGCCCAGAAAAGCAGCAAAACCAGACAAGTGAGCTGCCCTGGATGATGACTCCCGGCCCTGGCAGCGACCACTTAGCGGAGACCACAACCCTGAGAGAGCACACCTGGAAAGCTGATGAATATTCTATTAAGACTCTCCCCTGAGACCTCCCATAAGATTCCCACCTGCAAGAGAGAGAAATACATTCAGGACAAAGGACTCAGTGTGCCCTCTCCCTTCAAGGAGCACTCCCAGGCCATTTCCCTCCCCTCTCCTTCCCCCACAGGCACGAATCCCCTAACCTCTAAGGGACCCCTGAGACTTGCACCCAGGGGAGCAGTGGGCAGCGGCAGGCAGCTCATCCAGGCTCACCCTCTGAGCCTGTCTGGAAGCCAGCCAAACTCGGACGACAATTGCACTCTAAACACAAGCCACTGCTGCCATTACTTCAGGAACAGCTGACACAAACCCTGCTCAGCGCAGCAGCTGGCGGCTAGGAAAGCTACAAACCACACTGCCCCCATTTTCAAAGCTCCGACATGGAAACCACACAATACCTCCACGCGCGCGGTCCGTCCGCAGTTGTCTTTCTCTACCCAACTACCATCTTCTCAACAAGTATAATTCCTCTAGCCCTTCTCTTATACCAGCACCCCTAGGACTCCTTTGTCTATGCAGGACTCCCAACGACTTCTTAACTCTCCATCAGGACTCCTTGAGGCTACAGCCCACTCCCAACACGGAGCGATTGTGCCCTGGGAGTCATTGCACCAACAGGCATCGCGATCCTCAGCACAACCCAGCAAAGCACAACCCCACGCAGGACACGAAGGGGCTTTGGTCTAGTCCTGGCAGGGTCATCGGGGCAATCTCAGCCGCAGCTCCATGGGGAGGGCTCGCCTGCCATGAACACACTCTAACAGAACTCACAGACCCATAGGAAGAGCATCTCTGCCCTGCGAACCACTTAGCCGACTTCCCAGGCCCCTGGGTTCCCTAGCGGATTAGTCCTTGACAACCTGTAGCCCTGGTGCCCTCCTCACAGAGCAGGGAGGGGTCTGTGCAGGTAGTCACAGACTTGCTGTCCCTCCATCAACACTTCCGGTCTCATTGGAACTAACATAAAGAAAATCTATGAACAGGCAGAACGGTTACACATATATAACTGACAAAACCAAGATATTGGGCCATCCCTCTCTTCCTGGTACCCTAATAAGATGTGGCTTCTACCTTTTTTGGGTCCACTCACCTCAATGAGTCTCCTTCTCTCAGACCTCGCATCGGCCGTGCCCTCCTTTCCTTGCTCCAAAACTGTATACAAACTATTACAGACACACAGCCAGTCCCGACCATGGCCTACAGGACAACCCTACCATCACTCTCCAGGTCCCCAACGTGCAAACACGGGTCAGGGACATTTCTACACCACCAATCAGCAGGAGGTGGTTCCAGAAGATAGAGACCTTCACCCCGATTCCATAAGAATAATTACTAACAAGCAGGGAGAAGAGGAACATGTTAGGGCCACAGGGCAATACGATCCTTAAGGACCATATGTAAGCTTCCTGCCACAGGAGACAGACCAGGAAGACTTGCCCAAGCTTCCCGCCTCAGGAGAACACCGGCCAGGAAGGACTTGCTGGCCACCAGGTGTCAGAGCATATAAGGAAGGGAACCTGTCCTGGAGGCTCCATCTGACCCCCAGCCCACCAGCTCAGCCCCGACCCCCGGCCGACAGTGACTGCATATGAGGTGGAATCTGGCTCCAGGGGCTGCCAGCATCGCCCCATGCCCCCTTGGCTCGGTGCTGTGCAGCCCTTCCCTTTGGACATACCATCCCCCCCTTTCCTTAAATAAATTCCATTTTTCTTAAATGTCCATCTGAGATGCTCTGTAGCCCGCCCACGTATCACCACATTGACCTTTCAATGACCTTCACCCTCCTGAAGAGTGCTGGTCAGCTTTTGGTAGAACTTCTTGGCTGTCTCCAATATTGGAGACCCCGGGCATGAGGCCCTGTGCCCTGGCCCTGATGCCTCTGCTTTGGTCAGACGATGCCGTCCTACAGCTCCTGACGCAGCGACAGTCTTTCTCTTTGCACCTGGTAAGTATTTGGCTGGAAGGTACTTTGAAACGACGGAGTTTCACTTAACTCCCTCACTTAACTACCAATTTATTCATTTTTATTGATATCTGTGTAGATGCGATTGATTTTACCCAGCAGGTTATACTCATTATGTCGATGCGCAAATTGTCCCTGCTGACCAGTGGGAACGAGTGCTTCGGTGGCCTCGCACATCCAGGGCCTCGCCCATCGGTGCGCGGACCACAGCGTTCCCATCCTCCAGAAGGAAAGCCATGCTCTCCCCAGCCCTCCCCGCCCCAAGCCCCGACACTTTCTGGATGGCTGTGCACACGGAGCCCAGCCCGGTGCTCCTGCTGTCTCTGTGTCTGAGGCTCGCACACCCCACCACGAGCAGCACTGCACTCCTTTTCATCGCCACGTGATATCTTATTGAAGATACTCAGTGGTATCTTAAAAAAAATAACTGATTGATGGATTTTAGAGATACAGGAAGGAGAGAGAGAGAGACATCAATTTGTTGCTCCACTTGTTTATGTCATTGTATGTGCCCTGGCCAGCCACACCTCGGTGTACTGGGACGAGCCTAACCGACTGAGGCGAGGCCCCATGGTCTTTGGTTTCATCCATTCAGCAGTTGATGGGCACTTGGGCTGTTCCCGCCTTTCAGCTGGTCTGAACAAAGATGTAAAGAATCATTGTGTCCAAGGCTTTGTGTGGACATGTTTTCATTTCTATTGGGTCTTTACCTAGGGATGGAATTGTTGGGTCATATAGTGACTCTATGCTTGATATATATTTTTAAAGTTGTCTAAAGAAACATTTTTTTTAATGATACACCCTAATTTTTAAAATTTATTTTTAAAAATATGTTTTTGTTGATTTTTTTAGAGAGAGAGGAAGGGAGAGGGATAGAGAGAAACATCGATAAGAGAAAACCATCCATCAGCTGCCTCCTGCACGCCCCTTAGTGGGGACTGAGCCTCCAGCTGAGCATGTGCTCTCCAGGAATCCAACTGCGACCCCTTGGTGCCCAAGACTTTGCTCAACCCCTGAGCCCTACTGGCCAGGCTGTGCCCTTTTCATTCCTGCCAACACCGTGTCTGTGTTCCAGCTTCTCCGTATTCTCTCCAATGCTTGTTACTGTGTGAGTTTTAAAAGAATTATAGCCACTTTAGTGAGTTTGTGGTTTTAATTGGCATTTCCCTAAAGACTAGAGTTGAGCTTCTTTTCATGTGTATATTGGCATTCATATGTTGTCTTTGGACAAGTGTCTATTCAAACTGGGTGGTCTAGTAATTATGGCGTCGTAAGGATTCTTTATGTGTTCTGAATACCAGTCCCTTATCAGATATATGATTTGCAAACATTTTCCCCCAGTTTATGGGTTGTATTTTCCTCTTATTGATGGTGTTTAATGTACAAAAGCTTTAAACTTTGATGCTGTCCAATTTCCCCACTTTTTTCTTTTATTACTTGATCTACTGGTGTCATATCTAAGAAACCATTGTCCAAGTCAGAGTCAGGAAGATGTGCTCCTATGCATTCTAAGACTTTAGCTCTTGCCTTGAGATCTGTGATCCACTGTGAGTTAATCTTTGCGTATGGTGTGAGAGGGTCCAGCTTCATTGTTTGATAATCCTGTGCCCCTCTAATTGCTATGTAAATTTTAGAATCAGTCAATTTTTGCGAACAAAACAGCTTGAGAGACAGAAGTTGCTGGATTGTGGTGAGACTCAGGACGTAACTGTGGCAGGATTTGGGGCCCAAGACAATGCTGGGGCCCTGCCTGAGGAGCGGGGAGGGGAAGCTCCGTCCTACGAGGAGCAGATGTTAAGAGCAGGGACCAGAGATGGAAGAGAAGGACCTGCAGGCAGTGGGGGAGAGGCTCGGGGTTGGGGTGCACATGGGGATGTGACATGGCTGTGACTGGTGACCCCTCAGGGATTGTGCTCTGGTGGAAGGCTGTGGGTGGAGGCCACTGTGGTGGGGAGTGAGGAGCAGACTTAGCCAGTTTGGGTCCCTTAAGAAATGTGGTTGTGGTGGGGTGAGAGGGAGGCTGCGGGCTGTGGAGCCCACAGGGATGGTCATTTTAACTTCAAGTTTGTTGAAGAGTTGAAAAGCCCCAGGAAGGGTCCAGTTGAGAAGACTGCGAGGTGCCCCTGGGACCCTTTATTCGATATTGGGAAGGAGGGGGCATCAAGCCCGCATGGAGAGGTTGGCTCAGCCAGAATGTCGGGAACAGAGGGGGACCAAGGAGGGCTGGGCTGGGGCCTCCTGAGACCATCTCTCATGCTCGGGGCCCAGGGCTTGTGCTGCTGTTTGTCAGGAACTGTCCTGGGCCTGACGGGCTGGCCCTGGGGCTGCTGAGCTGGGGCAGTGGCTGCCGTCAGCAGAGGGCTGGCTGGGCGTGGGCAGGAGGCGCTCTGCTCACAGACCCACCACCCTGTTGGCAGGCCCTGGTTGCTGCTCTGAGTTTGTCTGCCAGCCAGTCTCATGATAGAAGTGAGCCTGGGGCCTCTGCGGGGACAGACACGGGGCAGTGTGGACAGACAGGGCAGGTGATGCCCGGTCCTAGAGGGGTCATGGCCAGGCCTCCTCTGCACCACCTGCCCCCAAGTGGCCTGATTGCTGTTTGAGTCCATGCACAGGGATTCCTATGAGCTGATTAGACACCTAAGAGCTCACAGGCAGGGTTGGTCCTGAGGACAACCTGCCCTTCCCTTCAGATCCCCATAATAAGCCTGCGACATCCTCACGTGTCTACTGTGCGCCAGACCCCGGGAGGCCACGTTGCGCACGAGCTCTCAATCCCCAGGCCTCCCTCCCCTCACTTCGTGAATGGGAAAGGGGGCATGCAGGTCAGGTGTGGGAGCAGCTCTGCCCCTCCGCCCAGTGTGTCCAGAGCAGGTGGCCTCTGCAAGGCACATCCTGCTGGGCCCCAGCAGGGCCGCCCTCCAGCCTGAGGACTCTGAGTTGGGCGGGGGGGCCTTTGTGTGCTGCCTCCGTGTGTCAGACAGGAGGTGTCCCGTCTGTGACGTGGCCAGGCCATGGGCAGGTCCTGGGGGACCCGGTCCAGGAGGAGTGCTGTCTCCCAGCAGTGATGATAGTTTTCTGCCAAAAGCTTCCCAGGAAGAGGAAGGACTCACATCAGGGGAGAACTGGTTCATGATGAGGATCTGGTCCTGGGGGTGCGCCCTGTTTGACGCCAAGTCCCAGGGGTGTGAGCTCCAGGTCGCGGAGGTGCCATCCTGCTCCTGTGCCCAGACGCTCTGTACCCCATGCTTTCCCTGCGCAGGAGTGGGGAGCACAGGGAGTGAGGCCAGGTGGCGTGGGAAGCACCTGTGAGCTGGTTGTCTCCCATCAAACAGAAAACCAGAGTTCCCTCCGAGAGACTTGCTCTGCTCACTGGCTGGGCTGCTCTGGGAAGCAGGAGGGACCTCGAGGGGTCACACAGGGGTGGGGGCATGTCTAGGGCCCTTTTGGGGTGCCAAGAGGGGAAACAGTCCTGCCCGCACCACAGACCTTACTCAGGCTCTTATGCTCTCCCCTCCAGCTGCCATGACACATGCCCCAGTCACCTCACACGTTTACACGTGTCATGGAGACAAGAAATCCCGCTGGCGCCTGGCACGTCAGCCAGTGCACAGGCGGCTGTGGCATCTCCTGACCAGGAGATGTGTGTGGAGAACGAACCCTGTGCACACTCACCTCTGCCCTCAGGTGTGAGACACGTCCTAGGACTGGCTGATTCACCTGAGTGTCCGTCACCCTTCCAGGCGTGAGTCTGTCTGCTCCCACTTTGCAGCTTCCGCCTGCTCATTCAGGGCCTGTGTGGCCCCCACATGCATCTCCCACACACCTGCCGTGGGCTGGGAGATCTGATGCCGGCGGGTGGGCCTGTCCTCATTTTGGGTGTGCTGGTGACTGGTGAGGACCTGGGAGCCAGGAGTCAGCCCACACCTCTCCGGTCAAGGCCAGTCCTCACAGGGGTCCCCTGCAGATGACTCATGGCTCAGGGAGGCAGGTACACGGTAGGTACCAAACCAGTCCTTTGAAGACCTTGTATTAGGCGTCTCCTTGACAACCAGTCTGCTTCTCTCAGTGTCGTGCTCCTGGAGGTCACAGGAGGCCCTTTGAGGGTGTGGAGGCGTTTCCAGACATGTGGACGCTGTGGCAGGAGACACAAGGGTGCCGGGGCAGGAGAGGTGAAATTCTAGATGGACCACGTGGGGGATGCTTGCCAAGCGTGCAGGGCTGATGGGTGTCAGAGCTGTGGGCCCGACCGCCTCCAGCAGAACCCAAGCCCCCTTCAGGGAGCAGCAGAGAGCAGAACCAGGAACCTTCATTTCCTGTTTTTATTGTTGGTTACGGATGGCCTTTCTTTGAAACGCTGCTGCCGCCGCCGGTTGTGGAAAGCTAGTTGTCATGGAAACAGAGTGCCACAGGGAATAGGCACACAGGCCTTTCTTTGTCACGTCCAGCTGATGCCGCGGCCTCAGAGGCCGGAGTTTCCGTGAGGAATTAAACATTAACTGGGGGCGCGTCGCGGAGAGTGCTGGGAGTCAGGCCGAGGGGAGCAGGGTCCCCTCAGTGACTCGCGGCCCCGGCTGGAAGCCCCCAGTGTGTCCTGTAACCCCAGTGCAGTGCAGGTGTTCCAGTCGGAAGTGATGTTCCTCCACGAGTCTTGTGTGTCTTGCAGTGGATCCCAGGAAGGGGCTGTAGATGGCTGTGCAGACGTGACCCACATTTCTCGGCTTCTGTCCTCGGGACGCACAGCCACATTCATTGTTTCCTTTTTCTGCCTCAGAAAATGAGTTCCGGGGTGAGCTGCTGAGCCAGAGGTGGACACACGGAGACAAGGCCAGCGACTGCAGGACCTCGAGGCTTCTGGACGGACACAGCAAGGTGAGGCACTCAGAGGGCCACCTGCCCTGCCCCAGGCAGGCCCACCCCCGGCCTGGAGCAGCACAGGTGAGGTTTGTCTGGTCATCAGTCTAGATTAGGCAAAGCTGGGTGGGGCCAGGGGCACTTTAAAAGGGAGATGAGTGGCTGAGTAGAGCAAATCCACAGGTGACAGCAGCCTCACTTGGGCCAGGTCCCTGTTCTGAGGCCATTGCATCGGCTCCCTGATGTCCTCAGCCTCTGCTGCATTGTCCTCTCTGCGCCCGGGGCGGCTGAGAGTCCCTCGGGACTCGTGAGGTGTGCTTCCTCGTTCAAGTCGATCTCCCCAGGCGGAGGCAGAGGAGTCGTGCTGGCCTGAGACTCACTGGTGGCGGTGGCTGAGGCGCCCTCTGTCCCAGAACATCCTGTGTGCTGGCAGCCACGCCATGCCTCTAATTCCAGAACTTCCCATGATGTTCTCCGGGTAAGGCAGGGTCCCCAGGGTCAGGTGAGCCTCAGAGATGAAAGTGCAGGCCACAGTAGGCTTGGTGGGCCTCCCTTCCCAGATCTCAGATTCTGATCTCATTTTCTTGACACGAAGACACTCTCTGACAAGGCTCCAAACCATGACCCAAGGTTTGGCCACCAAGATGTGACCGCCCAGAGTGTAGGCAGCCAGGGCTACAAAGTTTTGGGTGACAACCTCCTCTGAGGGTGCTGGTAGTTCACTCTCAAAGCCCAACATCTTTCTTTCCAACCTGGCGACTGGACTGGGCACTTTCAGGGTCTGTCCTAGCACCTCCATCCACACTTTCCTTCCTGTGTGGTGACTGGTGCCATCTGGAGCCTGAGGCCAAAAGAAAAGGCAGTGACACCAACCCTGCCTTGATTAAATTTCTGGCATTTTTTTTTTAAATCATGGATTTCCTGCATTAATTTCAATGTGTTAAAATACTGCATTAATCTATTGTTTTATCTTCATCACTGAGTTTTTGTTTCCCCCTTAAATTTACACCTGGGTGATGGCCTTACTTGCATCACCCCATCTCAGCCCTGAGCAGCTAAACAGAGATCACGTGACCAGAAAGTAACAGGCAGCCTCAGAGCTATTGCGGGTCCAGGCGTCCACAATAAACAGGTATCAAAAGACAGTGAGTCATTCACTTTTTTTTTTTTTTTGGTCAGAATGCACACAATATTTATTGATTAACTTCGCTGTCTTAGATGGGCATGGCTCATGGCCCATATAAGACAATTACAATAATAACATCAAAGATCATTGATCACAGAACACCATAACAGATATATTAATAGTGAAAAAGTTTGAAACATCCTGAGACCTGCCAAAATGTGACACAGAGACATGCAGTGAGCAAACACTGCAGGGAAAACGGCCCCGAGAGACTTTCCCTGCAGGATTGCCACAGGCCTCCGCGTGCAGGAACACAGGGCATGTGAGGCAGCATAGCAGGAGGCCGCCTGGACTTGATCTGAGGCCCAGGGCCTGGGGACGCCTGTGAGGACGGCAGGGAAGTGCTGCCGCTGTGGCTCTGGCCTGAGGAGCTCAGGGTGTGGGACCTGCCATGCACTAGTCTGTGGGCCACGCTTGGTTCTCTGGCAGCATTGGCTGTTACAAGAGAGACCTGTACCTCTACCTCGGCAGGTAGGGCCTGAACTGCTGTTCTGATCCGAACACTGTGGGCTGAGGAGGCCGCAGCACAGACGTGCTGGCCTTGGGACAGCAGAGAACCACGTGGCAAAGCAGAACTGGCCTCAGTCAGGAGGTGGGTGAGGTGAGGAACAGCTCAGTGCCTGGGGTGCAGTGGAGCAGAGGACCCGGTTCTTCTGTGGGAGGTGTTCACCGTCTGACCCTGGATTCAGCACCAGGCATGCGGACAGCTCCCCGGTGGGCTGGGAAGGGGCCCTTAGAAAAGATTAGGTGGTGTGAGTTTAGGGGAAGTGCTGGCTGGTGTGTGTGTGTGTGTGTGTGTGTGTGTGTGTGTGCGCGCGCTATTTTATTTCATTTATTATTATTTAAAATATATTTTTATTGATTTCAGAGAGGAATGGCGAGAGAGATAGAAACATCAACGATGAGAGAGAATCATTGATCAGCTGCTTCCTGTATGCCCGGGGATTTTGCCCACAACCCAGGCATGTGCCCTTGACTAGAAATGAACCCGGGACCCTTCAGTCCACAGGCTGACCTTCTATCCACTGAGCCAAACCAGCTAGAGCTGTGTGTGTGTTTAAACCTAAGGAGAAAAGGAGCGGGCATTGATTGTAGGTCCTTATACCTCTTCTTGACCTTGAAGAATGAAACACTGCTATTCAGTGGATGACTAGAGCTATGCTATGGAGAAGGTGGATTGCATGACATCCAGCCAGGCTTTCTCCCTGCCCCTGCCTGGGGCTCCTGACAAGGGAGGGAGGTACCTGATTTCTACCTCTGGGCAGGCACAAATTCCATTTATGGTGGAATTTTAAAGAGAGAGATCAGACATGGCTGCTTCATCAGGGTGTCATTATGTAGCTTTACACTTTAACTTTATTTTATTTTATTTATTAAATCTTTATTGTTCAGATTATTACATTTGTTCCTCTTTTTCCCCCCCATAACTCCCTTAGTTCCCACCCCACCCTCCGCCCTCACTCCCCACCCACTGTCCTCATCCATAGGTGCACGATTTTTATCCAGTCTCTTCCCGCATCTCCCACACCCCTTTTCCCCCCCAAGACTAGTCAGTCCATTCCCTTTCTATGTCCCTGATTCTATTATGATCACCAGATTATTTATTCACTTGATTCTTAGATCTACTTGTTGATAGATGCATGTTTGTTGTTCATAATTTGTATCTTTACCTTTTTCTTCTTCTTCCTCTTCTTAAAGGATACCTTTCAGCATTTCATATAATCCTGGTTTGGTGGTGATGAACTCCTTTAGCTTTTCCTTATCTGTGAAGCTCTTTATCTGACCTTCAATTCTGAATGATAGCTTTGCTGGATAAAGTAATCTTGGTTGTAGGTTCTTGGTATTCATCACTTTGAATATTTCTTGCCACTCCCTTCTGGCCTGCAAAGTTTCTGTTGAGAAATCAGCTGACAGTCGTATGGGTATTCCCTTGTAGGTAACTGAGTTTCTTTCTCTTGCCACTTTTAAGATTCTCTCTTTGTCTTTTGCTCTTGGCATTTTAATGATGATGCGTCTTGGTGTGGTCCTCTTTGGATTCCTCTTGTTTGGGGTTCTCTGCGCTTCCTGGACCTGCAAGTCCATTTCTTTCACCAGGTGGGGGAAGTTTTCCGTCATTATTTCTTCAAATAGGTTTTGAATATCTTGCTCTCTCTCTTCTTCTGGCACCCCTATAATTCTGATGTTGGTACGCTTGAAGCTGTCCCAGAGGCTCCTTACACTATCTTCGTATTTTTGGATTCTCTTTTCATTTTGCTTTTCCGGTTGGGTGTTTTTTGCTTCTTCGCATTTCAAATCTTTGACTTGATTCTTGTGCTCCTCTGGTCTGCTGTTGGGAGTCTGTATAATATTCTTTATTTCAGTCAGTGTATGCTGAGTTTCTAGTTGGTTCTTTATCATAGCATCGAGGGTCTCATTAGATTTCTTGTAGATCTCATTAAGTCTATCGGCGGCTTCTAGACAGTTCTTGAGAGCCCTTAAAAGTGTGGTTCTGAACTCTATATCCTCCATGGACAATTTTGTCCTGTTTCTTTGTCTCTGCATTTTTATGCTTTCTTGGTGCACCCACTAGTGGTCTTTGTGCGCTGTCTTGTTGTCAGCTTTACACTTTAACTTGGGGCTGGAGTGAGCCATGGCCCCATGCTTAGAGGTGTCAGGAGAACCCTTCCCAAGACATGTGTTCAATAATACTCCATGGCTGTCCTTTTTGCAACCAAAACAGAGGCGGTGTCTGCAGCTGCCAGGAGGTCAGACAATGGGTGGAGTCAGAAGATGTCAGACATGCAGTGGGACTCCCCAAGGGAGACAGAGCTGTCCCTGCAGGGAGCCAGGAGAGCGGTGACATCAGCCATCAAGGGTGCAGGCGTGTGGGTGCGGGGTTTAGCCTCAGAGATCAGAGGTGGGGAGCTGGGTGTGCGCCGAGGGCTCTGGAGGTGCAGGACCTGCCTGTCTGTGAAGCAGAGGCTGTTCTGGGGCCACCTGTCCACACAGGTGCATGCTCAGGAAAGAGGGAAGCTGGGAGGGGTGCAGGCAGGGGAGCTCTGAAAGGTTCCAGGGGAGAGGAGCAAGGAGAGTACCTGACGGCTTGGTACACTCTTGGTCCTGGGGTGGAGCTGCTGCTGGGTGGGTGTGGGGCCAGCCACAGTGCTTGCTCCCACAGGCGCGGCCCTCAGCTGTGCCCAGAACCAGCCCAGACCACCCCCCCCCCCCCGGAGAAAGGGGACACTGGGCAGATCCTTTGGAGCCCATAGGGCAGGTGATGGCCAGTTCCCAGCCACATCCTGTTATGTCCCTCTGCCCTCCTCACTCCATGTCACCCCATCTTTCAGGTGGGGCTGCCTTGGTCTCCTGGGATCAGTGGTTGCTCCCCTCTCTTCTTCTAGGTCTGTTCCAGAGACACTAGAATGCATATGACTTTGTGGCTTCAAAAATTGCCCTAAGCTTTGCAGCTATTGAAGCGAATTCCAAATAAAACGAAGCATCACCTGCCTCCTGCTGCATCCCAGGGCCAGCGAGCATCCCTGAGGCCCCTGGGACCTGCCCAGCCCGAGGCCCGGATATGTGCTCAGCCGCCTTCCCCAGTTGTCTGTCCATCCGTCCATCCTTACATAATATGTTCTGAGCAGAGCGAGGCCGCGGCACCTTGCTCTGCAGGACAGTGACCTCGAAACAGGAATGAAGGAGCTTATCTCAGATGGAATTGAGGGCTGTGAGGGCGGAGTGGGAGGGAGCAGGCCTGACTGTTGAGAGGAGCTGACACCTAAGGGTGCTCCTTGCTCCCCAGTTCTGAGCACCTCCCACCCTGAGGCAGCCTACATGTCCTCAGGTTTTCACTGACCCACTGAACCTCCCTCCCCACCAGGGTCCCGAGTCTGAGCAGCCCCTGAGCAATCTCTCACCTGACTCTGGAGTGAGGGACTCTCGGGCTGGCAGGCACGTTGTCTGAGGCTCCTTGGGGCTGGGCCTCAGCTGTCTATGCAGAAGGGCAGGGAGGCTCCTCAGCTGTGAAGGCCTGGGAAGAACAGAGAAGAAAAGAGTGAAAGAGAGGGAGAGAGGCGATAGACGGGGTAGGGCTGGGGGCTCGAGGGGGGGGGAGGGCATCTCCAGAGACCACCCTAGAGTCCCTGAACTTGGGGGGTGGACAGGCCTGGCCTCTAGGATAAAAGTGAAGATGGACAAAGCCTGTGGGCCGTGTGGGCTGGACCCTCCTGGATACAGAGTGCTCTTCCCTGACCGCTCTGTCACTGGCTGGGCCTGAGCTCCTGGCTCACCTCTGCGGCCCCAGAGTCCAGATGAGGTTTGGAGGCTGCTGACCACATGGGCTTGTTTGGTTCCCAGCTTGTAAATGCTCAATCTAGGGAACCCAGTTTGGGCAACGGCAATACGCAGACGGGTCGGACGAGGGCTGGTCTCCGTGGCCCGTGGCTGTGAGAGCTGCGTGGACAGCAGGGAGAGCCTCATGCTGATGTGGGTCCTGAGGTGACGCAGGGCAGGACCACCCACTCTGGTTCGCAGATGTGGCCACGCTGGTGCGTCTGCATCTGTAAATTACCCCCCCCCCCCGGTTTTCCTTTTGAAGGCAGAACTAGTGAAATATTAATGAGAGCGTAGAGCCATTTAAGGAGCATGGGAAGTGTGAGAGGCTCCTGTGGCAGAACGAGCTGGAGTTACAGAAACACAGGAGGGTTCTGAGGAGCGCCTGCCCCCTGGAGAGCGGGTGCTGGAGGCTCGGCTGTGCCAAGGGCCTTCCCCCTGCAGGGGAGAGGCTGTGCAGTTACCTGTGGGCCACGCCAAAACAGAAACTTGATGGATTTGTGCTTGGAACAAGAGGAAGGTTTTTAAACAATAAATGAATGAAAAATGGGGACGTGTCTCCTTGCCTTTGCGGGGTGGGGGCTGCTGGGTGCGCCGGCTCCACCTGGGACGGGAGTGGTGCCCTCCACTGGAGGCGCTCCACTTTCTCCAGGAGCCCGGAGCTCGCTGGGGTCATCACAGCCTTGCCCGGTGCTCCCGAGGCAGCCAGAACCCCCGGTTCCAAACAGCTCAGAAAGCGGTCTTGGCTGCCAGGTCCCCAATCCACTCTCGCGTTAAAGAGCCAACCCACCTTTTCTCCTGTAATTCAGTTTTTCCCTTTTAAAATCAAAGCCACATGCCCCGAGGAGAACTTCTCACTGACCGACCCTCCGATACAGAGGCCACGGCTGTTAGCTCAACAAAGGGCTTGCCATTGGAGGCAGCACCCGCAACCCGTCCCTGCCACCTTCTCTGTTCTCTGCGCTTTGAATAATTTATCTGCAGATAACCAAATTACCAAGGCGTACTTTAACCTAGCAGGGTGCTTGCCAACTTCCTTGGGAAACATCACCAAAAACGAGCGGTAGATGGCATTTCAGTTGCAAGCAGGCGCCCGGCAGCCAGGCGTCAGCGTCGCGGTGCGTCCTGCCTGGCGTGCTGCGGCCCTCAGGTGCGTTTGAAGGCTCGTAGGGTAATGAGGCCCCCGACGCCTGCCCCTCTTTTCCCTTCCCGTGTGAGCCACCGGTCCCGGGAGCCTCGCCTCCAACGTGGAAAGTGCAGCCCCGCTCCTGCTGCTGGGCAGCCGCACTCAGCATGGCCCGCCCGCCCCTGCGTAAGTCAGCCCAGGTTTTGATTTTTCCTCCTTAACAAATCACATACATCATCATATGTTAGTGCCGCTTGCGGGGAGTTTCCCTCTGCAAAATTCATCTCACTACTTGGGGGGTCCCTCCACCTGTCTTCCCCGGGGGCGACCCCAGATTCCACTCCCCCCGCACTGGCTTCCTCTCTCCCGACACGTCTCCCCCACTGTCCGCTGTCCCTCTGGCAGCCTCCGTGGTGGCCTGAGGCAGGTGGGCTGCTTCCTCCTTTTCCTGACCGTGGTGAGTGGTGCGGCCCGCTCTCCCAGGGCCTCCTGGGGTGGGTACTGGGCAGAGGCTGCTCTCTCTTGGAGACACAGAGCATGTCGGGGCTCCTGCTCAGCGCCCACCTCCTACCTCGTCATCACCTGCTGCCCAGATGTGTCATGAGTGACACAGGCCAAGGATCCGTCTGATGACCTGTAGCTCCTGGGGCTCTCCCACGACTCCTTGGAGGGCAGTGTGGGCGTGTCCCCCTCCGAAGTGGATCGGGGCGGGGACTGTGGGGGGCATCACTAATGGGCTCCGGTGGGGTCTAGACCAGCGGTTGCCAACCGGTGGTCTGCGGACCACTGGTGGTCCATGAGGTCTGAGAGGTTGGTGGCCGCTGGTCTGGACTGTGCCTCGTCCCCTCGCAGGTGCCGCTCAGCCTCTCCTGGGAGAAGTGGCATCGGGTAGGGGCCAGTGGGTCTGGCGAGCTGACCCGTTGGCCTTTATTCATGCCCCAGCCTGGCTCTCACGGACACGGCCTCCGCCTCTGGGCATGCCACACAGCGTGGTGGCCGTGGGCAGGTGGCAGGTGGCTGCTCACGCAGATGTGCTGAGACCAGGAGGCACGCAAGGTTTCTCAGTTACTACAGAACAAACATCTCATTCACAATCTCATTCATATCAATCATTGTTGAAATGATAGTTCTGGGTAGATTGGGCTAAGTTTAGTGTTAGCATTAGTTTTAGCTGTTTCCTTTCACATTGCCGGCGCGGCTGTTCGAATGTGCATAGGGATGTGTCTCTAGTCCCCAGGGTGGGGCATGCCAAGCAGCCTGGTGCCTCTAGGAACACACGCAGGGGCGACCTGCCCCACGTTAGGGACGGTCCCTGAGCTCAGGCCCTGTCCTGGGACTGTTCCTCGGACAGCACACAGTGGAGCTCACAGCTGTCCCACCTCTGGATGCTTCCTGGATAGTCCATCCGGGTCCCGGCAACCAGTTTCTGACCGGACGATCCTCACGTTAGCTCCAGCAGGAAGCTGGGCACCGGGGCACAGTGGGGTGGAGTCTGTGCTGGTGAACTGCCCTGGTGCCTGAGCCCCGTGCCTGCGAGGGGGGAGCAGGCCCACCCTCCTCGGTCGGGATGGGACAGGCGCAGGGGCGGGGGGCCCGGGGCGGGGGGTCTGCCGCTCCAGGTCCAGGGCTTCCCGCCTCGGGAGCCATTCCTTGGGTGCGTGTCGCACGCCGCCTTCACCAGCGAAGCTGGGCTGGAAAGCACGCAGGCAGGCCCGGCAGCCTCGTCTTCCCTGACGTGACAGCTGCTTCTACTTGCAGATGAGCTTAGAGAACGAGGAGATGCGCGCTCGCACCAGATCCAAGGCCCTGCGAGGTGAGTGCTGCCTCCCTGCCCATCCTGGTGCCACAGCTGGCTCCGTCCCGGTCCCAGGCCGAGGCTGTGGACGCCAAGTCCCGCGGGTCCCTCAGGAGAGCGGCCCACAGTGAGGCTGGCCTGCCTGCTCCTCCCTGGCTGGGGCCTCAGGGCGCCGTGGGTGCTGCGGGGCTCTCCCAGACAGCGCCGGGCAAGGTGCCAGGCAGACGCAGCTCCGCAGGGTGTCCTCCGTGCAGCTAGAGAAGAGGTGCCTCACTGGCTCTGCGAGCCCAGGAGCCGGTGTTGGGTGGGGGCACTTGTCCCTCCAAAGACACCAGCCCTCCCCCGGTTGCATCTGAGGCGCACTGGCAGGTCAGGAGGAGGCGGCACGGGCGGCTGCCATTTCTCCACTGTGCTCGTTTAATGCTGACTCTGCCTGCTTCCTGTCTCTCACCAGCACCCCTGGAGCCCACAGGTGCCGAGCTCAGGTAAGAGGACTCTCCGCGGGTGCTGAGCGTGTCGCGCCTATGACCCTGCACGTCCTAAGGTCCCCCACGGGCTCCTGGGATAGACCGACTGCACCTCGGGCCCTGTTCCCTGACGAGGCCCCTCTCTCCTTGGCATGTCGCCCCCCCTTCTCGTCCTGGTCCCATCACCCCGTCGCCTCATGGCAGGGGCACAGCCTGTGCACCTTGGCCACCACGGCAGGGCTGTCCCAGGGTCCCTTACAGTCCTGAGGGCTCTCTTGGTCACAGGGCTCTGGGTCAGACGATCTGAGCCCATTCAGCTGGAGATGGAACAGGCTTCCGGGCTTCCAGGGCCCGAGGCTTCCACGGGCTGGGAAACGCAGGCGGCGTGTTGGGGTCTCCTGCGGCAGAGCCTGTGACTGAGATCCAGGCCAAACCCCAAGGCCGAGCCCTGAGGAGGAGGGAGGGCAGCCCACCACAGCAAGGGCGAGTCTGAGATGCAGGCCAGGCCCCTCCTGAAGGCTAAGGCTGAGGTGTTCTCACCTGCAGGCTTCTGTCCTGGGTGGGGCCAAAGCCTTTGGGGTGGGGATGGCCAGAAGGAAACCCACCCTAATGCCTACATGCCTGCCTACCAGCACCCTTCCCACACTGCCTACCCCAGCACCCTTCCCACACTGCCTGCCCCAGCACCCTTCCCACACTGCCTACCCCAGCATCCTTCCCACACTGCCTGCCCCAGCATCCTTCCAACACTGCCTACGCCAGCACCCTTCCCACACTGCCTACCCCAGCACCCTTCCCACACTGCCTGCCCCAGCACCCTTCCCACACTGCCTGCCCCAGCATCCTTCCCACACTGCCTGCCCCAGCATCCTTCCCACACTGCCTACCCCAGCACCCTTCCCACACTGCCTACCCCAGCATCCTTCCCACACTGCCTGCCCCAGCATCCTTCCCACACTGCCTACGCCAGCACCCTTCCCACACTGCCTACCCCAGCACCCTTCCCACACTGCCTGCCCCAGCACCCTTCCCACACTGCCTACCCCAGCATCCTTCCCATACTGCCTGCCCCAGCATCCTTCCCACACTGCCTACGCCAGCACCCTTCCCACACTGCCTACCCCAGCACCCTTCTCACACTGCCTACCCCAGCTCCCTTCCCACACTGCCTGCCCCAGCATCCTTCCCACACTGCCTACCCCAGCACCCTTCCCACACTGCCTGCCCCAGCACCCTTCCCACACTGCCTACCCCAGCATCCTTCCCACACTGCCTGCCCCAGCATCCTTCCCACACTGCCTACCCCAGCACCCTTCCCACACTGCCTACCCCAGCACCCTTCTCACACTGCCTACCAGCACCCTTCCCACACTGCCTACCCCAGCATCCTTCCCACACTGCCTGCCCCAGCATCCTTCCCACACTGCCTACCCCAGCACCCTTCCCACACTGCCTACCCCAGCACCCTTCTCACACTGCCTACACCAGCACCCTTCCCACACTGCCTGCCCCAGCATCCTTCCCACACTGCCTACCCCAGCACCCTTCTCACAATGCCTACCCCAGCACCCTTCCCACACTGCCTGCCCCAGCATCCTTCCCACACTGGCTACCCCAGCACCCTTCCCACACTGCCTGCCCCAGCATCCTTCCACACTGCCTGCCCCAGCACCCTTCCCACACTGCCTACACCAGCATCCTTCCCACACTGCCTGCCCTAGCACCCTTCCCACACTGCCTACCAGCACCCTTCCCACACTGCCTACCCCAGCACCCTTCCCACGCTGCCTACCCCAGCATCCTTCCCACGCTGCCTACTCCAGCACCCTTCCCACACTGCCTACCCCAGCACCCTTCCCACACTGCCTACCCCAGCACCTTTCCCACACTGCCTACCCCAGCACCCTTCCCACGCTGCCTACCCCAGCATCCTTCCCACGCTGCCTACCCCAGCACCCTTCCCACACTGCCTACCCCAGCACCCTTCCCACACTGCCTACCCCAGCACCCTTCCCACACTGCCTACCCCAGCACCCTTCCCACACTGCCTACCCCAGCATCCTTCCCACACTGCCTACCCCAGCACCCTTCCCACACTGCCTACCCCAGCACCCTTCCCACACTGCCTACCAGCACCCTTCCCACACTGCCTACCAGCACCATTCCCACACTGCCTACCCCAGCACCCTTCCCACACTGCCTACTCCAGCATCCTTCCCACGCTGACTACCCCAGCACCCTTCCCACATTGCCTACCAGCACTATTCCCACGCTGCCTACCCCAGCACCCTTCCCACACTGCCTACCAGCACCATTCCCACGCTGCCTACCCCAGCACCCTTCCCACACTGCCTACCCCAGCACCCTTCCCACACTGCCTACCCCAGCACCCTTCCCACACTGCCTACCCCAGCACCATTCCCACACTGCCTACCCCAGCACCCTTCCCACACTGCCTACCAGCACCACTCCCACACTGCCTACCCCAGCACCCTTCCCACACTGCTTACCAGCACCCTTCCCACGCTGCCTACCAGCACCCTTCCCACACTGCCTACCCCAGCACCCTTCCCACACTGCCTACCAGCACCCTTCCCACGCTGCCTACCTGCACCCTTCCCACACTGCCTACCAGCACCCTTCCCACGCTGCCTACCAGCACCATTCCCACACTGCCTACCCCAGTACCCTTCCCACACTGCCTACCAGCACCCTTCCCACACTGCCTACCCCAGCATCCTTCCCACACTGCCTACCCCTGCACCCTTCCCACACTGCCTACCCCAGCACCCTTCCCACACTGCCTACCCCAGCACCCTTCTCACACTGCCTACCAGCACCATTCCCACACTGCCTACCCCATCACCCTTCCCACGCTGCCTACCCCAGCACCCTTCCCACACTGCCTACCAGCACCATTCCCACACTGCCTACCCCAGCACCCTTCCCACACTGCCTACCAGCACCATTCTCACACTGCCTACCCCAGCACCCTTCCCACACTGCCTACCCCAGCATCCTTCCCACACTGCCTACCCCTGCACCCTTCCCACACTGCCTACACCAGCATCCTTCCCACGCTGCCTACCCCAGCACCCTTCTCACACTGCCTACCAGCACCCTTCCCACACTGCCTACCCCATCACCCTTCCCACGCTGCCTACCCCAGCATCCTTCCCACACTGCCTACCCCAGCACCCTTCCCACGCTGCCTACCCCAGCATCCTTTCCACACTGCCTACCCCTGCACCCTTCCCACACTGCCTACCCCAGCACCCTTCCCACACTGCCTACCCCAGCACCCTTCTCACACTGCCTACCAGCACCGTTCCCACACTGCCTACCCCATCACCCTTCCCACGCTGCCTACCCCAGCACCCTTCCCACACTGCCTACCAGCACCATTCCCACACTGCCTACCCCAGCACCCTTCCCACACTGCCTACCCCAGCATCCTTCCCACACTGCCTACCCCTGCACCCTTCCCACACTGCCTACACCAGCATCCTTCCCACACTGCCTACCCCAGCACCCTTCTCACACTGCCTACCAGCACCATTCCCACACTGCCTACCCCATCACCCTTCCCACGCTGCCTACCCCAGCATCCTTCCCACACTGCCTACCCCAGCACCCTTCCCACACTGCCTACCCCAGCATCCTTCCCACACTGCCTACCCCAGCACCCTTCCCACACTGCCTACCAGCACCATTCCCACACTGCCTACCCCATCACCCTTCCCACACTGCCTACCCCAGCATCCTTCCCACACTGCCTACCCCTGCACCCTTCCCACACTGCCTACTCCAGCACCCTTCCCACACTGCCTACCCCAGCATCCTTCCCACGCTGCCTACTCCAGCACCCTTGCCACACTGCCTACCCCAGCATCCTTCCCACACTGCCTACCCCAGCATCCTTCCCACACTGCCTACCCCAGCATCCTTCCCACACTGCCTACCCCAGCATCCTTCCCACACTGCCTACCCCAGCATCCTTCCCACACTGCCTACCCCAGCACCCTTCTCACACTGCCTACCAGCACCCTTCCCACACTGCCAACCCCCGCATCCTTCCCACACTGCCTACCCCAGCACCCTTCCCACACTGCCTACCCCACCATCCTTCCCACACTGCCTACCCCAGCACCCTTCCCACACTGCCTACCCCAGCACCCTTCCCACACTGCCTACACCAGCACCCTTCCCACACTGCCTACCCCAGCATCCTTCCCACACTGCCTACCCCAGCATCCTTCCCACACTGCCTACCCCAGCACCCTTCCCACACTGCCTACCAGCACCCTTCCCACACTGCCAACCCCCGCATCCTTCCCACACTGCCTACCCCAGCACCCTTCCCACACTGCCTACCCCACCATCCTTCCCACACTGCCTACCCCAGCACCCTTCCCACACTGCCTACCCCAGCACCCTTCCCACACTGCCTACCCCACCATCCTTCCCACACTGCCTACCCCAGCATCCTTCCCACACTGCCTACCCCAGCACCCTTCCCACACTGCCTACCAGCACCCTTCCCACACTGCCTACCCCAGCATCCTTCCCACACTGCCTACCCCAGCACCCTTCCCACACTGCCTACCCCACCATCCTTCCCACACTGCCTACTCCAGCACCCTTCCCACACTGCCTACCCCAGCATCCTTCCCACGCTGCCTACTCCAGCACCCTTGCCACACTGCCTACCCCAGCATCCTTCCCACACTGCCTACCCCAGCATCCTTCCCACACTGCCTACCCCAGCACCCTTCCCACACTGCCTACCCCACCATCCTTCCCACACTGCCTACTCCAGCACCCTTCCCACACTGCCTACCCCAGCATCCTTCCCACGCTGCCTACTCCAGCACCCTTGCCACACTGCCTACCCCAGCATCCTTCCCACACTGCCTACCCCAGCATCCTTCCCACACTGCCTACCCCAGCACACTTCCCACACTGCCTACCCCAGCATCCTTCCCACACTGCCTACCCCAGCACCCTTCCCACACTGCCTACCAGCACCCTTCCCACACTGCCAACCCCCGCATCCTTCCCACACTGCCTACCCCAGCACCCTTCCCACACTGCCTACCCCACCATCCTTCCCACACTGCCTACCCCAGCACCCTTCCCACACTGCCTACCCCAGCACCCTTCCCACACTGCCTACACCAGCACCCTTCCCACACTGCCTACCCCAGCATCCTTCCCACACTGCCTACCCCAGCATCCTTCCCACACTGCCTACCCCAGCACCCTTCCCAAACTGCCTACCAGCACCCTTCCCACACTGCCTACCCCAGCATCCTTCCCACACTGCCTACCCCAGCACCCTTCCCACACTGCCTACCCCACCATCCTTCCCACACTGCCTACCCCAGCACCCTTCCCACACTGCCTACCCCAGCACCCTTCCCACACTGCCTACCCCAGCACCCTTCCCACACTGCCTACCCCAGCACCCTTCCCACACTGCCTACCCCAGCATCCTTCCCACACTGCCTACCCCAGCACCCTTCCCACACTGCCTACCCCAGCATCCTTCCCACACTGCCTACCCCAGCACCCTTCCCACACTGCCTACCCCACCATCCTTCCCACACTGCCTACTCCAGCACCCTTCCCACACTGCCTACCCCAGCACCCTTCCCATACTGCCTACCCCAGCACCCTTCCCACACTGCCTACCCCAGCATCCTTCCCACACTGCCTACCCCCGCACCCTTCCCACACTGCCTACCAGCACCCTTCCCACACTGCCTACCCCAGCATCCTTCCCACACTGCCTACCCCAGCACCCTTCCCACACTGCCTACCCCACCATCCTTCCCACACTGCCTACCCCAGCAACCTTCCCACACTGCCTACCCCAGCACCCTTCCCACACTGCCTACCCCAGCACCCTTCCCACACTGCCTACCCCAGCATCCTTCCCACACTGCCTACCCCAGCATCCTTCCCACACTGCCTACCCCAGCATCCTTCCCACACTGCCTACCCCAGCACCCTTCCCACACTGCCTACCAGCACCCTTCCCACACTGCCTACCCCAGCATCCTTCCCACACTGCCTACCCCAGCACCCTTCCCACACTGCCTACCCCACCATCCTTCCCACACTGCCTACGAGCACCCTTCCCACACTGCCTACCCCAGCATCCTTCCCACACTGCCTACGAGCACCCTTCCCACACTGCCTACCCAATCACCCTTCCCACACTGCCTACCCCAGCATCCTTCCCACACTGCCTACCCCAGCATCCTTCCCACACTGCCTACCCCAGCATCCTTCCCACACTGCCTACCCCAGCACACTTCCCACACTGCCTACCCCAGCATCCTTCCCACACTGCCTACCCCAGCACCCTTCCCACACTGCCTACCCCAGCATCCTTCCCACACTGCCTACCCCAGCACCCTTCCCACACTGCCTACCCCAGCATCCTTCCCACACTGCCTACCCCAGCACCCTTCCCACACTGCCTACCAGCACCCTTCCCACACTGCCAACCCCCGCATCCTTCCCACACTGCCTACCCCAGCACCCTTCCCACACTGCCTACCCCACCATCCTTCCCACACTGCCTACTCCAGCACCCTTCCCACACTGCCTACCCCAGCACCCTTCCCATACTGCCTACCCCAGCACCCTTCCCACACTGCCTACCCCAGCATCCTTCCCACACTGCCTACCCCAGCATCCTTCCCACACTGCCTACCCCAGCATCCTTCCCACACTGCCTACCCCAGCACCCTTCCCACACTGCCTACCAGCACCCTTCCTACACTGCCTACCCCAGCATCCTTCCCACACTGCCTACCCCAGCACCCTTCCCACACTGCCTACCCCACCATCCTTCCCACACTGCCTACGAGCACCCTTCCCACACTGCCTACCCCAGCATCCTTCCCACACTGCCTACGAGCACCCTTCCCACACTGCCTACCCAATCACCCTTCCCACACTGCCTACCCCAGCATCCTTCCCACACTGCCTACCCCAGCATCCTTCCCACACTGCCTACCCCAGCATCCTTCCCACACTGCCTACCCCAGCACACTTCCCACACTGCCTACCCCAGCATCCTTCCCACACTGCCTACCCCAGCACCCTTCCCACACTGCCTACCAGCACCCTTCCCACACTGCCTACCCCAGCATCCTTCCCACACTGCCTACCCCAGCACCCTTCCCACACTGCCTACCCCACCATCCTTCCCACACTGCCTACCCCAGCACCCTTCCCACACTGCCTACCCCAGCACCCTTCCCACACTGCCTACCCCAGCACCCTTCCCACACTGCCTACCCCAGCACCCTTCCCACACTGCCTACCCCAGCATCCTTCCCACACTGCCTACCCCAGCATCCTTCCCACACTGCCTACCCCAGCATCCTTCCCACACTGCCTACCCCAGCACCCTTCCCACACTGCCTACCAGCACCCTTCCCACACTGCCAACCCCCGCATCCTTCCCACACTGCCTACCCCAGCACCCTTCCCACACTGCCTACCCCACCATCCTTCCCACACTGCCTACCCCAGCACCCTTCCCACACTGCCTACCCCAGCACCCTTCCCACACTGCCTACCCCAGCACCCTTCCCACACTGCCTACCCCAGCATCCTTCCCACACTGCCTACCCCCGCACCCTTCCCACACTGCCTACCAGCACCCTTCCCACACTGCCTACCCCAGCATCCTTCCCACACTGCCTACCCCAGCATCCTTCCCACACTGCCTACCCCAGCATCCTTCCCACACTGCCTACCCCAGCACCCTTCCCACACTGCCTACCAGCACCCTTCCCACACTGCCTACCCCAGCATCCTTCCCACACTGCCTACGAGCACCCTTCCCACACTGCCTACCCAATCACCCTTCCCACACTGCCTACCCCAGCATCCTTCCCACACTGCCTACCCCAGCATCCTTCCCACACTGCCTACCCCAGCATCCTTCCCACACTGCCTACCCCAGCACACTTCCCACACTGCCTACCCCAGCATCCTTCCCACACTGCCTACCCCAGCATCCTTCCCACACTGCCTACCCCAGCATCCTTCCCACACTGCCTACCCCAGCATCCTTCCCACACTGCCTACCCCAGCACACTTCCCACACTGCCTGCAGACGGGTTCTTCCTGGTGTCTGGGGCCCTGGTCTTAGACAGAGCCCCAGGGGATAGTGTGTAGTGACCGGCAAAGAAACCGGCCCTAGTCCCGGCTTCTCTGAGGAGGGCAGTGCCGACGCCTTCTGGCTCAGAGTACAAGGGAAGGAGGGAGGTGCTGCTTGCCGAGCGTCCCCAATATGCCATGTGGGCATTGGGTGCTCCATTTAATTTCCAAAAATTCCTTGTGAGGCAGCCTGCATGAGGTTCTGTCTTGGAGGGTGGGGGGCTCTGCACACAGCTTTGGTGCTGGGACAGCACCGTGCCCAACCTGTGGGCGCTGGCGGGTGTGCCACCCTCGAGATGCCATGCGGAGGGACCGGGGCGACCAGCACACCTGATGGAAGTCTCTCTGAGCTTCCAGACTCCCGGCTGGAGACAGAGAACATGCTCTTCCTGAGGCTGCTGGCCTTTCCGCAGAATGCTGGCTCCACCTCGCTGCCCTCCATGCCCTCTCACTAGATGGAGGAAAACTGGGGCCAGCACCACTTTATTCTTCTCTAGGTAGTTGTTGAGCAGTTGGCTGCTGCCAACCAGGAGAATGGGAGGACCCCAAAGTGTCCCAGAGTCCCCCGAGCTCTGGGCTCTAACTCGGTTTCAGAAGGGAAGGGGCGTGGGCGGGAGGCGGGAGGCTCGGCGCTGGCTGCTCTGGACCGTCTGGGTGTCAGGGATCCGCATGGAAGCTGTGCCTGTGGGTGTCACAGTGAGTGGGAACCGGAGGGTGAGAGGGTTAAAGTTTTCCAGCCTGAAGAGCAGAACCACAGACTCTGCAGCTCAAAGCACAGTCCTGGGTCAAGACTGAGAGGGTGAGGGTGGGCGGCAGGCAGGCCAGGCGCCCTGAGAGAGGCTGCGGGACCTCCAAGGCCCTGGGCACAGGTGCAGAAGCTTCCGAGAGGGGGCCCCCTTCCTTGCCTGGGCGTGTGACACTCACCTGGGGACATCTGGCTTCCGCTTTGGTAATGGCAATTAATTTTGCCAATAGATGAAGTTATGGAGAAGTTAGAAAGGCAAACACAAAGGGCTGGATATTCTCTTGAAGAGAAAATGACTCTCAAATAGATTTGCTTGAAGCACCCTAAGAGAAGAGCCGGCCGGGGGAGTGAGGCTCTGAGCGCTGGGCTTCCCAGCCTCGTTAGTCAGGCAGGTCCCTGTGGGCTTGGTCACAGAGACCATCTGGTTTCCTGCAGAGAAGCAGGGCAGTCTGGGCACCCAGCGTTCTGGTCACAGTGTCTCCAGCTGTTCTTCAGGTTCCCAAGAACCGACATTCGCCACGCGGAGCGGACTGTGCCAGGAGCTGCACGCGGGAATGTGACATGGCCACAGACCGCTCTGTGCACGTCACCCACAGTGGGCACTTTCGTGCCATGGGATGACGGGTAGCAAGCCAGGACTCCTCCCTGTACAAGCAGATGGGCGCACGTCCTGGTGGGACGCCCACTGTTGGTGCCGACACGGGGAGTATGACCACAGACAACTCAGTGCTGTGGTGTGCGCGAGGAGCACCGTGAGGTTAGAGAAACTCAGGCGGAATTGCCTGCAGGACTCACTCTGTGGGTGAGGAATGTGGGCCCCATTGTCCCAGAGCTCCGTGCCACCTGCACCCCAGCTGTCCCTTCACCAGCTCAAGCACAGCCCTGGCATCTGGGCGGTGGGACAGAGGTTGTGACAAGATGAGCTGCCGGGAGGCTGGGACAGGCGGCCCCAGCACCTCCTGCCTCTGGGGCCGGATTTAAGTGCTGGGTGAAAACATGTGGCCCGGGGGTCTTTCCCTTCACACCGCGAGAGGTGACAGACACTTTCCTGGGGCTTTAGTCCAGGCCCATCTGCCGCCACACACACTGTGCGTGTTTAGACCTGGGAGTGGTCTCCAGGTCCGCTCAGTGCTGCCCACGCCAGGCCCTCCGCGAGCCCGCATCCCAGCACCTCCCGCGGGGCCCTCGCCAGCGCTGCACACAGGCCAGCTGGAGGCCAGGCCCCTTCTGAATCAGTGGGCGGAGGTGTGTCTCGGGGCAGGTGACGTGTTGGGGCAGCGCCAGTGCCCCACAGGCCTCCCCGGCAGCTGCCACCTAATTGCCTGATTAACTCAATGATTAATCGACTAATTGGGACCTCAGCTTCCATCCCCAGAACAAGGAGCTTTTGTGGAAAGTCTCAAAGCCGGTTCTGGAGAGCGAAGCCAGGCTGGGCTGCAGCTCTGTGCCTGCAAAGGAGACCCACAGTGACAGTGGCATGTCCCCCCCGCCGCTCTCCCCCCTCCTTCCGTCTGCTTTCTAAATCAGTGAAAATCAGCACTGAGAGCGGCCGAGGCCCCTGTGCGCTGCAGGCCGTGCTCCCACCAGCTGCTCCCAGGCCGCCGTGCGGGGGGCTTCACCTCCCCCCTCTGTCCTGCTTCTCCCTGACCGGTCACAGGGGTGGCCCTCTGGCCAGCCGGGCCCCACAGCTGTCTGCACTCAGGCCAGTGACCAATCAGGTTAGAAACCATTGGGGGTGTCTGGACGAAGGTCAAGGGTGGTGCCCCTTTCCTGGTCCCAGGAGCCTGCAGATGTTGGGCCCGAATGTTCTTTCCTTCTTGGCTCTGGGGACGTCTGAGCCAAGGTGGAGCTCAGGCCCTGCGGTGTTGCTCCTGTTAAAAATGAGGTCTTCTCCCCTTGGGCAGGGCAACTTGGGGTGACCCCCTTCTAGGGGGAGCTTGGTCCCCCCCTTTAGGTGACCTCTCCATCTTGCTGGGTGTCAGTTTGCTGCTCTGTAAAATGGGGTGATTACGGCTCTTTAAAACCCTGGTCTGATGTGTCCGACAGCCTGAGGACGCTCACTCCACACCCCACCCAGGCCCCACCCAGGGCCCCGTGAGCCAGCTCCTGGGAGGGGGTTGGGTGGCATGGTCCCCGTTCATGACCAGAAGTTTCTGGAGCTTCCCACGGTTTGGTTCTGTGGGGAGACAGGCGATGGTGAAGGGTGAGGAACTCCTGGGGTCTTGCCTCCATCCACGTTTGTTCACCAGCCCTGAGGGGGGCTGGGAGAGGCCCCCCATCACCCTCTCCAAGGTCTCATGGCAGCTCCTGGGTCACCGGTCCTCCTGGCTTCATCACACCAGGTGTGGCCGCCACACCTTCGTGTTTGCACGGTCCTTCCTGCAGGCACTGGCTCAGCAGCGGGGGAGGCCGCAGGCCCCGGCCTCAGAGCTGCTGGGCCCCGCGGCGGCCAGAGAATCCCAGCGTCTGTGTGTTGCCCTGGGCCAGCCTCAGAGCCTGCCCAGCCCGGGAGAGCTTGGCTCATCTGTGGAGAGGGAGCGCCTTTCCAGAGCTGCGTGCTGGGAGCCTGGCCCCACACGGACACCCTCCCGACAGTTACTTACGTGGGGGAGTGATCGCACTGGTTTTTGCCACGGCAAGCGGCTGTCCTGAGACCAACAGCTTGGAGACAGTTTCTGGCCCCGGGTGAGGTCTGGGGGGGACCCCTCCCCCAGTGACGCTCTGCTTGCCTCCTCAGCTGCCCCACGCCGGGATGCTCGGGCTCGGGGCACATCCGTGGCAAGTACTCCAGGCACCGGAGGTAAGGAGGCCTGTGGGCCTCACCTCGGTTCCTGGGAAGGGGGGTGGGCTGCTGGGATGCTGTAGTCCATCCACCGCTCTGGGCCTTTTGTGGCTCTAGAACCTTCCACGTCTGCCCAAGGCTGCTGAGCCGGTGTCCTCCCAGGCCACCTGTGACGGAGGGGCTGTCCCAGCTGAGTCAGAGCGCTGGCTCTCCCAGTTGGGCTGCTGGGAGGACGCAGGACTCTGTGTAGGAGAGCTCGGGGCAGACCCGGGGCACACTGGGGTGACTCCAGTCATCCTGGGGGGTCCACGCAACCCCGCCAACGAGTCTGGGGCTTCTAGCAGAGGGATGGCGATGTGATGCCAAGAGGAACAGGGTGAAGGGCAGGGGAGGCAGGGAGGCAGGGTGGGTGGCCTCAGCCTGGCCCCTTCCTCCAGTTTACAGAGCTGCCCGCTGGCCAAGAAGAGGAAGCTGGAGGGCCCCGAGGCCCAGCACCTGGTGTCCAAGCGGAAGTCACCCCCGCTGAAGCTGGCTCTGGACGAGGGCTACGGCGTGGACAGCGATGGCAGCGAGGACGCCGAGGTGAAGGATGCCTCTGTTTCGGAGGAGTCGGAAGGCGCCCTGGAGGAGGCCGAGGCCGAGATGGCAGGACAGGAGGGGGCTCGGCGCCCCCCGCCCGCTGAAGGTGCCTTGTTCTTTCTGTCTTGAATCAAGGCGCCCAGTGTGTCCCAGAGAGCCACCACCTGGGCCGGGAGTGCCCTGCCAAGAAAGCCCTTCCTGAGAACAAGGGCGCCCTGTCCGCAGGCGGCGGGCTTCCTGCGAGGCCGCGACTGCGCTGTGTGAACGCTGTGTGACTGGGTGTGTGTCTGTGCACGTGAGAGACTGACACACGGACACAGCTGTGTGGCCCTTGGGACGTGAAGCCTGGGGCTGCTTGGCACTTGGTGAGATGGAGGAGGGTTGAGGGGGACCCTGTTTGCACCGGCTTCCCTGTGGGGCACCCCGCCCTTGGCAAATGCTGGTGTGATGGGCCAAGGTCCACACCCCGTCGCACCCCCGAGCTCCTCGGTCCGAGGCGGGTTTGGGTAACTTGTTGCCAGTCCTGCAGGTCCCCACACCTGCCTCCTTCTGTAGCGCTGGCGGCGCCCGAGGGTGTTCCGTCCCTTGGAGCATGGACTGCAGGGCCAGCGCAGGGAGCACCCCACATTTTAGTCATCACCCTGAAAACATTTAAATTTGGGTCCTTTACAAAGTATAAATTTGTTTACTACTTTTCAATTTTGAAACAATTAAAAAAAATCGGATGTATTCTTTGAGCTCCATTTTGTGAAGTGATGTGAGAAAGCACCACAATGGAGTGACCCCGTCTGCCCCTAAAAAGTCCACTGTGACCTCCAGATCCAGGCAGCGGCAGTGACGCAGATGACCTCACTGATGCCCACTCTGGGCGGGGACAGAGGCCTGGACGCCGCCCTCCTCAGGGCCTCCATGTGGCTTTTCTGATCTTGTGCAGGAAGGAGCCCCATCCAGTCTCAGTTCAATTCCAACCCCGTCGGCACCCCCACAGGCTCCTGCAAAGGCAGCTACAGCAGCTTCCAGGAAGCCATCGCCACTTCCCTCCTCGACCTGGGCCATGTCACTGAGGAGCCCCTGGTCAGGGAGGGCTCCGGCCAGCAGGCCAAGCCGGGCCCCGGTGTCCTGCACCTGGTGCAGGAGGAAGCGGAAGGAGGTGCTGCCAGCGACAGAGGGGAGAAGGAGGTCTTTATCCAGCCGGAGGACATCGAGGAGGTCATCGAGGTCACCAGTGAGTACACTCAGGGGCCCGGCCCTCAGTTCCTGGAGGGCGTGGCCAGTGAGGCGCTCCACCAGCAAACAGTCTCTGGGGACCACGAGGAGAAAGAGGAGGAGGAAGCTGAAGAGGAGGAGGAAGAGGAAGAGGAGGAAGAAGAGGAGGAGGAGGAGGAGGAGGAGGAGGAGACCGAGGACGAGGAAGACGAAGAGGACGAGGAGGAGATCACTTCTGATGCGACCTGCCGGGAGGGCGCCCCTTGTTCCCCCCCAGAACAGGCCCCTGAGCCCCACAGCCGCAAGCCCGAGTACTCTGTCCTGGTGGAGCTGCGGTCTGATGACGGCAAGGATGAGGACTCGCGCTCCCAGAAGTCCGAGGTCACGGATGAGTCCGAGATGCACGACATGATGACACGGGGGAACCTGGGCCTCCTGGAGCAGGCCATCGCCCTGAAAGCTGAGCAGGTGCGGGCTGCTTGCGAGCCCGGGGAGCTGGGCCTGGGTGAGCCGGTGAAGGTGGCCAGGCCCCTGGATGCCACGCGGAAGACCTACTGCAGCAAAGGTAGGGCTGGCGCAGGCCCTACACGCCCATCCCTGCCCTTCCCTGCCCTTCCCCTGGGGACACCAGGTGTGCAGGTGCCACCAGCAGAGACCCCGCCTGATGTAGCGTAGCCAAGGGGCAAAGATCACAGGCCACAGAGCGAGGCATCGAGTCTGAGGACAGGGCTCGCGCTGCACACACAGGGCCACCAGAGAGCAGCACTGAGCCGAGGCACCAGCTGAGCAGAGGCGAGGGAGGGACAGTCACCCAACTCAGTGGCTCAGCCACAGCCTGGGGAGCCACCGGGTTGGGAGGGACTTGCGTGAGTTGTAGGTCATGAGGCCGCCTCGCTTGTGGAGACACAGGGCCATGTTTTCTGGGGACACTAGCTCCTGTGGGACCGGCGCAGGGTCAGATATTCAGGGGCACAGCGGAGGGGACACAGATGGGGACGTTATTTCAACCCGAGGAGAGCTATCAGGGGAGACCCTTTGGGGGTGGCAGACTGAGGGACAGCAGTTTGGGGCTCCAAGTCAGGCCAGCACAGGCTCCTGCACAGCCCTTGAGGGGACATGGACATGAGGATGCCGGAGTGAAGGTGACAGGGACTCGGGGGTGGTGTGGGGTGTCAGTCTGAGGGCGGACTTGGGGCCCACAGTTCGGTGGGACCCTGTTGGAGAGGGGATACAGACAAGTGACAGCCCAGGCCCAGGTGTTCAGGGACTCACACCTGTGGGATGGACATTAGGGGACCCAGATGCAGTGCCCTGCTTTCAGGGCTAAAGTTGAGGGCAGGGACCCAGGGGACAGATGCTGGTGGCTGGGCTGGGAGCACCAGGCTGTGCCAGGCAGGCCCATAAGGCTGGTGCCAGGCTTTGTGAGGCCTCCCTGTGAGCGAGGCTGTGGCCTCTGGGTTCTCCCAGGGGGGCAGCCCCGCCCAGGAGCTTCTCCAGGGCAAAGGCCGGGCTCTGGAGATCACCAGTGCCCTGACAGGTGTCCCCTTCGGGTCCCCACACGCACGAGTGACCCCTCTGGCCTTGCAGAGAGCGATGAGGCCGGTCACTGAGGCTTGAGCTTAAATTTCCGCCCCAGCATTAAGTAGGCATGTGATTTGGGTAAGTTTCTTAACTTCTTTGTCCTCCTCATTTTGTCCCAAACAAATGATCAGTCCTGGCAGGGACCTTCGCCCTGACCATCCCCTTTCTCTGCAGAGGCTGACCCTGAGGGTGGGGCTCCGGCAGGTGTGGCCTCACTCTGAAGCCAGTGGCAGAGGGACCGGGCTTGGCTGCGCAGCTGCTCTCGGGGTGCTCGGTCAGTCTCGGGCTTCTCCGGGCTCCGGGCAGCCCACGTGTGCAGACCGGTCCTCTGGAGTCAGCTCGCTGTGCAGCCCTGGTCCCTCTGGGGCTCTCGGGCAGGCTGGTCACCCTCCTCTCTGGATGCCCAGAGAGAAGGATTAGCTGTCCTCGCCACCCAGCATGCAACTTCCTGGGCACCTTCTGACTGGTGTGTTGTGTGTTTAGATTCCTCAAGAGCAGAGAAACGTGAGATCAAGTGCCCAACCCCGGGCTGTGATGGCACCGGGCACGTGACAGGGCTGTACCCGCACCACCGCAGCCTGTCAGGGTGCCCCCACAAGGACAGGATCCCTCCAGAGAGTGAGTAGCTCCGCAGAGCTCAGGACACAGCTGGTGTTTGGACGGTGTCCAAATGGCCACTTGGGCCCTGTCCCTTGGATTGGCACTGTCCAGATGCCCACACGTGAGCCCTATGAGGCTGGGGACATGGAGCATGCTCAGTCATGCACCTTGAGAAGGCAGCTTGGGTCAGGGCCCCCTGAAGATGGGCATGGGAGGCACAGCTGAGGGAGATGAGGCCACCCCGGGGCAGGGGCTGGGTTTGCGCCCTGAGAGCTCAGGGCAAGCCTGTCTTGGCCCCAGGCTGGAGGCAGTAACTGAACCGGAGGTTCACTGGAGCCAGTCACACTGCACAGCCGGGGGTTGTTAAGCTGAGTTCGTTTCTGCCCCAGGGAGGCAGGGGGCAGCCGGGGGGTGGGGGACATGCCTTGACTGGGCTGAGGCTTGGGGACTGGAACCTCCCTGGACGACTCCTCAAGGTACGGTGTGCCTCAGGCTGTGCTCACCCCTTCTCTTGCAGTCTTGGCCATGCACGAGAACGTGCTCAAGTGCCCCACCCCCGGCTGCACAGGCCAGGGCCACGTGAACAGCAACCGGAACACGCACAGGAGGTACTTGCGAAGCTGGGCGTGGTGAGGGCGGTCGTGGGTGCGCAGGGCCTGCCGTGGCCCCTCAGGGCAGGCACAAGGTCAGGGCAGACCTTGGTGTCACTGGTTTAGAATGTCCCCAAACAAACCACCTGAACAGCGGGTGCTTTGGTGCTTGAGCCCAGAGCAGAAGAAAAAGCCAACTCTGGAGGAGTGACAGCTTCCCAGGCCCCGCAGGCTCTTGCCGTGTCCCCGGCCCAGCAGGAGGCCCAGAGGGGAGGCTCAGCTGTCCCCTTGTCCTTCTCTAGTTTGTCTGGGTGTCCCATTGCTGCTGCAGAAAAGTTAGCCAAATCTCACGAGAAGCAACAGCCGCAGACAGGAGATCCTTCCAAGACTGACTCCAGCTCAGAGCGGATCCTCAGGCGAGTGCAAGCACCACAGCACTGGAGGGGCTGCCTGCGGGCAGCGCGTGCCTGTGGGTGTGGGTGTGGGCCTGTGCTGGTGCCTCAAGTAGCCGCGGGCCTCCCAGCACGAAGCTGGAGGGCAGTTTCAGGGCGCACAGGAGTCTCTGGCCTGCTGCAGGGGGGAGGGGGTGCCCAGGCTCCTTCGTCCTGAGTGGTTGGCAGTCTCCTCCCAGTGGTCTTCCTGCCCGGCTCCTGTGTTCTCTGGGCTGGTCATCAATGCTGCCTCTTGTGTATTTAAACACCAGAACTCTTCCAAGAGCTTCAGTAACAAAGAACGGCACCCTGCCGTGGCTTTCCCACGCCTGTCCCCGTCCCTGCCGCAGCCCTTCAAGGGCCCTCTCCACCGTCCCTGCCCGTGAAGAGCTGCGTAGGCCAGTCTCGAGGGCTGCAGAGCTTCCTCCCTGGGCCCGTACCATCTCCGCTGGGGGCTGCTCTGGGGCGGCCCGCGGCCAAGGGCTCCCGTGCACTGTTGCTGAGCTGTTTGAAACCTGCTCTCCTAAGGTCGCAGGCCCTGCCTCCTCTGGCTAATGCTGTCTGTAAGGGGTCAGGCCATTCTTCCTCACACAGACCAGCCCCAGGCAACTGTTAGTGGTGGGACGTGGGGGAGGGTCTCCCAGGGGTCTGTCCGCTGGCTCTGAGGGGCCCCTGTGCAGGCTGGGGGATGAGCAGCACTGGGCTCCTGGGTCCTGTCCTCATGGTTCTGCATCTGTCCTGCACCCCAGACCCATGTGCTTCGTGAAGCAGCTCGAGGTCCCTCCATATGGGAGCTACCGGCCCAGTGTGGCCCCTTCCACGCCCAGGGCCAACCTGGCGAAGGAGCTGGAGAAGTTCTCCAAGGTCACCTTTGACTACGCAAGTTTTGATGCTCAGGTTTTTGGCAAACGCATGCTTGCCCCAAAGATTCAGACCAGCGAAACCTCACCTAAAGCCTTTAAATGTAAGTTGGGGAGCATGGCTCCTGGGAGGTGTAGAGTGAGGAACAGTGGAGGGACCCTGGCCAGGAGGGCGTCTGCCCGGGGTCTGACGGGACGGACCCAGGGCTTAGCTGCCCCAGGGTCCACCCTCCTTGTTCACCATCAGGCTCACTATTCGTGAATCAAAACCAGGCCCTTTGTGGGGTGTGTGTCCAAAGGCTTGAGAATGATGTCGCTGCTGTGGTCACCCTGCCAGGTCCCCCTCTCCTGGCCACCTAGTTCCAGCCTGTTTATTCCTAGAGTGAGGCAGGGCGTGTGCGGGTGTGTGCACACGTGAGTGCGTGTATGTGTGCGCACATGTGTGGGTGCATTGGTGTGCGTGCATGTGTTTGTGTGTGTCCGGAGCGGGTCAGACACCTGCTGTGTTGAGCCTGGTACCTGACAGGAGCCATTTTCCTTCCTGCTGGGGGCAGCTTGGTGGATGCAAGGTGTTTGTGATAGTAAGCAATGAAGTTTCTGGGTATTTGTAGTAATAGACATGACCCTTCGGGAACACCCTTCCTGCCCTTTTGTCACTTATCACACTGCCTGCCAGCCCCTGAGCCCTGGAAGCGCGTGCGGAAGGGAAAGCGCCCACTGTCCCGGGCGGAACTGGCATCTGCTGGCGGGAATCGGCCCAGCCAGCAGTGACGGGTTTCCTACCCGTTAACCATAAAGACGCTGATCGAGACGACCGTGCTGGAGTATGGCACCTTGCCCACTCGCGAGGACTGGGCAGCCGGCCTTCCCGCCGGCACCCTGACCCCAGCGCCCACGCGCCCTGCAAGTCGGAAGTTGTGATCACTCAGAAATCTCAGACCTGAGAGCACAATGACTAGGAAAGAGACCATTTTATGCCTTATGTTTGTTTGAACATCAATGTGACTTACTAAAGCAGCGGCTATTATGGGGACACCAAAGTCAGCCTTTTGAGATGATTGACACAATTGTCCTACTTGGGTGGTATTCCAACAGTCATCCTGTTTGCAGAATTCTTTAGTCTTTTGATAACCATTCACCCATGGGCAACTTGTTTTTGTTTAAAATATCAGGGATGCTAGAATGTCTTTGGAGGGCTTTACTCTTTCTGCACACATTTTTCTCAGGCCAGACATAGCCTCCTCAGTCCCAAATAGGAGGACGAGTGGGAGCTGGGTGTGGGCACATGTGAGCAGCCTGTGCGGCCCTGCCCCCGACCCCTTCCCTGCAGCTCTGCCCGGTGCACCCCGCCCTCCCGTCCCGTGTGCCTTTGCGTGCCACCTGCTGTTCAAGCTGCACATCTGCGTGGTGTTGTTTGCTCTTTGCAGCCAAACCTTTCCCAAAGGCCTCCTCCCCCAGCGCAGCTCCTGCTCTCCCTCCTCTCCTGCAGGCTTCGACTACGCCCACGACGCCGAGGCCGCGCACATGGCCGCCACTGCCATCCTGAACCTTTCCACACGCTGCTGGGAGAGGCCCGAGAACCTCAGCACGAAGCCACAGGAAGCGCCCAGCAAGGTCGGCGCGTCCCCCGCAGGGCCCCTTCGGAGGCCGACATTGTTGGGAGGAGTTTGCAGTCGGGCCACAGGCCTGAGGGGGGCGTTCTCAGGACCACCCGTCCATCTGGGGAGGGTGCTGTTTTCTCCCTCTCCCTCTGCTGTGGCTCCTGATGAGCAGAGAGCTTGGATGGGTGCCTTCTGAGAGCTCTGTGTGCCGAGCCTAAAGAGGGACTACGTGGCTGTGCACATGTGTGTTCCAACGTGTCTCCTTGAGTCCGAGGGTCATGCACACACATGTTCCCTGTGTTTCCTGAGACTGAGGGTCACAGACACACACACACACACACACACACACACACACACACACACACACACACCCCTTGCCTCGTGTCTCCCTGAGACTAAAAAGTCACATACACATGTGTTCCCTCATATCTCCCTGAGACTATCATGCACACACATGTTCCCTCGTGTCTCCCTGAGACTGAGGGTCCTGCACATGTTTTCGTCTGACCATGCTCATGCCCTCAGGGCCGGGTTTGTGGTCCACGGGGACCGAAGGAGGGAGGTCGCAAGTCCTCCATCTGGGCCTGAGGCGCTTCTTCCCGTCTGGCTACTTCCTTCAGAGGGAAGCGGGTCTGGCGCTCTGCAGCGCCACATGCGGGACCTCGGGGCCCACGTGGGGGGCGTGGGGCCAGGATGCAGGTGCCCCTTTATGTTGTAGGCAGTGGCCATCGAGGTGGATGAGCATGGGACCCTGGACCTGAGTATGCGCAGGCACCGCAGGCGGGAGGGCGTGTTCCCCGGCAGTGGCGGCCCCGAGCCTGGGGTGAAGGCTCCCGAGGCCTCCCAGCGCCAGAGCAGCACCAGTGCCCCCGGAAGCTCCATGACGCCCCAGTCCAGCCAGGCCTCCCACCAGGATGAATGGGACCGGCCTCTGGACTACACCAAGCCCAGCCGCCAGCGAGAGGAGGAGCCCGAGGAGGTGGGTGCGTGGCCTGAGGGGTCCTGTCCCTTTGCACTCGGGTCTGCACCCTCGGGCGGGAGGACTCCGCCGCCGCTGGGGGCATTTCTGCCGGTGGCGTGCGGTGTCCGTGTCCCTCTGAGAGCGCAGTCTCCTTGCCTCTAAGACATGGTGGGACCTCGGAGGGTCCGGGGAAGAGGGGGCTTCTTTCAGTCCCCACAAGGGACGACTTGGGACTGGCTCTGAGCTCCTTGGTTTTGGGGGCTTCCCGCCAACCTGCTTCCCAAATAGGCACACCTGAACCCCAGCAGCAGCCCTGGGCCCTCCAGGCCACCTGGCTCCGTGGACAGAGGCAGGAGAGAACTCCTGGCCTCAGAGCCTCCGTGCTGGGCAGTGGCCTGGTCCCAAGACAGGCACCGCCTGGTAAAGAGCAAAAAGCTGGGTGCCTGTGCTGGGCTGTGGTCTGGGCGCCGCAGGCAGTCCCTGCCTAGCCACTCCACCCAGCTGAGATGCTGGCTGATTGAGGGCTTTTCCCGAAGAGCTGTGCGTCTTGAACAGCAAAGCCCAGCTCTGCGGGCGGCACCGCCCTGGCAGCTCTGCAGTGTGGGCAGGTCCCCTCACCCGCTTCTCCCCGCTAGCCCCCCTCCTCCCTGGAGGGCAGGGCAGGTCCCTGTGGAGGAGGAGGTGGCAGGGAGACCTCCCATCTGAGTACCTGTCACCTCCGTGATTCTGTCTTGCTGGTGAGCCAGGCTCCCTCTACATGTGTCATATGAGGCCCCAGACTGAGGTCACATGGCTGTGACTTGGTGTTTGGCACCGAGGAGGGGTGCCTCTGAGACTGAGCCCCAAAGAGGGAGGCTGGCCAAGACCCGCCCACCGCGAGCTGTGCTCCCGCTCTCTCCCTGTTTGGCAGAGCCCCGTCTGTAGTCAGGACTCTCCTGTGTGGGGGCTGCAGTGCAGGTGGGGGCCTCTGTGTCTGTGATCCTTGTTCCTGTCTTGCCCCCAGGCTTTATCTGCACCCCCTCCCGCAGCGACTTGTCTCCAGTGGCCCCCTTTGTCTCCTTCACTGGCCCTTTCCTCAACCCTCCTCAGGCTGATCCCCACCCCTGAGCGGCCCCCTTCTCTCCAAGCATCCTTGTCCCCTCCCAGGACTGACCATCATCTATGGCAGCGGTTCTCAATCTGTGGGTTGCGACCCCTTTGGGGGTCGAACGACCCTTTCACAGGGGTCGCCTAAGACCATCGGAAAACACATATTTCCGATGGTCTCAGGAACCGAGACACCGCTCCTCTATCCGTCTCCAGGCGGGTCCGCCCACATGCAGAGACGCCCACATATGAGTATCTGGCATATTAAAGAGTCGCGGCATTAGGGAGGTTGAGAACCACTGATCTATGGGGTGGCCCAGAGGCCCCGCCCCGAGGTTCCCACCACTGAAGCCTTTTCCCATGCTCTGCCTTGCAGCCGGCAGCCCCTCCAGGCAGAAGCCTCAGCTCAGCCCTGCCCCTTCCTCTCCCCAGCTGTCTCCCCCGGTCATGGGAGCCCTGTCCATGGGGCCACCCCTGGCAACACCTCCCGAGCCAGGCTTTCTCCATCCCCGCACCACGATCCTGGCTCCCAGCTCAGACACTCCTTCCAGGGCAGCCGCACTGTCCCGCACCCATGGCCTCCGGATGCTTCCTGCTCGGTGCTTCTGGGAGCCCTGTCCATGCTGAAGAGCAGATTTTTAAAAAATTAAATTTATTGGGGTGACATTGGCCAATAGCTTGCAACTCAATCAAGCGAATGAGTCAATGACGGTGACAAGACCTCGAGCAGTCCTTCTCCGGGCTGGTGCTCTAGGGCGTGTCCTCCTTTGACCCCAGAAGGCCTGTGAGGGGCTCCCCTGAGCTCCATTTCCAAAGGGGCACCTCAGCCCCAAGAGGCTGAACACTTGCAGAGACACAGAGCGAGGGCCAGTGCTGGGGGTGCGCTGCGAGGCTCTGTGACGCCTGCGTGGGCAGGCCTTAGGAAGTGCCAGCTTGGTGCAACATTGTGGAGGGTTGGGGGGGTGGCAGGAGATGGGGGGCCGAGGGCCAGCTGGCCGTGGGGCACGGCGATCATTCTGTTATGCTCTGCGTGTGGTTACTCCTGTGCCACCTCATCATCACAGCCTTTCCACCAAGACGATTTGGTGCCCAATGTGCCAGGCGCACCCTCCGAAGGGCTACTCTCAGTGGCGAGGACCGTGTTCAGGACGCGGCTCAGCAGCCGCTGGACAAGGCCACCCCATGCAGGGACGTGGAGGGTGTCAGGGTCTCCTGTTCCCAGGCAGCTCTGGCTGAGGTCGAGGGACGCCAGCCCTTTGGGGTGCTGTCTTCTGTGTCTGTTGGGGGTACTCTTCTCCCTTATCTAGAGGACAGGAGACTCCAGGACGCGCCTCTGTGGCCACTGCTCTGAAGGGTCCTCTCCCTCAGCCCTGGGCGGGCGCCCGGCCCGCCAGCGGTTAAAACCTCTCCCTGCTGGTTTTTTGCAGTCAGAGCCAGCAGCCCATTCTTTTGCTTCTTCTGAAGCAGATGACCAGGAAGTGTCCGAAGAGAATCTTGAAGAGCGGAAGTACCCCGGGGATGTCACCCTGACCAACTTTAAGCTGAAGTTTCTCTCCAAGGACATCAAGAAGGAGCTGCTCACGTAAGTCTCACCAGTCTGGAAAGGAGCACAGCTGGGCCGGGCCGGGCTGGGCTGGGAGGTTGGGCGGCTCTGTCCAGGGCCTTCCGCTGCCCTCTGTCTAGAGGGGGCTCGACCAGGCACCGGAGACAGTGTCCGTCATCGCCGCACTGCGCTGGGCTCTCACATGGTCCTAGAACACAATTGAGAATGAGAAAGAGCCCCTGTTCTACCCACGCAGCAGGCCGAGAGCTGAGGGAAGCGGCCTCCTGAGCACAGCCATCTGCCCGGCCGCGGCCAGGCCTGACCGTTGCCCTCAGCTCCGGAAGCTGACGGGCCTTTGAGCTGGTCCTCAGGGAACCAGGTGTCACCGGAGAGCAGGGAAGCTGCTGGGAGCTATTCATAGACAAACGCAACCCACACCTTCCGGTCGGCCCGTGAGAGCCAGCTCTCAGAGGAGCGGCGAGGCCCGCACCTGTACCAGGCGTCCAGCCGCACCTGTGCGGCTTGTGCCAGGGCTCCTCTTCTTGTCCTGAACCTCCTGCTCCCCAGGACGGCCAGCTCCGGGCTCTGGCTGGGGCCTTGTCCTCAGAGGAGGCCATGCTCTTCGGAAAGGATCTCCCTGTGTGTTCATGGGCACCCACACGTGTGCTTGAGACACCCTGACTTCAAGCAGAGCTTTGATTCGGTTCCCCTTTCCCTTCTGAGTTAAGTTCTGTGGGAGCTGCCGTCCGAGGCTGAGGCTGTGCTCTGAAGGCTGAGGAGGCGGCGTTGCCCTGGGGTGATGAGGAGGAGGTGCCACCGCCGTCCCTGCGCAGGCGGCCCCGCTCTCCTGACGCTCTTTTTCTTTGTCCAGCTGTCCCACCCCGGGCTGTGACGGCAGTGGCCACATCACCGGGAACTATGCCTCCCACCGCAGGTTCGTCCCCCGCTCGGGCCTGCCTGGCCGGGGTGCTGCGTGGTGGGTCTTCCTCCTCTCCTGCTCTGCTCCCCTCTTTGGCTTACCCCCCTCTCTTCTCTTTCAGCCTCTCTGGTTGCCCTCTTGCTGACAAGAGCCTCAGAAACCTCATGGCTGCCCATTCTGCTGACCTCAAGTATGTCTGCCCTCCTGGCCGCCCATCTCTTGGGTGGCTCCCTAGCTTTGCTGTCCCCTTCCATGAGGCTCCAGCCCAAATCGTAGGCTGCAGTCCCGGGCTGGCCCGCCTGCAGGAAGGGGCAGAGAGGCAAGGCTGTGGAGGAGCCGATTCCCGTGGCTGGGGTCGCTGTGCTTGTCTCCTGCTCTGAGGCTGCTGTCTGTCTGTCCCCACCAGCTGGGCTGCTGTAGGCTCCTGTGCTGCCCTTGGCCCTGCCGGCCTCTCTGAGGGCCCCTGGTGGCCTGGCCCGTTCTCTCCCCGTGCTGAGGGTCCTGACGAGGGCCTGCTCCCCTGCACTTGGGGTGGACCAGCCCAGAACTGGCCTCACTGCCGCCAGTCTGGCTGTGACTCAGCGTGCGGGCTGTGCTGCTCGTGCTAAAGGGAGTGCTGTTGCTGGTGAAAGAGAAGGCTCCTTGCCCCCCTTCTCTGCAGCCCTCCAGCTGCTGGCCTTGGCCCTGGTGCCCCAGATGTGCCTCTCCTCGCTCCTCCCTCTGTCTGCCGAGCCCCTCCTCTTTCTGCTTCTGCTCCTCCCTGCCCCTAATGCACTGCCGACGGCCTGCTCCATGCTCCCAGAGGCTCCCGGTCTGTGTCCTCTTGGGGCGCAGCGGGACTGTCCTTGCCTTTGTGTTCATGCCTTCTGTTGAGCTGTGACAGGCTGGTCCCGGCTGAGCCAAGACGGGGAATGAGGTGTCCCTCTGGCCCTCGGGTCATCCTCTGCGGCTGCTCCTCCCTCCAGGCCTCTGTGTTGGGAGGCCCTGGTCCAGACAAGTTTCCCTGGCCACTCCGCTCGGGGCCGGACGGAGCAGAGCCTGGCACTGAGCCGAGGAGCTGCTGTGCCAAGGCTTCCAGGCCCTGAGCTAGTTTAGAAACGGGCAGAAAGCCCCAGGTCCCCGAGTGCGCTGCCCTCACAAGGGGGAGCGCCTCCTTGTGCCTTGTTGCAAGGGGCTCTGTCCCCAGATGGCGCTGGGCCGGTTTGCCGCCAGGGGTCTTCCTGGGAGGGACAGCTGGGACACAGTGTTTCCTAAGGCTTAGCTCATCCCGACGCATGCCTGGGGTCCAGTCCTGGAAACCCAGCGGAACCACCCAGCCTCTCTTCTCTCCGCTGCTCCCATGCTCCTTTCTCCTGTTTCCTTTTCCAATTCGACGGCCTTTCTTACCTGGGATTGGTTTTCATGGATTTCCAGTCTGAGGGCCTGCGTGATTGAGCCATGGCCATGTGTGCTCAGGGCTGCGGGAGGGAAACACCAGAAATGAGGCTCTGAGAGTGCTGTTCCTTCTCAGACGAACAGCCTGTGAAGAGCTTTAACCCGGCCCTGGCTGGTCCTCAGTGGTTAGAGCATCGGCCTGCAGGATGAAGGGTCCCAGGTTCTATTCCCGGTCAAGGGCAAATATCTCGGTTGCAAGTTCCCCAGCCCTGGTGGGGCGGGAGGCAACCAACGGATGTGTCTCTGTCTCCCTCTCTCCATCCTCCCTTCCTTCCATTCTCTAGAAATCAATGGAAAAAATACCCTCCAGTGAGGATTGAAAAGATAACTTTAACCCAGAACATACTTAGAAGTAGCACCAGAAAGTCTTCCTTGTGTGAAACGAGCTCCCCCTCAGCCTCGGGAGGTCTGGGAGGCGGCAGGCCTGCTGTTCCAAAGCCTCTCCTCAGGGCCTCCCAGGGAGGCCTGCTTATCTGGCTGAGGGGTGGGCCAGGTCCCAGCACTTTCCCGGTGCCGGAGGCTCCCTGTCTCCTTCTCCCTCCCCTGATCAGTGGGCGGCCGGCGTGGCTGCTCCCAACCAGCCCTGTGGCAGGGATGGGGACAGACACCTATGCCAACCCCTTGCAGAGGAGACCTTTCGGTGGCCTCCCTAGCGACACCTGGGTGCAGTGAGTCTCGTACCATGTTTTCTGTGTTTTAATTAAATCCATTTGCTCTTCCTGTTCACGTGCCCTCGTGTGGTCAGGGGTGGGACTTGGCTGCTCAGCACCCTCTGTGTGGGGAGTTGGGGTACAAAGGTGTGATGGGGACTCTGCACAGGGTAGGGACAGGGATGGGACTCAGAGGGGAGACCCTGTGCACTGCCACGCCCCTCAGACACAGACACTTCCTCCTGCTCAGACAGCCCACTCACAAATCAGTGGTGGACGGTCCCTGCAGCTGGCCCTGTGGGTCCTCAGGGCCCGAGAGGGGCTGGTGCTGCAGGCTGCTCCAGCCACATGGACAGCACCCCCTCTTGGACTCGACTCTGGGAAAAGCTATTGAATTGGGTCTCAGCAAGGAGTGTAGGACAGTCTCACCTGCCTGGGGCAGGTGTGCCTCAGTGGGACCCCTGGGGTTGTTGGTCCCACCTCTACTGGGCCTGGCAGGCACCACCCCGTGTATGTGTTCCCGCCCTAGACTCAGGCCCCACTGGGGCTGTACCTTGCAGGGCCCTTCCCCACCATCCAGAGCTCATCAAGGCCTAGTACACTGTCCACCCCCGAGCCTGTGAGTCTCACTCGGGTGTGGAGGCTGACGAGAAGCAGAGGCCTGAGCAGTGCCTCCTCCCTCCACGCTGCACTGGCCTCGGGGAGCACTGGCCTCCAGGGAGCACTTGCCTCTGGGGAGCACTGGCCTCCGGGGGCACTGCCTCTGGGGAGCACTTGCCTCTGGGGGGCACTGCCTCTGGGGAGCACTTGCCTCTGGGGAGCACTTGCCTCTGGGGAGCACTGGCCTCCGGGGAGCACTGGCCTCCGGGGAGCACTGCAGGCCCCCCATTTGAGGAAGAGGCAGCAGGATGTCACAGGCTGTGGCCTCAGCACCAAGAGTCACGTGAGGGGCTCCCCCATGGGCCCGAAGGACCAGAGCGGCTGGCGCCTGGGCCTCAGGCAGTGCAGGGACAGGGGGCAGCGAGGGTGCTGCGCTGCGGGCGGGGGAGGGTGACAGCTGCCTGGATGGTGGAGGGTGGCTCCTGTTAAGATGCAAAAGCCTCCTTGTCCCAGACATGGCGGGTTGAAATGTGACCACATATGACTGGAACAGAGACCATCATAACCTCAATGGGGTGTGAGTTACCCCACAGCCTGGTTGGGGGGTGATTTGTCTGGTTGGTCAACTGCCACGCCAGGGAGGCATTTGATGTGTGGCCTGATGTGGCAGCGATGAGGAGGGGCCCCAGAAAGTCCCGAGGGCAGGAGAGGCCAGAGGAGGCTGGGCATTGAGCCCCATGCTGTGTGCCCACCTCAAGGATTCCTATGGGGACAGGCAGTGCTGCCTGCTGGGTTCTGGGAGGTGCTCCTGTAGCTGTGGGGCATCTGCTGGCTGCGCCAGCTTCCTGTCCTGCCCCCAGTGCCAGACACTGTGTGTGCCGGTGGGGGACACTGAGGGAGGGGTCGGGCAGGCAAAGACCTGTGTCCTGCCCCAGTGTGCTAGTCCCCAGGCCCCTCGGGCCACGTGGGCGCCATGGCTCTGTGTGGGAGGGTGAAGGTGTGAGTAACGGCTCCCTCATGCCACACCACGGGCCTGCCGGTCCCCATGGCCCCCGGCCAGGGTGCACCCTCACGGGGACACCTGCAGAGTCAGGCCAGCAGCCGCGGCAGCGACAGTGACAGGAATACTTGCGTTGCTCAGAGATCATTTGGGGAACATCATTTAAGGAAGCCCACGCTCGTGCACTAAAGTGGAATTTCTACGGCCTCTGTGCTACGGCCGCCCAGCATTTTGTGTGGGCAGAGCTGGGCTGTGTGTGTCGTGCTCCTCTTTTCTCTGGTGCCAGCCCGCCCCGCGCTGGGTGAGCACGCTGGGTCCTGGGGACGGTGTGGGTGGCTTCCCCTTTAGGGAAGCCCTCTCCTTCCCAGTGACACCATGGAGACCAGGTGCTAGGTGCTAGGCTTGCCTCCCTGACCATCCGTGTAGAGTGAAGGCCGGTGTGTGTTCTGGAACCTTCTATCGCAGCCCCAAACCCTGCACCAGGCCAGGCTCGGAGCTCAGCATCCCTGCTGTGGGGGTGTGCTCTCCTCTTGGCCTTTCTGGGACTCCGTGGAGGTCTCACTGGCAAAGCAGTGGAGGCCGGAGGCCCGGTGGAAGGCTGGCCAGGGTGGGCACCACCGACTGCGAGGCCCCCTGGGGTGGGCGTCTTCACCGGCTCTGTCCCAGCTCCCTTGTCCCATTTGCTTTGCAGGTGCCCCACGCCCGGCTGTGATGGCTCTGGCCACATCACGGGGAACTACGCTTCGCACCGCAGGTGAGCCTGCGCGCCCAGGGGTGCCGGGGGGGGGGGGCTCTTTCTCAGGTGAAGGTGTAAAGGTCCAAGTAAGACGTCAGTGTTGCTGGCAGCCAGGCTGAGCTGCCTCTGCACCAGAGCTGGGCTCTTGGGGGCGCACCCTGTCGGGGTCTTCCAGGGCTGCAGGCCCTGGGGTGAGGTGCTGCTGCTCTGGGGCCACAGTTGTATTTTTCCTCTTTTGAAACCAGCTTGTCAGGCTGCCCTCGTGCCAAGAAGAGCGGCGCCAAGGTGACGCCGACCAAGGACGACAAGGAGGACCCCGAGCTGATGAAGTAAGTCAGGGCCTTGCCCGGCAGAATTGGGGCTTGCCTGTAGCTTCTCGATCCCTTTCCATTAACATGGCCCGTCAGTGACAGCACCTGCTCGTACAGATGTTCTCGCCCCAGGTATGTGGACGCCTATGAAGGCGTGAGCCCTGCGCATTGTATCGGGGCACGCAGGCCCCAGCCATGGGCCGAGAGGCACAGGGCCCTGCTACCCAGGTACCGGAGGCCAACTGGGCACAGGGCTGAGGTGTGGAGCAGCCCCTGGGGCACTCGTGGGCGCTGGCTCGGTCCGTCTGTGGGAAAGGGCAGGTGCAGGGGTTGAGGAGGAGGCTGTGTTAAGAAAGATGGCAGATCTTGCAGTCGGTCGTGAGTGTGGGGCTCCCAGACCTGTGTGCTCACACACCTTTGCGGGAGCCGGGGGAGACCCTTGGAGGTTCACCCTGGACTGGGGCCTCCACATGGCTGTGGGAGCAGGGGCGGCAGTGAGCGCACTGTGCTGTCCTTGCAGACAATTCAAACCAGTACCAGGGCGTGCAGGCTCCCTGGGAACCGGGCTCCTCTTCCCAATGTGCTGTGACCTTTGTTTAAACAAAACAAAACAAACAAGATTTCTGCAGCCAGCTGAGAAGGTGACTTTCAGAAACAGCTCAGCCTCTACGGGAGGGGCGAGCTCCTCGGGCTCCCAGGCAAGGGGCCTGCAGGCTGCCCTGCTGCGGGACGGGGTTTTGTGACATGCCCTCCCTGAGCCTCTGGACAGGCTGGCGAGGAGAGGGCTCCCGTTTTGGCCCCTGTGTCTGCTCTGCTTGAGATTAAGTCCTGTCAGCCCTTTGTGGTGAATCCCTGTGGCCACAGCTGGGTAACTGGCCATCCAAGTCTGTGGAGGCTCCTGGGGTCGGGAGCTGGATGCCCTCTGTCCTCACTACAGTGGCATCTGGGATCCCGGTGGCTCATCACTCCTGCTCCCAGCACAGGCTGCCCGGGGAGCGCAGAAGCCACGCGAGTCGGCACTCCACGCACGTGTTAACAATGTCACCTGACGGCTCTGACGATCTGGGCGCTGGATGGATGAGAAGAAAGTGCTCACTATGCCCTCAGTTCTAGGGACACAGCATAGCCCCTGCAGGCAGCTGCACAGAGAGCGAAGGAGACTCCAGGCCCCCCGCTCACTCGGCCTTTTGATCTTGTCATGTCGGGGCTTCATGGGCACCTGGCCCAGGCCTCCTGCCAGATGCCCTCAGCTGGGAGGTGTCAGGTTTGGGGGATGGGTATAAAGCGGAACCTCCCCAACCCCCTGTGAGCCCCTGGCAGTGTGTCTGCTCTGAACTATGGGCTGAGGTGACCTTGGATGGGGTCAGTGGACACCCCACAGGCCCGAGGTCCATGTGGGTGGGATGACTAAGGAAATGGGAGCTGGCAGAAGGGGACAAATAAGGCTGGAAAGTGTCTGCGGTGGCTGCTCCGACCGAGGCCGGGGTGTTGGTGCTAGGATCCCAGATGGCCTTGTCACTGGGCAGTGCACACCCCCGCACCCCACTCCGGTGCTGCAGGAGCCCTGGGACGGCCCAGCCCTGCCACGGGCTTCCTGCCCTGGCTTCTCTGAGCCCAGGAACCTCTCTGTAACCTGGGTGGTGTGTCCCCTCCTGGGCCCTGTGCGCGGGCGGGTCTGCAGCACAAAGGCAGTGGTGACCAGCATCATGTTAAAGGAGTCTTGCTTGCTGGTGGGAGAAGATGAGGAACTTGCAGATAGAGGAGCTTGTCCTCCGTCCCCTGTTGGCCCAAAAGCCCGGACCCGTCGGTGCTCAGAAGGAACAGCTGTGAGCTGCCGGGCCAGGTCCCTCCCCATGAGGCCACCCAGAGCTCTTGGCCTCGACCTGCTGTGTGTGACTGCGTGGTCCTGACAGCAGGGTGCAGGGCAGTCACTCTGAGCCCCCCTCAGGTCATCTCACCTGTCCCTGGGGCGCTGTGATTTCTGTAGGGACCCCTTCCTCTCCTGAACAACCTGAACAAAGGGGAGGCCAGCCTCAGGCTGGGTCACTCTGGGGTGTCTGAGCCTGTTTCCCATGTGAGCTGTGGCCTCCATCCATCCTTCCAGACACACATTTCAGATGTGGCAAAGCTGGGACACCCACAGGCATCATGCCATGACCAGCCTCATTATGGGTGCTGGGGGGTGGTAGGGCTCAGGGTACCCTTCTGACCTCTGTGACTCCTAGGCCACCCAGGCCTGTGCTTGGTGCAGGCTCCCAGCCAGTGGTCTCTGGGTGGTCCCAGCGGGCACTTCATCACTGGCATGGTACAAGGCGGCATTGGCAGCAGGTCTACTAGTAGGGTGGACCCAGAGACCTCCGCGAGCCACCTCGGGGCCAGGGCGTCATGTTAAAGTCTGCTGGGGACCCTCTGGCCACGCAGGGGGCAGAGACCAAGGCTGGAGAGGGGACGTGATTCCTGTGGCTGTCACCGCCCTGGGGCTGCGGCCATGGCAGGGCCCGTGTGGGAGGGTCTCTGGGCTCTGCCCCTGGCACCCCTTGCTCCCCTCTGAAATGTCTGTGCCAGGTGTCCAGTTCCAGGCTGTGTGGGGCTTGGCCACGTCAGCGGCAAGTACGCCTCCCACCGAAGCGCATCGGGCTGCCCGCTGGCAGCCCGCCGGCAGAAGGAGGGCTCCCTCAATGGCCCCTCGTTCTGGAAGTCGCCGAGGAACGAGGGACCCACGTGCCCCACTCCGGGCTGCGACGGCTCCGGCCACGCCAACGGCGGCTTCCTCACCCACCGGAGGTACCTGCTCCCTCTGTGCCCCTGGGGGGGGGCTCCTCACCCACTGGAGGTACCTGCTCCCTCTGTGCCCCTGGGGGGGCTCCTCACCCACCGGAGGTACCTGCTCCCTCTGTGCCCTGGGGGGCTCCTCACCCACCGGAGGTACCTGCTCCCTCTGTGCCCTGGGGGGGGGCTCCTCACCCACCGGAGGTACCTGCTCCCTCTGTGCCCCGGGGGGGCTCCTCACCCACCGGAGGTACCTGCTCCCTCTGTGCCCTGGGGGGCTCCTCACCCACCGGAGGTACCTGCTCCCTCTGTGCCCTGGGGGGGGGCTCCTCACCCACCGGAGGTACCTGCTCCCTCTGTGCCCTGGGGGGCTCCTCACCCACAGGAGGTACCTGCTCCCTCTGTGCCCTGGGGGGGGGCTCCTCACCCACAGGAGGTACCTGCTCCCTCTGTGCCCGGGGGGGGGGCTCCTCACCCACAGGAGGTACCTGCTCCCTCTGTGCCCGGGGGGGGGGGGCTCCTCACCCACAGGAGGTACCTGCTCCCTCTGTGCCCCTGGGGGGGGGCTCCTCACCCACTGGAGGTACCTGCTCCCTCTGTGCCCGGGGGGGGGGCTCCCTCACCCACCGGAGGTACCTGCTCCCTCTGTGCCCTGGGGGGCTCCTCACCCACAGGAGGTACCTGCTCCCTCTGTGCCCCGGGGGGGGGCTCCTCACCCACAGGAGGTACCTGCTCCCTCTGTGCCCTGGGGGGCTCCTCACCCACCGGAGGTACCTGCTCCCTCTGTGCCCCTGGGGGGGGGCTCCTCACCCACAGGAGGTACCTGCTCCCTCTGTGCCCCTGGGGGGGGGCTCCTCACCCACAGGAGGTACCTGCTCCCTCTGTGCCCCTGGGGGGGGGCTCCTCACCCACAGGAGGTACCTGCTCCCTCTGTGCCCCTGGGGGGGGGCTCCTCACCCACTGGAGGTACCTGCTCCCTCTGTGCCCCTGGGGGGGGGCTCCTCACCCACTGGAGGTACCTGCTCCCTCTGTGCCCGGGGGGGGGGCTCCCTCACCCACCGGAGGTACCTGCTCCCTCTGTGCCCTGGGGGGCTCCTCACCCACAGGAGGTACCTGCTCCCTCTGTGCCCCGGGGGGGGGGCTCCTCACCCACAGGAGGTACCTGCTCCCTCTGTGCCCCTGGGGGGGGGCTCCTCACCCACAGGAGGTACCTGCTCCCTCTGTGCCCGGGGGGGGGGGGCTCCCTCACCCACAGGAGGTACCTGCTCCCTCTGTGCCCGGGGGGGGGGGCTCCCTCACCCACAGGAGGTACCTGCTCCCTCTGTGCCCGGGGGGGGGGCTCCTCACCCACTGGAGGTACCTGCTCCCTCTGTGCCCTGGGGGGGGGCTCCTCACCCACTGGAGGTACCTGCTCCCTCTGTGCCCTGGGGGGGGACTCCTCACCCACAGGAGGTACCTGCTCCCTCTGTGCCCTGGGGGGGGACTCCTCACCCACAGGAGGTACCTGCTCCCTCTGTGCCCGGGGGGGGGCTCCTCACCCACTGGAGGTACCTGCTCCCTCTGTGCCCTGGGGGGGGACTCCTCACCCACAGGAGGTACCTGCTCCCTCTGTGCCCTGGGGGGGGGCTCCTCACCCACAGGAGGTACCTGCTCCCTCTGTGCCCCTGGGGGGGGGCTCCTCACCCACAGGAGGTACCTGCTCCCTCTGTGCCCTGGGGGGGGGGGCTCCTCACCCACAGGAGGTACCTGCTCCCTCTGTGCCCTGGGGGGGGGACTCCTCACCCACAGGAGGTACCTGCTCCCTCTGTGCCCTGGGGGGGGGCTCCTCACCCACAGGAGGTACCTGCTCCCTCTGTGCCCTGGGGGGGGGGGCTCCTCACCCACAGGAGGTACCTGCTCCCTCTGTGCCCTGGGGGGGGGCTCCTCACCCACAGGAGGTACCTGCTCCCTCTGTGCCCTGGGGGGGGGGGCTCCTCACCCACAGGAGGTACCTGCTCCCTCTGTGCCCTGGGGGGGGGCTCCCTCACCCACTGGAGGTACCTGCTCCCTCTGTGCCCGGGGGGGGGGCTCCTCACCCACAGGAGGTACCTGCTCCCTCTGTGCCCGGGGGGCTCCTGGGGGCTCCTGGGGAGGCGAGAGGAAGCCTGTGGCCCAGGTGATGTGCCTGTGGCCTGTCACCTGAGGCGGCTGTCACTGCCTCTCTCCACGTGTCTGAGTCCCTCCTGAGTCCTGGCGGCCAGCGTCTTAGGAGCAGTGTTGGTTGCCGTGCTCCATGCCGTGCTTTCCTGCTGGGGCCTCTTTGAAGTTTGGGGCCGGCCTTGCCTGTCTTGCAAAGAGGCCTGGTGACAAGACCCCTCCTCACCCTGTCAGTGGTCCTGGGGGCTCCTCCCCTATCCCCCCCCCTGCCCCAGGGCGAGTGAAACTTTTTCGCCAGCCCGCTTCCTCTGTGCCAGGTGATGGCTGAGGCGCACAGAGCCACCACTGGGTCCTGTCTCCTTGTATTTGCCCTCGTCTATCCACCATGAGATCAATGAACTCACTCACTCCACAAGCCTCTCCTGGAGTCCACGGAGCACCAGGCTCTGGAGAGGCAGCAGAGATGAGATTGACAGCTGGCCCTCCTGGAGGCCACGTGGGCAGGGCGGGTGGGAAGATGGGCTGCAAACAAACACGTGAAACGCCCGGTGTGGTCAGAGGTGGTCCCCGCTGGGGAGGCGTAGCTGGGAGGGTGCAGAGGGAGGGAGCAGCTTCCCAGGACATCGGGGACACAAGTCTTCAGGGCAGTGACCAGAGTCCTAGACGAGGAGGGAGGGAGCTGGGGGACTGTCCCTGGGTGAGGGGGCAAAAGGTCATGAGCTAGAAAGTTCAATCCGGGACCCTCCCAGGCCACCAGCCGCGAGGACTTGGCTCTCACTGGGATGTGTGAGCTTCGGCTGGTTTTTGATGTGTGACTTTTGCTTCCAGCTTGTCCGGCTGTCCCAGAGCAACCTTTGCTGGAAAGAAGGGAAAACTCTCAGGGGATGATGTTCTCGGCACGAAGTTTAAGACGAGTGATGGTAAGGATGCCCCTCGGCAGCATCTGCGTGGACCTGGCACCGGGGTGAGCGAGCCTTCCTGTAGGGAGGGGTTAAGGGTGCAGAACCCATCATGGTGGAGACAGATCCCTTGACCTGAGCCAATGGGTCTCCGGACCTCGGCTTTCACCTAGGGTGGCCGTGCCTGGGCCCCCAGCACTGCAGCTCTGACCTGGGCGTCCGTGAGTCCTGGCAGCAGAGGGGCCTGCTGGCCGACCTGGGGGCTGTGCCCTGCAGGCGTGAGGAGCAGAGAACTCAGTCCCAGTGGAGCAGGGAGCTGAGAAAACTCAGTATCATCTGAAAACACTTCCATGTTATTCTTGGCAATTCATGCCTGTGACCCAGGGCCAGGAGGCAAACCACAGACACAGCCAGTGGCCGCAGACCAGCATTCCCAGCATGAAATGTGGGAGGTGAGCCACTCGCCAAGGGGTGCTCAGAAAGCAGGCCAGGTGCCTCTGCTCGGAAAGGGGCCCCAGTTCCATCCCGAGAGCAGACCTCTGCCACACCCCACCTCGCTGGCCTGGGTGTGAGGCGGAGAGCCACGACCAGGCTTTCTCTCTGGGGCAGTGCTGGAGAACGATGAGGAGATCAAGCAGCTGAACCAGGAGATTCGAGACCTGAATGAGTCCAACTCAGAGATGGAGGCCGCCATGGTGCAGCTGCAGTCTCAGGTGGGTGGCTCCGCCCACCTGCCCGCTGGCTCCCAATTCAACAAAGTCCTTTTGTCCTGGGTCCTTGGCTTCCTCTCTGAGGGGGGAAGAGCTGAGCCCACATCAAGGTCATTACGGGTCCGGGCAGATGAGCGCGGTGCTCATGGCCGCCTCTGGCCCACTCTGCTGTCGGTGTTGGGCCTCTGGCACTGGCGGTTGGTGGCCCGGCAGAGTCAGTGTCAGGAGGAGCACACCACAGTGTGGGTTTGAAGAGCGGGACAGAGCTGGTCCCAAGCCGCGTGGCCACACAGGCTGCGCGCACCTTCCTGTCCTCGTGGGGCTGATTCAGTGCAGTCAGCTCCACGGGTCGTCAGCGGAGCCTGTTTCTGAGAAAGCAGTGAGTGTGTGGCATTGCCGAGGACTGTACGTGTGTGTGCCGCATCCCTCGGACTTCCCCCAAATGAATGCTTGCGACCAGGAAAAAGCAGTAAAGATCTCATCTTGAAAAGGAGACCGTGGCCTGCCCTTGAGTGCTAAGTGGGGCTGGAACAGAGCTGAGCATACAGAGGTGGGGCCACACAGAGTAATGTCCCTGTGGCTGATGCGACAAAGGGACAAGGAGGGAACCAGGCCCTGCAGGACTTGAGGGCAGTGAGGACGGCACAGAAGATGGGGCTCCTGCCCTGAGGCCGCAATGGGACACATCTCACTGCTCCTTGTCACTCAGAGGCCTGTAAACACAGCGGCAGCCCCGAGGGCAGGGAGGGCTGTCACTGCCAGCGGCACCTTCCCCAGGGCCCTGGACGGTGGAAGCAGAGAGGGCATCAGGCCCTCTCTGGGCTCCAAGACACATCTTTGTGCCATGTCTGTCCCTCCCTGGTCCTTGCCTTCCCAAAGACCATGGGCCCTCTGGCGTCAGTAAGCAGCAGGTAGGGCCTCTAATTTCTCTTCATTTGCCAACACCCATCTTTTGTTGTTGTTGTTAATCCTCACCTGAGGATATTTTCCCATTGAGCTTGCCCAGGCTCCTTTCTCTCTTTTTAGGGGGTGTTGGGGAGGAGAGAAACATTGATGTGAGAGAGACACATTGATTGGTTGCTTCCCACACATCCCGACCAGGCCAGGGATCTAGCCTGCACCTGAGGTGCGTGCCCTTGACTGGGTCAAACCTGGGACCCTTCAGTCTGAGGACTGACACTCTATCCACTGAGGCAAACGGCCAGGGCGCCATGCCCACCTTTAGAAGTGTATTCAGCAGTCCTTTAGGGAGGACTCCCTTCCCCTCCAGGGAGTTGCTGGGTGGAGGCTGAGGCCCAGAGACAGCCGCCCAGACGCAGGATGCTCCCAGCCGTTGGCCACAGAGCCACCTGGCTGGAGGAAAACATCCACCCTCCCCCACCCCCTCACCCCGCTCCCGCGGTTCGTCACTGACACTGAACTTTCTGAGCCCAGGCTCCTGCAAAATGCAGTCAGGCAGGCCCACCTTCCTGTGCTGGCCATGCGCCCCTGCACGGCTGTGCGGGTGGCCTGAGCCGCCCAGAGCACACAGCACTGCCCATGGCCGCCAGCCCAGGCATCGCTGTCTTCTGGCATTCCACTGTAGAGCCCGGAGCCCCCCTGGGATTCCCCTCTGGTGTCCTGCTGGAAACCCCAGGGCCCTGTCAGGGTGCCTGGAGGAGCCATCGGCCACTCCCCTGGGCGATGGGCTTCTGGGGACAGTGGCTGCCCGCCCTCCCCAACCTCCCGCCTCCTCAGCTGCTTTAGACACATTGCTGGTCTTTGTGGGGTGGAAACCCAAAGGCAGCAGACACCCCGCTGGGTGCAGAACTCCCACCACCAACGAGGACTGTGAAGCTGCCCAGGATCGCTGGCCTGGGCTCCTTTCTTTCACCCCAAGGAAGACACCCACCAAGCCATGGCCCACATTGCCCCTGGCTAGTCACCGTGCGCCCTGCCACCAGGGCCCAGGGCGCTGCCAGCCCCTCCCTGTGGCAGGGACCCTCCCCCTGAGGCAGGAGATGGTCCCAGGAGGGCGTGAGGGACGGCTCCCGTCTCTGTCAGTGCAGATCTCCTCCATGGAGAAGAGCCTGCGGACCATCGAGCAGGAGAACAAGCTCATCGAGGAGCAGAACGAAGCCCTGTTTCTGGAGCTGTCGGGCCTGAGCCAGGCCCTCATCCAAAGTCTTGCCAACATCCGCCTTCCGCACATGGTGAGCGGCAGGCGGGCCTGGGGCGCACGGAGGGCTGCTGCCACATGGTTCCTGGCCTCCTGGGTGATGGAGTGGAGGGGCGGTCAGCGCTGGGCGGGTGGGGCCTCGTCCCCTGCGGCTCCACAGTCTTTGAAACCCGGGGCCGCCGCGGGCAGGGCTTGCTAGACTGGTTCTGTCCTCCAGGAGCCAATATGTGAGCAGAATTTCGACGCCTACGTGAGCACCCTCACCGACATGTGCTCCAGCCGGGAGAGCTACCAGAACCCCGAGCACAGGGCCCTCCTGGAGAGCATCAAGCAGGCCGTGAGGGGCATCCAGGTCTAGGCCCCCAGCTGGGCTCCGTGTTACCTCCCCCACACTGCCCTCCCGGAGGTTCCCAAGTCACAGTGACTTCTGGGGGGAGCCCGCCTCGCGGGTGATCAGAGGGGTGCCTGGAGGGCGGGCTCCCTCCGATGCTGGTCAGGCCGAGGCCGCAGCCTCCCTGAGCGAGGGCAGAGTGTGAAGTATTACAAAGGGATTTATTTTTGTTTTCTGAAAATAATCTGAGGAACAGCTCGAGGTCTCCCGTGGTTCTCAGGGAAGTTTTGGAGTTTGCAACCACGGTGTTCCCGTGTCTGTGGCGCCGGGGGTGGCCGTGGCCTGAGCCTGGGCCCAGCCGGCGCGGCTGCTCTGCGAGGCCAGTGTGGCGAGTGTGTTTTCTGTTTTCAGTTAATTCAGTTTTGTGTTAAGAATGGAACAGAGCACTGCTCCAGAGGGTAAGGTGGGAGCAGGCCTGCAGCCCACCGTCAGCTCCAGGTGTCTGACCGGGGCGCCCCTGCGAGTCAGCGCTGGCTCACCCAGAAAGCATCTTGCGCCGGGGTGCCGGTTGCCCAGCCCCACACAGCTCCCTCGTGGGCTGCAGCCCTGCACGGGGCTGACTCAGGGCTGGGTGACAGTGTCCGTGAGGTCAGGGGACACATTCTAATCGGAGACACCAAGGTTTCACTCCTTGTTAGATCTATTCAAGATGAGAAAAAAGGTAAATTTTAATCTAATGTGTTAAAAACACAATGTTCCTACATGTAAATAGAGTCCAAATCAGTTGTGACTGCAATTCCAAGTTAGTATTTACAAGTAGAGAAATTGCTCTTTCTGGAAGAAATTAAAAAAGTAGTTAGTTTAATTATTCTGTAAATTATTTAATTTTGTCAAGATGTAAGTATTTATATTCACAACCTCTTTTATGTTAACGTTTGCTATTTATTTGACATTTTTTATTTATTAATTTTATACTGTTTGAAGTAGCCCCCCCACATACCAGGATACCATGAGAGAGAAATCAAAGAAATCAAAGTGAAATTAACGATTTGACTATGAGATAGGCCACACATACAAAAAATCTTGCTATAACTTCTAGTTATAATTTTGATGCAATCAAGTTATTTTTAATATATTTTGTTATTTATTCTTTTAATAATAGAATTTTTAAAAAGTATTTTGTAACTGAGGAAGTTCGATGATTTGGGGAATGGCCCCCCTTGTCCAATGGAGAGAAAGGCTTGGTTCTTTTTATCCCTTTCGGTTCCTTTTGTTTCAGGCCCAGCAGCAGCTCTGTGTTTGTTGTTGATGTGTGTGTAGCGCAGCTGTGTGTCGTGCGGCGTCCGTGTGCAGATCGTGATGGCGAGTCCTGTCACTAGGGGTGCTGGCCGCGGCGCTGAGCAGTCGCCTGCCCACTGGCCCAGCTCCTCTGAGCTCATACTGTGACCCTCCTTCCTCAGGAAATGTGTGGAACCACAGCACAGCGCTCTCGGCGTGCTGGCGGCTGCTTTCCTAATAAAAGCCCCTCTGACTGTGATGGCGTGTGCGCGCTGCCTCTGTGCCTGCGCCCGTTACCTGTGTGGGGCAGCCCTTGCTCACCTTCCGGGGGAGTGGGGGTGGGGTGTGGACTTTCATCTCAGGCCTCTTCACTGCCACCCAGGGAACCCGCAACTTCCCGAGGTGTGAAGGTCTAAGGCACTGCACCCTGCCCTGCCCACATGACAGGCATGTGTAAACCAATGTTTTCTTGTAGGCTCAGGGAGCGGTCTTCCTGCTGAGGCTGTAACTGGGGGGTGTGCCTCGGGCCATCTCTCCTGGCCACAAGGAGAGAGCCTGCAGCAGGAGAGAGTTTGGACCTCTCAAGGGAGGCAGGGCTGAGAAGTGGGGAGAGAAGTGGAGGTGGGAGGAGGAAGGAGAGAGCTCTCTAAGGATCTTTTCAGAGCTCCTGGATCCAGCCATACCTGAAGGCTATATACCAGCCGTGGGCAAACTATGGCCTGCAGGCCGGATCCGGCCCGTTTGAAATGAATAAAACTAAAAAAAAAAAAGACCGTACCCTTTTATGTAATGACTAGAGGCCCGGTGCACAAAAATTTGTGCACTCGGGGGGGAGAGGGGGTCCCTCAGCTGGGCCTGTGCCCTCTCGCAGTCTGGGACCCCACGGGAGATAACGACCTGCTGGCTTAGGCCTGCTCCCGGGTGGCAGAGGGCAGGCCCAATCCCTAGGTGCAGCCCCTGGTTGGGCTCAGAGCAGGGCCGATTGGGGAGTTGGGGCGCCGCCCCCTTGTCATGCACAGAGCAGGGCGGATCCGGAGGTTGCGATGCCACCCTCAGTCACGCTCAGGGTAGGGCCGATTGGGGGGTTGGGGCACTGCCCCCTGTCACACTCAAGGCAGAGTCAATGGGGAGGTTGTGGCACCACCCCCTGTCACGCACAGAGCAGGGCCAATCAGGGGGTTGGGGCGCTGCCCCCTGTCATGCACAGAGCAGGGCCGATCAGGGGGTTGAGGAGCTCTCCCCTGTCACTCACAGAGTAGGGCCAATAGGGGAGTTGGCACACCGCCCCCTGTCACACACAGAGCAGGGCGGATCAGGGGGTTGGGGCGCCGCCCTCTATCACCCACAGAGCAGGGCCAATCAGGGGGTTGGGGCACCTTCACCTGTCACACAGAGCAGGGCCCATGGCGGGGGGGGGGGGTTGGCAGGGGGGTTGGGGTGCCACACCCTGTCACACACAGAGCAGGGCCGATCAGGGGGTTTGGGTGCTGCCCCCTGTCACGCTGATCCCAGTGCCGGGAGGCCTCTCGGCTCCACTGATCCCGGTGCCGGGAGGCATATTACCCTTTTACTATATAGCATAGAGGCCTGGTGCATGGGTGGGGGCCGGTGGTTTGCCCTGAAGGGTGTCCTGGATCAGGGTGGGGTCCCCACTGGGGTGCCTGGCCAGCCTGGGTGAGGGGATGATGGCTGTTTGTAGCTGGTCACACACCCTTCAGGGTGGGGGTCCCCACTGGGGTGCCTGGCCAGTCTGGGTGAGGGGCTGAGGGCTGTTTTCAGGCTGGGGGTGACTGAAGCTCCCAACCGCTTTTTTCCTTTTTTTTTTTTTATTTTTTTATTCTGGGCCAGCTTTAGTTTGAGGCTTGGCTCCAGCTCTTAGGCCTCTGCTGCTGAAAGTAGGTTTCTGGCCTTTGCTTACAATGTTGCGAATCTGCTGGCTGAAGTTGGGCGTATTTGTTACAATGTTTCTTAAACTGCCAGCTCAGAGGCAGCGGCAGGCGGGGAACGTTGGTTTCCTCCGTCACTGAGGCAAGCAAGCCTCATGTTAGTTTCAAGCTGCCTGGCTGCCGGCCGCCATCTTGGCTGACAGTTAATTTGCATATCTCGCTGATTAGCCAATGAAAAGGGTAGCGGTCGTACACCAATTACCATGTTTCTCTTTTATTAGTGTAGATGTTTACTTTGAATTTATATTATTTCAGACAAACACTCCATCCATGCTTTTGTTCCGGCCCTCCGGTCCAGTTTAAGAACCCATTGTGGCCCTCGAGTCAAAAAGTTTGCCCACCCCTGCTATATACCCTTGCAAATCCCACTTATATGAGGCAACAGAGTAACAGATTCCCTTTTTTTGGCTTAAGTCCCTGGCCTTGCAGGAGCACCTCACTGTCTCATGCTCCTGTGCAGGGGGGCGTTAGCTCCCCAGGGTTAGACTAGGTTAGGGGCACACTTTGACCTCCTTGGGAATGTGGCCCTGCAAGGTGACCTGGAGCTCCCGTTTACCATGTGAACAAAGGAAATGCTTTAGAAATCCAGGGTTTCATTTTCAAACCCTGTCTGAGCAAACAGTCCAGGGCACGTTGGTGTGTAGAGGCGCCAGCTGCTGCTGTAGGACAGAGGGCACATCACAAGCAAGGAGGCGTGTGGAGCCTGTGTCCTGGGGTCCCCTTTGCTGAAGCCCCACTGGGGACAGGGGTGCCTGTGGCCTGGACTATGCCCATGCCCATCGGCACACAGATGCTTGGATGTGAGCAAGACTGATGGTGGAATGTCCACTCTGCAGGCTGAGAGTTCGCTGGGGAGTGGGGGAGCAGGGAGTGGAGGTGCAGGGGGTGGGGGAGCAGGGGGTGGGGGAGCAGGGAGTGGGGGAGCAGGGAGTGGAGGTGCAGGGGGTGGGGGAGCAGGGAGTGGGGGAGCAGGGAGTGGGGGAGCAGGGAGTGGAGGTGCAGGGGGTGGGGGAGCAGGGAGTGGGGGTGCAGGGAGTGGGGGAGCAGGGAGTGGAGGTACAGGGGGTGGGGGAGCAGGGAGTGGAGGAGCAGGGAGTGGGGGAGCAGGGAGTGGGGGAGCAGGGAGTGGAGGTGCAGGGTTGCCCCCTTCTTGGAAGAGTTGGCCCAGGTAGATGCCATCGCCTGCCAGGATGCTCCGACCATCCCCAGGTAGGTGGCTCTGCTTAGAGACCCTCAGGACTCCTTGAGGCAAAGGCACATCCCCTAGAGCTCCTCTGGCCCCCCCTGCCTCTGGAGGCTCAGGCAGGCCCATAGGCAGCCGCAGGCCTGAGGGGTGGTGCAGCGATGGGTCAGGAGTGCTGGGTGAGGTCCCTCATGGGGGCTCTGGCTTCCGATGCAGAAGCACAGGGCACGGCTTTAGGCTGGATCTGGCCCATGTCCCACCCGAGAACCTTCTGCAGGTCAATTCCAACCTCTCTATAAAGGGGCCCCAGTACATGTTGCTGAAGGAGAGGGAGCCTAGACCCCAGCTCACTCACCCTGAGGACACCCTCGAACCCGCCCCCCTTCCCATCTGTACCAGCTGCCACTCCTGGTTCTGAGGTCTGCCCCTGGGGGGTGGCAGCCACCTGCTCTCTGCTCACAGCTGCCACGCAGGCCTGCCATAAGCACCCAGTCTTGCTGCCGCCCACCTGGCACCTGTAGAGCGCCTGCATCTGCTACCGCCACCTCCCAAGTGACATCTGCCACCAACAGCTTTAGTCGGAAGTTCTGGAGTCCACTCTTCCCAAACGGGTCCCACTCACACTCTTCCCTCTCCTCAGCCACAAGAGGCAGTGAAGAGTGGCTGGGGTCTGGCGAAGGGGAGGGGACCCTTAACCTTGGGACTACATCCTAATAAGTGCGGTGTCCTGTAGACAGACCTCTGGGCCTGGGTCTGGCGCCACTTCTTTGTAAGGACCCTGCATTAGTCAGGTTTCTCCAAGAAAATGGAACCAATAGGAGACCGATTAGATATATAATAGATTTAACGATTGCTGGGGCTGAGTCTGAACTCTGCAGCCAGGCCAGAGGCTGGAGGCCCAGGAGGCGTTAATGCTGTTGTTTCCCTCCTAGAGGCTGTCTGGGGGCTGAACTCATTCCTCTCTGGGGATCTCCGTCTTTGCTTTAGGGCCTCAACTGCGTGGACGAGGCCCACCCACATGATGGAGAAGACTGCTGTTCTTAAAGTTTACTGATTTACATGTTAATCACATGTGAAAAACACACAAAAACATCCAAAAGCCTTCACAGCAACATCTAGACTGATGTTTGACCAACCACCTGGGCACCATGGCCTAGCCAGGTGGACCCCCTCACCCCCCCACCCCCGCTCATGCATGGGAACATTTTGTTAAGGTGGTTTGTTTTAAGATAAGTTATTTTTATTTTGTGAGTCATTTTACATGTACAAATAAAAAGATTAGAGTTCACCAGTATTTTCAAATCAACATCAAACCCCAGTCGCCTGCGCAGCACACAGCAGAGAGGCCCTGACAGGACTGAGCTGAGTGCCTTAAAAAGGGGAAAGAATACTTTTTCCCTTTTCAGAGAACCTAGTTTGGATGTTCCCATCACCAAAGCTGTGCTGTGGCGACACCTTGTGGTGACGTTTGAATCTTGTTATCACTGTGGCCTCAAGCTGCTGAGGCGCAGGCCCTCCTGGCTCACTGCAGGCTAAGGCCGTCCACTGGGAGCCCCCGCCCCCCGCCCGCTTCCAGCCTAAGGGTGTTTCATGCATCTGCCGGGAGGATCTCACTCAGACCCAGGACACCAGGAGAGTGGGCACGAGGCCTTCCTCCCCGTGGAGCTGTCAGGAAGCGGGGCGGGCGGAGAGGGCGGCCTTAGCAGCGCTTCCTGGCTGACATGGGAGCGGGGGAGGACACCCCCCCCCCCAGGCCCCCTTTGTCTAGCTCCACTCCACCAGCTGGAGGAGCCCCCATCTGCAGCCCTGACTCAGCTTCCTGGTCACTGTCTGAGGTTTGGAAACGGAGCTGGAGGCTGCGAGCTGATAAAACACCGTGGTGACTGTAACTGCCAAGGCGGTCCTTGCCACAGTGAAGCGACAGCACTGTGACAAATAAAACAAGTGGTGTCTTCAGCCAGGACAGGCAGGCAAAGGAAAAACTACTGTACAGACATGTAACTCATACGTACCTTCCCCACGTGGCTGTCCTTCCTTTATCACATCATATTGTGTGAGTCTGCTTCTTCTAGCTTTTATTTTATCATTTCAAAGAAGTAATAGTCTAGCCCTGACTGGGTTAATCCATGGTTAGAGTGTCGTGTCGGCCCGCACATGGAAGGGGCTCAGTTCCGTTAGGGCACATTCAGTTGGTGTCTCTCTCACATTGATGCTTCTCTCTCTCTCTCCCTCTCCCACCCTCCCTTCTACTCTCTGAGAAAGCAATGAAAAAAAATCCTCAGGTGAAGATTAAAAAAGTAATAGTCTGTATTTTTGAGAGTAGTTTTAAGATTGCAGAAAAGTTGCAGTGATAGTAGTCCTATTTTTAGCAGCTTGCATTAGTGTGGTACATTGCTATAATTCATGTGCCAAGATTGATACATTATTAACTAAAGCCCATCTTTTTTTTTTATGGATCATGTTTGGTGTTGTATGTAAAATATCATTGCCACGCCCAAGGTCAGCTACATTCTCTTCTATGTTATTTTCTAGAACTTCCATGTGAACATTGTGAGGTTTGTGTCTAGACTCGTTTTTGCACGTGTGGATGTCCAGTTGTGCAAGTACCAATTGTTGAAGAGACTGTCCTTTCTCCATTGTGTTGTCTTTACCCCTTTGTCACTCATCAGTTAACTGTTTTTGTTGGGGTCTATTTCTGGGCTCTCTGTTCTGTTCTATTGATCTATGTGTCTGTGTTTTTCACCAATACCACACTGTCTTGATCACCATAATTTTACAGTAAGTCTTGAAGTTGGGTGTGTCAGTCTTCCAGCTTTGTTCTTCCTCAATGTTGTGTTGGCTACTGTGTTTTTTCCTCTCCACATTACTTCAGAATCATTCTGTTGATGTCCATAAAATAACTTGCTAGAATTTTGATTGGACTGCATTGAATCTACAGATGCAATTGGGAAGAACTGACATTTTAACTACATTGAGTCTTCCTATTCGTGGACATGGAATATCTGTGCATTTATTTAGATCTTTGATTTCTTTCATCAGGGTTTTGTAGTTTTTCTTATACAGATCTTGTACTTTGCTAGACTTATGCCTAAGTATTTCCTTTTTTGATGCTAATGTAAATGCTATTGTGTTTTTAACGTCAAATTCCAATTGTTCATTGCTGGCTTATGGTCATGCACCACATCGTTATGTTCTGTTCAGTGACGGACCACATGTGCAGCGTGGTCCCATAGACTAAAATGGAACTGAAACTCCTTGTCACCTAGTGATGTCGCAGCCTGTGACTTCAAAGGATTTGCCAAGGATGAGGAGGTCGCAAAAACCAGCAGCCTGTGGTTGAGATGGCCGGCACCTCCAAGCTGGGTGGAGGAGGGTGGCACGAGGAGTTCCAGGGACTGACGATTGAGGAGCTGTTGGACCTGGAACAGCAGGCAGAGCTGAAGAAGAGGCAAGAGAAAAGGAAACTGCAGGAGAAGAAAAAGAGGAACCACCAAGAAAACTCAGCGAAGGGCTTCGCAGAGCATTTGCAGACCTCAACCAGCTCCTTAACACACGGCCCCCCCTGAAAGGTTTCATTCACAGGGAGGGGTGCTCCTGTGCCTACAAGCAAGTCTATGATGGAAAAAAGAAACCAAGCCAACCACCATGGACAGATTTCTGAAGAGTGACCCTCAGGAAGAGCCCGGGGGTGCTCCAGCAGAAGGCGTGTTGTCACAGGAGAGGGCAGCTCACAGTGTTGTTGCCCCGAAGACTCAGAGGGACAGGACATGGAGTGGGGGCTGGTGACAGTGATGATCCTGACCCTGTGCAGGCCTCGGCTAATGTGTGTGTTTGTATATTAGTTTTTACCAAAAAAAAGTTTAAAATGAAGAAATAAATTAAAAATTTTAAAATAGAATAATATAAAGAATATTTTTGTACAGCTATATAATGTGTTTGTTTTAAGCTAAGTGTTATTATAAAAGAGTTAAAGAGTTTCTGAAGTAAAAAAGTTAAAGCTAAGGTTACTTTACGACTTAAGAATTAAAAAAAAATATGTTGACTGTAGCCTAAGTGCACAGCATTTATAAAGTGCCCAGGGGGATGCAGGCCTCACATCACCCCCACTCACCCCTGGCTCATCCAGAGCAACGTCTAGCCCTGCAAACTCCATTCCTGGCAAGTGCCCGGTACAGGTGCACCATTTTTATCTTTTATGCCGTATTTTTACTGTGCCTCTTCTATGTTTAGGCACATAAATATTTACCGTTGTGTTACGGTTGCCTAGAGCATTCAGTATGGTAACATGCTGTACAGGTTTAATGTCTGTGTCTACTAATGTTAAGATCTATGTCAGCTCTGGGTCACTTTCTTTTTTATAAAAAAAAAATATTTTTATTGATTTCAGAGAGGAAAAGAGAGGGAGAGAAAGAAACATCAATGATGAGAGAGAATCATTGATTGGCTGCCTCCTACATACCCCTTACTGGGGATCAAGCCCACATCCCGGGCATGTGCCCTTGACCAGAATCGAACTCGGGACCCTTTAGTCCGCAGGCCAACACTCTATCTACTGAGCCAAACCAGCTAGGGCTCTGGGTTACTTTCAACGGATTGATTTTTCTCCTCATTATTAGTTGTATTTCCTCCTTCTTTGTATGTTTGACAATTTTAGATTGGATGGCAGACACTGAATTTTATCTTGTTGAGTGCTGAAAATTTTGTATTTTTATATTAAATACTAGAGCTCCAGTGCATGAAATTCATGCACTGAGCGGGATGGGGGAGTCCTGCGCCCTCTTGCAGTCCCGGAGCCCTTGGGGGATGTCTGTCAGCTTAGTCAGATATCCTTAGTGCTCCGCTGTGCTTGCCAGCCGTGAGCCTGGTTTCTGGCTGAGCTGTGCTCCCCTTGTGGGAGCACACTGACCATAGGGGGCAGCTCCTGCGTTGAGCGTCTGCCCCCTGGTGGTCAGTGTGCATCACAGCGGCCCATAGCTCTGCCATTCAGTCGATTTGCATATTAACCTTTTATTATATAGGACCAGTGGCCCGGTGCACGAAATTTGTGCGGGGAGGGGGGCGCGTGGGGAAGGTGTCCCTCAGCCCGGCCTGCACCCTGTCCAATCTGGGACCCCTTGGGGGATGTCTGATGTCTAAACTGGTAGTCGGACATCCCTCTTGCAATCCGGGACTGCTGTATCCTAACCGCTCACCTGCCTGCCTGCCTGATCACCCCTAACCACTCTGCCTGCCAGCCTGATCACCCCCAACTGCCCCCCCACCAGCCTGCTCGCCCCCAACTGCCCCTCCGTCGGCCTGTTTGCCCCCAACTGCACGCCCCTGCTGGCCTTATCGCCCCCAACTGCCCCCTCTGTCAGCCTGCTCGCTGCCTACTGCCCCACACTGCTGGCCTGCTCGCCTCCAACTGGCCCCCCCTGCTCACCCCCTACTGCCCCCCCTGGCCTGCTTGGCCCCAACTGATACCCCCCTGCTGGCCTGCTTGCCCCCAACTTCCCCCACCGCCAGCCTGATCACCTCCAACTGCCCTCCCCTCCTGGCCTGATTGCCCCTAGCCCCATTCCTGGGTCGCTGGGGCAACCCAGAATAACCAGGCCTTCTCACCTGCTCTCTGGCCGGGTCTGTGGCTCCAGCTGGCACTGCTATCTTTGTCGCGTCAATTTGAATATTCCCTTCTTATTAGCTGTGGGTGCCGCCATCTTTATTGGAAGTGATGGTTAATTTGCATATTACTCTTTTATTAGATAGGATTGTTTAGCTTTGTTCTAGGACACAGTTACTAGGAACAGTTTGATCTCTCCAAAGCTTTCTTTGATTTGTTAGCTGGGGTCAGAAGCTAGTTACTCCCCACGGTTGAAGCAAGATCTTCTCTGTACTGGACACTAGGCTCCCAGTCTGCTGGTGGGTCAGGTACTGATCCCTACTTGGTGCAACTGTGGCCATTGTTACCTCTACTCATGGGAACCTGCAGATCTCTGAAACCTTCCTTAGGACCAGCCTGATTTGGGACTGCTAGCTGCCTTGGTCTCCCTGCATTCTCAGTTTTATTTCCTCAACTCCAGGCCCTGCTTGGACTCCCCTCTGCATTGTGGCCTGGAAACTGTGACAGCAGTAGGAAGAGGTGATTGTTAGGTTCGGTCCACTGGCTTCTGACCTCTCAGGAGTCATTGAGCTATTGCATAACTCGTAGCACCCTAAAAACTGCCGGTTCAGCCCTAACCGGTTTGGCTCAGTGGATGGAGTGTCGGCCTGTGGACTCAAGGGTGCCGGGTTCGATTCCAGTCAAGAGCATGTACCTTGGTTGCGGGCATATCCCCAGTAGGGGGTGTGCAGGAGGCAGCTGATCGATGTTTCTCTCTCACTGATGTTTCTGACTCTATCCCTCTCCCTTCCTCTCTGTAAAAAATCAATAAAATATATTTTAAACAACAACAACAACAACAACAACAACACCTGCCGGTTCACATATTGTGCCCATTTCTTGGTTGTCTCAGGCATCTTGGTCAGAGTTTTAGTTGCAGATGATAAAGTTCTGGAGATGACGGTGGTGATGGCTACACAACAATGTGAATGCACCTAATGCCACTGAACTGTACACTTATTAATGGTTAAAATGGTAAATTTATGTTTTCTACATATTTTCACAATTAAAAAACAACAACTAAAAAATGGGGTTACCTGAAGCAAAGGACGCCTTAGTGCTGTACTTTGAAGACAACACAACCCAGCATGATGTTGACTCACGTCCAGCAAAGGCATCTCAACAACGCGGGCGGGAGAGGGCTTACAGACAGCCCGTGCGGCCCTCTGCCAGGCCCCGCTCAGGCCGTCAGCTTCACCAGGGCAGCCCCCCACCCCGAGATGGACGAAGTGGACACGCCCTCCGTGTGGGAGGCACTCGCTCCCGCGCTCCAGCTGCTCGCCGCCTCAGGGCAGCTTTCAGTTCACACCGGCATGTCACTCCTTTTCATAATGATTCAAAAAGCTTCTCTTTGCCTGGTGGGACCCAAAGAAACCCGGCCAGTGGGCCCTCTAGCCCAAACTCCCCTCCCGTCACCGGAGACGGGAGTCCTGCAGGAGGCGCTCAGGCCCGGGTGGATGGAAGAGCCCCCAGCCTCTGCTCACGGCCGGCCTCCGCCTTCCTCTCCCTCGCACCGGCGGACTTGCACGGGGCTGCTGAGTCGCACCCCTACCTCCCAATCCTTTTTGTTTGCTGTCAATACCCAGGAACCGAGACGCTGTGACACGAGCGCTCACTGGTTCGGATGGGGACTAGGTGTCATCGCGGATGTCTTCCACTGTCCCTATGGACAGAACAGCGACTCGGCTGGAGCCCGGCGGCCTGCTCCAACCGCGGGGCTCCTCTGCTGGGGCGGGGAAAGGGGCGGTTCTGCCCGGCGCCGGTGAGGCGGGGTGGGCGGCCCGCTCTAGGCTGGATCCCTGGCCCCGCACATCCTGGCTTGAAGGTCCCTCCCGGGCCACCCGAGGTAGCCGCCGCCGCCAGTGGCTGTGCCTCACCTGCCCGCCGGTCGTGCTCACTGAGGGGCCCCGGCTCGCGGCGGGGCGCGGAAGGATTACCCGCCCCTCGCCCGGCCCCGCGGCCCGTGGCGCTCCGCTCCCCGCAGGGCGCCAGGACGGCCGGGGGACAGCCGGCTCCCCGGGGCCTCGCGTCAGTTAGCAGCCCGGACCTCGGGGACGGGGCCGATGGGGGGGCGGGGCGGGGCCGCCGCCCCGCCCTTTCCGGCGCCGGGCCGGGGCGCACGCGCAGTCGGGCCGTTGGCCGCGCAGGCGCCGTGGCCGGCGGGTGTTTACGGCGGCGGAGGTCGGCGGCCGCAGACGGGCTGCGGACGGGCGAGCGGCGCCCGAGGAGCCGTAGGTCGCGGGCCGGCCGGGCCCGGAGGTAGAGCCGCTGCCGTCGCTGCCCTGGGCCCTTCCCGACGGTCCACCTGTTCCCTCCCTGGTCCGCCCGGCCGGCCCCGGGGTCTCCCCGTCCGCACGGCCCCCTCCCCCCCAGCCCGTCGTCACAGCTTTGGTCGCAGCTGCCCCTAAGTTACGGGGGAAGCGTTCGCAGTTGGGGGTCGGGCAGGTCAGGCGTCTCTGCGGGTTGGAGCCGGAGGCCTCCGCCGGAGGGGCCCAGGGGTGCCAGGTGGCGGGGCGGCCCTCGTCGCTGGTGGCGCCGTCGCCACCGACCTTCTCGCCGAGGGAGCGGCAGGTGGAAGCGGGCGTCCCGGTGTCAGTCTGTCCTTCGGGGATTAATGCAGTCCGGTCCCCACGGGCCGCCGAGAACTCGTGGCCGAGCCTGGGGAGCCGCACACTCGGTGTGGCCCTGGGAGGCGGGGTCCGGCGGCTGGGACTCGGTCGGCACTCGGTGCCGGGTCCGCCCGCCTCGGGCCCAGGAGCGCGCGCTCGGCAGCCGGCGGCGCTGGGAAGGGAGGGCCGTCGCCGCTGCTTCCGTTCTTCGGGCAGGAGGTGCGGGCGGGCCCTTCCCCGCTCCTGGTCCGCCTGGATGACGTTGCCCACATTTTTCCTGAGTGATGTTCACGGTGGGACTTGGCCCTCACGTAGGGTCGACAAACACGAGGATGGACGGTGGCCTCACGTTCGCGGCTTCATGCCTGCGCCCCGCGCATCCGTCGGGAGAGCCCCTGCCGCGCGGGTTGGGGGAGCTCCCGAGAGGGAGGTGCGTTAGGCCGGGGGCTGCGAAGGACCGTCCAGCGCGGCGTCCGAGAAAGGGCAGCGTCCCTCTGCCGAGTCGGGTTTGAGTGAACGGACGGGACATCCAGGTTTGGAGGCTTGATGACTGATCGCATCGGGGTCAGCAATCAGCCGTGATGGTGTCCAGTGGGAAGGGAGCCTTAGGGTCCTGCAAAGTTAATATTTAGACCCTACAGATGGGCGCGTGCATCTCACCAGTGGCAGGGGGTAGGGTTTCCCCAGAGTTACTTAGTCTGTCATTTTGGACAAAGATTCTCCACATGTTATGTGTTAAAGGATGGTGCCCCTTTAAGAATTGTTAAAAGCTGCATTTGTTGTGGGTAAAAAACAGGCTTTTGACCGGACAGTCTTGGGTTTGAATTCCAAGCCTCTTACAAGTTGTGAAGCCAAAATGAGGTCGTGACTGGCAGGTGGTGCCTGAGAAAAGGTTGAAGCTGTACTTACTAAAAAACTCACTTTTGCGCCCTGGCTGGTGGGCTCAATGGTTAGAGTGTCGGCCGGAGCACCGAGGGGGTCTCGGCTTCAATACCTGGTCCCTGGCCCTGGTCGGGGTGCACGCGACATTGCTGTTTCTCTTTTTCATCCCCCCCCCCCAAAAGCAATGGGGAAAATTTCCTTGGGTGAGGATTAACCGACCAAATAAAAAAGTAGCCTTTGCATATGGAATAAATTCTCAGTGAGGCAAAGTTGGAGATAAGTGATAGTACTTAGTACAAGATAAAACCTACCGATATATAGTCTGTGTTTGCCTGGTGGGATGGAATGATGGTGTCGACATCATGGGTAGGCTCAGACCCATGGTGGGGTGTGTGTGGTTCTAGGCTTTTACCTAAACCCTGAAGCAGCCACACACAGCTCCACTTAACCAGTGACCCACATTTTAAGATGATTGTCCTAGACTAGGGGTGTAGACTTGAACCTCAAAACTAAGTGGCTTATCTGAGATTAAATTCGACCTCATTAGCACAGTATCCCACAAACTGGCCGTGGACCCACACTTCACCGGGGCTCTGAGGCAGCGCGGGGTGGAGGAAACGCTGGCCCCAGCGCTGTGTACAGTCTCCTCTTCAGCTCTGAACCCCAGTGAAGGCGAGCCGTCCCGCGGTGGCATGGAAGCGTGTGTACCGAGCCCAGGCTCTCACACGTTCGTGTTCTTGTCAGAAGATGGCGATTCGTCCATGTGCTGGTGTGTTTTCTTCCCTGGGTGACCCTCTCCCATCACCGCTGCCTTTGTGTGAGTGGAAGCGGGTGTGGAATCTCCCCGCCCAGTCCTCAGGATTCTCTTTCTGTTGAAAGCCAGAGGATTGTGAGGGCAAAGCAAGGAGACATTTTGTAATAACAAAATTATAATATGTTGTTATAGGAGTTGGCCTGATTCGGAAAAAGTTACATGGACAAAGTATAAAATTTGAGAAGATATCTTTTTTAGCTTTTGGAAGAGTAAGACCGCTACGAGCCTTTTCCCTAGTGATTGGATGAAGGCACGTTCGGCTATTAGTTGAGCCAGAGGGGAGCACAGGGTGTTACTGGTATTCTTGTTGTTAGTCCTCACCCAAGGATGTTTTCCCCTTGATTTTTAGAGAGAGGAGAAGAGAGGGAGGGAGAGAGAAACCTCAGTGTGAGAGAGACACATCCATTGGTTGCCTTCCACACATCCCAGCCAGGGCGAGTGATCAAGCCTGCAACGGAAGGTACGTGCTCTCTTGACCAGAATCGAACCCAAACCCTTCAGTCCTCAGGCCAGTGCTCTAACCACTGAGCAGCCGGCCATGCTTTCTTGATTTTCATGAAGGCGGATGGGAAGATGTAGCTTATACTGTGACAGAGCTGAAGGATGCAGAGCTAGACTTCAGAGCGCCGCAGGGGTTGGAGTAGCAGCTCCTCCTACCTGGAAACTAGATTTTGTGTTTGTTACAATATGTTCTGTTGGGGAAGAGAATTTTGTGGATGTTTTCAACTTAACTGTGTACGACAGAACATCCAGATGAGCAGACTGCCTGGATTGCGGGACGGGGCGTCTGCGTGTGTGAGGGGTGCAGAGGTGCCTGATAGCATGTAGGACACCATGCACAGTAGGATTTCAAATGACCAGTAAGTTTTAGTACTTGTTGTTTACCTGAATTTCAGTGCCTTTTTTTTTTTTTGCAAAAAAAGATCTGCAGCACTTGAAATATTCAAGGAAGAGTTGCTATTAGAATGAGTTTTTAGACTGTCTGCCCTCCTGTGGTATTACATTCAGTGATTTTGCCATGGGTGGGTGTATCTCTTTAAGGCGGATCTGTATTCAAGATAGAATTAATCCTAAAATTTTGACTTTGTGGATTGTTGATGAAAGTACAGTATGGGATTCACAGTTTAATTAAGGTTTAAAGTTAAATATGTCATAGGTATCTCAAGTTCAAATTAAAAAAATTTAATTCAGTTGATACTATAAGTTATAGACTTCCTTCTGGATGGGTACCACTGAGTTTATTTCCTTCTGAAGCTGGCATCCTTGCTGTGGGGCAGGCAGGGGTAGACAAAATATATTCCATCTGTATTTCAGAATTCAGATTTTGAAATTGGTATGTGTTTAGTACTTTCGTTGTTCTGGTTCTGCTCTTACCTTTAATGTAAATGGCTCTTTAAATTTTTCATTGCAGTGTTGCCCGAGTGTGATCTCAAAGATGGGAGGTGCGGTGAGTGCTGGTGAGGACAATGATGAGCTGATAGACAATTTGAAGGAAGCACAGTACATCCGGACCGAACTGGTGGAGCAGGCTTTCAGAGCGATTGACCGCGCAGATTATTATCTTGAAGAGTTTAAAGAAAATGCTTATAAAGACTTGGCATGGAAGCATGGAAACATCCACCTGTCAGCTCCGTGCATCTACTCAGAGGTGATGGAAGCCCTGGACCTGCAGCCGGGGCTCTCGTTCCTGAACCTGGGCAGTGGCACCGGCTACCTCAGCTCCATGGTGGGGCTCATTTTAGGTAATCGGGGGAGTTTGCAGGACCAAAGAGCTGCTGGCAGTGTCCTTTGAAGGGGTCTGTCTAATTGCCCTTGGCCTTCCCAGTGTTATCTGGTATCATTTACCAATAGTCGCTGGTGGGCTGGCTCCCGGTCCCTGTCCCCTGCCACGTGTGCCTCCAGCAGGTGTCAGCACACCCTCCTCCCCAGCAGTGGAGCCCCTGGACAGTGGCGTCAGTCTGGATCTTCCCTGATTTCCTGACTCGACCTCACCCAGCATGCCCTGCCACTTGCTCTAAACAGAGTAATTAACTTCAGAGTCCCCTGGGATTCAAAGTTCTCTCAAACGGTTTTGTTTGTTTTGTGATTTGAACACTGGAAGAATTAATGCCTGTAATGTTATTTTTAGATAAATTCCAGGATGAAAGGGATTTCACAAGTTAACTTACTTGAAGCCATTTAGTAACATATCCGATAACTGAGGATTCATTTAATTCCTATCTTGTGTAAAATTGGGGCGGGGGGGGGGGGGTTAGGGCAGGGGAAGGCATCTTAACAACTATCATGGCCTGAAGCTTTTCTGGAAAAATAAAATGTATCAATGCAGAGCAGGGAGCAGGTCCTGGGCAGCCTCACAAGATGGAGGAGGCCACTCTGTCCCGTCCGGAGGTTGACAGTGACTCTGGAGAAGAAAGATGTCAGTTGTGAGAGAATCCACATGGGGTGTCGGGAGGAGGAAAGGAGAGCGTGCAGTGTGGAGCCTGGAGAATTGGCACATGCACCTCCACTTCCTTGCAAGCACACCCAGAGGCGCCCACAGGACCCACACCCTCCAGAGAGGAGCACTGTGCCCTCCATCAGCACAGATGGTGCTGCCTGTTTCTGACCTGCATGGAAACAGATTCCCACACAGACTCACCTTAGCTGTTTGTGTCGATCGTTGTCACCCAGATGTCACCTGGAGGAAGGTTTCCATGCAGGGAGCACTGACAGCAGGAACAGCGTGATGTCTGTCACGGTTCCCTCTGATAGAATGTTTCACTGTGACTTGGAATGGCAGTTTCTTCAATGATGATTACAACCTGTTTTGTGAGGATTATTAGTGCCCACCTCTGAGTGTCTGGTGGGACCTTCTGTGGAAAACAGCCCTATATCAATGTGCAGACACGTTTCTTCAGTTATTGGCAAGACCTTGAACTATTGGTTTCAGACCTTGGCTTTTTTATATTTTCAAATAATTCTTTGGAAATTGGAGAGCAGGGAGGTTCAGGCTTTGGAAAGCTATGGAGTCAGTAACCACAAGTGAGTGAGTGTGATGTGAGCAGAGCCTGCCTTGCATGTAAAGATTAGCTCGAGGTGATGTGTTAAGTTTAGAAAACCTTGTGAATTTCTGTAATTGCTCGCACAAAGTAAGGAGAAATGCAGAGTAAGAGCTGTCGCTCCAGTTCTGAAAGTTTTCTGGCTCTGAACCCTTGCAGGTCCTTTTGGGGTAAACCATGGTGTGGAGCTTCATCCAGACGTGATTGAGTACGCAAAGCAGAAACTAGACTTCTTCATCAGGACCAGCGACAGCTTTGACAAGTAAGGTCAAGTCCTGTCCCTCGGTCAGGGTCTGGGTTGTAAGGTAAACTTGATGAGACGGGGGGAAGTCTATCCGCAGTGTCCTTGGACCAGCAGGCATGGCTGTGGTGTGGCAGGGGACCAGGATGTGTGGTCTAATTGTTTAAAAGTATATTGGGGCCCCGGCTGGAGTGGCTCAGTTGATTGGGCTGTCCTGTGCACTACAGGGTTGCTGGTTCGATTCCTAGTCAGGGCACAGGTGCTGGGGTTGTGGGCTCCATCCCTGGTGGAGGGTGTGCAGGAAGCAGCCGATGGACGTTCCACTCTCACATTGATGTTTCTCTCTCTTCCTTCCTCTCTCTCTCTCTCAAAAAAAATCTTAATATCGCTCTCTCTCTCTCTCTCTCTCTCTCTCTCTCTCTCTCTCTCACCCTGGCCGGGTAGCTCAGTTGGTAGTTGGTTAGAGCATCTTCCCAATATGCCAGGGTTACAGGTGGCAGGCTCGATCTCTGGTGAAGGCACAGACAAGAGTCAAGCGAATGTATAAATAAGTGGAACAACAAATCGATGTTTATCTCTGAAAATCAATAAAAAAAGTTTTAAAACATATATATTGGGGTTTTAAGGGCTTTAGATTTGTTCACTGTGCTACCTAGGTAAAGGTAGTTTTTCACCAATAAGAGAGAGAAATAGAATGTTCACTTTGCTCAGTTTTCATGTTTCTTATAGAGGTGTTTTATCACTGATGGTTTCTAAAACAGTGAATAGTATTTGTAACTAGTTCTTGCCATTTTTAAACAAGGCATGAATATTCTTATTTTAGGTATTAAAATTTTTAGAAAAACCAAATGTATTTTACTTATTCTCATTTCTGTTGTGTAGTGACTTTGAATAAAATAATTATAAATGCAGGGCAAAGATAGTGATGATTGGAGGTTGGATGATTTAAGCTTGGATCATGCTTATAATGTTCACTTTCATGATACTTTATTTGCAATTTCTAGGGTTTAGGTATTAATAGCACAATTCTTTTTGAAGTCTGCTTCCATGCCAGCTCAGTAAGCTGTGTCACATGGTGTAGGTTCTGAAATCAAAGTCTAACCTGTGCTTGGCATAGATTTATTATAGCCCTGTTACAAGTTACGGAGGTGTGGAATGAACACACGTCTTCCTTTCAGGTTTGACTTCTGTGAACCTTCCTTTGTTCCTGGCAATTGCCTGGAGCTTTCTCCCGACTGCTCTCAGTATGACCGGGTGTACTGCGGGGCAGGCGTGCAGAAGGAGCACGAGGACTACATGAAGAGTCTTCTCAAGGTGGGGGGCATCCTGGTCATGCCGCTGGAAGAGAAGGTCAGACCCCTTCCTAACTGACATCTTTGCACATGTAACTGTTTGGCAAGGTCTGTTGCAGGTAGTTGACACATATTCTTCCTTGTAACAGCTCTGTGGTCACAAATGAGATAGCAGGCAAGGACAGGTGTTGGGTTGAATAAGCATCTCTGAGCCTCCCTGTGCACTCCCACCCCCAGCTGTGCTGTGGTGCTTGTCCTGTTACTATAATTACTTATATAAAACCACTAGAGTAAGTCTATTCCGGCTGGTAGTCTCATTGTGAGACACTGTGTGATGGTGGTAGTTCACAGGAATCCCTTGCTTGGTGGGCATCTTGCCCAAGTCTGCTGTTTGGCCATGCATGTTTTAGTATGTTTTCAGTACTGTGTTTCAGTGGGAAAAATAGACATGCATTGGTCATTGGGAAGGATGATTCATTGTCACAAAGAACTAGGAAAAACAGAATGATAAAAATTATGAGATTGTCCATTTTTTAAAAAATTTTCTGTAATTGTTAAATGTTTGCATTTAACTCATTTTGTTTGATAAGTAATCATTCATTTTAGGAAATGAAGGAACACCAGGGACAACTGCTCACAATTCCCTCCCTGCTGGCTGAGTGTGGTCCTTGTACCTGTTTCTAGTTTGATGTCCTTTTTACAAAGGCGACAGCACATGTTTGAGAAGTTACACTGGGTTACTTAAAAGAGTTCGTGAATATAGTTTCAAGTCAGTCAGTGCTCACATCATCATTTTTAGTCCTGGCCTGGCAGCCACTGGTGTGTGGGCCTAGTTTATGATCCAGTTACTGTGATTGGACATGAGGCTGTGTGTTGTGACTCACTGTTATTTTACTGTTACATAAAGACTCAGTGAGTTACCCAAATTAAAAAACAATTACTCATAAATATTTCAGTATGTATCTGGGTAAGATAAGGGTTCTATTTTTCAAACATAGTCCTAAAACCATCATCAACCTAAAAAATAGCAATTTGTTTTTTTTAAAATGTGTTTTTATTGATTTCAGAGAGAGGCAGGGAGAGGGCGAGAGGGATAGAAACATCATTAATTAGAAAGAATCATTGAATGGCTGCTTCCCGCACACCCTCTCCTTCCCCAGGGAGAGTCAAGCCCACAACCTGGGCATGTGGCCTGACAGGGAATTGAACTGTGACCTCCGAGTTCATGGGTCAACGCTCAGTCACTGAGCACACCTGCTGGGCAATAGTAATTTCTTAATATCTTCAAATGTCAGCTAGCATTCCATTTTTCCTGATTGTCTCAAAGTTAGTTTGAGTTGTTTATGTGAATGCATGTCCATGTAAGATTTATGTGTTGAATCTGGTCGGAGTATCTCCTAAGTGCATTCATCCTTAGAGTCTTTCTTTTTCTTTGCCATTTAGTTTTGAAGCATTTAGGCCACTTGTCTGACAGAGCCCCCTGCAGCCTGGACTGTGGGGTTGCATGTCTCTGTGGGGCTCTTTCCCGTGTTCTTCCTCCTGTCCTTTCCTCCAGGAGATGGTGGTGGGTGTTGGCCCTCTGCCAGCGGTGTCAGTGTCACCTGTCTCTCAGGCAGAACGCCTGTCCCCGTCCGCCCAGTGTGATGTTTATCCACAACATGTGGCATCACCATGATCACCAACAATCTGATGTCTATAACTAGTTCAAGATTTTTGGGGTGGCCAAAACCGGGTTGGCTCAGTGGATAGAGCGTCGGCCTGCGGACTGAAGGGTCCCGGGTTCGATTCCGGTCAAGGGCATGTACCTTGGTTGCGGGCATATCTCCAGTGGGAGATGTGCAGGAGGCAGCTGATCGATGTTTCTCTCTCATCGATGTTTCTAACTCTCTATCTCTCTCCCTTCCTCTCTGTGAAAAATCAATAAAAATATATTTATAAAAAAAAAGATTTTTGGGGTGTGCTGGGGTCCAACCCCAGCAGGTCCAGGGGTCCCCAAAGGTGTGGACAGAGTCGGCGAAGACTATTCACCCTCTTCCTACGGTGGAGTCCTATCCATCCCGAGAGTGGGGCTTACCTAGGGGGCCCCTGTTCGGGCGCCAGATGCTGGGGTCCAACCCCAGCAGGTCCGGGGGTCCCCAAAGGTGTGGACGTAGTTGGCGAAGAAGGAATGACACGGAGACAGCGTTCAGTTGATCAGCAGCCTAGCCAGGATCTCTAGCCAGCCAGGATCTCCAGCGAAGTTCTGTTCCGGATCTCCAGCAAAGTTCTGGTTAGGATCTCTAGCCAGGTTCTCCAGGTTCTCCAGCCAGGTTCTGTAGCCATGTTCCCTCGCTAGGTTCTTCAGCCAGGTTCAGTCACCAGGTTCTAGTTAGGCTCTCTTGCCATGTTCTATCCAGGTTCTGTAGCCAGGTTCTGTCTCTAGGTTCTTCTCTAGGTTCTGAGGCCAGTTTCTGTCCAGGATCTTTTGCCATGTTCCGTCTCTAGGTTCTGTCTCTAGGTTCTGTGTCCAGTTTCTGTCCAGGATCTTTTGCCATGTTCTGTCTCTAGCTAAGTTCTTCTGTCTCTAGGTTCTGTGTAGGTTCTGTCTAGGTTCTGTGTCTAGGTTCTGTGTCCTGTTGTCTTGTTACATCTGTATTTATACCAGTTGATTCCAATCCTATCAATCTCTATTCCAAAGGTTAGGGTGTTTCTTATCTCCATTCCAGGGAGTAAAGATTATGTAGCTTAAGCATGATTGTTCCTAGTTAAAGTGATTAATTACCCGCCCGGCACTTAGTTAAGGGGTTTTATTCCCTCCCTAACTTCAGGGGAAAATCCCTACCTGGGGAAACAACCTTTCTCAGAGAGGAGACCTTGGTTAAAACACATAGTGCCAAGAAGGTGAGCAAACATATTAAGAACAGTATGCCATATATGCCAGGTGCCTTGAAACAGCAAGGATGGACGGCTCCCGGCAGGGGTGTGTGCTTTTTGCCATTTTATTCCACTGGAGACGTGCCAAGTAGGCCGTCCTGCCAGGTTGATCCTGCTGTTTTCACAGGTGACAGGACCAGGCCTCGTCTCTGCTCTTTATTCTCAGAATGCGGAGTGGGTCCTTCTTTACAGATGACTGTAGGACTCTTCATGGTTTTGTAGAAATACATAGGATTTTTGATTAGAATTGTGCTACAGCTGGATTAATTTGAGGGTGAGAGACATATTTTTAATATTCTGCTCATACAGAGCATGAAATAGGCATTTATAGTTTTAAGGGCTCACACATTTTTTTAATTGTATTTAAATATTTGATGTTCATTATAACTAGAAATTCTCCTTTTAAGAATGTCTTCCTTTGGGTAGTGGGCACACAGTGCAATACAGATCTTGTATCATAGAAACCCACACCTGAAACCTATATGTTCATGTTGACCAGTGTCACCCCAATCAATTTAATAAATATTTTTTTTTAAAAAAAGGAATGTAAGAAAAAAATAAATAAATAAAAATAAAAAAATAAAAAAAGGAATGTCTTTGCTAGTATACAAGAATGCAAGTAACTTGTTGATGTTCATCGAGTACATGGCTACTGAATTCTTTTATTTCTAAGATTCGTGGCATAGAATCTTAGTTTTTAGATGGTTTGCTGGTTTAGATATTTTTAGATTAGAGAGTATATAATCTTAGCAGGACAGAGCTGATCAGAAATAGTCCTGTGACCAGGTGTGTGTGGTGGCAGAACAGGCCCACAGAACACAGGATGGTGTGTTGTCTAATCGGTTCTGCTGCCCCTGGAATTGTGATTCACAGGAAAATGTGGTGAGACCTGCACGCAGTTAGCCACTGACTCCGGGGTCCTGGGCAGCATCACTGGGAAGCTCCTTGGACACTTCAGTGCGCATCTCCCAAGGGGACAGGAAGACTAGACTCCCAGCAAGGAGCTGTGCTCTGTGATTGCAGCTGTTGGGCGTGAGTCCCCACTTGCTGTAGGAGATCTGCCGGCCAGAGTGCGGTGTAGACCGTGTGTGTCTGATGACTGTCACTTCAGAGCCCCCACGTCCCCCAGCATTGAAAGTGGTCTCATCAGAACCCCACACTCCTTACTGGATTGTGTCCTCTTGTTGTCCTTTAACTTCTTCCTCTGTCATAGACGTTTCCTGTCAACAGGAGTTAGGGTGAGACGCTTGGCTGTGTTCCGACTAAATGTGTCCGCCGTTCATGTTGCGTCGCCCTCGGGTGTCACGAGTTGTGTATCTGTGGTTGTGGATGGTGTGGGAATGATCATATGTATTCTGACCTACCAGCAGTTAAATCTTGTTTTGTCTCTGGGATAGCTGACTAAGATAACTCGCACAGGACCTTCTGCGTGGGAAACCAAAAAGATCCTGGCTGTTTCCTTTGCTCCTCTGGTCCAGCCGCGCCGCTCAGAGTCGGGGAAATCAAGACTCGTCCAGTTACGTGAGTACAGAGACCCTAGCCATCATTTGGATGTTTTGAATTTCATTAGAAGGAACCTTTAATATTAAAGAGCATTTCCCACTCACTATAACCTTAAACTTTTCCAAGTGATTTTTAGGCATTTAAACAATTATACTCCATTTCCAGCTTATTGTACGTGATTTTAGCCTTGTTTTATGTCTACAGAGAACTGCTGATGGTGATGCCCTGGGAAGCAGAAGAGCCACATAGAAGGGGACTTAAACCCGCTCTGTGGAGAGTGTGTCCTGGCACCTCTGGCTGTGGGGCTCCTGCAGACACTGGTCCCTCTGCTCCCTGGTGGCTGCAGGGCCACGTGTCCGCCACTCGGCTCGGGTGGGCAGGGCCAGGTTTGCAGTGGAGCCTTCCTTGGCCAGGCCTGTGCCTCTCAATCTGTTAGGGTGCAGACCCAGCAAAGAGCTAAGCATTCAGCCAAATGTTTTATAATTTCAACAGAGATTTACACAGCAAGGAGGATTGCAAGTGTCTTTATTTAAAATAAAACTATTCAGCATGCACTCTTTCTGATCATTTAGAAAATTTGGAAAATGAAATACTATATAGGAAGAAAAAAAAATCACCCTTAATTTCAACACCCAAAGATAACTCATACTTGTTGGTGAGTTCCTTCCAGAATCATCCTTTAATATATGAGAAGAGTCACTTACCAATGTGATGTTCTTCCTGGTCTCTGCTAAGTGCAGGTCACATGACATCAACATGGTCGGTGAAGTGTGAGGAACCGGGGTAAGGAGCAGCCATAGAATGTGCAGAGGGACTGAGAGGGCTAGGTGTGTAGAGAGAGAGGGTATTTGTGCTTGGTCCTTGAGGCTGAAAGGAGCTACCTACGGAGAGAAGAGGGAGGAAGGGATCCAAGGCCGTGACTGTGACGTGCGCGTCCCCAGGTGCTTAGCGGAGGCAAGTGGGGACCCTGATGGGATGCAGGTTAGCCTGCAGTTTATCACACGGGCTGTGCAGAGGTCCCGCGGGTTCAGGTAAGAGGTGGTGTGTCTCACTCAGGACCATCCTCTGCCAGGCGGGGGGTGTGCAGTTGTGTCCATGTTCCGTGAAAATCCCAGAGGGTAACTGAGCCGATGCTGCCCATGGCAGTGTGTTGGAGGTGAGGGGACAGTCGGGGGTCGAGGAGGCTTGGTCGGGCCTGGCTGACGGGTAGAGGGCACCCTGATATGTGGGTTTTGAGCCCATGTTTCCAAGTGAATATTGGATGATAAATAATCATGTAATGCTGTTTAGGGCTCATGAAGGGAACAGCAGTCCACTTGTTTATAACTTGGTCTTTGTTGACCAATAGTCACACTGATGGAGACAGGGCCTAGTGCGGTCCTGTAGGTGCCGACAGGGTCAGCCGTCAGAGTGGATGGGCCAAGGACAGCACAGGCAGGAGCCAGTTAGGAGGCGATTGGGATTTCCCAGGCTAGAGAGGAAGATGGATGGTAAACACTGGCCTGAGAGGGAAGGGCTGGGGCAGGCCAACGGGCCTCTCCGAGGAAGGAGGCCAGAGACCGTTGTAGACTCGGGTGTGTGGTCAGCCCTGGGAGCTGCTGCCGGTTTCTGTTAATTGAAGCCACAGACTAGATGTCAAATCAGGGAGAGGAGAAAGGGCCAAGTCAGAACCTTGGGAAGCAGCATTTGGGCTGGGCGGAGGAGAAGCCAGGGAGAGGTTCGGCCTGACACCAGCCCGCGAGCAGGTTACCTCCCCACGTGGCCCACGTGCCAGCGCTGTCTGTGGGAAGTCTGGTGGCCTGTGAAGGACTCCTTTCAACTGCCTTAGGAGCAGCAGCTAACGGCAGGGTGAGCCCCAGCGCCCTTCCTGGAGGAGGAGGACAGTTGAGCAGAGAGGAGAGTTGGTGCTGACAATGGGGTCACAGGAACTTTCAGGGTCCCTGGGTTCTGTGGGCACTTGCTGAGGTTCTGCGAGGCTCCCCAACGGTGGGTGGCGATTTTTTGGAGAACTCAGGTACTGGAGGGGAAAGTGATGCTGGTTTTGAATTTACTGTATTGAAGCACTTGACCCCTTGGGCACAGAGCCTGAATTGAACAGAGCCTCAGTGACCAAGTTTTCCTTTTCTTGTCTTGTAGAGTTTTTGTTCTTAAAAATGTTGTGGTTCTACTTTTCTCTACTATAATAGCAACAACAAAAAAGTATTCAGTTTATAAATCACAGTGAAAACATTAAAGTAGGTGGGCGAGTGCTGGATGGCACTGGATGAGAGAGCCCATGGGCAGACACATAGGGACCAGGGGACCAGAGGGCCGTCCGGGCGGGGCTGGGGAAGACGCAGAGCAGCCGGGCTTTCTCCTGCCGGTCTCCACCAGCAGGTGGCGCCCTCCTTTGTCTATGTGCAGGTTATGTGTTTAAAGTATTTCCTGAAAAGAGCTCATGTTCTTTGCTTTGTCCACATGCAGTTTCCAGGTGGTTAGGCCTGTGTTGTCATCACAGACACTGACTCATGTCCTTTGCGCTGCAGCCCCCCTGGCGGTCCGGAGCCTCCAGGACTTGGCTCGCATTGCCATCCGGGGTGCCATTAAGAAGGTCATTCACCAGGAAGCAGTGAGCAGAAATGGGGACGGACTGAAGGCCACTCCCAGGTTCAAGCGAAGGAGAGTGCGTCGACGTCGAATGGAAACCATTGTCTTCTTAGACAAAGAGGTCTTTGCCAGTCGGATTTCCAACCCGTCTGAGGACAACGGCTGTGAAGGTGTAGGAGAGGAGCAGCGGGAAGAAGAGGAGCAGAGCCCGGCCGAGGTGAAGCCAGAGCCCCCTGTGAACTCCCTGCGGGAGAAGGTCCTGAGCCTGCCCCTGCCGGACCCCCTGAAGTGCTACCTGCTCTACCACAGGGACAAGTAGCGCGCGGGCCGAGGCTGTGGCCGGCGGAGTGTGCCCTGTCTGCACGGCTCTTCCAGTTGGATCTTGATTATCTTGTAGAATTTTCATTAAATGGTAGATTTCTTTAAATATAATCTGACAAACGTAAGTGCATGGGAGAATGTTTTCTTGAAAGGGACAGAGTCTCCCGGAGAAAGGGCTCCCCCCAGCTGGTGGGAGGCACAGGGAGGCATGTCTGCACAAGCGGTGAGACCGAAGGGGCCCGTGCTGTGCTGTGTGTGGAGCGGGAAGGCACACCTTTGGAAGTGTGGGGGACTTCTGAGTGTGACACACCTCTGTCCACATTTGAATTTGACGTTATCAACCTCTTAATTCGTGGTCCTGACTTTCACTAAACCTAGCTCTCCATTCTTGACAAACCCTCCCTTATTGTAAGTAATTGAAGGAACTCTTATGGGAGTTGTCAGTTGGTGGGTTTTTTAAAATTGTGCTAGAGGAGGAGGAATAAAAGCATCAAACTTCCAGATATCTTTTAGGAGTTCCAAAAGAATTCCAAGGAATTTTTTCCTGACACCTTTCCTTACCTTTAGAATAATGTCACCCTGGCCAGGTAGTTCAGTTGGTTGGAGCATCGTCTAGAAGATACACCAAGGTTTCGGGTTCAATCCCTTGTCAGGGCACATATAAGAATCAGCCACTGGATGCTTAAAAAAGTGGAGCAACAATAAATCAGTGTTTCTCTTTCCCTTCCCCTCTACGATTAATCAGTCAATCAATCAAAAAATAAAAGATCCATTGTCTAGTAATCCCTGAGAGAATATCCTGAAGAATGAAGCGCATGTCGTATATAGGTAATAAACAACATAACTTTTACCCGGACAAAGGGGATCTTGGTGATTCTTGCTAGAGGTGGCCTCTGGGGACCGAGGCCCTTGGGCTGCGGGAGGGGCAGAGATGGACTGGCAGACTGGCCGCCTGCCTGCGCTTTTCGCTTTTCTGAGCTTCCGCTGGTATTTCTCTGTAATCACATTCGAGTACTGACTCAGATTTTATCTTTTGTAATTCTGGAGAAAAAAGATTTGTTAGTTTTGTAATTTTTCTTAAGAACAAATATATGTATTTTGCTAGCTCCATTACACTAGAGCAGTTACACTCTCGGGGAACCGACCTCGGGGCCTTGTGTGGCGGGAGCTTTTGTCTAATCAGGTTCTGGGTCCGGAAGGAAGGGTCCTGTGGGTCTGGTGGCAGAATGTTTTGAAGTTACAGCGCTTATTCCAAAACACTGGTTCTTTCCCATTTTTTTTTTTTTTTACCCAAATAAAAGAATAGTATTAAATGTTAACAGTAAACCCAGTAAACAGAGTGCTGATGTTGGTCAGTCACCCAGAATTGAGGGTTAATTTTATTGCTTCACATCTTGGGTATTGCTGAGGTTTAGTGTCTCTGGTTTCAACCAGTTAATTGAGTCCTGGTTATTTTTTCACCTTTTTGCTGTTTTTAGTAGCTGAATCCTTTCTGTCACAGGGTGCTGTGAGCATGCCTGGCTGGGAAACTGCTGTGTCCTGGGCTTGTGCATTGAAGCTGTTGGGAAGAAGCACTTCATGGCTTGGTGTCCTGCCTGGGACTCGGCCACTCTGAGAGCAGGGCAGAGCGCTCCTGCTGACACTGCAGTGCGACAGGGTCTCGATCCACAGAGGCCTCCAAGTCGTGGACATTTTTGGACATGATCTTAAATGTGATAGCTGTGAAATCTGTTCTACTATGCGTTCCCCTGTGATTGTATATGGATTTCATTTCTTTTAAACCACGTTGCCTTATAAAAGGCAATACAGAGGCGTGTGCCTCAGTTGTGGCTTCTCCAGCCCTGGTCGTGGTATGTGTGGGAGGCAGCCAATCAGCGTCCCTTGTGTTAATGTTTCTTCCTCTGCCCCTCCTCCCTCCCTTTTACTCTCTAAAATCAATGGAAAAAACATCAAAAGGGGAGGATTAAAAAAAAAAGGCCATGCATAACACATGTTTTTCTTATGTATGTGTTAAACCTTGCCTAACAGTTTTATTTTACATGTTGTCAGTTGTGATTTTTAAACCAGAATTTGGTTAAAAAATATGATGCTGTAATATATATGAACTAGCTTGGTGTTTATCTTGTAAACATGACGGAGAGTTGCGAGTGGGCCTCCCGTGGGCCCCGTTGCTGGTGCAGTGAGAGTAGCCGGCGACCACGCGGGCTGTGCTGCCTGCAAGCCCGTGCGGAAACCACCCTCTAGACAAGGTGGGCTTCCGCGGAGTCGTCTGTACTTTTATATGTGACTTTTGTCTTAGAAGTAGGCGAGCCATAGAGATGTACAAAACAAAGATCAAGTTTATAACATTAAACGTGTAATGTAAAAATCAACTGTGTGTATGAAAGTGCTTTAGCCAGTCTGGAGCTTTCAGGGGATTAATTTAAGAAATTTGAAACTGATTTAAAAGCTGATATACCTGAATAAATACAAGATATCAATAAAGGCAGTTAAGACATTTTAGCCTTCTTAGCATTGCTTCTGTTTCTTGTCTGGGATAGATATTCTTGCCTACATTCCAACCTCCCCCCCCCCCCCCCCCAATCTTAAAAAAGATATATTTTTTCTTTCTTACAGTGTGTTTTCTTTCATACTTTATTACTTAATTCTGGGACATGAAGAGTGTCAGTGGTTAGATTTTTGGCACAATTTTTCCATGACCTGAAATACGGAAAGAAAATCGGGTACTACTGGTAGCTATACATTTTACCAGCAGCAAAGGGTGAGGGTTTAGGGTTTAGGGTTGGTTTGGGTCAGGGCCAGGGTTTAGGTTTGGGGTTTATGGTTAGGGTCAGGGGTAGCATCCAGGGTCAGAGGGTTAGGGTCAGGACTTCAATTTTTGAGGTGCTATTGCAAAAAAATTTTTCATTTCAAATTCCAGTTTTTCCTGTACATTTTAGTCCATCTGGGCTGGTATAACAAAACACCATTTTGGTATTTTGGGGTGGCTTCTAAAGTTGTTATTCACATTCTGGAGGCTAAAAGTCTGAGATCAGGGTGCCGAGCTGGTAGGGGAGGGCCTCTCTCCAGACCCTGGGGTCCAGGCTCACCCTCGCAGGGAGGAAGGAAGGGGCTGGGTCTCTGACAGCGAGGACCCTCATGCGGACTCCACCATCATGGCCTGAGGCCCATTCCTAACACCGTCACCCAGGCTTTAGGTCCTTGTGACGGGATCTTGCCTGAGGTGGGTCCAGCCATGCTGTTGGCCCAGAGGTGCGCCCACACGAGGCTTATCTGCAGGAGTGTCCGGCAGCACGGGCAGCTGCAGCCGCCAGAGTCTTGGCTGATCAGCAACAGGGATGTGTTTCTCCCCAGCTGGAGGTGGGAAGGCCAGGATCAAGGCGCCAGGTGAGTCTGTGTCTGATTGCAGCTTGACCCTTCCCCTCCACCCCACATGACAGAAGGGCAGTGGAGTTGTTGTCCCATAAAGTTAGGGGAGACTTGGAGAAAAAAAATTGTTTGGAAAACAGCTGTGGTTGCTCTGTGTGGTGATGGGTGGGAGGGATGAAAGGTCAGGGCCATGCACACCCCTGACCTCAGGTTCTGTCCTAGAACCTGGGGCAGAGCAAGCGCCTTCTGAAAAGAATTCACAATGATGGACTTGGGAAATGTTTAGGAATGTGTTTGAAACACTTGGAATACATGTTCCTAGAACCTTAATATCTGTAGGGTAGTGTTGAAACACTGAGAATGTGCGATCAAAGAGATGTGAAAGGAGTAGGGTAGTGTTTAAAATACTAATAACGTTTAAAGAGCTGGAATATATGTAAAAATGAGGTTTAAACACTTGGAGTTCACATTTAAGGAGCTTGAAGAACGGGACAAAAGTGTATAAAACACTTGTAATTCACAATGATAGCCAAGGGAAATGGTTAGGAATGTGTTTGCAATGCTTGAAATACATGTAAATAGAGCTTTAATATCCGTAGGGCAGTGTTGAAACACTGAGAATTTGTGTTCAAGGAGCTGTGAAATGACTGATACTGTTTATGTTCATAACTCAAGCTGAATGAGTTGGCGTTTTCAGAACAAAGTGTTTTAAAAACTTAAGAATTCATGTTTACAGAGCTCAGAAAAATGTCTGAAAGTGTTTAAAACTCTTAAAATTCACAATAATGGACCGGGGAAATGTTTCAGAATGTGTTTGAAACACTTGGAATACATGAAAATAGATCCTTAATATCTGTAGGGCAGTGTTGAAACATTGGGAATTTGTCTTCAAAGAGGGGTGAAATGTCTAGGATAGTGTTTATATTCATAATTCAGGCTCAATGAGTTGGCGTCTTTGAAAGAATGTGGTTAAAAACTTAAAAATTCATGTTTAAAGAGCTCAGAAAACTGAAAAGTGTTTAAAACTCTTAGATTTCATAATGATAGACATGGGAAATGTTTAGGGAACGGTTTGAAACACTTGGGATACATGTAAATAGAGCCTTAATATCTGTAGGTCAGTGTTGAAACAATGAGAATTCGTTTTCAAAGAGCTGGGAAAGGACTAGGATAGTGTTTACATTCAAATTCTGGCTCAATGAGTTAGCGTTTTTGGAAGAATATGGTTAAAAATTGAAAAATTCATGTTTAAAAAGTTCAGAGAACTGTCCAAAAGTGTTTAAAACACTAAGAATTTGCATCAAAAATCTGTGAAATGACTAGGATAGTGTTTACCTTCATAATTCCGGCAAAATGAGTTGGCCTTTCTGGAAGAATGTGGTATAAAAACTTAAAAATTCATGTATATAAAGCCCAGAAAACGGTAAGATTGTGTGTAAAACAGAATTCACAATGATGGACGCGGGAAATGATTAGGAATGTGTTTGAAACACCTGGAATACATGATCCTAGAACCTAAATATTGGTAGGGCAGTGTTGATACCCTGAGAATTTGCGCTGAAAGTGCCTTAAAATGGGTTGGATAGTGTTTAAAATTCTAATAATTCATGTTTAAAGAGCTGGTATATATGTAAAAACACGATTTAAATACTTGGAATTCACAAGGAGCTTGAATTACAAGACAAAAGTGTATAAAACACTTGTAATTCACAATGATAGCTTAGGGAAATGTTTAGGAATGTGTTTGCAGTACTTGTAATGTAAGTAAATAGAGCCTTAATATCTGTAGGGCAGTGTTGAAACACTGAGAATTTGCGTTCAAAGGATAGTGTTTACTTTCATAATTCTGTCCGAATGAGTTGGCCTTTTTGGAAGAATGTAGTTTAAAAACTCAAAAATTCATGTTTATAGAGCTCAGAAAACTGTCCAAAAGTGTTTAAAACTCCTAGAATTCACAATGATAGACCAGGGAAATGTTCAGGAAAGTGATTGAAACAATTGGAATACATGTAAATAGAACCTTAACCCTTTTCAGTCCAACCTCGAGGCTGACTCGACAGACCAGGTGCTAGGAGCAGGTCCAATGTCGAGCAATAAGAACATTAAAAAGTTCAACATTCAATCCCGTCAATTAATTTGGACCAGACTGTTTGAATTCCAAAAATAACATTGGATGGCAAAGGGTTAATATCTGTACAACAGTGTTGAAACACGTTGAATTTGTGTTCAAAGAGGTGTGAAATGACTAGGATAGTGTTTACATTTATAATTCACGCTCAATGAGTTGGGGTTTTTGGAATGAAGTGTTTTAAACACTTAAGAATTCATGTTTATAGAGCTCAGATAACTGTCCAGAAGTATTAAAACTCTTAGAATTCACAATGATAGACCAGGGAAATGTTTAGAAAAGTGATTGAAAGACTTATAATACATGTAAATAGCGCCTAAGTATCTGTAGGGCAGTATTGAAACACTGAGAATTCGTGTTCAAAGAGCTGAGAAATGACTAGGATATTGTTTACATTTATAATTCAGGTCAATGAGTTGGCGTTTTTGGAATAAAGTGGTTTAAACACTTAAGAATTCGTGTTTATAGAGCTCAGAGAACTGTCCAAAAGTGGTTAAAACCCTTAGAATTCACAATGATAGACCATGGAAATGGCTAGGAATGTGTATGAAACACTTGGAATACATGTAAATAGAGCCTTAATATCTGTAGGGCAGTGTTGAACCACTAAGTATTAGCATTCAAACAGCTGTGAAATGGTAGGATAGTGTTTACATTCATAATTACGGCTAAATGAGTTGGTGTTTTTGGAAGAATTTCTTTTAAAACTTAAAAATTCATATTTTCAAACCCAGAAAACTGTAAGGAAGTGTTTAAAACAGAATTCACGATGATAGACCAGGGAAATGGTTAGGAATAAATATGAAATTTTTGGAATATATCTAAATAGGCCTTAATATCTGTAGGGCAGTGTTGAAACTCTAAAAATTCTTTAGACGGCCCATGTGAGGCTGAGACGGCCCCAGTGAGGCTGGGACAGCCCTGATGAGGCTGAGATGGCCCCGGTGAGGTTGAGACGGCTCCAGTGAGGTCGAAATGGCCCCGGTGAGGTTGAATCGGACCTGGTGAGGCTGAAATGGCCCTGGTGAGGTTGAGACGGCCCCGGTGAGCTTGCAACGGCCCCAGTGGGGTTGAAACAGCCCTGGTGAGGTTGAAACAGCTCCCGTGAGGTTGAGGCGGCCCCTGTGAGGCTGAAACGGCCCCCGTGAGGTGGGGATGGCCCCTGTGAGACTGAGACAGCCCCTGGGAAGCTGAGAAAAATACCACATGATCTCACTCATTTATGGATAATAAGACACATTATAGACTGATGAACAAAAAAGGATACAGAGGCAAAGCAGCATTGAGCAGAATGTCAAACTACATTGGGAACCCTGGGGAGGGTTGGGGGGAGTAGGAGATCAACCGAAGGACTTATATGCATGCATATGAGAATAACCAATGGACACAAGACACTGGGGGGTGGGGGAAGCCGGGGGAATGTCAAGGGGGAGAAAAAAGGAGACGTGTAATACTCTTTGTAATACTTTAAGAAAAAAAAGAAACTCTAAAAATTCATGCACAATGAGCTGTAAAATGACTAGTATACTGTTTACATTTATAATTCAGGCTCAATGAGTTGGCGCTTTTGGAAGAAAGTGGTTTAAACCTTTAAGAATTTGTGTTTATAGAACTCAGAAAACTGACCGAAAGTGGTTAAAACCCTTAGAATTAACAATGATAGACCAGGGAAATGGTTAAGAATGTGTATGAAACACTTAGAGTACGTGTAAATAGAGCCTTAATATCTGTAGGGCAGTGTTAAATCACTGAGAATTAGGGTTCAAACAGCTGTGAAATGGGTAGAATAGTGTTTACATTCAGAATCTGGCTCAATGAGTTAACATTTTTGGAAGAATTTGTTTTAAAACTTAAAAATTCTGCTGGGGTCCAACCCCAGCAGGTCCAGGGGTCCCCAAAGGTGTGGACGGAGTCGGCAAAGAAGGAATGACATGGAAACAGCGTTCAGTTGATCAGCAGCCTAGCCAGGATCTCCAGCCAAGTTCTGGTTAGGATCTCCAGCCAAGTTCTGGTTCGGTTCTCTCACTAGGTTCTCCAGCCAGGTTCTGTCGCCAGGTTCTGTAGCCAGGTTCTGTCCAGGATCATTTGCCATGTTCTCTCGCTAGGTTCTGTGTCTAGGTTCTGTGTCCTGTTGTCTTGTTACATCTGTATTTATACCAGTTGATTCCAATCCTATCAATCTCTATTCCAAAGGTTAGGGCATTTCTTATCTCCATTCCAGGGAGTAAAGATTATGTAGCTTAAGCGTGATTGTTCATAGTTAAAGTGATTAACTACCCGCCTGGCACTTAGTTAAGCGGTTTTATTCCCTCCCTAACTTCAGGGGGAAATCCCTACCTGGGGAAACAACCTTTCTCGGAGAGGTGACCTTGGTTAAAACACGTAGTGCCAAGAAGGTGAGCAAACATATTAAGAACAGTATGCCATATACGCCAGGTCCCTTGAAACATATGCTGTGCAGATGTTTCTTCCGTGCAGCGACTGTGTCAAACAGCAAGGATGGACTGGCTCCCGGCAAAATTCATGTTTCAAAGCTCCGAAAAATGTTAAGGAAGTGTTTAAAACAGAATTCACAATGAGAGACAAGAGGAACATTTAGGAAAGTGATTGAAACACATGTAATACATGTAAGTAGAGGCTTAATATCTGTAGGGCAGTGTTAAATCACTGAGAATTCACTTTCAATCAGCCGTAAAATTAGTAGGATAGTGTTTAAATTTATAATCCAGGCTCAATGAGTTGGCGTTTTTGGAAGAATGTAGTTAAAACCCTTAAGAATACATGTTTATAGAGCTCAGAAAAATGTCTGAAAGTGGTTAACACTCTTAGAATTTACAATGATAGACCTGGGAAATGATTAGGAATGTGTATGAAACACTGGGAATACATGTAAACAGAGCCTTAATATCTTAAGGGCAGTGTTAAATCACTGAGAATTACCATTGAAACAGCAATGAAATGAGGCAGATAGTGTTCACATTCGTAAATCCTGCTCAATGAATTGGCATTTTTGGAAGAATGGGGTTTAAAAACTTAAAATTCATTTTATGCACTCAGGAAACTATCCAAAAGTGATTAAAACTCTTAGAATTCACGATGATAGACCCTGGAATTGTGTAGGAATGTATATGAAACATGAGAAATATATGTAAATAGAGCCTTAATGTCTGTAGGGCACTGTTAAAAACAGAAAACTAACTTTTCAACAGCTGTGAAATGACAAGTATACCGGTTACAATTATATTTCCGGTTCAGTGAGTTGGCGTTCTTTAAGGAAAGTGGTTAAAACCCTTAAGAATTCAAGTCTATAGATCTCAGAACACTATGTGAATGAGGGTAAAACTCTTAGAATTCAAAATGATAGACCCTGGAATTGTATAGTAATGCATTTGTATGATAGGAATACATGTAAATACAGCCTTAATGTCTGTATTTCATTATTCAAACTCTGAAAATTCATATTAAAACAGCTGTGAAATGATGGGAATACTGTTTACATTTATATTTCCAGTTCAATGAGTAGGCGTTTTTTAAGAAGAGTTGTTAAAATCATTAAGAATTCAAGTCTATAGAGCTCAAAACACTATGTGAATGAGGTTAAAACTCTTAGAATTTAACATGACAGATCCTGGAATTGTATAGGAATGTATATGGAACATGAGAAATGCATATAAATAGGTCTTTAATGTCTGTAGGATAGTGATAAAACACTGAAAACTCACATTTGTACAGCTGTGAAATGACGAGCATACCATTTACATTTATATTTCTGGTGCAATGAATTGGCGTTTTTTTTTTTTTTTAAAAGAAAGTGGTTACAACCGTGAAGAATTCGTCTATAGAGCTCAGAACACTATGTGAATGAGGATAAACTGTTAGAATTCAAAATAATAGACCGTGGAATTGTATAGTAATGTATTTGAAACACTAGGAATACATCTAAATAGAGCCTTAATGTCTGTATTTCAGTAGTATTCAAACACTGAATATTCATGGTAAAACAGCTGTGAAATGACGAGAATACGGTTTACATTTATATATCTGGTTCAATGAGTTGGCGTTTTTTAAGGAACATGGTTAAAACCCTAGAGATCCTGTGGGGAACTGATATAGGGTTAAGCCTTGGACTGACCTGTTGGCAAAGTCACAAACAAATTTCAGCTTAGAGGGCACCTTCCTCTTAGCATAATTAGGCTTGACCTCATAACACTCCCTAGAATATTATCTGGGAAGCTAATGGGCTGAGGGAAGTGCAGGAAGTGTAACTATGGTCAAAACAAGTGAAACTCACAAGAACTGTAACTATGGTGACCACTGCCCTGTTTACCTCTGACTATAAAAGGTTGGTACGGCCTGAGCACCAGTGGAAGTCCTTCCTCCTGAGTTGGACTTACCTGCCAGGCTCCCAATATTCCCAAATTATCTCGTGTCTTTTTCATTTGTGTGCAGCTCTTCTTCCAGATCCTGAACCCTGAACCACGTGGGATGTGGAGGGAAACATTTACAACATCTAGCACCTGATGGGAAATCTGGAAGTGAAGGTTTCGCTAGAGCGAAAAAACGAAGTTTCAGTGGCAAGGTGGGGAACAAAGAATTCACCGTAAAGGTAGGAAAATTCACCGTAAAGGTAGGGGGTTATTTCACCGCACACAAAAGCCCACGATCAGCTGCAGAAGTCCGGATCTGTAAGCAGGGTGGGAACGTTTTTCTTAACCAGGCTAACGGGGCAGGATTTGGCTTTAAAAAAGTAGATTTGGCTTTAAAAAAAAAAGGGTAAGAAACTTTATTATAGACTTTTGATTTGCATGCTTTAGGAGTTAAAATTTTATTTATTTTTATTAAATCTTTATTGTTCAGATTATTACATTTGTTCCTCTTTTTTTCCCCCCATAACTCCCCTCCTTCCAGTTCCCACCCCACCCTCTGCCCTCACTCCCCACCCACTGTCCTCATCCATAGGTGCACGATTTTTGTCCAGTCTCTTCCCGCATCTCCCACACCCTTTTCCCCCTCAAGAATAGTCAGCCCATTCCCTTTCTATGTCCCTGATTCTATTATAATCAAGTTCATTCTGTTCATCAGATTATTTATTCACTTGATTCTTAGATTCACTTGTCGATAGATGCATATCTGTTGTTCATAATTTGTATCTTTACTTTTTTCTTCTTCTTCCTCTTCTTAAAGGATACCTTTCAGCATTTCATATAATACTGGTTTGGTGGTGTTGAACTCCTTTAGCTTTTCCTTACCTGTGAAGCTCTTTATCTGACCTTCCGTTCTGAATGATAGCTTTGCTGGATAAAGTAATCTTGGTTGTAGGTTCTTGGTATTCATCACTTTGAATATTTCTTGCCATTCCCTTCTGGCCTGCAAAGTTTCTGTTGAGAAATTAGCTGACAGTCGTATGGGTATTCCCTTGTAGGTAACTGGGTTTCTTTCTCTTGCTGCTTTTAAGATTCTCTCTTTGTCTTTTGCTCTTGGCATTTTAATGATGATGTGTCTTGGTGTGGTCCTCTTTGGATTCCTTTTGTTTGGGGTTCTCTGCGCTTCCTGGACCTGTAAGTCTATTTCTTTCACCAGGTGGGGGAAGTTTTCTGTCATTATTTCTTCAAATAGGTTTTCAATATCTTGCTCTCTCTCATCTTCTGGCACCCCTATAATTCTGATGTTGGGACGCTTGAAGCTGTCCCAGGGGCTCCTTACACTATCTTCGTATTTTCGGATTCTTTTTTCATTTTGCTTTTCCAGTTGGGTGTTTTTTGCTTCTTCGCGTTTTGAATCTTTGACTTGATTCTTGCGCTCCTCTGGTCTGCTGTTGGGAGTCTGTATAGTATTCTTTATTTCAGTCAGTGTATGCTTAATTTCTAGTTGGTTCTTTATCACAACATCGAGGGTCTCATTAGATTTCTTGAGGATCTCACTACATTTATCGGCGGTCTCACCAGTCTTTTCGAGGGCCTTACTAAGTTTATCGGCAGCTTCTAGACAGTTCTTGAGAGACCTTAAAAGTGTGGTTTTGAGCTCTATATCTTCCATTTCTGACATTTGCATCCTGTTTCTTTGTCTCTGCATTTTTTTATCTTTTCTTGGTGCACCCCCTAGTGGTCTTTGTGCGCAGTCTTGTAGTTAAGCCTTGATTGTTGTAGGTAATACCAGGGGTGATTTGACCTCCAGGCTAACTGGCTATGAGAGTCCGCTGTGTCTGCAGTGGGAGAGCTTCGGTGCTGGATCTCTAGGGCAGTGCTAATCTATCCTTTGCCTGAGGCTATCCGGCAAATGGCTCTATGTAGGGCTTGGGCGGGGCGGGTCCCTGGGGATCTACAGGGCGGGCCGGAGCAAGCAGTTATGGCTGCTCTCAGTTCCGTCCCTAGGGGCTCTGCCTCTCAGAGTCCCAGCAACCGCTGCAAACCTCGGAGAGAAAGCTGCCTTCGCTGCAAACCTCGGAGAGAAAGCTGCCTTTGAGTTCCGACCGAAGCCAGACAGTCCTGTTTCTCCCGTTTGAGTCTGGGTCCCCAGAGACTTGCCCGGATCTGGAGCTCAGAGTCTGAAACTCCCTCCCGATTGAAAACAACAACTGCGCCCTCCGCCGCCAGCCCGCTCCGCATGCGCACTCCGCACCTGAGTATTTCACTTCAGCACTGCGCCTCCTCTGAGTCTGGATATGATATTCTCTTTCCTCCTAGTTGTAGAATTTCCACTCAGCCAGCCTTCCTGTGGTTCTGGATGATGTCTGTTCTGTCCTTTAGTTATATCTCTGAAGTGGTTGTTTGAGGCAGCAATCTCCGCCGTTAACCTATGCTGCCATCTTGGTTTCCTCCCTGCTTTGGCGTTTTTTGTGTGAATCAGTTAAAATGCTGACGATCCAAGTATATACTTCTAAGAAAACTGTCTAACTGTGCTTAAACTCTTAAAGTACACAATGATAGTTTCCAGGAATGATTAAGAACGTGTAAGAAACCCTTCAAATACACGTAAATTGATTCTTACTACATTTACTGCCGTCTTCAATCACCAAGGTTACCAGTGGAAAGCTGTGAAATGACGAAAATATTGATAATATTTACCACTCTGGCTACTTCAGGTGGCGTTTTCACAAGAATGTGCTTTCAAACATTAGGAATTCATGTTTACAGAACTCACAATTTGTGTATAAAGCCTTGGAATGAGGAGAATACTGTTTATGTTTACAATTAAGGCTGAATTGCTTTGGCGTTTTTTTTGTGTGAATCAGTTAAAATGCTGACGATCCAAGTATATACTTCTATGAAAACTGTCTAAGTGTGGTAATAGTCTTAAAATACACAATGATAGTTTCCAGAAATGATTAAGAATGTGTTGGAAACACTTCCAATACAGGTAAATAGATTTCTACTACATTTACTGCCGTGTTCAATCACTGAGGTTACTGGGGAAAGCTGTGAACTGACGAAAATACTGATAATATTTACAACTCTGGCTACTTCAGGTGGCGTTTTCACAAGAATGGACTTTCAAACATTAGGAATTCATGTTTAAAGAACTCAGAATTTGTGCATAAAGCCTTGCAATGAAGAGAATACTGTTTATCTTTACAATTGAGGCTGATTTGCTTTGGCCTTTTTTGTGTGAATCAGTTAAAATGGTGACGATCCAAGTATATACTTCTAGAAAACTGTCTAATTGTGGTTAAACTCTTAAAATACACAATGATAGTTTCCAGAAATGATTAAGAACGTGTACGAAATTCTTCCAATACACGTAAATAGATTCTTACTACATTTACTGCCGTGTTCAATCACCGAGGTTACAGTGGAAAGCTGTGAAATGACCAAAATACTGATAAAATTTAAAACTCTGGCTACTTCAGGTGCGTTTTGACCAGAATGGCTTTCAAACATTAGGAATTCATGTTTACAGAACTCACAATTTGTGTATAAAGCCTTGGAATGAGGAGAATACTGTTTATGTTTACAATTAAGGCTGAATTGCTTTGGCGTTTTTTGTGTGAATCAGTTAAAATGCTGACGATCCAAGTATATACTTCTATGAAAACTGTCTAAGTGTGGTAATAGTCTTAAAATACACAATGATAGTTTCCAGAAATGATTAAGAATGTGTCGGAAACACTTCCAATACAGGTAAATAGATTTCTACTACATTTACTGCCGTGTTCAATCACTGAGGTTACCGGGGAAAGCTGTGAACTGACGAAAATACTGATAATATTTACAACTCCAACTACTTCAGGTGGCGTTTTCACAAGAATGGGCTTTCAAACATTAGGAATTCACGTTTACAGAACTCAGAATTTGTGTATAAAGCCTTGCAATGAAGAGAATACTGTTTATGTTTACAATTGAGGCTGATATGCTTTGGCGTTTTTTGTGTGAATCAGTTAAAATGCTGACGATTCAAGTACGTACTTCTAAGAAAACCTTCTAATTGTGCTTAAACTCTTAAAATACACAATGATAGTTTCCAGAAATGATTAAGAACGTGTAAGAAACCCTTCAAATACACGTAAATAGATTCTTAGTACATTTACTGCTGTGTTCAATCACCGAGGTTACCAGTGGAAAGCTGTGAAATGACCAAAATACTGATAATATTTACAACTCTGGCTACTTCAGGTTGCATTTTCACAAGAATATGCTTACAAACATTAGGAATTCATGTTTAAAGAACTCAGAATTTGTGTATAAAGCCTTCCAATGAAGAGAATACTGTTTATGTTTACAATTGAGGTTCATTTGCTTTGGCGTTTTTTGTGTGAATCAGTTCAAATGGTGACGATCCAAGTATATACTTCTAAGAAAAATCTAAATACACAATGATAGTTTCCAGAAATGATTTAGAACGTGTAAGAAACCCTTCAAAAACACGTAAATAGATTCTTACTACATTTACTGCCATGTTCAATCACCAAGGTTACCAGTTGAAAGCTGTGAAATGATGAAAATACTGATAGTATTTACAACTGTTCCCCCGAGTGATCGCATTAGAGGTGGCTGAGACACAGCAGCTGTATTAAAAGCTGTGGAAGCTTCATGATGGAATGAGAACTTAGCTGTGTAGGTCACTGGTCTGGATGGTGGCCCTCAATCCCACTGACCACCAGTTCCTGTGGGCAATTCCTTATACTCAGCCCTGACCCAACTGGACCTGCTGGACCAGATTCCCTGGGGCAAGACAACCAAATCTGGTTGTCGCCCCTTTTCGTTTTTAACCTTTTAAAAATATAATTGTAGATTCCATTATTTATAAGAGATAATGCAGAGATGGCCCATGGAATCTGACCTGGTTTCCCTCAATAATATCTTATAAAAATCTCACAACCAGGATATTGACAGTGACCCAACTGCCCATGTAGGGCCGATAGAAATCAGCTCTACCCAATTCTCCCACACCCAGGACAGAGCCTTCTATATATTTTTTTGGTATATTATTATCACAGTAATATATACACAATGAAATTTACCATTTTAACTATTTTTCAGAGCACAGTCCAGTGGTGTTAAGTGGTCCTTAACACAACTTAATAATCATATTGTTGTGCTGCCCTTACCACCATCAGCTCCATCACTGTTCTCATCTTCTCCCACTGAAGCTCTGTCCCCACTAAACAACAACTCTGCATCCACTCCCCCCATTACTGGTACCCTCCATCTTACCTCTATGACTCTGATGGCTCTAGGGACCTCATGTGAGTGGGATCACACACTATTTGTCCTTTTGTGACTGGCTTATTTCATTGAGCATCATGTCTTCAGGGTCCATCCAGGTTGTAGCATGTGCCACAATGGCCTATTTTTCTAAATTGAATATATTGGGGTGAGATTGGTAATGAAATCATGTAGCTTTCAGGTATACAGTTCTGTAATACATCACCTGTATGTTGAATTATGTATCTCACCTCCCTCCCCTCTTACCCCAGGTCAGCTCTCCTTCCATCACAGTTTATCCTTTCTAAGCCCTCTTCTACACACACCCCTCTCTCTGTGATAATCACCAAACTGCTGTCTGTGTCTGTAAGTCTTTTCTTTGCTTAATCCCTTCACCTTTTCCCCCTAGTCCCCCAACCTCCTCCCCTCTGACAGTATTCAGTCAGTCTTCTGCATCTATGAGCCTGTTTCTATTTTGATTGTAGTTTATTTTGTTCATTAGATTCCACATATAAGTGAAACCATAAGGAACTTGTATTTCTCTGACTGGCTTACTTCACTTCACTTAGCATAATACTCACCGGCTCCATCCACACTGTTGTAAAAGGTAAGATTTCCTTCATTTCCTTTTTGTGTGTGTGGGTGAGTCGTATTCCGTTGTGTTAATGTACCACAGCCTTTTCTCCACTTATCTGCTGCTGGGCACTTGGGCTGCTGTGAAATTTTCGCTATTGTAAGTAATGCTGCAGTGAACATAGCATTGCATATATCCTTTCTGATCAGTGTTTCAGGTTTCTGCAGATATATTCCCAGAAGTGGAAATGTTAGGTCATAAAGCAATTCTATTTTTAATTTTTGAGGTAACTTCATACTGCTTTCCACAGTGGTTGCACCAATCTGCATTCCCACCAAGAGCACACGAGAGTTCTTTTTCTCCACATATTCACCAGCACTTGATGTTTATTGATTTATTGATGATAGCCATTCAGACAGATGTGAGGTGACACCTCACTGTGATTTTGATTTCCATTTCTGTAATGATTAGTGATGCTCAGCATCTTTTTATTTGTGTAATAATCATCTGCAGATCCTCGCTGGAGAAGTGTCTGTTTAGGTTCTTTGCTCATTTTTAAATTGGATTGTTTACTTTTTTTATGATGTTGAGTTTTTTAAGTTCTTCATAAATTTTGGATATTAAACCCTTATCAGATGTATCATTGGCAAATATGTTCTCCCATTCAGTGGGTTGTCTTTTCATTTTGTTGATGGTTTCCTTTGCTGTGCAACAACTTTTTAGATTGATGTAGTCCCATTTGTTTAGTTTTTCTTTTGCTTCTGTTGCCCAAATAGATATATCAGAATAAAAAAAATTTCTATGAAAATTTATTGCCTTTATTTTCTTCTAGAATTTTTATGGTTTCAAATCTCATTTTCAAGTGTTTAATCCATTTTGCGTTTATTCTTCAATATGGTGTAAGAAGGTAGTCTGCATTCATTTATTTTTCTACTTATGTGTCCAATTTTCCCAATAGCATTTACTGAGTGGACTATCTTTACCACATTGTATATTCTTGTGTCCTTTGTCAAATATTAATTGACCATAAATGTATGGGTTTATTTCTGGACGTTTTGTTCTATTCCACTGATCTTTATGTCTGTTTTATGCCAGTACCATACTATATTTATTACTATGGCCTCGTAGTATAGTTTGTTATCAGGTAGCATGATTCCTCCCACTTTTTTCTTCTTTCTCAAGATTACTCTGGCCATTGGTTTGGTTTTATTTTGTTTGTTTTGTTTGTGTGTGTGTGTGTGGGGGGGGTGGGTTTTTGGTGTTTTTTTTTTTTTTTTGGTACTTCCATATAAATTTTCGTGATATTTGTTGTAGCTCTCTTAATTAGGTCATTGGACATTTGAACGTCGTTAATTCTTCCTATTTTTGACTCTCACACTGCTCCTGTCAGTTGATGTGGCACTGACTTTGTCGCATGCATCCCTCTGATTCCTGGGTTGCTGTGAGCTGGTCCCCCGCCTGCCTGCCCAGCATGCGGTTGGAAACGCGCTCTCTCTGCCCTGGCTGCTGTCTGACGCCTCCGCCTCCCCGCTGCTCCTCACTCTGACTTCACGCAGTGGAAGCCTGTCAGATTCATCCCACCAGACTTGAATCTTGCTGCTCATCAAGGTTATCTTTCAGAATCCAAATCTCCCCTTGATTTCAATTGCAAGGCTTGGGTGCTTAAAACTTCCCCGTGAGTCCAGACACTGGGTGGCTGAGGGGCAAGGGCAGCATGTCCTGGGAGAGGGTGGAGGGCCCAGAATCCCCACAGTGGGCGTGGCTCCGGGACCATAGCCCTCCCACTGCCTGGAGCAGGACACTGTGCAAAACAGCCTTGTCCTGATGCTGAGGAGCTCCAACCGCATTCGTTTTTCATTTGTATTTGGAGAGCCATCCCCTTTCCTACTACGAGGTAGTCCAAGGTCTTTTAGGTGTGTTTTGCTCCCAATGTTGCTGTTTTCATTGGGGTTTTATTTAACTTGGACAAGAGTATATGTTCACAGTAGAAAACTCAGAGATTGCAAAACATACAAGGTAAAACTCATTCTTGCAGTCAGTCACCATGAGAGATGAAGACTTCCTAAACAGATGACTGTTAGGGTGGCAATGAACTTCTTTCTCAAATCAGAAGGGAAGCCCGTTGGCAGGGTGCACATCCTGGACCTTGAGGGCCTGGCCCACAGGTCGGGAGTGGTCCTGAGCAGCCACAGGCCAGGTCTACTCACTAGTGATCAGGGATTGAGGCACACGGCAGGGGGCCTAGTAGTTCACGTGTTGGACTTTTACTAACATTTTGTTGAGCTTCCTGAGCTCACCCTTTATTTCCTCCCGGCTGCTGGGGACTCGCACTGTGAGCCATGGTTAGAGCCAGGGCCGGCGTCCTGGGGCCTCCAACTCAGGCTGCCGCCAGGGCCCCCCCCTTAGACCACAGCCGGTGAGACACACAGCCCCGCTTTTGTCCCTGGGCTCCCTGGCCCTGCTGCCCCTGCTATTAGGCCTCAGTGTGATTGCCCCACCTTGGCATGGGATTTTGCAGCCCCATTTCTCACTGTCCTTCTCTGCCCCAGGCCCTGGGGACCCAATACCAAAGGGAGTGGTCCCATCCAGAGGTGCAGCCTTGACCGCACTCCAGGAGATGCCTCCGCTGACCCAGCCACCAAGCCCCGGCCATCAGTGCTGGGCTCCGGGGCCTGTTCATCCTCAGCCATCACTACAGCTCCTTCCAGCTCCACCTCCACCTCCCAGCACCCAGGCCACACCCACAGTGAGTCACGGGTCCCTCCAGAACCAAGAGGGATGAGCATCTCGGCCCGAGATCCTTCCCAGAGACCCCGGCTCACAGGGGCAGGAGGCGCCTCTCAGACTGAGAGGTGGTCAGCAGGTGGGTGATGCTGTGGACAGGTTGGCATCCCACACACACAGGTCCAGAGCTCAGCTCCGCCTACAGCTGTGCAACTTTGGGAGGGTAACTCCGCCATCTGGACGGCTGGGCCTGAGCCCTGGGACCCACACCACTGCTCAGGAATTGGTGGCAACAAGCGGCTCCTGAATGGAGGTGAACCAGCGTTTGGGCTAAAATCAGGCAACGTTGGAGGTTTATTCTCCAGGGAGGAGACTTGACAGGGTCCCTGCCCTGGAGGCCGGTCCATGGCGAGGAGGGCAGGTGTCCTAGACTGAAAAACAAGGGGATTCAGGGAGGATTGACAGGTTGGATGTCTCCCAGATGCCAGTAGCCCTGCATGCTCGCACCTTAGATGGGAAATTATGGTCCTCTTCAAGGCATCTGATTAGCGGGAGCAGAAGATGGTCTGTCTACGCCAGGGGTGGGCAAACTTTTTGACCTGAGGGTCACAATAGGTTCTTAAACTGGACCGGAGGGCCGGAACAAAAGCATGGATAGAGTGTTTGTGTGAACTAATATAAATTCAAAGTAAACATCATTACATAAAAGGGTACGGTCTTTTTTTTTTTTTTTTTTTTAGTTTTATTCATTTCAAACGAGCCGGATCTGGCCCGCGGGCCGTAGTTTGCCCACAGTTGGTCTACGCTGTCCCAGGGACTAAGGAGGGTGGTGCCTCACAGCTGTTGCTAATTTCAGCTTTAGCCAAGGCTCTGCACTTCCCTCCCACATTATTTTGTTTTTAAACCCCACTGTGAACTTCTAGAGAATCCCAGCATGTCCTTAACATCCCAGTGCCAGCCTGGGAGAAGTGTGCTCTGGGTTCCCCGGCAGGGCTCCCTGTGTTCCGTGAGCCAGCGGCAGCGCAGAGCCCACTGGAGGTAGGTGAGCGAGAGTGAGAGACTGATGTATGTCCCTCTGTGTCCCCTCGCCCTGACACCAGGTTCCTCTGACCCGGCCGGCTCCACCGCAAACCCAAGAGCAGTGAGGACCTAATGCCCAGCAGGGACACAGCACTTTGCCCCACCCCGCGATGCCAGCACCCCAGGCCGCACTACCCTCAGCCTCCAGGAGTACCCGCCACCCAGAATGGGCCTCTCCACCAGGAAGCATCCAGGAGAGGGGTGTGGCCCAGCCCCAGGCCTGGGGGCAGCCCTGGGTCCCCCAGAGCAGAGGATGGTCACCCTGGAGGAGTTCCTGGAGGAGCCTGACCGGGCTCCCCCTACGCTGTGTGAGGCCTAGGAATGCTCTTTCCTCTCTCTCCCCTCAGATGGACCTGGACCAGAGGGGAGAACTGGACTGCAAAGTCACAGAGAGGGATAGGGTGGGGCTGGCGCCACCTGGCTGCAGAGCTGGCTTGGATGGGGGACATAACCACTAGCCAGAAAGTGACTGTGCTGGCAGCCCACCCAGACCTGGGAGGCTGTTCTCTCCATCCATGCAGGGAGCGGGCAGAAAGGCCAACATGGAGGGCCTGAGCCATGCAGTCTCTGTGCAGTTACTCTACGCAGCCGCTGTGTGGTTAGAGCATCGGCCTGTGGACTGTAGGGTCTCAAGTTCGATTCCAGTCAAGGGCATGTGCCTCAGTTGCAAGCTTGATCCACCAGTCTTGGTCAGGGCATGTGCAGGAGGCAGCCAGTCATGGTGTCTCTCTCACATTGATGTTTCTCTCTCTCTGCCCCTCCCTTAACCCCTTCCACTGTCTATAAAAATCAATGAAAGAAATATCCTTGGGTCAGGATTAACACAAACAAAAGAAGGGTGGCGAGCTGGAGTCGGCCTGCACCACCAGTTTGCTGAGCGCTGCTCTGCAGCTCTGACCCCTGGTCGTCAGCAGCTTTAGGAAACCCCCGAGTCTCCGTGTAGCTTTCCTGAACCTGCACGTGCACCTGTTACTGAGCTGTTGCCTCCGTGCACAGATGAAGGTCACTGCCTGACAGTTGAGACCCTTGGAGGATTTTAGAAATTGTCTCCTTCCCCTTAAGCATACACAGTGGAACTTTCTCCGGCCACAAAGCGAATTCTCTGGCCTGCATTAGTGGAGCCTGGTGACACGGAATACAGACTATTTGTTCAGTAGATATGTACTGACCGTGTACTCTGTGTTAGGCAGCACGCATGATGCCTGCTCCCCCCAAAAAACAAAGTAAACCAGGTGCCTAGTCAGGTGGGCAGTCCTGAAGGCAATATGTACATGGTCTCTGCCTCCCATCATTTCTGTTTCTGTCTACAGAGCACTGTGCGCCGGGGCTGGAGAGAAACCAAAGCCCTGCCCTCAAGTCCATGGTCTGATGTGTGCTTCTCAGACTGCGGCCTGCCTCACGCTCACCTGGGCTGCCTGGACACAGGACGGACCCTGGGTTTCTGGCTCAGGGGCCGGGGGTGGGGCTCCCTGAGAATCTGCATCACCACCAAGTGCCCAGAGGTCATCTGGTCCTTTTCAGCCTCAGTGAGACCAAAGCAGCCTCGCTGTAGTTGCTGGTTGTGGAAGCTGATGCTCCCTCCTGAGAGCCACCTCCCTCCCACTTCCCAGCGTGCTCACCCCACTAACCTGACACCCCTGAGCAGGCCTGAAGAAGTGGAATTCACAACAGTGCCCCTGCCTCCATTCCCTGAGTGTTGATGCTGGGAGAGGGTGTCACAGATGGGTCCTCTGGGTGGCCAGGGAGGGTGCACTCATGAAGATGGGTGTCAAAGATGTAGAACTGTGCAGAGAGGGGCCGGGTGGTGTGAAAGACGGCTGCAGAGCCAGGCAGCTGTGGGTTCAACCCCCACCTGCCACTCTCTAGATGTGAGACCTGCTGGACTGTGGCCTCACTGTTGAAGGTTACCTTAATACAACCTTGCAAGATTGCTTTGATAATTGAATGAGTGTGTGTGTGTGTGTGTGGGGGGGGGGTTGTTTTTGTTTTGTTCTTTTGCAATTGCACCTGTAGTTTCTAGCATGGTGTCTGGCACATGGGAAGCAGGTGACACATGGTACCTATTATATTAGTGACTGCAGGTCTTCCTGGACAAACTCCCAGGATATATGACTCCTAACTGGCATGTGAAACAGCAGGCTGTGTCTCTGGCAAGTTGAGCATCCAGATGTCTTCATGGGCCAGGGAGTTGGCAGGTGGAGGTGTCTCCTGGGCTGCTGAGCCATCCCGCAGATTGATTCTGCCTGACACAGTCTGGTGGCCTGTGTCTGAACCCTGAATCACCTTTCACATGCCCTCCTTCCCTCTCCTCTTCTCCTGGTGGCCTCCACCTAGGAGATGCCTGTTACAGAAGACCGGAGAAGAACCAAGCAATGCTTAGAGAGATGGAGTTACATTTTTTATTATGCGCGGGTCCAGAGAAAAATGTCTCTAGCATTCTGGGCCCGCGCATAATAATAAATGTAACTCCATCTCTCTAAGCATTGCTTGGTTCTTCTCCATTCTTCTGTAACATTATTGGTTCCCTGACCAAGAAAATCAACCCATGCTTGGCCTTTTGGCCTCCGCTGATTGGACCAGGTTGGGGACCCAGGGGTGTCGGACAGGCCTCCGAGAGGCACGCACACTGCTGATCTTAGCAGAATTAAACCTGGGGACTCTGAGCACTCCCACACCTCAGCCCAGGACCTGGCCGGCATCTGGAGAGAGTGGACAGACACCTCTGGACCTGTCGACAGAATCAGTAAGGTAGGGGCCCCTATCAGTCAGGCCCACTCCAAGTGAGTGGAAGGGGGAGCTTGATCACCTCCCCGGAAGCCATTAATTGCCTACAGCTTCCTCAGGCAATTAATCAGGAATCAGGTGGACTGTTTAAACTCTGAGTAAATATCTGGTAAAGTAAAAAACTCGGATTGTCTGGTGTATAAATATAAGTGTGAAAGCCTGTGTAAAAGGGAAAGCTACTTTGATTTATTCTACATTTCTGTTGATTTGTCTGGCTAAACGTTTGATTTATTAAAGGCTGAACCCGTGATAATCTGCAAAAGTCTTAAGCAGTGCTGCTGAGTTATTTTTCTCAGAGACGTTTGCTCTCTATCACGGAGGGAATCAGCCCACTTAGCTAATAAAAATTTCTGTCTAGTGGTTACTCTTCCCTGAGTTGTGAATTTGCTGTATTAAATTTAAATTTTTGAAGTTCTGGGGTAAATTTAAAGGCTAAAACAAAGGCCAGCTAGGTTCCAATATTGCTTGGTTCTGAGATTGCTTGTAAGAAAAGCAAGAGAGAAGTGTTTTAAAGTTAACTATTTGCAACAAAGTAGTAAACTTCAAAAAACAAAAACTTGTTATTTATGGCTTTTCTTATCTCTTTTGGTGGACAGAGACTTCCAGGGGCAAGGCTTACAGCTCCGCAGGGCAGAGAGATTTACGGGCCCTGTCCCTGCCTGTGACATCATAGTTCAACATGAGCCACCTGAGGCGGAACTAAGTCTGAAGTTATTATTAACTGTCTATGGACCCCATTAACCTTGGTTATGTGTCTTGTGCAGTCTGTTGTCTTCGTGGTTGTGTGCTTTGTTTGACTTGCTGTTTTCAGTTACTTATTAGGCTCCTCATAGAGGACATAACCTGGTCTTTCCCTTCCTCCCTCATCCTGATTCTGACAACATCTGTAACTGGATGAAAGATCTTTTCTTTCAGGAGGCCCTCCAGGCTTTCAGTTGCAAGAAATCTCCCTACACACCCTTATCCTCATCCACTATCTTTCCAGGCTGACTAAGAGTCATTTTTCTCCACAGGTCAGACCCCAGCCTCCAGGAGGGAGGACTACTACAGTGATAGTCTGTGGTTTTATCCAAAACTCACACTGTTTCTATTTCTCCCCTCTGTAGGAATTGTCTTCCTCTGACTCACAATAGGAGAGGGAGACAAGCAACGGGCCCTGGGCTGGGGGACAAGCGGGGTGTCGGCTGTTAATTATGAAGCAGGGAGAGGTAGGTTTTTGATGATTTTTACTGGCTGCAGACCACTCTGCTGGTGTAGGGGTCTGGTCTGTAGCCTACGAAGTGTCTTATCAGAACTTCACTACATTCAAGGTCGCAAGTTTTCTGCAAGCAAAATTAATCTTTCTCTGCCCTGGTTTATTCTTTTTAACCCTTCCAATACTAAATTAGACCGATACAATATACTTTAAGTTCATAAATATTAATCTAAAAATGCTGACTAGGATGATGACACATTTGTAATTCCTTAACTAATAAAGAATTTAAAGATTTTAAAAAATAAATAAATAAAATAAATAAAATAAATAAAAATGCTGACAATTCACTTTTGGTAATCATTAAAGGATTGAAATTTCTGAGAATAAAGAATTCTATTGCATTTAAAAAACAAACAAACACTAAATTCCCAGGAGCCAAGCGGAGGAGAAATGGAGCTGAAGTCCGCTGCTGCCCTGGTGATTTAGAACTGGTTGCTAGGCAGACTCAGCCCCAGAAAGCCAGGTGAAAGAAGTGGGGGCGGGGGCTGGATTCGTGAGCTCCCTCCAGCAGCCCTGGAAGAAGCAGCAGCAGCTAGAAAAGCGGGGGACAGCAGACATTTACTTGACGCTAGAGCTGCCCCACTGCCGCCCAGTGAGTAATGAGTGTTTTACAACAAGCAATACAAGACTTAGGCCTTTGGCTTGCTGGCTACAGCAGTTAAACCAGAAGCCAGTGACTGTTACTAGCCTTCCTGCAGCCCCAGGAATAGAGCAGTGAGCTCAGGATCTGTGAAAGCAGCAGATAGAGCTAGTGAAAGCTCCCTGTTTGCAAATGTACTGAAAGGGTTCAGTACCTGTTGCTGCTGGAAGAAGAGGGACTGATATCCCCTTACAGTGCACTCCCTTGGGAGAGGCCTGTTCGCTGCTATGCCACAAAGGGGACTGGTAGGAAGTCAAGGGGCCTAATACCCAAGCCACTGCCACAGGAGTGTTTTGCAATATGCAAAGCTGTTTCTAACTGCAACTCTGGCTGTTTTGGACTGGCAGCTTAAAGTCAAAGGGCAAAGGAAAGACACTCTCCCTGGACTGGGGAGCCTTCAGGACTTTGAGATTCTCCAAGAGAGGAGGAGTCTGACTGAGGGACTGGCTGAGACCCCATTGGGTTAGGAGAACCAGAGGCTGCATATTGAACTTATAAACTGCAGTTTGCTAGACAGAGGTCCAAGCCCAGTTGTATAGTGGTTAAGCTGCCTGTATATAGCAAAACAACTCAGAATACATTTTAGGGAAATTGGACAGACTGTGTTTGTGGCTAGAAAAAAAAGGAACTGGCCACCATACACAGCCCTGACAGTAGCCTGCAGAAAACTGTATGATAGACATGGACGTGACTCCAGAGAGACAAGGACAGTTTTGCTTTGTGTGAGAAGGTCAAAAATAGAAGCTCACCTCCCTAAGATGTTTGTATAGCCCTACCATGTGTCATGTTCAGTAGCAAAAGATTTAGCTGTCAGAAGTGGCCGCAGTGCCAATGTTATACTTCATTATGGGTATGTAAGACAAGGGACATAGCCAAAGTGGTACTCACCCAAAGTCTCAGCCCCTAGAAAAGGCCAGTAAGCTATTTGTCCAAAAGACTTGACCCCTTTACATTTGGGTGACCTACTTGCCTCAGGGCAGTAGCAGCCACAGCGATGCTTATCAAAAAAGCAAATAAGTTAACTACAGGGCAGGAACTAATGGCCCACATGCAGTCAAGGCTTTACCCCAGAACACACTGGAGCGCTGGATGTCAAACGCTTGAGTCACCCAGTTTCAGGCTCTCCGGTGGGCAAAAGAAAAATCATTAACAATTTATACTGATAGCAGGTACTCATTTGCAATGGCTCATGTACATAATGCTATTTATAAGGTAAGGGGACTCCACAGAAGCAAGAGGGAACCGGGCCACAGACGAAGCAGCCTGGGAGGCTACCCTAAAACCAGTGGGGCCTCTACAGATTCTAGTGACTCTTCCAGACCCTGACCTACCCAATCTAAAAAATCTGAAATCCATAACCAATCTTTACTCGAGTTCTTACAGGCTTTACAGTACCCCCAGAAAGCAGTCCAGAAGCACATCCAAGATGCTCTGCCTGTATCAACTTCTGATCTGGTCCATCCCTTCAAACCTGGTGACTCTGTTTAGATAAAGAAATTTGCCACCCAAGGACTGACTCCTACCTGAAAAGGACCACCCCCACGGCAATCAAGGTCGATGGGATCCCAAAGTGTCTTTACCACAGCCAGCTTTAAGAGAGCCAGGCAAAATAGAGAGTCCAGGACTCTTCAGACCCTCTAGAGCAGTGGTTCTCAACCTTCTGGCCCTTTAAATACAGTCCCTCATGTTGTGACCCAACCATAAAATTATTTTCGTTGCTACTTCATAACTGTAATGTTGCTACTGTTATGAATCATAATGTAAATATCTGATATGCAGGATGGTCTAAGGAGACCCCTGTGATAGGGTCATTCAACCGCTAAAGGGGTCGCGACCCACAGGTTGAGAACCACTGCTGTAGAGATTATTCCTGGCCCTCATTCTGGGCCCTTATCTTATAAACAGGCCCACTGACTTTATTTGGCAGAGAATTAATTCTATGAAGCTTATAGTCCTCAGGGGTCAATATAACTCCCTCCCCAACAATGACACAAAAGTCAATGATTTGACTCATGTACATAAAACCAATGGGGAATGAAGTATCCATCTTATACAAAAACTGTTTGAAATTTTAACCCTGCTATTTGGCTTCTGTAAATGCTTGCTTGGTTAAATAATAAGGAAAATAAGACTACTCCCATTCCAGAGAAGCCATTAAACCTTCCCCGACGAACTTATCAGTGCTGGCACCAGGCCAAGCCTTTGGTTGAGGTCTCAAAGCCCCAGCAAATAGGGGCTCTTTAAGAACTCGCAAAGGGGACCAGAAAACCCATGTTTGGGAGACAAAGAGGGTAAAAAGGTATAAATACAGGAAAATTCCTGTGTGACTTTGCCCAGAATTCTAGAGACATTTTTCTCTGGGCCCGCATAATAATAAATGTAACTCCATCTCTCTAAGCGTTGCTTGGTTCTTCTCCGGTCTCTGTAACACCTGCACTAGGCTGCTCCAGGCGCTCCAGGCTGGGAGGTGCTGACAGAAGGTGGCAGTCCCCAGAGCAGGGTCAGAACTGGGCCTCCATGGGCTCTGCCCACCCCCCTTGTGGTGGGAAAGGACTGGTTGCATCGCCAAAGGGAAGCCCAGCTGGCACGCTGCTCACCAGGGGGCAGCCTGAAGGGAAAAGTGGTGAGGTGGCCATCCCCTGCATAGTCTTGGCCTTGAGTTCCCCTCACCTGCCTCACTGGTTCCCTCCCACCACCCCCTTTCCCAGATCAGAAGAAGGGTCTAGGTGGCTGCAAGGGCTTTGAGTGGGGCTGGTCTTCACTCATTTCTCTTCCTTGTGGCCTAAGATGAAACCCTCGCCAGGCGCCTGAGCTGGTGGACTGAGGACAGAGCACAGTCTGCCCAGTCAGCTCTGCCTCCCCCTCTACTGGGCAGGAAATGAGGAACAGAAGGAAACAGTGGGCTGTGCTCAGGCTTCCAGGCGTGACCTGTCCTGAGTGGATGAGTTTGTGGAAAGCCCTTCCCTCTCTGGGTCTGTTTTCTTGCTGGTGAAGTTAGGGGCTGCCTCGTGCCATCTGGCTTTTCTCCCTGACCCTGTGTTGCACTGGCCCCGCCATCCTCACCAAGGGCAGTATGTATGCTCTTGCCTCTCCCTTGCACAGCCCTGCACACTGGTCCCCAGGACGCCGGGCAGAAGTCAGCCATGGCCCACCAGTTGGCACGGTGGGAGGTACCCAGGGATCAGGGGCAGGCCAGTGCCCCAGGCACCCCCTCCCCCTGCTCCAAACCCCTAGCTGGGGGCATTGGCTGGGAGTCCCTTCCCCTGGGGCGCTTGTCTCCAGGAGCTTAGGAGCTGTGGTCCAGGCAGGTGGGCAGTGACCAGAGCTCTCCACACTGAAGCTCGTCCAGCCTCCAGGGCTCCCACCTCAGCCTGTGAAATACTCATCCCCAGAAATCAAGGTGCGGGCAGGGAGGGCTCCTTCTGGGCCGCAAGAGAAAATCGGTCAAGGTCCACCCAGCTGCTGGTGGCAGCCAGCTATCCTTGGTTCATGACTCGGAGACCCATCCCCCACCCACCCCTGAGTCCCAGTCACATGGCCTGTGAGTGAGTCCAAATTCCCTCTTAGTCCAAATTACCTGTCATTGCAGGTAAGGCCCACCCAACCCAAGCCCTCCTCTGAACTTGATTACATCTGCAAAGGCCCTATTCCAAATAAGGTCACGGTCACTATTCCCAAAGGCATGGGTTGGGGACACTGTAGAACACACCCCAGGAGAGGTATCACAGGCCACACGAAGGAGACAGAGGCCCAGGGTTGAGTGGAAACACAAGTTTCAGAGCAGCAAGCTGAGTATGAAAGACCCCATAACGGATCCAGCCCGTTTGAAATGAATAAAACTATTGAAAAAAAAGACCGTACCCTTTTATGTCATGATGTCAACTTTGAATTTATATCAGTTCACACAAACACTCCATCCATGCTTTTGTTCCGGCCCTCCGGTCCAGTTTAAGAACCCATTGTGGCCCTCGAGTCAAAAAGTTTGCCCACCCCTGCTAACTACTGGTAAACACACAAAGGAATAACTCAGCACATTTTCCTGTGGGTAGATGGGCATCCAGATAAATGAGCCCACGTGTGAAAGGTTCACGCCCTGCCGACGAGCAGGGCTCCTTCGGTGGCAGGTCCTGAAGAGGCCCCTTGGCCATAACCTGTAGGGACCTCCTGTACGAAGTGAGAACATATCCCTGCACTCACCACCAAGTCGGGGGACCATGTGTTCTGAGAGGAGACACACTGAGGCTGCTGAGCCTTTTCTGGCACTGCCGCCCTCCCGCCAACAGGGGGCGCCACCCCACCCCTCGCAGCGCGCTGCTCTCTACCCGGAAGTCCTGCCCTGGCCAGAAGTCCACAGGTGAGGAAGCTTCTGCTGGTGGTTATGCACCACGTGGCCGCTGGAAGCCCAGAGTGGGCATGGGCCCTGAAGGGGCTAAGCCCGCGGTGAGGAGTCCGTGCTGGGGCCTCCGAGGCCAGCCCTGCAATGGAGCAGCGCCCACTGCAGGTGGTCCATTCCCTTCCCCCAGAAGGTGGCCTCCCGTCGGGGCCCCTGCTCTGCGGGCGCCAGCTGCTTAGGGAGCCGCCTTCTGAGGTCAGGGTTTCCCTAAATCCTCACCACAGCCAGGCCCGCTGCTCCCTGCAGAGTGTGACAGAGCCCAGCGCCTTCCTCGTGCCCTGTGCTGCCAGGACTCGGGGCTGTGCCAGGGTTTCCTAGTGCCCGCCCTCCCTCTCCCCCGCAGCCTGCACCCTTTCCAATCTGGGACCCCTCCGGTGATGTCTGACTGCTGGTTTAGGCCTGATCCTGTAGTCAATCGCTGTGGGATCAGGCCTAAACCGGCAGTCGGACATCCCTCTCGCGATCCAGGACCACTGGCTCCTAACCGCTCACCTGCCTGCCTGCCTGATCGCCCCTAACCACTCTGCCTGCCTGCTCACCCCCAACTGCCCCCTCCACTGGCCTTCTTGCCCCCAACCTCCCCCCCCCTTTGCCAGCCTGATTACCCTCACTGCCCCCCTGCAGGCCTGTTTTCCCCCAACTGCCCCCACACCAGCCTGCTTACCCCCAACTGCCCCCCCTGCCAGCCTGCTCACTCCCAACTGCCCTCCCCTTCTGGCCTGATCGCCCCTAACCGCCTCTGCCTCGGCTTCGCCACCATGGCTTTGTCTGGAAGGACGTCTGAAAGGTTTCCCGGAAGGTCCTGGTCTAATTAGCATATTACACTTTATTAGTATAGAGGTCTGGTGCACAGGTGGGGGCTGGCTGCTCTGCCTTGTAAGGGGTCCCGGATCAGGGTGCGGGTCCCTATCGGGGGCGGGACCGGCCTGGGTGAGGGGCTGCCAAGGGTTTGCAGGCCAGTCACACCCTGATCAGGATGGGGGGGGGGCGGTCCCTGCTGGGGGCATGGCCTGCCTGATTGAGTGGCTGAGGGCTGTGTGCAGGCTGGCCAAGCCCCGGGCTTTATCCGGAGGGTCTCCGGAACGTCTCCCAGTCTAATTAGCATATTACTCTTTTATTGTATAGATGATTAAATACCAGTGAGCTAGATGTCAACTCAAAAGTTTAGAAAAAGAATATGAAAGAAACAAAGAAAGTAAAAGGAATGAAGTAGTAAAGGAACATCATGAAAGAAATAGGAAAAAATGAGAGGCTTGGCAAAGTTATTGAATGAGAATAAGAAAATGGACAAATCTCTAGCAAATTGCTCAATTATAAAAGAAAAGTTAAAAATCAATAGTAGTAATTTAAAAGAAAATATTACTATAATTAAAAGGATAAAAAATAAGGAAATTCTATAAACAACATGGTGCCAGAAAATGTAAAAAGAAAAAATATACCATTTCCTGTAAACATATAACTTACCAAAATCCACTCAAGAAGAAATCGAAAACCTACATATAACTAAAAATGTGTGGATGAAAGGGGTCACATGCTAACCTGACAAGCTCAGGGAAGGCCTGCTTGTCGGTCTTGCAAACTCAGACCTAAAATCACCACAAAGGATGGTCTGAAATTAAACTTTAACGAAAAGCAGTTATGGTGGGTAGTTACATACTAGGCCCATATCTTCACTGACAAGGTCAACCTTTACCTTAAGTGAGCCTATGTGCCGTTATGCATCTATAATAACTTACCTTGAGATGTCTGGGTAACTTGTAACTTCTCTTTTCTGGACCCCTTGGGGCACAACCTAATGTGCTGGGCACCAGGACAGATACCAAAAATTCCTTCATTGTTATCATGTTAATTGTTTCTGCACCCACCTAAGTGTGTGTCTATCATTTTACTTTTTATTCAATCCCAGGGGTTCCCCCCACCCCACCCCTTTGCTTTCTCCCGCCTCTCTAGTCTAGCACCAATGGATTTCATGTAACCCACCTACGTCCCTTTCCTTTGATTGCAATGTATAAATACAGATGTAACCCGCCATTCTCTGGAGTGTTATCTCAATTCGTTGAGGTTCTGCTTCCCGGCATATGTCGACAGTTTGGCTCAAATAAACTCACAAAAATTCTTTACAAGTTTGAATGCTTTTTTATGTTAACAAATGTTTTTAAAATATTAAATCAGTATTTTAAAAGCCAATCAAACTCACCTAAGAGAGAAAAAAGAAAAGGAAAAAATATACCCTGATAGCATGTAGAGGAATCGAATAGGATCCCTGTCTTATATAAACTATTCCAAATTCATTTCATATAAAGCCATTACTTACCAACAGTGCTTCTGATTTTTTCTTTTTCTATATGCATCAATGTAAAAATTCTAAGTGAATCTTTAAATTAGTGGAACTAATATGAAGTCAGCAATATTGCTATGTACAAGATAACATTCCTACTCTTTGTCAAGAAAAACTTAGATATTCTAACTTTTATAAATAGGAACAAAAACAACATTAACAGAAATAAATCTAATAATATATGTATGCAGCATTACAAAGAAAATCATAAAAATGTTATTGAAGAACATAAAGACAAAAAATGGGAAGATATAAATGTTCACTTAGGCAAAATCATTGATTGGAGGATTCAATATCCAAAGATGGCAGTTCTCTCCAAATTTACTTATAAATTCCATTCCACACATCCTGTAGGGAAGCAAAAGACTGAGCCTAGAGAAGATAGTGAAGGAGGAGGAAGAAGACGGTCAGGGGAAAGGAGACAAGAATAGCAGGTGAAGAGTGAAGAGGAAAAGATCTCACTGCCCAGCGGACAGGGCTCAGTGGTTGAGTGTCAATCTATGAACCGGATGACCACGGTTTGATTCCTGGTAAGGTTATAGGTTCAGGTTGTGGGTTCCATCCCTAGTGTGGAGTGTGCAAAAGGCAGCCGATCAATGATTCTCTCTCATCATTGATGTTTCTATCTCTCTTCCTCTCTGAAATGAATAAATATATATATATTTTAAAAAGATCTCAGCTTTCCAGATTTAAGACCTAGTGTAAAATCATGGCCTTTAAGACTTTTGGGTTTGACTTGAGGCGAGGCAAATAGACGAAAGGAATTGAATGAAGAGCCTAGGAGTAGATTCACGAGCATGCATAGGAATCTGGCATATGACAGATTGAATTTTAAATCAGTAAGGAATGGAATAACTGACTATTCAATGAAAGTTGGGTCAACTGGATTATCTATATAAAAAGAAATAAGATCCTCACCATGTTGTTTATAGAATTTCCTTATTTTTTAACCTCTTTTAATTGTAGTAAAATTAAAGTGTAGTAAAATCAACATGCTAGAGATTTGTCTATTTTATTATTATCATCCAATAAATAACTTTGTCAAGCCTCTTATTTTTTCTATTTCTTTCATGATGTTCCTTTACTACTTCATTTCTTGTTCTGAGATGGGTCTCTTGTACACAGCGTATAGTTGGGTCACATTTTTGTATCCATTCAGCTACCCCACAGAACAAAAGATACAGACAAGATGAGAGCAGTGGAATGAAAGTAGAAATCAGAGTATAAATAGCCAAAAGCAAACACATGGAGATTAAATAGCATGTTATTAAACAATGAATGGGTTATCAAGGAGATCAAGAAAGAAATCAAAAACTTCCTGAAACAAATGAAAATGAACGCACAACAACCCAAAAATCTCTGGGACACAGCAAAAGCAGTCCTGAGAGGGAAGTTCATAGTACTACAGGCCTACCTCAAGAAACAAGAAAAATCAACACTAAACTATTTAACCCTGCAACTTAAAGAACTAGAAAAAAAACAAAAAGAAAAACCCTGAGTAAGTAGAAGGAGTGAAATAATAAAGATTAGAGCAGAAATAAATGACATAGAGACAAAAAAAATCAATGAAACCTAGAGCTGGTTTTTTGAAAGGATAAACAAAATTGATGAACCATTAGCCAGACTCATCAAGGAAAAAAGAGAAAGGACCCAAATAAATAAAATCAGAAACAAAAGCAGAGAAGTAACCACTGACACCACAGAAATACAAAGGATTATAACAAATACTATGAATAACTACATGCCAACTAGCTGGACAATGTGGATGAAATGGACAAATTCATAGGAAAATACAATCTTCCAAAACTGAACCAGGAAGTATCAGAAAATCTGAATAGGCCAATAACAACTGATGAAATAGAAGCAGTAATAAAAAAACTCCCAGCAAACAAAAGCCCAGGTCCAGATGGCTTTACAGGGGAGTTTTACCGAACATTCAAAGAAGAACTAACACCTACACTCCTCAAATTATTCCAAAAAGTCCAAGAGGAAGGAACACTATCAAGTTCTTTTAAGGAGGCCAGGATTATCCTAATTCCAAAACCAGATAAACATACTACAAAGAAAGAGAATTATAGGCCAATATCCCTGATGAACACAGATGCTAAAATCCTCAACAAAATATTAGCAAATCGGATCTAGCAGTATATTAAAAAGATCATACACCATGTCCAAGTGGAGTTTATTCCAGGAATGCAAGACTGGTACAATATTTGCCCTAACTGGTTTGGCTCAGTGGATAGAGCATCGGCCTGTGGACATAAGGGTACCAGGTTCGATTCCGGTCAAGGGCATGTACCTTGGTTGCGGGCACATCCCTAGTGGGGAGTTTGCAGGAGGCAGCTGATCGATGTTTCTCTCTCATCGATGTTTCTGACTCTCTATCCCTCTCCCTTCCTCTCTGTAAAAAGTCAATAAAATATATTTAAAAAAACACAAAACAAATAATTGCAAAGTATAATAGAGGTGTTTGCGTGTCTGACCTGGCTACCCAGTACGGCAGACATTGACCATTAACACAATTTTATTTTATTTATTATTTTTTAATTAAATCTTTATTGTTCAGATTATTACATTTGTTCCTCTTTTTTCCCCCCCATAACTCCCCTCCTCCCAGTTCCCGCCCCACCCTCCGCCCTCACTCCCCACCCACTGTCCTCATCCATAGGTGCACGATTTTTGTCCAGCCTCTTCCCGAATCTCCCACACCCCTTTCCCCCCCAAGAATAGTCAGTCCATTCCCTTTCTATGTCCCTGATTCTATTATACTCACCAGTTCATTCTGTTCATCAGATTATTTATTCACTTGATTCTTAGATTCACTTGTTGATAGATGCATATTTGTTGTTCATAATTTGTATCTTTACCTTTTTCTTCCTCTTCCTCTTCTTAAAGGATACCTTTCAGCATTTCATATAATCCTGGTTTGGTGGTGATGAACTCCTTTAGCTTTTCCTTATCTGTGAAGCTCTTTATCTGACCTTCAATTCTGAATGATAGCTTTGCTGGATAAAGTAATCTTGGTTGTAGGTTCTTGGTATTCATCACTTTGAATATTTCTTGCCATTCCCTTCTGGCCTGCAAAGTTTCTGTTGAGAAATTAGCTGACAGTCGTATGGGTATTCCCTTGTAGGTAACTCGGTTTCTTTCTCTTGCTGCTTTTAAGATTCTCTCTTTGTCTTTTGCTCTTGGCATTTTAATTATGATGTGTCTTGGTGTGGTCCTCTTTGGATTCCTTTTGTTTGGGGTTCTCCACGCTTCTTGGACCTGTAAGTCCATTTCTTTCACCAGGTGGGGGAAGTTTTCTGTCATTATTTCTTCAAATAGGTTTTCAATATCTTGCTCTCTCTCATCTTCTGGCACCCCTATAATTCGGATGTTGGTACGCTTGAAGCTGTCCCAGAGGCTCCTTACACTATCCTCGCATTTTCGGATTCTTTTTTCATTTTGCTTTTCCCGTTGGGTGTTTTTTGCTTCCTCGCATTTCAAATCATTGACTTGATTCTTGCGCTCCTCTGGTCTGCTGTCGGGAGTCTGTATAATATTCGTTATTTCAGTCCGTGTATGCTTAATTTCTAGTTGGTTCCCCAATATAACATCGAGGGTCTCATTAGTTTTCTTGTAGATCTCATTAAGTTTATCGGCGGCTTCTAAACAGTTCTTGAGAGACCTTAAAAGTGTGGTTCTGAACTCTATGTCTTCCTTTGACAATTTTGTCCTGTTTCTTTGTCTCCGCATTTTGTTATGCTTCGTTGGTGCACCCCCTAGTGGTCTTTGTTCGCAGTCTTATAGTTAAACCTTGATTGTTGTAGCTAATCCCAGGGAGGGTTTGACCTCCAGGCCAAGTGGCTATGAGAATCAGCTGTGTCAGCAGTGAGAGAACTTCTGTCCTCTAGGGAGGTGCTAATCTAGCCTTTGCCTGAGGCTATCCGGCAAATGCCTCTGTGCAGGGCTTGGGCGGGGCGGGTCGCACAGGATCAACAGGGTGGGCCGGAGAGAGCAGTTATGGCGGCTCTCAGTCCTGTCCCAAGGGGCTCTGCCTCTCTGAGTCCCAGCACCTGCTGCAAAGCTGGGAGAGAAAGCTGCACTTGCTCTGACCGAAGCCAGACAGTCCCGCTTCTCCCGTTTGAGTCTGGGTCCCTAAAGACTCGCCTGTATCTGGAGCTCAGAGTCTGCGACTCCCTCCCGATTGAAAACAACAACCGTGCCCTCCGCCGTCAGCCCGCTCCGCGCACTCCACACCTCAGAATTTGACTTCAGCACTGCACCTCCTCTGAGTGTCCGTATGCGTTTCTCTTTCCTCCTAGTTGTAGGACTTCCACTCAGCCAGCGTTCCTGTGGTTCTGGGTGATGTCCCTTCCGTCTTTTAGTTTCACTTTTGAAGTAGTTGTTCAAAGCAGCAAACTCCGGCATTAACCTATGCCGCCATCTTGGTTCTCCTGACCATTAACACAATTTTAAAACATGAAGTGGCCATCAAGAGCACCGATGTTGCTAAGGGTGTGAAAATGCTAACAAAACAACATCACTGGCAAGTGAAGAGGTAGAAACATTGTTGTTGCTTTGGATAAACAAAAAGCAGTTAGCAGGTGATAGCATTTCGGAGGCAATGATATGTGAAAAGTAGAAGATGCTGCATACTGGCCTCCTGAGAGACACCCTGGGATGAACGCTGAAAGAGATTCATTTAAGCCCAGTAGGAGGTGGTTCGATAAATGTAAGAAAAGAGGCGGCATTCATAGTGTAGTGAGGCAGGGAGGCTGCCCATCCTACCCAAGTAGCTGCTGATAATCTCATGACAAAATTTCAAGAAAATAGAGAGGCTGAAGGATTTGTTCCCCAACAAGTGTTCAGTTGTGATGAGACAGGCCTCTTCTGGAAGAAAATGCCAACGAGGACCTACATCACCCGGTAGGAGAAGTCATTGCCAGGACACAAGCCAGTGAAGGACAAGCTGATGTTATTGTTGCGTGGAATGCGAGTGGGGACTTCAGAATGAAACCTCTACTCATCTACCATTCCGGAAACTCATGAGTTTTTGATAAAAATAATGTCATGAAAAACAAGGTGCATGTGATGTGGAAGGCTTAGAGCAAAGCTTGGGTAACCAGGAAATTTTTTATTGAGTGGATTCACAAAGTGTTTGCCCAGGCGTGAAGAAATTACTCCGGGAAGAACAGCCACCACTCAGAGCACTTGGGATGGACAAGGCCCCTGCCCACCCCCCGGGCTTGGAGACCGAGTTGGCGGAGGAGCACAGCTTCATCACTGTCAGGTTCTTGCCACCTAACGCCACTCCCCTCTTCCAGGCCATGGACCAGCAGGTCATTTCTAACTTTAAGAAACTCTACACAGAGACACTATTTCACAGGTGTTCTGAGATGACCTCTGATCCTAATTTAACCCTCAGAGAGAGTTCTGGAAGGAACATTTTATTTATTTATTTTAAGTATATTTTGATTTCAGAGAGGAAAGGAGAAGGAGAGAGAGATAGAAACATTGATGATGAGAATCATTGATTGGCTGCCTCCTGCATGCCCCCTACTGGGGATTGAGCCGGCAACCTGTGCATGTGCCCTGACCAGGAATTGAACCTGGGACCCTTCAGTCCCCAGGCCGATGCTCTATCCACTGAGCAAAACTGGCGAGGGTTGGAAGGAACATTTTAATATCCTCACTGACTTGAGGCTCATAGACAAAGCATGGTGGGGGGAGTGTTTTCCAGGACCATGCAGTCAGCCTGGAAGAAACTGCGTCCTGAGTGTGTTGCTGAAAGAGACTTTGAGGATGAGCCGGTGTCTGATGTGAAGGCTATGGTGTCTCTGAGCAAGTCCATGGGCTTGGAGGTGGATGATGATGATGGGGAGGAGTTGTTGGAGGACCTCACCACTGAACTGACCACCGAGGAACTCCAAGATCTTCAGAGGGAGCAGCAAGAGACGGCAGCAGAGGAGCTCTCTTCAGAGGAGGAGGGCAGGGAGGATATTCCCACTTCACTAATCAAGGAAATGCTTGGGAAATGGGGAGAAATGCAAAGTTTTATTGAGAAATATCACTCCGACAAAGAAGCAGCAAACCGAGTGGTTATCTTGTTCAGTGACAGTGCAGTGTTTCACTTCAGGCAAGTGTAAAACACAGTAAAAAACAAGCGTCATTGGACAGGCTTTTAGTGATTCAGGGGCCCAGTGAGTCTGAAGCGAGTTCTAGTGGAGCAAAGAGACGAAAGAGAAGACCCCAGAAGAACAGCCACCTGACGTTTTTACGGAAGGGACTCCCCTTCCAAACAATGACATCCCTTCGTCACTCTTTTCCACATCGAGTCATCAGCAGATCTCAACATTAAAGGTAAGTTCTAGCGGTATGTGAATTTTCATTTCTGACTTTACATTTCTTTTCCTTTTTGTCAAATTTTCATGTCCTTTCTGTTTTTAAAGTGTTTATTTATAGGATAAATAGTACATTAGACATGTACTGTATATAAGAAAGGTTAAAACTGAATAATTTGGGGTCTGGATGGATTAATTCAATTTACATTATTTCTAATGGGGGAAAAACGATTTGGTTTCTGTACAAATTGCTTCTCAAATAGCCTTCCAGAACAAATTAAGTTTGAGAACCCAGTTTCTGCTGTACACACTTTGAGAGCTAGAGGAATTTTTTTTTTTTTTGAGAAAGTAGTAAGGAATTTTATTGTCAAAACAAGTAAGAGATACGAGCTTAACAGAAGACACAAATAAATTAATTGTTCTCATCCTTTGAGATGCAGGCCTCTCTGGGGAAGGCTCAGCCCAGCTCCCTATGTAGACACGACCCCTCCAAAGCAAGAACAGCAGAGTCTGAGACAGTTCAGGACAAGGACCGCCCACGGCCGCGGTGGAGGATGAGCAGGTGCTTTCCCTGGCTCCTGTCCCCAGCATGCTCTGTGCTCACACAGGTCTGAGGCCTGTTTGGGGGCAACGGTTGCATGTAGAACCTTTTTTCATCCTTCCATGTGGCTCTTAGAAAAAGTTTCAGGTCCTGGTGACACTTGTTTCACATGAATGTCTGGACTAGAATCTACATATAGTTACCACCATCTTTATTTTAAAAACCTTAACATCCATTAATCTACACCAAAGCAGTAGGCTGCATTTTCTCCCTTAGAAACTTTCCTACCAAATTGGAGTTACCTTAATCTCACTTTAAAGTGCAGCAGAGGATATGCAAGACTTGTGTTTGCTGACAGGTGAAGAGAAGCGCCGCCCAGCAGAACTGCCCTGGAGGCATCACAGTAGGAACTGGCTCTGCCCGAAAGCTAGAGCCAGGGCTCCGGTCTCCACGCAGGAGAAGGGTCCCTGCCAAGTCTGGCTTTTCTTCGTGCCCAGATCTCAAACAGATCGTAGGTCCCCACAGCCACAAGGATGGAGCCCACAGCACCAGCCGCCAAGAGGGCCAGAGACTAGACAGTGAGCACCTCTACTCCCTGACTTACCCATGCCCTCGCTGACCCTGGTCTTTAAAGGAATCAAGAAGTCTTGGTTTGGGAACAACATAAGCATTATCTACCTCGTAAGCAATGATCAAGTTCTTGTCTAGGCTAAATAATGCAAAAACAGGTGATCCGGCCTCCATACGTCACTGCTGAGAGTATTCAGTCTAACTTCAAATTAAAGCAATGCACAATGGCTTCTTCCACACAGGACAGCTTTGCACTAATGTTTCTCAAAAACCAATAATGTCTCCAGTTCTAGCCCCAGGTTAAGGTTTAAAAAAACAAAAACCAAACCATTCCTATGTCAGAACCAGGGTAATAAGGAAGTGGGTGCAAGACACCTCGATTCAGTCAATGGAAGAGAAAGCTCTAGAAGCCGGTGGGTGTGAGCACATTCAAGTCCCGGGGTTTGAGATTATGGGTCCGAGGCGGTTGTTTCTTCCCTTCCATCACTGGGAGGTCCATCTTGGGCGGCTTGAAGGTGGCTGGATCGTCGGCCATCCGCGTGGCCTGCATGCGCATCAGTTCCATTGGAGAAGGCTTCTGGGCGCCTCTGTAGGGCTGGGTGGCAAAGCCTCCCGAATCAGACTTCTGGAGGGATCTTGGTCCAAAGAGGCTCCATTTATCTGCCGAGTTTCTGTCTTTATCCCCAGAATCCATGGTGCTAAAATGTGGGCCAGGTAGGGCTATGGAAGAGCCCGAAGAGAACCAGCCTCTCGGCTTCTGCCTGGGGGAAGAGTGGGGGGTGCTGCTGGGGGTGGACTGGGTGGAGGCCGGCTGCTTCTCTTCCCTCGCTACCTCTCCACTCTGTAGCTTTAGTTTGTGGAGTGCTTCTGCCACTCGAAGGTACTTGGTCTCCTCGGTGGTAAGGCCCTTGTGAGGTGTGTAGCCAGCATCTCTCAGCCCTGCCTGTTGCTCAAAACGCTGAATGCTCTCCTGGGTCTGTTCCGAGCGAAATGATGTTTACGCGGCCAGAGAGAGATTAGTGAGGAGCATGGTCCAGACTCCAGCTGCTGCACATGAGCTAAGTTCTCGGGAAGAGTCCATCCATTCCAGAGGTTCTGCTTGGCCGCCGTGGAGCTGCCTACAGCCCGTGCTCCGGTACTAAACAGGCTCCGAGGACCCGCGTCTCTCTAGAGGTGGTGCCGCAGTCGGGATCCAAGCCATGGCGTGAGCGTTGTGGTGTCAATCGCGACTCAAAAGCCTCGGGAACCGACCAGGGAGCCTCGAGAGCTAGAGGAATTTTTAAAAATCCTCATCTGAGGATATGTTTATTGATTTTAGAGAGAGAGGGAGAGAGAGAGAGAAACATTGATGTGAGAGAGAAACAATGATCAGTTGCCCTTCCATATGTGCCCTGACCAGGGATGGAACCGGAAACCTTTTTGGTGCACGTGACAATCCTTTCACCAACTGAACCACCGGCCAGGGCAAGAGAAAGAGGAATTTCTTAAAAACAGTAGAAACTTGATAGTCAACTGACAGCTTTGGTTTAGAATCTCCCCTCAACTAAATGACACTCAGTGACCTGAAATGACTCCTGATCCAGCGTCCATTCACTTTAGGAATCAGCACCCAGACACCCCTGGAATGTGTCTTTACAACCGTGATGACACTGTTTAAGGGACTGGGAGGAATAGGAGTACGGCTCCTTTAGCTAAAAAGGAGCCCGTGTTAGAATGTGCGAGCAGTGACACTGCGGATATTTATGCGGACAGATCACGAGAATTCTCATGTTTTCATATTACACAGTATTTTACCAAGTATCATACTTTAAAAAGATATTAGCTTGTAAGAACATGTAATAAATAACTTCAAAATGCAATGGGTATTTAATTTTAAGGGGTGCCTTTAACATTTATATAAAACGTTTTTGTACTCATTCAGTAGAAACTTATCTGGCCACTGAGTAAAGCCAGCAATAAGACTACTGGTCTGCAGTGTGTTAAGTGCACGTGGAAAAGCAGGTTACCTTTTCCGACGTTTTTAATATATTTTCTTTCTCAGCCTACGAACTCTGAAAAGGAAACAAATGACATATTAATCTGAGGGTTTACAAATCTTTGCCACACGCCTGCAAGTTCACTGTAATTAAGCTGGTGGGCGGGGTTTAGAACCCTGTTAGGACCGCCACCATAAGAACGTCTGAGGGCGCCTGCTTCTAACCACGGAGCCAGACCGGCCAGGCGGGGAGGGACGCCCCAGAAGCCTGTGCTTCTTACACGTTAAACTAATTTACGATCAGAATCAGTGAAGCGTGAACACACACATTCAAACTGCACAAACACAGCACCTGAACAATAAAACACGAGCAAGCTTTGCAGGTGAGCCAGTGGAGACCTAGAAAACTGCTGATACCACACTTGTCTACAGTCTGCCTGGAAGATGACGATGGTCACGGGACACAAAGGCAGGACAGCCTTGCAAGTCAATATCTCCACCTGCCCAGGAGGCTTCACCAACGCTCTTTTCCAGAAATAAAAACCCAGAGTTCAGGGAGCCCTACAGAAGTCGGGATCGAAGCCTCTGGTGCCAGCTCAGCACACTGTACCCCAGGGGGTGCCCAGGCTCTAGCTGCTTGCTCCTGGGCCTCACATGGTTCCTGTTGGCAGGTACCCTCCCGCTGGCACCTGAGTTCATGGTTTCCGTGGATGCATTGACCTTACCCAATGGGGAGGCCCTGGGGTGAACATGACATGTGGCACCAGGACCAAGAGTCTCCACGAAACAAAGAAGTTCCTCACCGAGACCACAGAGGTGCGTGCCCATGCGCCCTGCAGACCCCGCCCCCCATCCTTGCAGGAGCTTCCTGGCAGGAGCCACCCCCAGATGCTCCCAGTTCCTCCCAGAAGAACTGCCTTAGGGGCTGTGCTCCTCCACTGCTGGCGGCTGTGCCTGGGGCCAGAGAGTTTGAAGAGGACCCTTGGAGGCCAGAGCGAGTCACTAACCAGACCAGGAGCCACCATCATCATCAAAGCGCCAACAACAAACTGAACTTGGCTAAGTTAACAGTAAGAGACTCACACGTCACAAACTCTGTAAGAAATCTGACTTAATGCGAATGGCACTCAGCAACTGTAGACTCACGGCTGATGACATTTCTTTTTGGTCGTTAGTTAAGTGTCGAGGTCCTGCCTCCATTTCCACCGAGTGACCTACCAGCAAGTAGTTGGGTGTTCCACCCTCTGTAACTTAGCAGGGAACAGAGAAAACATGTGATGTGGGAGGGGCGGTCAAGGCTGTGCACCAAGATCACGTCCCCCTCCCCTGGAGCAGACAGGAGACCACCTCCCAGCTCCCTTCAAGTTCACTGACTGGTTCTGCTCAGCACGGGCACAGCAGAGGGAAGCCCAAGGCCCAGTGCCCATTCTCTCTTCTTGAGGGGCAGCTGGCAACAGAGGGAGCCACCAGCTCAGGTGATGCTGTTAGCCTGCAGCCTTGGATGACTGTGGAGCTGGGCCTTCTACAGATCCATGTGGGACGGCACCCTAACTTTTGTAAGTTAATCCTATAATTTAATTTCCAGAATGAGAATTTTAGAAGAAAAAATGAATGACAGAGATAACAGGCTTCTAGCCTGTTGACAGAGAACCGATAGAAAATAACCCATATGATGGTGCAGAAGCAATGGATCTCATTAGTAATCAGTTTAATAGCATGTAAATAATTATCCCTGACCATTGTATAACCCCTACATTTCTAGAAACACCCAAAAATGCAAGACAGGTTCTCTTACCACATTTCATTCATGTATAGCATTTGGCATACAGAGTTAGAAATCATCTCTTTTCCAACCCCGCTAAAATTCTGATCGTGTGTGTGTGTGTGTGTGTGTGTGTGTGTGTGTGTGTGACCCAGATTTCAACAACTGGCTGCAGGGGGCTGTTTAAGTGGCCCCAATGCCTCCACAAACATTCCCAGTGTTCATGCTGATTCCCAGGGGCTGTTGTGCATCCTGACCTCTGGTCCAGGGCCATTTGGGCAGTGTTTTAGCTGCAAGCCCAAACTCATGTCTTGGGCTAAAGAACAGCCATAGCTGCTGCTGGGGAAAGGGGTGGGGCCTTCCTTCCTTCCATTGTACCCCTTCCTTCTCTCACAGCCCCACCCTCCAGCCTGCACTAGAGGCCTTCACTCCTCCCACAGTGCGGGCACTCCTTTCCTCTCGTACTTCACCTCCCCACAACATGAAGCAATGCTGCTTGCTCTTGTTTTCTTTAGGGAAATCGGGTTTTCCCAAACCCAAGGTGCCTGGAGATCTCTGAGCTATGGAAGGACGGCTGAGCTGAAGAAGTGAAAACAGGCTCACAAGCTCTGGTGGCAGAAGTACAGGAGCATGACGATGCGTCCCAGGGAAGCAACACCACTGCCTCACTCATTCTTAGCAACAATCCAATGGAAGTAAAAAAGAAAAAAGGTGAAATGCATAAACAGGAAAAGGTAAATAAACTTTCAGGAAATCTATACACACCCATGTGTCTACTTGTACAGGCCAGAGTTCCTGCTTCTGAGCTCAGGCACTGGCAGTGAGTCTAAATTCTGGGCTTTCCCTCATCGGGGCTGGTGGACAAATTCTATCAACTTTAATCCTTTGGGAAACAGCTCCAAAATCATAGGCAAGTCTTGATGAAACTGAGGGCTCCATTTGTTCCCTCCTTTATCTCATGCTGACAGGGTCACAGTGACCACACTGTCTCGCAAATCGAGACCCATGGGCAGGACTCTGCTGCTGTTTGTTTGGGAAAGGAGGCGAGTCTACACTGATTCACTGCATCTTCAAGAGTCTACCGACACTCAAGGTCCTCACCTATCCAAGGTCCTCACACATCCAAGGTCCTCACCTATCCAAGGTCCTCACCCATCCAAGGTCCTCACACACCCAAGGTCCTCACCTATCCAAGGTCCTCATCCATCCAAGATCCTCACCCATCCAAGGTCCTCACCCATCCAAGGTCCTCACCTATCCAAGGTCCTCACCCATCCAAGGTACTCACCCATCCAAGGTCCTCACACATCCAAGGTCCTCACCCATCCAAGGTCCTCACCCATCCAAGGTCCTCACCTATCCAAGGTCCTCACCCATCCAAGGTCCTCACACACCCAAGGTCCTCACCCATCCAAGGTACTCACTCATCCAAGGTACTCAGAGTATTCCTGCTGACTGGAGAGAGGGCAGAGGGAAGCCAACTAGCAAGGATGCTGGGTGAAAATGGGCACTAACTGCAGACTCTAACTGGGCTGCCCACCCATGGCCCTGACACCACTGTCGTCTGTCCTTTCTCCGTTCAGAGTGCAGTCTGGCTAAAGAAGGTGAAGTTCATAAGCAGGGGGGGTGGGACAGAGGTGAGAGGGACCTAGAAGGAGAGGAGGAGGAGGGCTGATTTCTATGATCCTTATTTGCTTTCTTCTCTAGTCACTGGAGGTGGCGGGTCAGGGGAGAGGGGACTGAGACAGACGATCAGTCCTGCCTTAGTCTCCACCTCCAAGTCACACGGGCTCAGAGCACTGATGTTCAAAAGCACTCATGCTGGTGCCCAGCCCTCCACCTGGAGCACAGCACAGCCCTCAGAGCACAGCCCATACCCGGCAGCCACCCCGGGTCCTCTGGGTCCATTGCGCCCCAGGCCTGGTTTCTGAGAGAGCAGCCTGTGCCAGCTGTGTGGCCTGACCCATACTCGATACTATCAGGAGGGTATGTTTCTGGACCATGCAAAGTGCAGTGGCAATTTCAAGGCAGAGCTCAAGTCTCTGTGCGGGTTCTAGGAGGAGAGAAGCATGGACACCAGGACAAGACAAGGCGGGAGGTGTGTGTGGGGGAGAGGCGGTGTGCAGGGACAGCAGGAGGCAGAGCACAACTCCTGGATGACACATCTACATGAGCAGGAGATCTCTACCTTGAAATTCTTTAACAACCATTTTTCGGTGCCTACTGTGTGCAGTATCCAAGCCGGTGCCTGGATTCCTGAGGTCTGGGGGCAGGGACTCAGGAGCCTGCTTTACAAGCCCAGCGCACAGAAACGTCCTGCTTTGGAAGCAGGGCCTGCCTACCTGACCGCTGCACACCCAGCCCACTTGGATCTCTAGTTAGAAGCATCTGCACACCAGTCCCCAGGCCAAAGAAACGCTACTGAGAGCTGTGCTGACAGACACGCTCAGGAGAGCTCTGGGCATCAAAGAGGAGGAGGGGGAGGAGGAGGAGGAGGAGGGGGAGGAGGAGGAGGAGGAAGGGGAGGAGGAGGAGGAGGAGGGGGAGGAGGAGGAGGAGGAGGGCGAGGAGGAGGAGGAGGGCGAGGAGGAGGAGGAGGAGGAGGAGGAGGGGGAGGACGGAGAGGAGGAGGAGGAGGGGGAGGAGGAGGAGGAGGGGGAGGAGGAGGAGGAGGGGGAGGACGGAGAGGAGGAGGAGGGGGAGGACGGGGAGGAGGAGGGGGAGGGCGAGGAGGAGGAGGAGGAGGGGGAGGAGGAATGAAGCCAAACAGGACCTTGGCTTTTCTGTTACAAAGACTGCTACTGTGCTTTTTTTTTTCTAATCTTGAAAAAGAACAATTTTCCAAGGAGAGATGGGCCAAAAAAGGGAATTTACAGGCTCTATAAATATCCAAGGTGGAAAAAGCCAAAAGAATGAATAATACCCATGGACACATTATTAAGGGTAACTGAAAGATTTAACTGTTAATACTATAATTACAAGACACATTTCAATATTGGAGATTAAGAGCAAGATCAAGTTCAACTCAGAGCATGGTCTAGAGAATGAGAAAAACAACCACTCAGAGAGGTAGGCCAAGTTCTCATTCATTATTACCCTGCTTCTTCTTTTTTAAATTGTAACTTTAAAAAAATATATGTTTTTTATTGATTTTAGAGAGAGAGGAAGGGAGAGGAAGAGAGAGATAGAGGGAGAGAAACATTGATGGATCTGCAAGCCCTCCCCTTCCTGGAGATGGAGTCTGCAACCCGGGCATGCGCCCTGTCCGAAATCGAACTGGTGACATTCTGGTACACAGGATCATGCTCAACAACTGAGCCACACCGGCCAGGGCACCCTACTTCTGGACAATCTGCAACAGCGAGCATGTCCTGCTGGACAGTCAGGGGGTGTCCCAGTCATGTCCCCGTGCTGTGTGCCCCCTCTACCCGTCCACCGTGCACCTCTGTAGAAAGGCCCTTTCCTGACGTCTTCACAGGGCACATCTCCAATCCTTCAAATCCCATTTCAAATGCCCTCTTGTCTTACCAGCTACCTCACACATCTTCACTTAGATCAGTGCTTCTCAACCTTCCTAATGCCACGACCCTTTAATACAGTTCCTCATGTTGTGGTGACCCCCAACCATAAAATTATTTTCGTTGCTACTTCATAACTAATTTTGCTACTGTTATGAATCATAATGTAAATATCTGATATGCAGGATGAATTTAGTTGACCCCTGTAAAAGAGTCGTTCGACTCTCAAAGGGGTCGCGACCCACAGGTTGAGAACCACTGCCTTAAATGCATGCTATGACATACTGCACCGGCTACCTGTCATTACATTTGCATTTATCTACACACTAGAGGCCCTATGCATGAAATTTGTGCAAGGGGCTTGGCCCTCGCAGCCCCTCATAACCTCGGCTGGCCCTTTCTGCCCCGGCTTCGTCCGGAAGGTCATCCAGACGGTCGTCCTTCTGTTCGGTCTAATTAGCGCAGTAGCTCTTTATTATATAGGATACAATTACAACAGCAGTCAATACTTAGAGCTCACACTTTCAGTGTGTTAATGTGTGCCATGCACTATAAATAGTAGCTAAGCGTTGTATGTGTATTTTCTCATTAAAACTCATTATAGCTGATGGGGTTATATCTCTGCTATGCCCGTTTTAAAGATATAGACATTGAGATCCCGAGAGAGACAGTGCTTTCTCTTGTCCAAGAAGTTCCTGAGTTAAAAATGGATAGACCTGGATTCTCCTAGTGTAAAGGCTCCCTGCAGAAAATGCAAATAAAAAACCAAAACTCCGGAGAATACCAAGTGTTGTCAAGAATAACTGAAATGCGCATACACTACTGGTGAGCGTGTAAAACGGTGCGGTCATTTTGGAAAACAGTTTGGTAACTTTGTAAAAACAAACACCAGATGCCCCAGCAATCCCACTCCCAGGTGTCTATATCCATGAGAAATACAAACATATGTCCACCTTAAAAAAACTCGTACGCAACTACTCAGCACAGTTTTATCCATAACTGCCCAACCCAGATGTCCATCAGTTAATGTATGGATAAACACTCTATGGTGCATACAGCCAATGGAACACAGGCCCACCTCACTTTATTGTGCATCGCAGATACTGAATTTTTTACAAATTAAAGATTTGTGGCAACCCTGCACTGAGAAAGTATATTGGCCACTTTTCCAACAGGCTCATATAATGGTAAGCATTTTTAAATTAATATTTATATTCATTTTTAGAGAGAGAGAAAGGGAAAGGAAGAGAGAAAGAGAAACATTGGTGTGAGAACAGAACATCGATTGGCTGCCTCCTGCACGCCTCCTGCCGACGAGGATCAAGCCTGAAACCCAGGCAATATGCCCTGAATGGGAATTGAACCAGCAACTTTTTGGTGCATGGGATGACACCCATCCAACTGAGCCACAGCAGCCAGGTGTCCACTTTAAATTAAGGTATATATATTGTTTTCTATACATAAAGACCGAGCTCACAGTATCCCCAAGGTGTGCCTAGAACAAAAGAGAACAAACTTCTAATACGTGCATCGGCATGGATGAATCTTGGAAGCATTAGGCTGAGTGAAAGCTTGACTCACAAGGCCACATACTGCATGATCTGATGTATAAGACATTCTGGAAAAGGCAAAACTGTTGGGAAAGAAAACAGGAGTGATTACCTGAGGCTGAGGCTGGGCTGGGGCATTGATGACAAAGACAAAGAGGCAGAGGTGCTGCTTGGGTGATGGACACATTCTCTATCTTGACTGTGCTGACAGTTACATGACTGTAAACATTTGTCAAAGCTCAAAGAACTGCACATTAGAATGAGTTGACTAAATTATACCTCAACAAACTTAACATTAAAAAGTTACCTGGCCTTAGCTGGTTTGGCTCCGTGGATAGAGCATTGGCCTGCAGACTGAAGGGTCCTGGATTCAATTCCGGTCAAGGGCATATGCCTGGATTGCAGGCTTGATCCCCAGAAGGGGGTTTGCAGAAGGCAGCTAATCAATGATTCTCTCTTATTGATATTTTTGTATCTCTTTCCCTCTCCCTTTCTGTCTGAAATCAATAATATATATGTATATACTAGAGGCCCGGTGCACAAAAATTTGTGCACTCGGGGGGGAGGGGGGTCGCTCAGCCCGGCCTGTGCCCTCTCGCAGTCTGGGACCCCACAGGAGATAACGACCTGCTGGCTTAGGCCTGCTCCTGGGTGGCAGAGGGCAGGCCCAATCCCTAGGTGCAGCCCCTGGTCGGGCTCAGAGCAGGGCCGATTGGGGGGTTGGGGCACCGCCCCCTGTCACACTCAAGGCAGGGTCGATGGGGAGGTTGTGGCGCCGCCCCCTGTCACGCACAGAGCAGGGCCCATCAGGGGGTTGGGGCGCCTTCCCATGTCACAAACAGAGCAGGGCGGATAGGGAGGTTGTGGCCCCGCCCCGTCACACACAGAGCTGCAGGGCGATCAGGGGGTTTGGGTGCTGCCCCCTGTCACGCTGATCCCGCTGCCGGGAGGCCTCGCGGCTCCGCTGATCCCGATGCTGGGAGGCATACTACCCTTTTACTATATAGGATAGAGTCCTGGTGCATGGGTGGGGGCCGGCTGGTTTGCCCTGAAGGGTGTCCTGGATCAGGGTGGGGGTCCCCACTGGGGTGCCTGGCCAGTCTGGGTGAGGGGCTGAGGGCTGTTTTCAGGCTGGTGGGTGACTGAAGCTCCAAACTGCTCCTTTTTTTCTTTTTTTTTTATTCTGGGCCAGCTTTAGCTCTGAGGCTTGGCTCCAGCTCTTAGGCCTCCGCTGCTAAAAGCAGGTATCTGGTTTGTTTGGGTTTTATAATCGAAACACTGTTTCAACTCCAGCTCTGAGATCCTGCCCCGACCCGCGGGGCATGCAGCGTGGGTACCGTGACGATTCCTGTAAGAGAATGAGAGGATAGGAGATGCGAAGAAATGGAGGCAAGACAGGAGTCTGATCAAGCCTCAAATTTTTATTTTTACAGTGGCAGAATATATACTGTTTTAGGGACAGGGGTGGGGAGCAGGGGTGGGTAGCAAAGCTTATAGTAATAGCCTATCAGCAAGTGGCAGCTATTTGCTTGTGGTGTGTGACAAGTGGTGTGTGACGGTTTAATTGCTGACCAAACCGCAGGACGTACGTGGTTTCTGGTAACTAGGAGTTACTACCAGAAACTTATTGTTCTTAAGATGGCTTTGCCGTGGTCTCTGGTGACTAGGAGTTACTACCAGAAACTTATTGTTCTTAAGATGGCTTTGACTAGGCCAGTTTCTCCGATAGCTCCCAACATTTCCTCCCTTTTTCTTTATCAAGGGTGGGCTTTAACCGACTGGGGGAGTAGGGACCTGGTTCCTCCTGTGGGATTGTGGAATCCCACCATTAGTGGCTCTTGGTATCTTTTGGGGAGGAGAGGCAGAGCAAATAGCTATGTATGGATACCAACCTCTATGCAAACCAGGTGTGCTCACAGGGAAATCCAGAGGCGGTCGAATTTTTGTGACCTTCCCTTGCAGTGCTTTGCCGTGCACCCAGGTTGGTGCCCATGCCTTTCTCCTTCTATGGGGAGTAGGCAAGCATCCCTCTGGCTTTATGCTGTCCCCGCAGGGAGGGAGTTTTGGCAGTCATTATAATCACGTTCACGGTCTAACATGGCTAGACGGTGGTAGTGTACCTGAAAAGGTTTGGCCAGAATGCTATCAACTTGTTGTTTTATAAAGTTTGTTAATTTTCTAAAGGCCCAGGGGCCGAAAGCTAGGATTAGGAGAAGGCTTATAAGGGGGCCGAGAGCAGGAAGCAGGTAGGGCAGGAGTCCGTTCAGTCTGCTCCAGAGGGGGTTCTCGAATAGTTCTTTTCGCCTTTTCACCAGATCTTCTTGTAGTTTCTTTATCTTGTCTCGGACGATCCCAGATTTGTTGGCATAGAAGCAGCAGCGTTCCTGTAGGGCTAAGCATATTCCTCCCTGTTCTGCTGTAAGTAGATCTAACCCTCTTCTGTTTTGTAAAACTACTTCAGCTAGTCAATCAATTTGGTCCTGGATAGTACCTGAGAGAGCTTGAATATCGTCAATTAGCTGGTTAGATAATTTGTTATAGGTATGCAATGCTGTTCCTAGCCCAGCTGTACCAGTAGCTACAGCTCCAGAAATTCCTAGGCCAATAAGTAAAGGGATAAATTGAACAGCCTGCTTACTGCGTCCAGCGATGTAATCAAGGCTGGGCAGGGGAACAGGTTCTCCCCCTGGGATGATGTCAATATCAGGGAGAATACTGGCTTGTATACATAATCCTGTCCAATTTATAGGTAGGGCCGTGTAGGCCATATTTCCCCCACATACAAATACTCGTCCTGGAGCGGGACAGAGGGGTGAACTATAATTACTAATAGAAGAACAGTTTGTGAAGCTGGCGAATCCTACATCTAAATCATAACTATTATTCTGGGGGATTTTTTGTAAGCATGAAGAGAAGTTGAATGCAATAGGCTGAGTTCTAAAGGGTAATCTGAGGGTACAATTGCTGCTGGAGGTGACGTTGGTAGTATTATTGTCTGGGATAACAAGGGGCATGGGTGTGCCAAGAGTCATACATAACCAGCAGTCTTGTGCAAGGGAGGGATTGGTGGCGTTTAAAGCTTTGAGTGTGGCTTCTAAGATATCAGTTAAATTTAAACTGGTTTTTGTATTAAAAATTTCAGTTGAGATCACAAAATTAATCCTCTTTTTATCAGATCAATAAGCAACATATTTTGAATTCTAATTATTTCAGAGGAAACAAAAATTTTCTTAAAAATAAAATATTTTTAAGCATTTAACTATTATAATTATACAATTTTTCCCAATTTAATCCGAATTTTAGACTTTTAGCTGGCAAATCAAATATTTTAGCATTTCTCAATCAGTAACATTAAGACTTAGTCCCTTGCATAGCCTTCCTTTTCTTCTTTTTTCCGCTTTTCTTTGGAACAATGGGACAAGGAGCTTCTCTGTGTCCATTGTGGTAATACAGGTAATGCTCTGGTACCCAAACTGGTTGCACTGCTCCTTCTGGAAAAATACAAAACACAACCTCTTCCCCACATCATTACTAGATCTGGTAAAGCTCTTGTCTGGTTTGTGTATCCTTCTACCAGGCTGAGTCGGCAGAGGCTATTGTACAGGAGGCCCGATGCCTTTTGGCTGCTGTACAACCCTCTGCATTGTATTTCCAAAAAGTCTAACATATAACATTATTCTCCCCCCCGCCTTTTTTTTTTATAGAAAAGGTTTATATTGATGGAATTGTCAGTTTTCCTTTTTGTGTCAAGAGCTAACTTTGATGTGTTAAAACTAAGTAAAATGCATTTACTCAATCAGTAACATTTTTAAGAATAAACTTAAAAATGCAAGACATAATCAACCAACAGATTTAATACGATTTAATACTGTCCTCTAGATTTTGTATGAGGCATACTTAGATTTCATGTAATTCAGTATTATGTCATTTCAAGATATCTAGGTATAAACTCCAAGTTCTTAAATTTTACAACAGCTTTGGAAAGTCACACTTGAGCCTGGCAAGGCAGGCCTGGCCTTTGATTTTAAAACGACCATAATTTTTTCCTCTGGAGAAGGTCCAGAAACAAGCTTGTAGCTATTGTTTTCTGCCCCTTGCTTGCCGGTGGGAAGTTTCAAAATTGGCCTGGGGGAGGAAGGGGGGGGCTGTTTTCCCTGGAAGAACAGGTTTAGCCTACCCTGGACCAATCAGTTGTAAATTGACCACAATCTTTAAGAATTTGCTACAGGAGGGAAGCAGCCCCTTTCTCCATCAGAAAGGCTTGGCTAGCCTTTTTAATTAACAAAGGGCTGGTTTTTTACCGGGCTACTTGATTTTTAAAATTAAGACATTTTAAATAATTCTTGGGATTTGAATCCAATTATTTTTGGAGTAGGCTTCATTAACATTATTATGGAAAAATACCAATCTTGTTGCTAGAATTTCTACCCTGGGTCAAATTCGCCATTTTCCTTAGGAAATAAACAGTTTTGGGTTTTATTCTGCTCATTTGCAAAGAGACTTTAGCTTAAAACTTTATCTAAATGTCCAAAATCGGAACTTGCACGCATCAGTTTCAAGCCAGGTTTTCTCTTTACACGTGAACAGAAATCCCAGACGCATTTTAAATTTTGTAAAACTTTTCAATTACGAGAAGGAGACTTTAAATTAGAATACTGGGGAGGGGGCGTCCATATTAGATCGCCATGTGCTCCCCCCCTCCCTTTTTTTTTTTTTTTTTACCACATCCTGCTTTGGGGGAAGTTTCAGCAAATGACTCAGATGGCTTATTTTCCCCAAAGTCATGCTTAATAGAAAAACAGATTTTAAAATGTAATACTACTTCGCTTTCCAAAGTAATAGCTAGCACCCAAGGTGACCTTGGCTAGACTTTGCACTTCCCGACATGTTCTCAGGTAGTTTTTAAACAGAACATTAAGTAATCTCATTGCAGGAGAGCTTATAGATCTGCGCTCTGCTGCCTTTGAATCTCTCCGAACCAGAGAGAGATTCGGCTGCAGGGTTTCATTTCTTATTACAGATAGATTCTAAATACAAATTAAGATAAGAAAACACATTAAGATGACCATGGTACTATTTTTTCTTCAGCCTGATCTAAAAGAGTACCTTTTTAAGAAAAATAAAGGTTATATTCTATAATAACATGCAAAAACTGTAAAAGATTTCCTTCTAAAATTTTAACACTTTAAACATGCAAATCAAAAGTGTATAATAAACCATGAGCAAAGGTCAGTGACAAAAGTGAAAAAATTCCTTAAATCTTTCTTTTTAACCCGAAATCCTCGCGCCTTGAGGGACTCCCTGAGTCCCCTGAGAAATAACTCATGAGAGCTGACCCATATTTCCGCCTCTTCCACGTAAGCCTCCGGGACGTATAAACCCCATACCAGGTCAGCCCAGGAGTCCACGAGGAGACGAACCACCAAGGAAGATCAACAAACCTCAACCTCACAAAGGAGGCCCCTGTTCACGTGTCATAGGTCGGGATGTATAAGCCCCATGCCAGGTGAACGACCACTAAGACAAAGTGAACTCAGGGTTTTCGGATGAAGATCAACCAAGGGGAACGAAACCAGGGAACAAGCCTGAGTGATTCGGAGTTCTCTCAGTCGAACTCGGGTACCCTTCACTCTTCCCCGAGACAACAAGAGAGTGCTCGAAGTGGACTAGAGGCAGGAGAATAAGGGAGGGCAATGATGAAGGATGATGCCTATCCACAATTCCAATGCGTTCACTTACCTTAACACCAGGTCTGACTCGCAGGGTGGGTGGGCCGAGTGGCGACCAAGAAAACAGGCTGACTCACAGGGCGATCCCAGTGGTGCCTAAGAGGAGGTCCGGCCGGACACTTGAGTGAACGTTCCTAACAGGAACCGAAGTACGGAGGCCACGTTGGGCGCCAATTATGCCCCGACCCGCGGGGCATGCAGCGTGGGTACCGTGACGATTCCTGTAAGAGAATGAGAGGATAGGAGATGCGAAGAAATGGAGGCAAGACAGGAGTCTGATCAAGCCTCAAATTTTTATTTTTACAGCGGCAGAATATATACTGTTTTAGGGACGGGGGTGGGTAGCAGGGGTGGGTAGCAAAGCTTATAGTAATAGCCTATCAGCAAGTGGCAGCTATTTGCTTGTGGTGTGTGACAAGTGGTGTGTGACAGTTTAATTGCTGACCAAACCGCAGGACGTATGTGGTTTCTGGTAACTAGGAGTTACTACCAGAAACTTATTGTTCTTAAGATGGCTTTGCCGTGGTCTCTGGTGACTAGGAGTTACTACCAGAAACTTATTGTTCTTAAGATGGCTTTGACTAGGCCAGTTTCTCCGATAGCTGCCAACAAGATCCCGGCTCGCTGAAAGCAGGTTTCTGGAGTTTTGTTTAGCTTCTATATTTGTAACAATGTTTCAAACTGCAAGCTCAGAGGCTGGCAGCGGCAGGCAGAGAACGTTGGAGTCCTCCATCACTGAAGCAAGCAAGCCTCATGTTAGCTTCAAGCTGCCTGGCTGCTGGCCGCCATCTTGGCTGGCAGTTAATTTGCATATCACCCTGATTAGCCAATGGGAAGGGTAGCAGAGGTATGGCTAATTACCATGTTTCTCTTTTATTAGATAGGATACACACACACACACACACACACACATATAATCTGCCCTCGCCCGTGTGCTCAGTATCAGCCTATGCACCCAAGGTCACTGGTCTGATTCCTGGTCAAGGGCACATACCTGGGTTGCAGGTTCAATCCAGGCCCTGGTTGGGGCACGTATGGGAGGCAACCAATCAATGTGTCTCTCTCACATCAGTGTTTCTCTCTGCCTCTCTCTCCCCCTCCTTCCTTCCCTCCATTCCACTCTTTCTAAAAATCAATGGGAAAAATATCCTCAGGAGAGGATTAAAAAAGAAAAAAAAGTTCTCTGAAGATAGGCTCATGGATCGGTAAGCCCACTTAGAAGTTCTCCACACTATTTCTGACCAAATCTATCCTTTGTGCGAAGTAATAAGTAGAAGAGTAAGCTAATCTGAACTTTATTACTATTCCATTTCCCTAGCGATCTTGGGCAGATGAGTTAATGAGGAAAAAATAACCAACAAAAGGTGACAAGCAGGGAAGCTGGGAGCAGAGATGGCCCACATGCTGAGTGACCGGAGCTCCCAGACAGGCAGGAGCCGCACCAGCTTCACAAGTCTCTCGATCCTCTGTTCAAAGACCTCAGTGTTACCAGAAGCTGAGGCTGCCTCCTCCTCATCATCATCTGAGCGAAAACACTGCCACGTGCTTTAAAAAGTTAACAAATGTCACAACTTTAAGTAAAACACAACCAAGTATTATCATTTTAATTAAAAAACAAGGTGTTTTGCTATAACACAACAAAGTCTTTTCAGCACCAGTGCCGTCCCTGGCAGCTGCATCGTTGTTGCCTGATTACCATAAAAGGGGGGGGGAGGTTGGGGAGGGGAGTTTAAAAAGCATATCTGGCCTGGCCAGTGTAGCTCAGGGTTTGAGGGTCAACCCATGAACCAGGAGGTCACCTTTCCATTCCCAGTCAGGGCACATGCCTGGGTTGCGGGCTTGATCCCCAATAGGGGGTGTGCAGGATGATGTTTCTCTATCATCACTGATGTTTCTCACTCTCTCTCCCTCTCCTCTTCCTTCCTTTCCCTGAAATCAATGAAAAAATATTGTGAGTGTTTTTTTGGCTTAGTGGCTAGAGCATGGACCCTTGCACCAAGAGGGCACATGCTGGAGTTTTGGGCTCCATCCCCAGCAGGAGGCGTGCAGGCAATGGATGTTTCTCTGTCATCGATGTTTCTATCTCTCCCTTCCTCTCTCTCTAAAATCAATAAAAATACATTGAAAAATATTTAAAAATAAATAATTACCCTGAAGAATTTTTTTAAAAAGCATATCTGACCTTAGGTCCAACCACCTGCATGCCAGACCCCAAACTCCTTTCTGTCCCAAGAAGAGGGCCTGGCACGGCCGCGGCAGCAGCAGTGGGGAGGCCTAAGGAGTGAGGGGAAGGTCCAACGCTGTCAGGCTCGAAGCTGCAGGAGGCACGGACCACCCCTGTCTGACTCTCCATGCCCACTGCCCACGGCAGGGCCTGGCCAGGGAACATACTGGAAGGTGCTCCGTATTTCTGGAGAGCAATCTGTCTGATACAACACAACTGCATGTCTACAACCTTGGACGAGGGATAGACAGTCTCTGGAATAACCTGGTTATGAATTTAGCCGAGTGCTCAATGAGAAGGAGCACAGACAGGCTCCTCACACTTGCTCATTTCCTACAGGACAGCCTCAGGTGTGCTGGCAAGAAAAGAAGCACTCAGATAAAGTGACCAAGACTTCAGCATCAAGCAAAACATTTTTAACACGTGAATTTCCTATTTGTGTTAGAACAGGGCCATCTTCTCGGATGCCTCCTGTTTGCTTGATCTCTAAGGCCGGAAGGGAGGTGCCCTGTGGGAGCTGTACCCCTTCTGGAGACTGAAAGGTCCACTTCCACACCTTTCCCACAAGGGGCGCCGCCGTTCAGGGGGAGCTCCTAAGTCCTACCAAAGCAGGGTGTGCTGTGACCAAGACTTGCAGTGGACACCTGAGTCAATCCCTTTCAGCACAGACACCTTTGCAGACATTTCTGTGTCACTGATGAGTGAGAATGGAAGCTGACCCTTCTGCGCGGCATCAGCTCAGTAAATAAGTCTCTTTCTTTTCTTTTCTTTTTAAAAATGTATTGTATTGATTTTTTTACAGAGAGGAAAGAAGAGGGATAGAGAGTTAGAAACATCCATGAGAGAGAAACATAGATCAGCTGCCTCCTGCACACCCCCTACTGGGAATGTGCCCGCAACCAGGGTACATGCCCTTGACTGGAATCGAACCTGGTACCCTTCAGTCCGCTGGCGGACGCTCTATCCACTGAGCCAAACCAGTGACGGCATAAATCTCTTTCTTACCTGTGAACCGTAGAAATACATTTTCCCACAATAATGTGAGAAAGATTACTGATGTCATTAGAGTATTTTGCCTCTAAGGACTTATTTGAGAAGTATTTTTAAATTGCTTCAAATCATCATTTGAAATAAAGCAATTATGACTTTATTATTTTTGAAATATAAAAGTAACATGTAGAGTGTTGTAAAAAGTTTGAATGACTAGAAATAAGGAAAAAGTGACAGCCACCTCCCTCCCCTCTAGTTTGGTAGTCCCTCGCCCTATCTTGTTCTATGCAAATGCGAACAAATACATTCCACAGTGAATCTCAAAAGGAAGACCTTTTCTTTGAAAGTTGCAAACTGCCGAGGTGTAGAAGCAGGAGGTAGAAGGCCTCTCTAATCCTGCTGCCAGTCCCCACTCCCGCTCCTCGGGGCAGCCTTGGGAACAGTTCACATAAACCCACCCATGAAGGTGCACAAACGCAGCTCTTCATGGACCAAAGTGGAGGCACAGTACGCATCCTATCCTCTACTTCCCTTGTTTATACAATAATATACATGGGAAGTGTTTCTGTATCAGTGCACAGGCCTTCACCTCATTAAACAAAATAGCTGTGACTGCCCTCGCCCAGAGGCTCAGTTGGTTGGAGCGTCTTCCCATACACCAAAAGGTTTCGGGTTCGCCCCCCCGTCAGGGCATACCGCTAGGTTGTGGGTTCGCTTCCTGGTCAGGGCACATACCTAGGTTGCAGGTTTGATCCTTGGTCGGACTCATGGGGGAGGAAACCATCAATGTTTCTCTCTCACATCAATGTTTTTCTCTCCCTTCCTCTCTCTAAGATTAATTTTTAAAAAAGCAGCTGTGACTTCACTTTAGGAAAGATTGAATATACATATTTCCCTCCTACTAAGAACAACAAAAACCCTGAACATTATTATTAAAACCACCAAATCCTAAGAAGTCTGGGCTTGGATACGTATTGGGGGCAGGGCAATGGACACAACGAAGTGCCCCCCCCCTTCTGCCCATGACATCAGAGGACTAGTGCAGTCAGAACTTGTCCATTGTGTATTATTATACGAAAAAGCTAATAGCAGGGTAGTATGCAGACTGTGAGTCCACTTTGGTTCACCCAGAGCTGTGTTTGTGCGCATACGTGGGTGGGTTTATGTGGTAGGAAGTCCTGTCCACCTGGTGGTGTCAGCGGAGGAGGTGGAGGGCGGGGTGGGGGGGAGAGGGGTGGTAGTATGACCTGAGTTAAACCTTTGGGGTTAGAAAATATGATAATCCCGTTCTAAGACTGGGGGATTCTGCAACTTGGAAACTGAGTTACACAGACACAGGGGAACTAGAGCCCTGAATTTTTTATAAAATGGGGATCTTCATCATCCTCTTCCTGACTGCCCAACGGTATCTGTCTGTGAATTTCCCGCTTATATCCTAGACTCAGGTTTCTGTGTGTGTGACCACTTTACAGTTAGATTTCTGTGTGTGCCCACTTTACAGTTAGATTTCTGTGTGTGCCCATTTTACAGTTAGATTTCAGTGTGTGTGCGTGCCCATTATACAGTTAGGTTTTGTGTGTGTGTGTGTGCCCATTTTACAGTTAGATTTCTGTGTGTGTGCCCACTTTACAGTTAGATTTCAGTGTGTGTGCCCATTATACAGTTAGGTTTTTGTGTGGGTGTGTGCCCACTTTACAGTTAGATTTCAGTGAGTGTGCCCATTATACAGTTAGGTTTTTGTGTGTGTGTGTGCCCACTTTACAGTTAGATTTCTGTGTGTGTGCCCATTATACAGTTAGGTTTTTGTGTGTGTGTGCCCATTTTACAGTTAGATTTCTGTGTGTGTGCCCACTTTACAGTTAGATTTCTGTGTGTGTGCCCACTTTACAGTTAGATTTCTGTGTGTGTGCCCATTTTACAGTTAGATTTCTGTGTGTGTGTGTGCCCATTTTACAGTTAGATTTCTGTGTGTGTGTGTGCCCATTTTACAGTTAGATTTCTGTGTGTGTGTGTGCCCATTTTACAGTTAGATTTCTGTGTGTGTGTGTGCCCATTTTACAGTTAGATTTCTGTGTGTGTGCCCACTTTACAGTTAGATTTCTGTGTGTGTACCCATTTTACAGTTATGTTTTTGTGTGTGTGTGCCCATTTTACAGTTAGATTTCTGTGTGTGTGCCCACTTTACAGTTAGATTTCTGTGTGTGTGCCCACTTTACAGTTAGATTTCTGTGTGTGTACCCATTTTACAGTTAGGTTTTTGTGTGTGTGTGCCCATTTTACAGTTAGATTTCTGTGTGTGTGCCCAGTTTACAGTTAGATTTCTGTGTGTGTGCCCATTTTACAGTTAGATTTCTGTGTGTGTGTGTGTGCGCCCATTTTACAGTTAGATTTCTGTGTGTGTGCCCACTTTACAGTTAGATTTCTGTGTGTGTGCCCACTTTACAGTTAGATTTTTGTGTGTGTGCCCATTTTACAGTTAGATTTCTGTGTGTGTGCCTATTTTACAGTTAGATTTCTGTGTGTGTGCCCATTTTACAGTTAGATTTCTGTGTGTGTGCCTATTTTACAGTTAGATTTCTGTGTGTGTGCCTATTTTACAGTTAGATTTCTGTGTGTGTGCCCACTTTACAGTTAGATTTCTGTGTGTGTGTGTGCCCATTTTACAGTTAGATTTCTGTGTGTGTGCCCACTTTACAGTTAGATTTCTGTGTGTGTGCCCAGTTTACAGTTAGATTTCTGTATGTGTGCCCATTTTACAGTTAGATTTCTGTGTGTGTGCCCATTTTACAGTTAGATTTCTGTGTGTGTGCCCATTTTACAGTTAGATTTCTGTGTGTGTGCCCACTTTACAGTTAGATTTCTGTGTGTGTGTGCCCATTTTACAGTTAGATTTCTGTGTGTGTGCCCATTTTACAGTTAGATTTCTGTGTGTGTGCCCACTTTACAGTTAGATTTCTGTGTGTGTACCCATTTTACAGTTAGGTTTTTGTGTTTGTGTGTGCCTATTTTACAGTTAGATTTCTGTGTGTGTACCCATTTTACAGTTAGGTTTTTGTGTGTGTGTGTGCCTATTTTACAGTTAGATTTCTGTGTGTGTGCCCATTTTACAGGTAGATTTCTGTGTGTGTGCCCACTTTACAGTTCGATTTTTATGTGTGTATTCATTTTACAGTTCGATTTCTGTTTGTGTGTGTGCCCATTTTACAGTTAGATTTCTGTGTGTGTGTGTGTGCCCATTTTACAGTTAAATTTCTGTGTGTGTGCCCACTTTACAGTTAGATTTCTGTGTGTGTGTGTGCCCATTTTACAGTTAAATTTCTGTGTGTGTGCTCATTTTAGAATTTATATTGTCTTCTCAAATTTTAAGGGCTCTTTTTGTATCAAAGATAGTAACCTTCTGTTAGGTACATCTTGCACACTGTCGTACCAGTGTCCCTGTCAGTCTAAGGTGTTACATCTGCTCACAGTGGCTGCCAGGCCTGTGTCCCTGTCCCACCTCCAGAGGAAAGGCAGAGTCACTGAGGACCCGGACCAGGACTCACCTTCCCCCTCAGTGGAGGGAACTGGGCTGGTGCAGCACCGTGATGACTGCTAATCCCACAAGAAACCACTGAAGAACATTCTCAGCAGACAGTGGTGCAAACATCTCCCAAAATCCATTTTCTATGCGTCACTTCCCTCCTTGGCATGAGACTGTACATGCTGCTTTCACACACTCCCTAAAGGAACAAAAAATCAACAATGAAAGACCTCTCCCCACAAGTTATTGAAATGCTAATAGGACATACATTCTGAAAACCTGAGTTATCTTGATCTTAAAAACTGAATTTCTGCCGAACCGGTTTGGCTCAGTGGATAGAGCATCGGCCTGCAGACTCAGGGGTCCCAGGTTCGATTCCGGTTAAGGGCATATACCTTGGTTGCGGGCACATCCCCACTGGGGGGCGTGCAGGAGGCAGCTAGTCGATCTCTCTCATCGATGTTTCTAACACTCTATCCCTCTCCCTTCTTCTCTGTAAAAAATCAATAAAATATATTTAAAAAACAAAACAAAACTGAATTTCTGTAAAGTTACCCCCTTGGAAGGAATATATTGCCAATTTACTTTGCGGGATTAGGAATTCCACCTGCATCAAAATTTTCAGAAACAGCCACCGCTTAATTTTCCTCTTTCACGGTCTGACTAGGAAATGAAAACCGAGATGAGACAGTCTGAAGCAGTTCAGTTTATAAGCACAGACCAGGTCCTTTTAAAGGAACAACGTTAGTGTTCACTGTAGACTAAAACACTCTTCACAAGAAATAAACAGAAGCACAGCGGGGTCCCTGTGTACGGTACTTGCAGAGCTGAAGGTCATGCACAAACCCCATCCAGTTAAATTGCTCCTGAAACTCCCTGCACCTGAATGATGAGGTGTCAGCTGGTGCTCAAGTCCCCTGAGTGACACATGAGATAGGATGAGCTCAAATCCCACCCACAGCACCTGGGCTCAGGAAGCCTTGTGTCCCTGACAGAGAAACAGAGAAAAGAGCAAGTTCAACTGTTCAAGGGCCTTTCCTGCTCAGAACATTGTCCAACTGTCAACTGATAGGCCACTGGGGCCCACTTGGGAGTCCTGCTCCCCCCCGCCCCCCCCGCCCCGTCCTGCCTACACTACACAGATGGGTGAATTTGCCTAAGAGAAATGAAAGGACGGTGTACAACCATCCATGTAAGAACAGTGGGCTCTCTGAGATGCCACGAGGCCCACAATATATACCACATCTTTCAAGCTATTAGACTATGGAGAGGTTTAACTACTATCACAGACCCACACCCACTGGCTCAATCCTTCACATGATGTTCAGCTAATCCAAGTTTCTCGTGTTCCCTTTAAAAAATCACCACTTGGCCAGATCCCTTAATTAGAATCCACATTCACAGGTTAACTTCCCTCTATCTCCAGGACAGAGAGAAACCCCAAGGTATATATTGTCCATTACCTGGCACATAACCTTTAGAACCTGAGGTCTGGCTTTGTTTAGTTATAGAATACATGCAGCTGAAATCTGATTTGCAATTGTTTTTCTTTTTTACAAAAGGTATTTTTTGTTATTGTTTTGTTTGCTTGTTGTCACCAATCACTAGCCAATAGTAGGGTTTTCTGGTGTTGCTCAGTAATGCACCATGTTGTTTTTCCTTTTTACCCCTTTATCCATTTTTACCGTCCCCCAACCATGGCAGCCACTAGTCTGTCCTCTGCATCTATGAGGGTGTTTTGTTTTTAATTCCACATATAAGCCAGATCATATGGTATTTGTCTTTCTCTGTCCAACTTAGTTCACTTAGCATCATGCCCTGAAGACCATCTATGTTGTTGCAAATGGCAAGATTCCATTCCTTTTTATGACTGAATAACACTCTCCTGTGTATATGCCCCACATCTTCTTTATCCAGTTGTCTATGGGTGGACACTTAGGCTGCTTCCATAGCTGTGCTCTTGTAAGTAATGTTGCAATAAGCACAGAGGCACATATATCCTTTTGAATTAGTGTTTGGGATTTCCTCATAGAACCATAAGTGAAATTGCTGGGTCGTATCATAGTTCTATTTTTAATCTTTTGAGGAACTTTCATACTTTTTTCCCTAGTGGCTGCACCAATTTATAATCCTACCAACAGTGCCCAAGGGTTCCCTTTTCCCCACTTCCTCACACCACTTGTCCCTTCTTGTCTTTTTGATAATGGTCTTTCTGGCAGTGGGAGGTGACATTTTGTGGTTCTTATTTGCATTTTCCCTGTGATTAGTGACCTTGAGCATCTCCTATAATTTGATTTTAAATGCTACAGAATAGGCAGCACTATATGTAAAAGTGAAACCACTGCCATCCCCATTCCTCAAGGATTACAATTCTACTACACTAAGAACATCAATTATTTTACTTGTAAATACAAGCTTTTTTTTTGAAACCTTCTCTTTTAACTAATACATTAGAAAGCTTTAACTTTCAGCTGACATACATTGGGAATATAAGACATTCTAAGGTCAAATAATATCCCAAGATCTGGAGATGAAGGATTTGACCTGATGAAACAATCACCATCAAGCAAGCATGGCAAGGTGCCAGTAACCTGAAACAATGAAAAAATTAAAGTCACTAATAAAAATTAAAATGGGGGGCGGGGAGTGTTCAGCTCCATTCACTTGTAAATGCTTCGTGAACTTGTAGCACAGTAAAGGTCTCTTACAGGAAACAAAAAGCAGATGGACTGGACTCACCTGAACCAATGATTTGAAATGTAAAACTTTAACTTTGTTTAAAAGGGAAATAACTTTACGTTCACTTACCCTTTCCTTAGAGAGGCTAAGTAAAACAAGTACTACACCTACGCGCCCAGAGGTGTGGTGGATGTCATTTGCACATATAAGATCTTTATACTGGCCACAGTTCCTTGTGAACAGAGCTAAAATTAAAGACTTCATACACACATTGGTATGTGAGCCCTGTGAATTTCCCTTTGCTCATTCTCCTCCCTCTCCTGGGACAACCACATCCCTCTTTCCTGCCAATAAAACCCCACCATCCTTCAAGGTCTAGTTCTCCCTCCTCTGTGCTTCCACAGCACAGGAGGCCCATAACTGCTACATTCTGCCATTGAGACAGTTCTAACAGTACCCACCCCATAGGGTGCTCTAAGGATTCGATGAGATAATGCACATGGTTAGAGCTCCATAAACACAGGTGTTTAGTTATGTGTGCACAGGTTCCTTCCCTAACACCATGTAAGTTCCCTCAATACCTAGGAAGAGTGCCTTGTACCTCACAGATGCTTAATTTCATTCAACATACTTATCTTTCCAAACAGTTCACCTCTATGTCTGAGAAAACATTAGAAAACTCTACTCCAAACACTTCACATACACAGACACGCCACAGCAGGACTATGAAGTGTTGTGCCAAAATACCAGCAGGAGGGAGTTTAGGGGATCACAGGGCCTTTCAGGCGTTGCACTCCAGACACGTGTGCACACACGGCACACAGCGTGCAGGCACCACTGCCAGACCTGGTGCCCTCTCACTGAACCTCTATCCTGCTTTAAGGTCTTTTGATGCCATAAGAGGGAGTTAATGAAGGTTCTTAGGGTGCAGGGACACACGGGAACTAGAGTGGCAGGGAAGTAAAGACTAAAGCAATGAAAATGTGAGGGAAGAGAAAATAAAGTAAAATAAACCACAGACAACTAATCTTATCAAAAGAGCACCGACACCTTCGTCTTCATTGCTGCCATGCAGTGCTGACTCAGGGGTTGGAAACCACCAGGTCTCACTCCAGTCCTTTCATCCCTGTATTAACAGTCCCTGGGCGTGATATCCCAGGCACCTAGGCGTCAACCTTGATTTTATCTGAGGAAAGCACAGCTTTCATCTTTGAAAAACACCTCCTAAATGTCATTTATCTGTTTTCATCAGAGGGGATTTCTTATACTTGAACCCTGAAATGCATTGAATGAGATGATTCAGGAATTATGACTTTGCTGAGTCAATAACGTGAGTAATTTTTATCTACATCTTCAAAGAACGTTAAATAAAGATTTGAATCTGACCCCATATTTTCTAAACATAACCATGCCATTTCAGAAATACACTTTACATTCTCGCCTTAGAAATTAACTGCCTATCACTTGACAGATAAGAGAAGTTCACCTTCCACTGCATTCATTCAGCAGATGACTCACCTGGGGAGAAAGGTCCATGTTTTGGGCTTTCTAGGCTGCCATGTGGCTGTGACTGAACAAATGATGTTCAGAACCAGAAATGATATTTTCCCATTTGAAGCATGTAGGAAGCTCTCTGAAACACCAGAAAACCTCAATGTCCCCAAACAGTTAAAAGGGACTATGCTGTCTGGGGCAAGGGGAGAAGGATCTTTCACTTCTTTCTTTGTGCAATTCTGTGATTCCTTTTCTTTTAATATCAAGTACATATATTGCTTTAAAAATGATTAACGAAAACAAATTTTACAGGACTTATTTATAAAACAGAAAAGGAACTAATAAAATGAACCCAGACTCAGACCTTTGCACTAGTAATAAATTACATTAAGTGAGATACATCTGAACTGAACTAGGTATATCAGAAAAGTCAGTGAAATTTCGGGTACAAATGACCTTTTAGGACACATGACCTTGTCAGAGCATCTCATGTCTGGTCCCTCACCTGCCCCTCAGACAGACAAGGCAACAGCTCAGATACATGCTTCCATCTTCTTCAAGATCTCAAGGCCCATCCTACATAATAAATGTCTAATATGCAAATTGACCAAACAGTGGAACGACTGGACGCTATGATGCACACTGACCACCTGGGGGCAGAAGCTCAATTCAGGAGCTTCCCCCTGGTGGTCAGTGTGCTCCCAGAGGGGGAGCACTGCTCACCCAGAAACCAGCCTCATAGCTGGTGAGCACAGCGGTGGTGGTGGGAGCCTCTCTCGCCTCCATGGCAGCGCTAAGGATGTCCGACTGCTGACTTCTCCCAAGGGCTCCTGGACTGCAAGAGGGTGCAGGCTGGGCTGAGGGGACAACACCCCCCCCAGTGCATGAATTTCGTGCACTGAGCCTCTAGTAAATTATATTCATCCTGCAACTGATTTCTTTTAAAATGCCACTGTAGCACTTAGCCCCACAATATACATAAAACAATGAAACACAAAAGGGGCCAAAACTGTAAAGATGGGTTCAAATTCTGTAAATTTATGGTCAAAATTGACATCTTTCAAGGGAATAGTAATCAATTTTTATTTTCAACAAATGTATTTTAGTATAGCACTTCTAAAACTAAGCTTTAAAAGTAATTAGAAATTACCCCAAACATGTTAGCTTAGGTCAAATTCAATCCACTGCCCTCCAAGCCCCTACTGGTAGGCAGTTAGCAGTATCTCACGGGCATCCCCGTGGTTTTCCACATACGAAAGTTCCCTTCTCCCTCAACACCTAACACATGAATTTATTTAAACTCTCCCTAAAGTAATATGTATTATCAACCTGGACTCTTGGAGTACAAACTCCTTCTGACTATCATCTTGTGTTTAAGGTGAGACTGAATTTTATTTATTCTAAGATTCCAAGGAGATGAGAGTTCAGAGCTAGAACGTAATAGAGAAAATAATGGCTGAAAAATCCCAAAATCTGGCAAAAGACATAAGCTACAGATTTAATAAGCTACACAAACCCCAACTAGGATAAACCCAAGAAATCCATGCTGAGATACAAATATTTTACTCCCAGTTCAGATGAAAGAACACCACTTTTCTTGAATCATGAGTTTGATGTCTACCAGGATAAGCTAAGCAAAACCCAACAGCCCCTTCAGAGCTTGTCTGCTTTCAGTGTCCTGACCAAAGTGTACATCAGCACCATGGACAGGGCCCATTCTCCTTGACCAGCCACATCTCAAAGGGAGACCTCATCTGCATCTCCTAGGGCTGAAAGCAAGCCTGCCCTTTGTTCCAGAGGCGGACACGCTCTTCCAAAACTGTTCCCTACACACCAAGGAACAAGGGCAGACAGTGCCCCGTGCAAGACCAGCAGAACCATGGGGGAGCCCCAGAGGACTGTCTCCCATCAGGCAACATGTAACTTTCACTTTCAGGAAATTGTGTTATGAATGAGCACCCTCTCCAATAGGAAGGTTCTTCTATACAAGTCAACTGAGGACGGAGAACCTGATTTGATAAAGGACATGGTGTAGTTATTCCTTGCTGTTATCACTAACCTAGTGACAGTACACATTCCTGGCTATCTGACAGCTTCAGCAGTCAGGAGCAGGCCATGGTGTAAGCGGTCCCTCTGATTTGGGGCTCACAAGACCAGGGTTTTGGCTGAGACTGTGGTCTCCCCTGAGTGTCTAGGAGGAAAGGAGATGCTTCCAATCTCACCCCAGTTGTGGGCAGAATTCGGTTTCCTGCAGGTGTGGGACTGCGGGGTGGATCTCCTGTGGCTGCGGCTGCAGGCGTCCTCAGCTCCGAGAGGCCACAGGGAGCTTCTTGACCCGTATGCCATGTGCTGCTGCAGAGCCCACAGAGCAAAGGGCCAGCAACTCCAGCTGAATGGGCGCGGTAGTCTGTGTGAGGGGACCTGTCAAAAGTGTCGGTGCCACCATGGTGGACATGTGCTCTCCTGCTGTCTTTGGATGTGTTCTTGGATGGGGCTGGATGGGATCAGAATCGGGGGTGGATGCCAGGGTGTCCTACCAAGAGTCACCATTTGGGGTTGAGTGAGTGTGTGTGTGAGGAGGGTGTGGGCACGAGGTGCCTGTGGACTTAGAAACTTGAGAGAAGTGGCCGCTGAATTGTCATTTGAGTGATCTGACTGGGTGAGTCTCTGTCCCACAGCCTGACCATTCCCTGACCCAAAGCCCTGACGGTCAGCAAGTGGAGCGGGGTCCCAGGACAGGAAGCACTTACTGGGCTTTTCCACAAAGGCCTTGGCTGGAAGCCCAGCCTCACCGTCCCTGGAACCATCAGGGAGGATGCGCCTTCTCCTGAGAGCTGGGGCTGCATCTGTGATTCGTGGGGGCAGGAGTCCTGCAGCTGTGGGTGCCGGGTTTGCGTTTCCCCCAGCTCTCACTCTAGTACCCAAACTAGCCATCCCTGGCCAGGCCCTTCATGGACTTCTACCCTCTGCCCCGTGCACAGGTGCAGGCCCAGGCTCATGCAGCCCAGCCCAGGGCCCTGGGGCCACCACAGGGAAGTTCCCGTGCCCTTGGAAGGCAATGGGTGAGAAGCTGCATGGCAGTGGTGCCCACTCAGTCACACAGGACAATCTCCTTGCACCCGAGAGAGAAGAAATGAGACTCCAATGGCTCCTTCCTGCCTTATTCCTACAGATCATACTTTGCCCCCCTGTATCCTCAGGCCAGGGAAATACGTGGATATTTTGCTTTTAGGGAAATGACCGTAGAGAACGGCAGGCCACTCTAAATTCTAAGAGTGACTCTGTCTTAGTGTTTGGGCTGCTATGACGAAAATACCATCAACCGCATGGCTTATAAGCAACAGTCTATTTCTCATAGTTCTGCAGGCTGGGAAGTCCAAGATCACGGTGCTGGTAGTTTCAGTGTCTGCTGAGGGCCTGCTTCACGCTCATTGACAACCTACCCTTCACTGGGTCCTCACTTTGTGGAAGGGGCACGAATGCCAGTCAGGAATGCTCCACTCTTATGACTTAAGCACCTCCTCCACACACCATCACATACAGCATATGGTTTCCACATGGGAATTTTGGGGCGGGGGAGGGGGGGGGCACAAGTATTCAGTCCTCTCAGCACGCTCATTCTTGGATTGAAGTCTTCTGAGAAGAGGCATTTGAGCATACCCTGAGGGTTGGCATTCCAAAGAAAGAAATGAGGGTGTGCCCAGATCCCAAGACCACAAAGTGCAAGGTGTGTTTGGGGACGCTCAGGAGATGATCTTAGTGCAGACATAGGTTTCAGCCAATTTTATATTTCAGGATAAAGAATTTGAACTTGATTTCTTAGGCCATAAGTTGTCTATTGAATATATATATATATATATATATAATTTTTTTTCCACCGGAGGATATATTTATTTAGAGAGAGAGAGAGAAAGAGAGAGACATCTATGAGAGAGAGAAACTTCAATCGATTGCCTCCTGCATGCCCCCTCACCCGGGATCAAACTGCAACCTAGGTATGTGCCCTGATTGGAAATCAAACTCACAACCTTTTTTGGTTACAGGAAGACGCTCAAACAATTGAACAACGGGGTCAGAGCTCCACTGATATTTTTTAAAATATACATTTCTTTATTGATTTCAGAGAGGAAGGGAGGAGAGAGAGATAGAAACATCAATGATGAGAGAGAATCATTGATCAGCTGCCTCCTGCACACCCCCTACTGGGGATGGAGCCTGCAACCCAGGCATATGCCCTTGGCCTGGATGGAGCCTGGGACCCCTCAGTCCGCAGGCTGACTCTGTATCCACTGAGCCAAGCCGGCTAGGGCTCCATTGACATTTTTAACCTAGACATCCTATGCAGTGGGAGAGAGGAGCTCAGGAAAGTTTTCTAGTTTCCATCAGTGTGAGATTGTACAGCTAAGTCCATGGAGAGGGAGGGCCGGTAAAGCTGGGGTGCTTCATCCAGGTCTAGGGGTCACCTGGCAGTGTGTCTGTGAAGCTCAGAAATTGCACGCCATGTTTCTGTGAGGACCTCCGTGTCTCCCCTGCACTTTTCACAGGGTCTGGCCCTACAGGGTGAAGGAGCACCGGCAGAGAGGAAATCAGCGCGCCCCTCACCGCCCCAGTCCCACGGGGGAGCGAGCAGAACCGGCCTGGAAGTGCGGCAGCTCCGGTGGAGGCAGCTCAGGCTCCTAGTGACAGGACCCGGCGCAGATGGCGAGACCGGGACGGTCCGGTCACAGCTCAGACTCCAGCTGGCCGGGTCCTGCTTCCGGGCTCCACGCGGCGCCGGGGACCAGGCGGTACCGGCGGGCGGACCCAGCATCCACCCCGGAGGCGAGCAGAGCCGGACCGCGGGCTGCGGCACCTCCCGCGAGACCCGGTGCTTCAAGGCCCCGCCCCCGGGCCCCGCGCGAAGCAGGACGGGTCCCGTCGTTTGGTTTTAGAGCGGGAGTTAACGCCCGCGGTCCTCGGCTGCCGCTCGCCGGTTCTCGGGAGCGGGGGGCGGAGCGGGAGGAAACGCTCAGCGGCGGCGGAGTCCCCGTGACCGGCTCTGCTGTGGCCCCGGGGGCGCAGCCGGGCCCCGCGCCTCACGCTCCCGAGTGACGCAGGCGAGGCCCGGCCGGCGGCGCTGCTGGTCGCCGCGTGTCCCTGACCCCGCGCTCCGCGCCGCCCCTCCCCGCGCCGCCCGGGCCTCCTGCGGAGCTGAGAGAGGTGTCCGCGCAGCCTCAGCTCCGGGCGGGCCCGCCCCGCGGCCGGCGCTGCTGAGGCCCCGGCTCGGCCCGGGGGTCTCACCGACCCTGAGGCCCCGGAGGCGGCCCTTCCGCCCAGACCCGGCTCGGTGCCTCCTGAGCCTTCGGTCCCGGCCCCGCCCCGCCAGCCGCCTGTAGCAGATGATGTTCTTTCAAAGCTAGAACCCTTAAGTTTGCAAACAAACATGACTGTTCCATGGCCAGTAATTTTGTTCATGCCTTGGGCTTTTGGGTTTGCACCAGAAATTGGAATTGCTTGCAATTATAACTTTATGTGGATTGAGGCTCAAAATTAATGATGACATTTAATAGTTTCTTAAAGCACCAAGTGGTTCAACTTTTGATGAATTAGAAATGATATGTTGTTTTTGTTTGTTTCTTTCAATATGCCAGTGATCTGTTAGGTGTGCTTTTTAAATATTGTTCCAGCATTTGAACAGAAATGCCCTTAAATGTTGAGAGCCACTTACTATAAAGTAAAACTTGTCTAAATCCTTAAATGTGAAATGTGGAGAAATTAGTGAGTAGTAGTAGGAAATGTAGGATCAATATTGTCAGACATAAGTGCTTATCTCTCAGCCCAGTGATTTCCTACAGTTGATTTTGTCAGCAACTAACATGTAGCTGTAATGTTAATTATGTACTGATGGTGTAAGGTAACTATGAAATGGTAACTAATTACCTGAAAGAACCAGGTCTGGAATGCCCTTTGATGTTACGATTACTTGTACACCTACAGTGTGATAGGATTGTATGACACTCATCTAAGGATTAATGGCTCTTCTGTAAACTTCTGATAATTTTCTTCTCGTTTTGATTCCAACAGCTGGCCAGAATGTGTTTGAATTCATACAGAAATAATGTTGATATCTGAAAGCCATGTTGAACTTCTCTGAAGAAAGGGCAACAATGATTGCAGCTGGGGATTTGCAGGAATTTGTTCCTTTTGGTCGAGACCACTGCAGACACCACCCTAATGCTTTGAACCTTCAGCTTCGGCAGCTGCAGCCAGCCTCTGAGTTGTGGTCGTCTGATGGTGCTGCTGGCTTGGTGGGATCCCTGCAGGAGGTTACAATCCACGAAAAACAGAAGGTTTTATCAAGATTCTCAGTTTGCTTTTGAAATGTAGAGAGATTCGATCTACTTGTAATTTAAGGCTACCCAGATGCAACTGAGAAATGAGTATGATGCTACTTCTAGGGTATAGGTTAAGATTTGGTCATTTTTATCAAAGCTAAAAATAATGACCTTAATTGTATTATAGTGTCATGGCTGTTTAGACATATAACTCAGGGATTTATAATGAGAGTCACTATGATTATGGTCCATTTAAATCTCTTTTTCTTCACTTAGTATGTGGGACCAGATTTCATGTTATTTGATGGTTTGATAGTCGAGTTAGCAATGGTCCCTGCTGCCAAAAACTTACATGTTTCTAGAGGAGAAAAGAAGTGCCACATAAGTAGATACAGTACTAGTTTTTAAATAGGGGAATGAGAAGCAAGTGCATGTTAAACAGTCAGTCTTTCTAATCTTAATTCCATTTCTGTATCCCTTTTGGGATACCAAAATTTCCAGGAGCGGAAGTCTGTAGTTAGGAATCCAAACCTTTCTCTGCCCTGTTCATTTTGATGGTTGGCACAAGGGCAGGAAGGTGAATGTATATGCAGTTGTGAAGCAGGGAAGTCTGCATGGCGGGTAAGCTCCCCCAGTGTCCCATGTGCACTTCACTGGCCCCTCTGCTTCACCCCCCTATGCTTAATATGTCTTTAGTCTCCCAAGAATGTTGGTTTAATTTTTGGATATATAGGTAAGGTCTAATTTTTTTATTTATGTTTTTGGCAGCATAAAATGGTAATGTAACAATAAAATACTTAATATAGAGAATTCTTGAGGTAAATTCCCATTTTTGAAATCCTGTAAGATACAGTATGATACATACACCCACACCCCCTCCTCTGTTAATCAGTGGCACCAAACCTCAGAGTTGGGCTTGGACTGAGTCTTACTCCACAGACAGAGTAGGAGACTTATATCTGGATTGCTGTTCAATTTTAATTAATAAATCTTGCTCCATAATGTTGCAAAAGAAATAAAAACCGCTTAAACATGTCTTACGTATGTAAATTTTTAAGGAAAGCTGGCAGTTAAGGAGAGGCGGAAGTGAAATTGGAGAAGTGGATTATGACGAGGAACTCTATGTGGCTGGAAATATGGTGATCTGGAGCAAAGGAAGTAAAAGCCAGGCATTGGCTCTTTACAAGGCCTTTACAGTTGATAGTCCTGTTCAACAGGTGAGTTGATTTGAATTTTAGTATTTGATTGATTATTGAGTAATTTTTTTAAAAAACAAAGCTTTTATCCTAAAATGTAACAGAAATAATAAAAACAATATATAATGATCCCAGTAGCTAGATATATGTTTTAACATGTAGTGAAGATAATGGTAGGGGAATAAATATTTCAAAATGTTTCATAAACATTTTCCGTATCATCATTTTTTTTGCACTGTTCTTTGTCAATTTCATGGTAATGTTTAAACACTCGAGTAATTCAATTAGTTATTTCCAAAAAAATTTATAAGACTTAAATTTAAGGGTATAAGAATATATTAGCACATGATTATATTTGGTTGCAAAGTGTTGAATAAATAAAAATCAGGGTCATAGTAAAAATACTCAGAGAGTAAGGGAAAGGAAAAACAAAATCTAATTTGCTGTCATTGCACATGCTTGGATTGCTGGCTTGATCCCCAGTAGGGGGCATGCAAGAGGCAGCCAATCAAAGTTTCTCATCATTGATGTTTCTATCTATCTCTTCCTTTCTGAAGTCAATGAAAATATATTATATATGTATTTATATTTCATAAATCTATATATAAATTTATATGTATATTTATTTATATGTAAACTACATATATTTTTGTAACTGATTATAAAAAAAGAATAGAAACAAATAAAAATTAGTAATTAAAGGGACAGAATTAAGCATTTGCCCTGCCTTTTTAGGAAGCCTTGCAGTTCATCTCCAGTTAATAAAGGAAAACCCTTATTTAAAGAAGAATGCCAGCTAATAAATATAGAAGGAATGGTAGAATTTGAAAATCGCTATTCTGTGTAACCTCTTACTCCAGTGTAACCTCTGATTCAGACAAGGATTGTAAATGGGATAGTAATGCCATTGTGTGAAAGGTGTTAACATGGCACCAAGGTGTCACCCAAAGTGAAGAAACAAATGCATCTCTACTTTGAAGCTGCATGTCAGTTCTCCACCTCCACTACCTGGTGGGTTTACCGTCACTGACAGGGGACAGAGGACTCTTTTATACCTACAGCTGTAATGTGGCATGGAGACATGATGTCATCTACTCAGTTTTCTTCCCCAAAATATTTGACATGAATATGTAGATCTAACTTCCAGTTATAGGAAGTATGGGGGCTAGAGGATCAGTTTGTAAAATGGGATGAGGAATGGGTGGAGGTATAGATATAGATGAAACAAGAACCACCAGAAATTGAGAATTACTGAATCTGGCTGTTGGAGATTTATTATGTTACTCTGTTTACTTTGTATATATTTAAAATTTTCTATAATAAAGACTTAAAGAAAAAAACACTATGAGATACAATTAGACAAATCCAGAATATGGGATAGTCTACATTCTGGTCTCCTTAAAGAGTTAGTCATGGAGAGAAACCAAGATGGCGGCATAGGTAAACACTGGAGTTTGCTGCCTCGAACAACCACTTCAAAAATACAACTAAAAGACGGAATTGACATCCTCCAGAACCACAAGAAGGTTGGCTGAGTGGAAATTCTACAACTAGAAGGGAGAAGGAAAGAGAAAAGCATATCGAGATTCAGAGGAGACGCAGTACGGCAGTAAAATACTATGGTGCGGAGGTGCATGCGGAGCGGGCTGGCGGCTGAGGGCGCGGTTGTCGTTTTCAATCGGGAGGGAGTCTCAGGCTCTGAGCTCCAGTTCCAGGCGAGTCTCTAGGGACCCAGACTCATACAGGAGAAGCGGGACTGTCTGGCATAGGTCAGAACTTGAGGGCAGCTTTCTCTCCGAGGGGCTTGCAGAGATTACCAGGACATTGAGAAGCAGAGCCTCTGAGGGCTGGACTGAGAGAAGCCATAACTGCTAGTCCCGCCCTGTTGATCCTGTGGGGCCCGCCTCGCGCAAGCCCTGCAGAGAGGCTTTTGCTGGATAGCCTCAGGCAATGGCTCGATTAGCAACTCCCTAGAGATCCAGGAGCCAGGAAACCCAGAGGTCAGAGTGGGACCATCCAGTTTGCAGCTCCTTGGAACCATAAAGGACACATTCAGGGGGCAGACTCAGTGAGCACCAAAGCCCCATTGAAGCAAGTCTTGCCCCAGAGGGGTGTCTCCAGCACAGAAGTTCTCCCACTGCAGACAGAGCTGATTCTCACAGCCAATTGGCCTGGAGGTCAATTCCTCCCAGTGATAACTACAACAATCAAGGCTTAACTACAGTAAGACTGTGCACAAAGACCACAAGGGGGTGCACCAAGAGTGTCCTCCTCAGGTAATTGGGGAGGCTGAACCACTGGGCCCTAGTGGACACTCAGCACAGAAAACCACTTTATCAACACAGGGAAGCATAAAAAATGCGGAGACAAAGAAAAGGGACACAAATGACAGAAATGGAGGAAAGCAAACTACTGGATATAGAGTTCAAAACCACATTTTTAAGGTTTTTCAAGAATTTTCTAGAAACTGCCGACAAACTTAATGAGATCTACAAGAAATCTAATGAGACCCTCGAGGTTGTGATAAAGGACCAACTAGAAATTAAGCATACACTGATTGAAATAAAGAATATTATACAGACTCCCAACAGCAGACTAGAGGATTGCAAGAATCAAGCCAATGATTTGAAATACGAAGAAGCAAAAAACACCCAGCCAGAAAAGCAAAACGAAAAAAGAATCCAAAAATACGAAGATAGTGTAAGGAGCCTCTGGGACAACTTCAAGCGTACCAACATCTGAATTATAGGGGTGTCAGAAGAAGAGAGAGAGCAAGATATTGAAAACCTATTTGAATAAATAATGATAGAAAACTTCCTCTACCTGATGAAAGAAATAGACATACAAGTCCAGGAAGTGCAGAGAACCCCAAACAAAAGGAATCCAAAGAGGACCACACCAAGACACATCATAATTAAAATGCCAAGAGCAAAAGACGCCAAACCGGTTTGGCTCAGTGGATAGAGCATTGGCCTGCCGACTGAAGGGTCCCGGGTTCGATTCCGGTCAAGGGCACGTACCTCGGTTGCGGGCACATCCCCAGTAGGAGGTGTGCAGGAGGCGGCTGGTCGATGTTTCTCTCTCATCGATGTTTCTAACTATCCCTTTCCCTTCCTCTCTGTAAAAAAATCAATAAAATATATTAAAAAAAAAAGAACAAAAGACAAAGAGAGAATCTTAAAAGCGGCAAGAGAAAGACCGTCAGTTACCTACAAGGGAGTACCCATACGACTGTCAGCTGATTTCTCAACAGAAACTTTGCAGGCCAGAAGGGAGTGGCAAGAAATATTCACAGTGATGAATGCCAAGAACCTACAACCAAGATTACTTTATCCAGCAAAGCTATCATTCAGAATTGAAGGTCAGATAAAGAGCTTCACAGGTAAGAAAATGCTAAAGGAGTTCATCACCACCAAACCAATATTATATGAAATGCTGAAAGGTATCCTTTAAGAAGAGGAAGAAGAAGAAATAGGTAAAGATACAAATTATGAACACCAAATACACATCTATCAACAAGTGAATCTGAAAATCAAGTGAATAATCTGATGAACAGAATGAACTGGTGATTATAATAGAATCGGAGGCATAGAAAGGGAGTGGACTGGCTATTCTTGGGGGGCAAAGGGGTGAGGGGGATGCGGGAAGAGACTGGACAAAAATCGTGCACCTATGGATGAGGACAGTGGGTGGGGAGTGAGGGAGGTAGGTGGGGTGGGAACTGGGTGGAGGGGAGTTATGGGGGGAAAAAAGAGAAACAAATGTAATAATCTGAACAATAAAGATTTAATTAATAAAAAAAAGAAAAAAAAAGAACAGTAGTTAAAAAAAAATTTTAGTCATGGAGGGGGGAAAAAGGTGGGGCCTATTCTAGGTTAAAAGAGACTAAAGGACATCACCAAATGCAATATTTTTTGTACCAGTTTGAATGAACTTTGATTGAGTCCTGGTTCTAGAAAATTATCTTAAACATTTTGGGGAAAATTTGAAAAAGTTGCAAATGGACTGAATATTAGGTGATGTTAGAAAAATTTTTTCTTAGGCAAGATGATGGTTTTGTGGTGTATAGGAGAGAATATTTATTATGGGGAAATGCATGATGAAGTCATGATGTGGGGGATTTTCAGGTAGTCAGCACCCTCCACTCAAATCCCTCACATGCACATAAGCAGATATGGCAGAATGGTAACCACTGTTAGATTTCTTTGTTTATTTTTAAAACATTTTTTATTGATTTTAGTGAGGAAGGGAGAGGGAGAGAGAGAGAGAGAGAGGTACATCAGTAACATCAATGGTAAGAGAATCATTGATTGGCTGCCTCCTGCATGCCCACTACTGGGGATTGAGCCCGCAACCTGGGTATGTGCCCTTGACTGGAATCAAACCCAGGACCAGTCCGCAGGCCGATGCTCTATCCACTGAGCCAAACTGGCTAGGCCGTAACAACTGTTAGATTTAGATGAAACAGGTGTTCACTGTATTATTTCAACTTTTCTTACTGAATATTTTTATAATAAAAAGTTTTGGGGCAGGGGAGAATATATTTATAGCAGTTGAATTAATTGTTGGGCTATTGACAAGAGATTTCAAGACTTTTTGACTAATGTTAAATTCCTTAGTGGTAAGCACTGCAATCTTGGTACCTGGACATTGCTTTTTTGTGTTTTCCCCCATTAACTGTTTCCTGATGAACATTTTACCCTTCTAACAATATACTGGGAACGATAAACTGAATTATTCCTAAACTTGAGGGCATGTGTAAAAGCATTTCTGTCCAGGAGTGTTGAAGCCAGTGACCATTTTTTAAAAAATATATTTTTATTGATTTCAGAGAGGAAGGGAGAGGGATAGAAAGATAGAAACATCAATGATGAGAGAGAATCATTGATCGGCTGCCTCCTGCACTCCCCCTACTGGGGATTGAGCCCGCAACCTGGGCATGTGCCCTTGAATGGAACCGAACCTGGGACCCTTCAGTCTACAGGCTAACGCCCTATCCACTGAGCCAAACCAGCTAGGGTGCCAGTGGCCATTTTGATGATATTTCTGCCCTCCTGCCCCCCCCCGCCCATGTAACCATATGGTTAGTGTAGTTGTGAAAGTGGCATGATGATATCCAACAAGGGTTTGTTTTTTTTTAATATGTATTTTTATTTTCCAGAGAGGAAGGGAGAGGGAGAGAGAGATAGAAACATCAATGATGAGAGAGAATCATTGATTGGCTGCCTCCTGGGGATTGAGGCTGCAACTCAAACATATGCCCTGACCTGGAATCAAACTGTGACCTCCTTGTTCATTGGTCGATGCTTAACCACAGAGCCATGCTGTCCGGGCTCAAACTAATTCTTTGCTTCTATGTTTCCATCTTAAATTCTCCAAAGGATGATTGCATGTTTACTAGATTCCATGGATGTGCAGTTAGATGAATTGTCTCCGTTATCTTAAGATTGCTTGTAAATAGAACGATAAGATTTTTAATTTCAGTCCTTTTGGTCTGGAAAACATATTGTTCTTTAGTCTTCTTACTATATGGGGGAAGATATTTTATATTTTGGTTAGGAATCAATACCAGGTGTATGTGACTCAGATTTAGTTGAAGAAATAAACAGATAACTGAAATGCTGTATGCAGATAAATTAAAATGCCATATAATACCTGTGTGTCCACAGTGTGGTGAGAGCCAGGGGACTGGCTCTGAAGGAAGGATTTCTCAAAGAAGTTGCTGATTGAACTGGAAGTTGGGAAAAGCAGGGCATTCTAGGCAGAACGAATCAGCCAAATGATTTATGGAAAAACATGATGGTTTCTAAGTTCAGAATGGATGTACACAGGGTTTGGGTGTGGAGAGATGCTTGCAGGTGCTGAGTGGATCCAAACTGAAGGGCCTTGTTTGTACCTGGGAACTTGAAATTTAAACTGTGCACAGAAGGAGCCTGTCAAGGATGTTAAAATGGAAAGTACATCTTCAGTTCTGTATTTTGAGAAGATATGACTTTGGTGGCAATGTGTAGGATGTGTAGGATTGGCTGGAGAGTAGAGGGACTGTTGTCAAGGATACTGTTCTATGATAGTTCAGGGGAAAAAGATTGGCTCTGAAGAGAGAAGACAGAGATGAGAGACAGAGCTGAGGGAATGTGCAAGTCCTGAGACATCAGGAGTAAGGGAGATTATGAAAATACTGTTGGGGTGGAGATGGGAGTGGCCCGGAAGAGATTAATGCGGGGAAAGGAGGACCTATGTAATACTTTCAACAATATAGATTTAAAAAATAAAAATAAAATAAAATACTATCTGCTTTTAGAGACTGGGAGGATGGGATTTCATAAAAGGAAGCTAAGTCAATAATAGGTACAGTGTAGATTTGGGACATTTCAGGTGGGAGTGCAGCTCTAATGCCGGTTTTTCCTAAATTCAACAACCGCAGGTCAGACAATTCAATTTAAAACTGGACAGAGGGCTTGAATGGACATTTCTCTAAAGATATGTACATGGCCAATGAGCACATGAAACAGTGCTCAGCATGTTTAATCACTAGGCAAATGCAAATCAAAACCACAGTGAGATACCATGTCATACCTACTGAGATGACTGATATATTAAACAATGAAAAAAATAAGTGAGGATGTTGAAACTGGAACCCTGTGATTACTGGTGGAAAAGTAAAAAATGCCACTGTGGGAAACCATTTGCTGTTTCTCAAAATATTAAACCTAGGCACGGTGGAGGGGATCAATGGGGGATAGAAAGGGACATCTATAATAATTTCAACAATAAATTTCAAGATAAATTAGGGCGGGAGTTAAACCTAGAATCACCATATGATCCAACAATTCCCCTTTTGAGTATATATACCCAAGAGACAGAAGCATCGATCAGATGCTCAAACCTCAGAGGGAAGGTAGGGTAGGGTGGGGGTAAGGGATAGAGGTCAACCAAAGGACTTGTATACATGCATATAAGCATAACCAATGGACACAGACCCAGGGGAATGAGGTCATGAACGGGAGTGGGGTGGGGGGCAATGGGGGGATAAGGACATATGTAATACCTTAATAAAAAAAATGTTGAAATAAGAAGAAAAGATTTGAAAGCGGGGACTCAGTCGAACACCAGTGTTCATAGCAGCATTATTCACAATAGTTGAAATTGGAAACAACCCCAGTGTGTATGGAGAGATGACTGGATATACAATATGTGGTATATGCCTACAATGAAATATTTAGCCTTTAAAATGAAGGAAATTCTGAGATGTGCTACAACATGGATGAACCTTGAGGATGTTATACCCAACATAACATAAATACTGTATAATTCCACCTTCATGGGGTACTTTGCTTTGAATAGGTAAATTCATAAGGACAGAAAATATAATAGAAGCTGAGAGAGGGAGAAAGGGGGAGTTGTTGAATTGGCAGTTTCTGTTTGGGATAATGGAAAAGTTTTGGAAATGGATAGCATTGAGATTACACAACTTTATGAATGAATGTATTTAATGGTACTGAATTTGTACACCACAAAATGGTTAAAATGGTAAATTTTACATTATGTATATTTAACCACAATTAAAAAACCCATAAAATACCATTAAATAATTTCAAGTAAGTGATTGTTAGGCATGCTAGTGAAAGTTGAATGGCATTTCCTAGTTTATGTTTTGCAAGACGAAAGGGAAAGTTTAGTTTTTCTAAAGATTTTTTTCTGACTGTCTAAGAATGATAAGATCATTAAGAAACCTGTAGGTTATGAATAGCTCTTCTGGTAATCTTTAGTTTTATAAAGGACATAAGGTCAATACAGGTTGAGCCATGGTTTGAGGTCACTTTTGTGGCAAGGCTTCTACCTAGTAGATTTTTAAATTTTTGTCTACTCTTTTCTTAAGATTTATTTACACACATAGTTTTTCTTTTCTTATAATATTTATCATTAATTTGTTTAATTTTATTTTACCTTTTTTAGTTCCCATGGTGCATGTGTTGAGCTGGTGAGAAGATAGTATATAGCTATATGTCATAATTATTTATTTATTTATTTTTAAAATCTTTCCTTTTGAAAGTATTATAGATGTCCCCCCTTTTTTATTGTCCCCTTCTAGCTCACCACAATTCTTATTTAGATATTATTTGTTAATAGGCTATTATTTAGATGCAATTCTTAGATAAGCATTTTGTTTTAATTTTAGGCATTAATCATATCACAGGGTAAGTCTGAAAAGCCTACAATAAGTTTCTTTTTGGAATTTTATTGAACTTTTTGATTCTAAATGTATACCTCTTTTTTTTTGTTGTTCAAAACAAAATGAGTAATTGTGGTTTTGTCTAAGCATTTTTATATTATTCATTAAAGGAAGAGTCCCACATCTCTTTCCGGAGAAGGTGCTGTGGAGACTGTGGAAATGACAACAAAGAGCCTCAAATCTCGTGGAGAAAGTGCTTTGGAGACTGGAAATGACAACAGAGGACTTAGAAGGTCACTAAAGTCATTTAGGTGTTTTGATATTCCTTTCATTTTCCAGCATTGTGATTACTTAATTTTTAAAATGTTTTAATTGATTTCAGGGACACAAGGGAGAGGGAGAGAGATAGAAATATCCTTGATGAGAGAGAATCATCAGTTGGCTGCCTCCTGCACACTCCCTCCTGGGAATAAAACCAGAAACCTGGGCATGTGCCCTGGTCAGGAATTGAACCATGACCTCTTGGTTCATGGATTGATGCTCAACCACTGAGCCACACCTGCTGGGCCAGCATTGTGATTTTTTTTTCTTCATATTCTTAGATCAACTTAATGTGAAAATGGAACTTGAATGCTTTAATTGAATTTTTTTTTATTGTTTAAAGCAGCGGTTCTCAACCTGTGGGTCGTGAGCCCTTTAGGGGTCGAATGACCCTTTCACAGGGGTCGCCTAATACCATGGGAAAACACATATATAATTACATGTTGTTTTTGTGATTAATCACTATGCTTTAATTATGTTTAATTTGTAACAGTGAAATTGGGGGGCAACATAACATGAGGAACTATATTAAAGGGTCGCGGCATTAGGAAGGTTGAGTTTAACACTGGTTTAAAGTATTACATATGTCTCCTTTTCCCCCCATCGACCCCTCCTTGATCACTCCCACCCCCCTAATTACAAGGAGGCATGATTTAAAAAATCAACATCTGTTTCTTCTCCTCGGGATTGGGAGTATTTACTGAATTCAGACCACCACCAGAAGGTTGAGTCTCACCTTTTGAACAGGTCTTTATGTCTGAATCCTTTGGAAAGTTTCTCAGATGAAGGATGAAGACTTGTCACAGAATCTCAGTCTGGATTCTTCTACACTTCTCTCACATACCTGCAATCTTTTTCCTACTTCACTGGGTCTCTGAGGAGTCTAAATGGAATACTCTGATGGGAGAAGGAATTCATTCACATGTTGACCCCCCCTTGTTCAGTTGGCAACGTAAATACTGTATGTAGAGTGAAAACTTCCAGGAGTGCTCAGGTGACTCAGAAATTGGCCTTAAGAACCCAGAGCATTTTTGGCAAAACACAGAATTGTTTGAAGATACTGGCTATGTAAGGGCTTGTGAGTCATCTTTGTCCTAAGATCAGCAGGAAGTCAGGAAACATGGTAAATACTGGGGGTGACCCGAAGAGCATTTCATGTTGACAGGCTGACTGCCTGCACTGTGGTTGAAGGTCTATAACAATACCTGCTATGCTGTAACAATACCTACATTCTAGTAGTGCTTACAGTTCAGAGAATTGCAGTTTAGCTACATAAATTGTCAACAAGGCCAGAGAATCATGATCCCCATTAGTGATGAGAAAACCTGTCAGAGTGTGTTTCCAAGACCATGACGCTTGGTTAGCTGTGGGCTCTCTGCTGCACTTGTGCTGTCGCCTTCTGTGTCTTTCAGGTTCCTAGTTGATCTACATTTAAATGGTGCTAACACTGCACTTTCACAGCCTTGCCAGCACTCTGTTTAAACACTGACTTCTAAAGGTCACACAATTGGGTATTGTGACCCTTGATAATAGAATTGAATGGAATAAAAATATCAACACCTGAGTTAATATTACAGAATGCTTTTTTATTTTTTGTGATCTTCCTTGAGGTAAAGAAGTTGTATTCTGAGACATGGCACTTTAAATTTTTTTATTTCTCTTAGGACAAATCATTACTATCATAAAAACTGTTTTATAATGAAATGATTTCCAACCCTAATAACGGGCTTTGGTATATTTCACATATTTTATTTAGTTTTAAAGCTTCACAGTGAATTAACTGGTATTTCCCAATTTCTGGAAGAAAATATTGAGGCTCTAGAGATGGTTTGTTGAAGATCAACAGCTAATAGGTAATGGAAGAGAACCGAGATCACAGTGTTTTTACAGTAGTTTCACCTGCACAAAATTTGTCTAGCAAAAGTCGTTGAGGTTGCACTTACAATACTGGGCACAGGAAAGTCCAGAAATAGAATAAAGGGGCTCTAGATTTGAATATCTTTTTTCGCATAAGTATGTTTTTAAATGGGAAAGTTCTATTGATGAATGCTAACTGTTGGGGGTAAATATTGTAATACCTTCTAGTTATTTGTATTTTATATGTTCTTATTGTTGTAGGGATTTAAAATTGGAGTTTTACTTAGATCATTATTGCAAGGATTACACAATGCTTTTCAGAACAACTGAAGAAGTAAGCATACTTGGTCAAGGTAAGCATCTGTGTCATTAAAGGTTTGGTGAACAGTATGGTGACATTTGCTTGTATTTCGGTTATGTTTGGACTCTATGTCATAAACTCGCTTCTAAACAACATAGAGGACAGCCCAGCTGATGGGGTGTCAGGTCCTGTCACTTGTACTCTCGTTCTTGAGGTCCCTTGCTTCCTCTCAGCCTCTCTCTCGCTTTCTGTGTGTGTGTGTATGCGCATCTCTGTCTGTGCCACTGACCTGTTGTTCTGTCTGGAAGCTGAGTCCACACCCTTTTCCTTACCACTTTAGTAAATCTTGGTTTTGGTAAGTTCTCCACTTTGTTCTGAGAGTGTCTTGGTCTGAGAAAAGATACGGCGTATCGTGCTACTTTATTATAACTTCTAGACATAAGCTGTCATGTCCCGTGAGTGGGATAGATTTCCACCTTGACATTCGTGATACGGCGATTCTAGTGTGAAGCCATGGAGGTTAGCAGCAAGAGTCCTAAGCCACAGTGACTTCAGGGCCTCCTGATCCCATGTGTTCTCTGTGACCTGTCAACCTCTAGTATCGCCAGGTCCCTAAGCATTCTCTACCGGCGGCCCGAAGGATCTTTTGAAAATGTCAATATGATCATGTCTCTTCTGAAAACTGACAGTGGTCTCCTATGGCCTTTAGAAATGAGTCCTAAATCCTTAGCGTGTCCGTCCAGGCCCTCCATGATCCGACCTTAGCTTCTTTTGCAGTCTCGTCTCTCCCTCACCCCTTTTCTGTGGTCACACTTTTAGATCCTCATTGGCATCACACTCTGCCAGCCCAGCTTAGAGCTGTGCCATGCCCTGTATCCCGACGTCTCCCTCTGGAGTCGCTGGAAGGCTGGTGGTCTTTCCGGCATCTCCCATCTTTCCCCCGTCCTGCTCTCTGCTCCCATCGTTTTTCGTTTTTGTTTTCGTGTTTGTTGTTGTTGTTTTTTTGCAATACCATGAAATGCTACAACCGTGTCCACCCTCAGGAGATTTAAGGATCTCACTCAGTGTGGAAGCTGAGAATTATAAGCAGCAGAAGAGTGATGAAGCTAACAGTAGGGACTTGTCTTTCTCACAAAAGAACAAGTCCACAGGTAGGTGGATCCAATATTGAATTCAGCTGCTCCGTGATGTCAGGGTAAGCTCCCAGCATCAAGGAGAGGAAAAAAATCCTCTCCTCGCTGTTGTGCTTTATATCAGGGAGGAAACTAGTGTCTCAGAAATCAACTATGAGACTCTTGCGTGAAGCCTTGGGCAGAACGGGCCGAATTGCAAGGGACATGGGGCAGTTTAGTGTCAAACTGCTCCTGAAGGAGGTGCCTCAGCCCAGGAGGAGGTGCTGAGGGGAAGGGCAGCGGGGATGTGTCGGATGGTGAGCTTCCTGTTGCTACTGTGATCACTAAGGGCCCCGTACATTTCTTCTGTGTGGACTTGTGGAGGAAAGGTGTCCCGAGATTCAGGGATGACTGTTTCACAACGGTTGCCTAGTGTTTTGAAGTACCCTGTCTCATAGGGTCCATATTATCCACATAGAACTGGTTAAACATATATGTTTTTATTGATCTCAGGGAGAGGAAGGGAAAGGGAACAGGGAGAGCGAGGGGTGGGGGTGGGGTCGGTGAGGAGGCTGGGGAAGGGGAGAGAGAAGCATCAATGATGAGAGAGCATCATCGGTCCCATAGCCCCTAGCGCGCAACCCCGGTAAGGGCCCTGACTGGGAATGAAACGGGGATCTCTTGGTTCTGGGGTCGACGCTGAAGCACTGAGCCACGCCAGCCCGGCAGCCACATATCACTTTAAAATGAACCTTTTTTTTAAATTCAAATTTAGTAAAACTTAAAATTCACTGAGACATTTAGTTTTCTCTTGTTGGATACCTGAGGAGTTTTGGCTTGGTGTATTGACCAGCTAGCTGGTTTGCCTTGAAAGCAGATATGAAATGAAAGAAAGGAAATGTGTCTCCCCTCAGAGCAAGAGTGCTCACATGAGAACGATGAGCTTTGGACGATTGGGCCACAGCACTGAATGGATCCCTCTTGCACAGCGTGCCTCCTTTTGAAATACTCACCGGTGGCATTCCTTTGTCCTTTTCTGCTTAGAATTTTCTGACATGATGGTTTTCATTTTAATTATAGATTGTTCCAGTGGTGGTGTCAGTGAACTATGGCCCCTGCGGTAGAACCAGGGCTGTGTACCTTGTTTCCGTACCGTCCTGTTCCAGTGGAACCATTGCCTCTCCCTAAGCTGAGTTTGACCGGTGAGTTAAATTCTGGGCTCACGGAGGAAGGGCAATGATTCAGGAAGTGTTTAGTGGAGGGAGTTGTTTTGAGTTACTCCTGTTGCAACCCAAGCGGTGCTCTTGCTATCCCTAGTGATTTTAAGTATGGATGAGAGCTAGTCTACTGGTTGTTTCTGGCCAAAGAGCATATGCAGTTAAACGGCGAGGGAAGTAGAATGCCCCCCATTAAGTAATTTTTCCTTTCACGAGACCATTTCAAGATACAAATTGGCACTTGGGAAAGTTTAGAAAGATATGATTGAGTCTGGCCAGTGTTGCACGGTGGTCGAGCGTCCGCCTGAGAAGCAGGCAGGAGTGCACAGTTGGTTTGATTCCGGGTCAGGGCACAGGCCCGGGTTGCAGACAGGATCACCAATAGGGGTCGTGAAGGAGGAAACCGATCAATGCTTCTCTCTCATGGTTGACGTTTCTGTCTCGCCCTTTCTCCCTCCCTGAAATCAATCAAAGTGTATTTTTTAAAATATATACTGAGTCTAGCCCCGGCTGATGGGGCTCATTGGATGGGCATCTCCCCTTGCACCGAAAGGTTTCCGGATCAGTTCCCAGGGAGGGCACGTGGCAGGGTTTTGCGGTCAATTCCATGGCGGGGGTGGGCAGGAGGCGGCTGGTGCACCGCTTGTCTATGTTCTCTGGCTCTCCCTTCCTCTCTCTACTGTCTATCTATATATTGGAGGTATGATCCTTGTGTCAAGCAGAACCTATACATAAAGCAAAATGAGAAGAAACTGTCACTTCTAGTAGTTTCACTTCTGACAGTTCACTAGTGTGAACATTTTGGTGTATATATTTCCAGATTTAATTTCCCCATTTTATCAGTGTGTACGTAGTTATCAGAAAAAATTAAATGTTTCAAAACTTATTTTAAAACTGTATCATACAGTGAGAACCTTCCACGTCAGCATATATGTGTACGTGTTTGTGTGTGTGTGTGTGTGTGTGTGTGTGTGTATGGAATTATGTATATGTACATGAGAAGACATGGTCTACACGTGTTTTTAATAAACAACCTTATTTAATCAAAAGGAGTATTTAACTTAATGGGAAATAGTCTACATAAATAGGTAGGTACTTTTAGAAATTATCCTTATTTAGTATTATAAATGTACAGTTGGGATGTATTCCTCTGAATTATTGAAGATAATCGCCTAGGAGTCTTCTGACAGCAGGAGAGAAGGCTTCCAGCGCAGCCAGTAGCTGGCTCCATAAGGGCTTCAGGTACTGCCTCGGGCCAGGCCTGGCCAGGGCAGGGCCTCTCGTTGGACCAGGCTCTGGCCCCTGAGCAGGCCCTTCCTCTGCCTCCGGAGAGCTCTGGAGCTCTGGGCGTGGACCTGGAGCAGGAGAAAGAGACAGATTGACTCACACTCCTGGCTTTCCTGTGACTTAGTGCAGACAGGAAAGATGCCACCGCCTTTAAGGGAACTCCTGCCCATGATCCGGCCCTCCCACGGTGATCTGCCCAGATGATCATTCCGCCTCACCTTGTTGAGTTGCCTCGGTGGGCTCAAATGCTGCAGCGCCAACCGTAGATTTAGGGCGTGGCCCACCAGGTGTGAGGCAGGGGAGTTGACGGGCACCAAGGCCTGCTCTAGCTCGAAGCAGGCGAAAGGAAGGGGCTGCCCCAAACCCTGGACATGGTCCAGCCAGGTCCCCACCATTGCAGCAAAGGCCCTGGAGAGAGGCAGGTGGGCAGCAGAGTCTGAGTCCTGGTCTTTCCTTCCACTCTGCCCTCCCATGGCACACTTGTTTAGATCTGAGCCTCTGTGCAGGCCCCCCCTTGCCCACCCAGGGGACAGCACCATGCCACCCCCGGCCCCTGTGTGGCTGTCCTGGTTGTAGCAGTTGTGGGATCCAGCAGGTTCAACACGGAGTCTGTGTGAGACTCTTCTTCCCACTGGCAGCTCTCCTGAATGTTCAGTGCACTGCCCACCCTCACCCTCCAGGCCCTGGGCATCTGGGCTGAGGACTGAGACAGACTTGTGAGCAGCCTGCTCACCACAGTCCTGTTCTGAGCCTGGCCACCGTGGTCAGGGGAGATGGATATGGAGAGGGGCAGGCAGAGCGGTGTGGGTCTGTGGGGGGTGGGAGGGGACTGTGAGGGACAACTCAGCACAGCGTCCCCTGTGGGTCTACAAGGCCCGGGACCCCACCCACTGTCATCTTTGACTCCTATCCTCCTGGAATAGAAGACTCCAGAGCCCAGGCCTTTCTTGGGAATCATATGATATATAAGATTAGGGTTCTGCCAGGCCCTCGCCACCCCCCACCCACCGCAGTCCCCACAATGCTGACTCTGGGGGCCCATCTTCTGGACCCGGAGACCACTCACTTTATGACTTGGTCCTGCGGTGTGTCAGCCCGGTCATTGTAAGCAGGTGTGCCTCCAGATGGAAAAATCACTCTGATCGCATCAGCCCTGATGGATGGTGGACACGACCTGCGAATGATGGACAGCGTGACTGCTGGACCTATTGCCCAGAACTGAGGCCCAGGGATTGTGTCTGCTTCATTCCTTGAGTCAGGCTAAGTGTCTCCAAAAGTGCGAGCACCTTGTCGAGTAAAGAAACTCCAACCAGAAGCATGCCATCCATCTGAGTGGGCCTGGGCCCCTGCTCTCCCCAGAAATCCCCAGTGTGGCTACACCAAGGACCAGGACCGGCTAGGTGAAATCTCACACTGCTTAACAGGTTGCTTTGCATGTGCTTTTCCAACCTCCGATGCCACAGGCCGCTGATGGGTGTGTCAGAGTTCTTTCCGTGGGACAGGGCGAAAGAATTGCCACCAACAACCGCCGCCGCACATCCCGCTACCCTGTCTGCAGAGCCAGGGAGCAGGGGAGACCTGCCATGGCTTGTCCCCACAGCAGTGCTATGAGGTTTCCCTGCCAGCAGCCCACTTTTCAGAGGAGCCTCCTGAGACTCGGGAAGATGTGGTGCCGTTTTTATGCCTCAGGGCTAGCATTGGGTGAGTCACGAGTGTGTGCTCACCTAGTTAGAAGCTCGTCCAGGAACCGTTGGGCTCTGGAGCAGGCCAGCGTGGAGACGTGGGGGACGATTCCCCCCGGGAAAGCTGGTCCCATGGCCATGGCCACCTTCTGCGAGGTGCCTTCCTGGAGGGCCTGCATCCTGCAGGACTCATGCAGGTTACCAGTTCGCTCAGCCGCACACTGGGTGGGAGAAGGAAGGATATCCATGTCAGCGGCATGACCGTGAATCCCACAAGGATGGAGGTTTGGAGCTCAGTCGGGAGGTCCCAGCCCCACTGGGACGTGTGCAGGAGGAGGGACAGGAGTGCCCCGGCAGGACGAGGTTCTAGGTCTTCAAAGTGCCACTGAAGTTCCGTGCATGTTCATACAATTGCCCCCTTCTCGGCATCTTCCGCCCCCCCCCCCGCCCCCTTCCCTGTAGCTGAGGCTCAACAAACCTCCTTGTAGTAATAGTGTATATGAAGAGCCCGGGCCCTGTGAGTCCCAAAGAAAGGTCCTTGTTATAGAGATGAGAACACAGAGGCTTAGGAAATATCAGATGCCTGCTCAAGGGCATGCAGGTCAGAACTGGGTACTGTCCTGCATGACATTCCCTCTCAGGTACCAGGGACTTTCCTGCTACTGACATCGTGGAAAGGGTGTGGGAACCTTGTCCCTCCCCAGCATGGGAACAGTGTACACGGTCGATATGGCCTGTGAAAGCCTTGGACTTCAAAAGAGAAAGTTATGTTTTATCCTTTTACATGAAAGGGCATTTTAAGACCCTCATTATGGACATGGCAGATTCCGCAAGGTGGCAAATGCAGATGGAGACTGCAGATGGGAGAAAGGCGACCACGGGGCAGGAATCTGACCAGAGGACTCGGGGAGGAGCTAATCCATGTGGTGGGTGTAAAGTGACAGGTGCCTCAGTGTCCCCATGAGGCAATTGCCAGGGACGGAACACTGTGTTTGAGTTGGACACGTTGACCTCGGCCAGGTGAAAATTTCAACGAGTGAGATTTCCCGGGCCAGGCTGGGAGCAAGGCAGCAGCCATCATCAGAAACTGCTGTTGGCAACGTCCCTGCCACAGCCCTTTGGGTCTGGAATCTGCCTGCAGCCGTTCAAATTTTACACGTGCTCGTCCTTCCCCCAGCAGTGGGCGTCCATCTCCAGCTGGGGACATTACATGTCCTGTGGTCTGAATTGTGTCCCCCTAATCCCATGACTCTGCAACCCCTCGAACTTGACTGTGTGTCTGCATTTGAGTTTTAGTCTTCAAGCAAGTCATTCAGGTGACGTGAGTTCAGTGGTGTGGGTCTTCATCTAATCTGACCAGTGTCCTTAGAAGAGGAGGGGAGGACACGTGGCAGTGCAGAGGGGAGTCCATGTGACACGCAGAGAGAAGACAGCCATCTACAAGCTGAGGAGCGACCCCCTCAGGAGATACCAGCCCCGCTGACAGCACCATCTCTCACTTCTGGCCTCCGGAATTGTGAGAAAATGAATGTCTGCTGTTAACACCACCCAGTGTGGCCCTATGTGATGGCAGCGCAAGCAAGCAACCTAACACAGTCCATTCCTACACACATCAGTGTTCTGGGCAGCACTGCTGACATGGCAGCTGAACTGCATTAGGCCCATGTCCATCAGCACTGAAAGGCCGCATCGCTGGGCAAACGACCTCCCCGACTGGACCAGGTCTGCAAGGACAGTGGAGCTGAGTGCTCCAGAGGATACGTGGCAAGTGTAGTTTAAGCAACACAAACAGCGAAATGCCCAAGTGCTCATGGTCCACTGTGAAGTCACACGACATTTCTCTCTCTGATATTGCTACAAATAGGTGAGGAGCGTCTCTCTACCGTCCCATGTAGCTGGAGGGGGGCGTGGGGGTCCGTATTTCTTTGTCTTGGGGCTGTGGGACATTAGGGAGAGTCCTGGGAGGGTGCCCGGGGAGTCCCCAGATTTGAGTGTGGGTTCTGGGCACTGCCAGGTTGTGTTGAGGTTGTGGGTGTAGAGACCCTCGAGGCCAGCTCTCACCTCAGACAGGCACTGGTCTGTGTCGTCAGCCTGGTGCACCAGCACCCTGACCCCGTAGGTGGTATAGTCGGGTCCATGGGCCAGCACCTCAATGATATCTTCCTTGGAGCTCTGCAAAGACAGAGTGGGTACTGAGCCAGGAGGCATCAGGAACCCTCCACCCAATCTGTGGTCCCGTGTCATGGCAGACCTAGTCTACGAGGACAGTGTGAGGATGTTCCTGGCAGCCCTGCTGAGCTAGCAACAATTGATTTGTGTCAAGGTGGAGCCACAGTGAAAGCCTGAACCACTGAGGAAAACTCTGTCCTTGTTGGGATGATATGGAGTTGGGTCAGGCCACAGCTCCTGAGCTGGCCGCGCTGCAATGGTTTGTGGTCCTCTGTGAGGGGATAGGTTACAGAGAAAAGTATTCAAGACCTTAATCCCTTCCTATGCCACTAAGGCCCCCCCCCCCGCCTCCCCGCTTCCCCCCTCTTTTTTTTTTTTTTAAATACTCAGCACTATCAAGTGGGATGATGTGTAAGGCTTGGAGAAGGCCTACAAGGACAGGCGGGCTGGGGCTGGTCCACAGGATACTTGGGGCAGGGAGTAAGACTGCTTTTCTCCCCTACCAGGGAGCTGGTCAGGAGGATTGAAGGTACAGATCACTTTGGGAGTGGGCTTGTGAGAACTTTGAGGCCCCAGATTTGAGTCTTGACTTCTGGACCCACCACAGTCACCTCAGGGTCCTGGGTGTGGGCCAGCTCTCACCTCAGTTTGGCACTGGACGGTTTTCCTATCCCGACGCACTTGTCCTTTGTACCCGTTGAGGGCATAAGTGAACCTGTCAGCCAGCTCCTTGATGCTGCCCTTGTTGGAGCTCTGCAAAGACAGAGCCCGCTACCGGGCCAGGAGGCATCAGGGGCCCCGGGCATTACCAGTGGGGAAGATGCCCACCACCCATTCTGCTCCCCAGATCAGGCAGAGAGCGGAATCTGCAAGACCTCCAGGCAGCGAGTGAAGTTGATGACCCCTTGAGCACCCCTGCGATTTCACAAGTGGGTAGCAGAGCTCCGACCCCAGCACTCAGCTTCCCTTCCTGTGAGCCATGACCTGGGCAGTGAACATGACACTCCCTCCAACACCCTCCAGACTTCTGACACTTACCAACCTGCTCCTGAGCCCTGGATGAGCATCCCTCATTCGCCGCTTCCTTCCCCTCACCATCCCGGACACACACACACACACACACACACACACACACCCGGGATGAGGGGTAAGAGGTGTGGGGCTCCCCAGGTGAGACCCCCAGTTGGCGCCCAACTGTGAGCTGAAAGGGCCTGCCCTGGGTTACCTGTGTGTGCCTCGGGCCAGAGGGCGAGGGGTATCGGTGGTGGCGCTTGCGCCTGGTTCCCCAGCAACAGAAACATCTCTCGCCCTGGGCTTTCTTCTGCCCAGAGCGTCGGAAGAACGGGAAGCAACAGAGAGGCATCCTGGTCTCCTGACCTTCTCCTCTCAAGTGAGCTGGAAAGGCAGTTGTCTCTAGAATGTGGGTACCTGGTTACCACGGTTCCCATTTCTGTTGGGGATCCGCCCCCAGGGAAGTGAGGTCACCCCTTCAAGGTTCGATGACCTGTGCCCCTTCCTCCAATCAGGGCCACCCAAAGGCCCCTCTGGGCTGCTGACCTCTCACCTTCCCGGCCCATGTTATCTCCATACCTGTATACAAGCATCCAACACAGCCCTCCCCCCACGCTCCCTGAAAGGAAGGAGGCCCCCAGTTTGGGGGAAGAAAGCCGAGTTCACACCTCCTTTTTCTTAGGTGTTCTGTGCCCTGGGGGAAGCCTCTGTGCCTCTCAGGGCCGCCCCCAGGCTCCCAAGCTGCCCAGTGAGGATGATGCTAGACACCATTTCCCGAGGAAGTCATCAGGTGCAGATGGGACAAGGCCCCTATCAGCCGGGGGCTGGTGTCCCATGAATCTGGTACACAAACCTAGAGGTGGAAAGTGACAAGAACGAGTGGGACACAGCATGCAACACTAGACAAAAGAGCCCTGGGCCCAGCCTGTGATCTCAGGGAAGTCACTGCTCATGTGGGCCTCATTTTCAAGTCTGTACCTTTAAGGGTTTGAAAGGACAGGAAATTGAGATAGGGTCACGCACTGGCCTAAAACCTCACCGTGGTCTCTTGTTATAAACTTAGCCTGGGACAAGTGCCTCATGTGGGTCCAAGTGTTAGGGGCCTTCACAGTGGCTTCGAGTGAGTCCAGCCTCCTGGTGGGAACATCCTTGTGTGTCCGCTGAGTGCTCAGTAACTGGCTTCTGAACAACATAGAGGACAGCCCAGCTGATGGGGTGTCAGGTCCTGTCACTTGTACTCTCGTTCTTGAGGTCCCTTGCTTCCTCTCAGCCTCTCTCTCGCTTTCTGTGTGTGTGTGTGTGCGCGCATCTCTGTCTGTGCCACTGACCTGTTGTTCTGTCTGGAATCTGAGTCCACACCCTTTTCCTTACCACTTTAGTAAATCTTGGTTTTGGTAAGTTCTCCACTTTGTTCTGAGAGTGTCTTGGTCTGAGAAAAGATACGGCGTATCGTGCTACTTTATTATAACTTCTAGACATAAGCTGTCATGTCCCGTGAGTGGGATAGATTTCCACCTTGACATTCGTGATACGGCGATTCTAGTGTGAAGCCATGGAGGTTAGCAGCAAGAGTCCTAAGCCACAGTGACTTCAGGGCCTCCTGATCCCATGTGTTCTCTGTGACCTGTCAACCTCTAGTATCGCCAGGTCCCTAAGCATTCTCTACCGGCGGCCCGAAGGATCTTTTGAAAATGTCAATATGATCATGTCTCTTCTGAAAACTGACAGTGGTCTCCTATGGCCTTTAGAAATGAGTCCTAAATCCTTAGCGTGTCCGTCCAGGCCCTCCATGATCCGACCTTAGCTTCTTTTGCAGTCTCGTCTCTCCCTCACCCCTTTTCTGTGGTCACACTTTTAGATCCTCATTGGCATCACACTCTGCCAGCCCAGCTTAGAGCTGTGCCATGCCCTGTATCCCGACGTCTCCCTCTGGAGTCGCTGGAAGGCTGGTGGTCTTTCCGGCATCTCCCATCTTTCCCCCGTCCTGCTCTCTGCTCCCATCGTTTTTCGTTTTTGTTTTCGTGTTTGTTGTTGTTGTTTTTTTGCAATACCATGAAATGCTACAACCGTGTCCACCCTCAGGAGATTTAAGGATCTCACTCAGTGTGGAAGCTGAGAATTATAAGCAGCAGAAGAGTGATGAAGCTAAGAGTAGGGACTTGTCTTTCTCACAAAAGAACAAGTCCACAGGTAGGTGGATCCAATATTGAATTCAGCTGCTCCGTGATGTCAGGGTAAGCTCCCAGCATCAAGGAGAGGAAAAAAATCCTCTCCTCGCTGTTGTGCTTTATATCAGGGAGGAAACTAGTGTCTCAGAAATCAACTATGAGACTCTTGCGTGAAGCCTTGGGCAGAACGGGCCGAATTGCAAGGGACATGGGGCAGTTTAGTGTCAAACTGCTCCTGAAGGAGGTGCCTCAGCCCAGGAGGAGGTGCTGAGGGGAAGGGCAGCGGGGATGTGTCGGATGGTGAGCTTCCTGTTGCTACTGTGATCACTAAGGGCCCCGTACATTTCTTCTGTGTGGACTTGTGGAGGAAAGGTGTCCCGAGATTCAGGGATGACTGTTTCACAACGGTTGCCTAGTGTTTTGAAGTACCCTGTCTCATAGGGTCCATATTATCCACATAGAACTGGTTAAACATATATGTTTTTATTGATCTCAGGGAGAGGAAGGGAAAGGGAACAGGGAGAGCGAGGGGTGGGGGTGGGGTCGGTGAGGAGGCTGGGGAAGGGGAGAGAGAAGCATCAATGATGAGAGAGCATCATCGGTCCCATAGCCCCTAGCGCGCAACCCCGGTAAGGGCCCTGACTGGGAATGAAACGGGGATCTCTTGGTTCTGGGGTCGACGCTGAAGCACTGAGCCACGCCAGCCCGGCAGCCACATATCACTTTAAAATGAACCTTTTTTTTAAATTCAAATTTAGTAAAACTTAAAATTCACTGAGACATTTAGTTTTCTCTTGTTGGATACCTGAGGAGTTTTGGCTTGGTGTATTGACCAGCTAGCTGGTTTGCCTTGAAAGCAGATATGAAATGAAAGAAAGGAAATGTGTCTCCCCTCAGAGCAAGAGTGCTCACATGAGAACGATGAGCTTTGGACGATTGGGCCACAGCACTGAATGGATCCCTCTTGCACAGCGTGCCTCCTTTTGAAATACTCACCGGTGGCATTCCTTTGTCCTTTTCTGCTTAGAATTTTCTGACATGATGGTTTTCATTTTAATTATAGATTGTTCCAGTGGTGGTGTCAGTGAACTATGGCCCCTGCGGTAGAACCAGGGCTGTGTACCTTGTTTCCGTACCGTCCTGTTCCAGTGGAACCATTGCCTCTCCCTAAGCTGAGTTTGACCGGTGAGTTAAATTCTGGGCTCACGGAGGAAGGGCAATGATTCAGGAAGTGTTTAGTGGAGGGAGTTGTTTTGAGTTACTCCTGTTGCAACCCAAGCGGTGCTCTTGCTATCCCTAGTGATTTTAAGTATGGATGAGAGCTAGTCTACTGGTTGTTTCTGGCCAAAGAGCATATGCAGTTAAACGGCGAGGGAAGTAGAATGCCCCCCATTAAGTAATTTTTCCTTTCACGAGACCATTTCAAGATACAAATTGGCACTTGGGAAAGTTTAGAAAGATATGATTGAGTCTGGCCAGTGTTGCACGGTGGTCGAGCGTCCGCCTGAGAAGCAGGCAGGAGTGCACAGTTGGTTTGATTCCGGGTCAGGGCACAGGCCCGGGTTGCAGACAGGATCACCAATAGGGGTCGTGAAGGAGGAAACCGATCAATGCTTCTCTCTCATGGTTGACGTTTCTGTCTCGCCCTTTCTCCCTCCCTGAAATCAATCAAAGTGTATTTTTTAAAATATATACTGAGTCTAGCCCCGGCTGATGGGGCTCATTGGATGGGCATCTCCCCTTGCACCGAAAGGTTTCCGGATCAGTTCCCAGGGAGGGCACGTGGCAGGGTTTTGCGGTCAATTCCATGGCGGGGGTGGGCAGGAGGCGGCTGGTGCACCGCTTGTCTATGTTCTCTGGCTCTCCCTTCCTCTCTCTACTGTCTATCTATATATTGGAGGTATGATCCTTGTGTCAAGCAGAACCTATACATAAAGCAAAATGAGAAGAAACTGTCACTTCTAGTAGTTTCACTTCTGACAGTTCACTAGTGTGAACATTTTGGTGTATATATTTCCAGATTTAATTTCCCCATTTTATCAGTGTGTACGTAGTTATCAGAAAAAATTAAATGTTTCAAAACTTATTTTAAAACTGTATCATACAGTGAGAACCTTCCACGTCAGCATATATGTGTACGTGTGTGTGTGTGTGTGTGTGTATGTGTGTGTATGGAATTATGTATATGTACATGAGAAGACATGGTCTACACGTGTTTTTAATAAACAACCTTATTTAATCAAAAGGAGTATTTAACTTAATGGGAAATAGTCTACATAAATAGGTAGGTACTTTTAGAAATTATCCTTATTTAGTATTATAAATGTACAGTTGGGATGTATTCCTCTGAATTATTGAAGATAATCGCCTAGGAGTCTTCTGACAGCAGGAGAGAAGGCTTCCAGCGCAGCCAGTAGCTGGCTCCATAAGGGCTTCAGGTACTGCCTCGGGCCAGGCCTGGCCAGGGCAGGGCCTCTCGTTGGACCAGGCTCTGGCCCCTGAGCAGGCCCTTCCTCTGCCTCCGGAGAGCTCTGGAGCTCTGGGCGTGGACCTGGAGCAGGAGAAAGAGACAGATTGACTCACACTCCTGGCTTTCCTGTGACTTAGTGCAGACAGGAAAGATGCCACCGCCTTTAAGGGAACTCCTGCCCATGATCCGGCCCTCCCACGGTGATCTGCCCAGATGATCATTCCGCCTCACCTTGTTGAGTTGCCTCGGTGGGCTCAAATGCTGCAGCGCCAACCGTAGATTTAGGGCGTGGCCCACCAGGTGTGAGGCAGGGGAGTTGACGGGCACCAAGGCCTGCTCTAGCTCGAAGCAGGCGAAAGGAAGGGGCTGCCCCAAACCCTGGACATGGTCCAGCCAGGTCCCCACCATTGCAGCAAAGGCCCTGGAGAGAGGCAGGTGGGCAGCAGAGTCTGAGTCCTGGTCTTTCCTTCCACTCTGCCCTCCCATGGCACACTTGTTTAGATCTGAGCCTCTGTGCAGGCCCCCCCTTGCCCACCCAGGGGACAGCACCATGCCACCCCCGGCCCCTGTGTGGCTGTCCTGGTTGTAGCAGTTGTGGGATCCAGCAGGTTCAACACGGAGTCTGTGTGAGACTCTTCTTCCCACTGGCAGCTCTCCTGAATGTTCAGTGCACTGCCCACCCTCACCCTCCAGGCCCTGGGCATCTGGGCTGAGGACTGAGACAGACTTGTGAGCAGCCTGCTCACCACAGTCCTGTTCTGAGCCTGGCCACCGTGGTCAGGGGAGATGGATATGGAGAGGGGCAGGCAGAGCGGTGTGGGTCTGTGGGGGGTGGGAGGGGACTGTGAGGGACAACTCAGCACAGCGTCCCCTGTGGGTCTACAAGGCCCGGGACCCCACCCACTGTCATCTTTGACTCCTATCCTCCTGGAATAGAAGACTCCAGAGCCCAGGCCTTTCTTGGGAATCATATGATATATAAGATTAGGGTTCTGCCAGGCCCTCGCCACCCCCCACCCACCGCAGTCCCCACAATGCTGACTCTGGGGGCCCATCTTCTGGACCCGGAGACCACTCACTTTATGACTTGGTCCTGCGGTGTGTCAGCCCGGTCATTGTAAGCAGGTGTGCCTCCAGATGGAAAAATCACTCTGATCGCATCAGCCCTGATGGATGGTGGACACGACCTGCGAATGATGGACAGCGTGACTGCTGGACCTATTGCCCAGAACTGAGGCCCAGGGATTGTGTCTGCTTCATTCCTTGAGTCAGGCTAAGTGTCTCCAAAAGTGCGAGCACCTTGTCGAGTAAAGAAACTCCAACCAGAAGCATGCCATCCATCTGAGTGGGCCTGGGCCCCTGCTCTCCCCAGAAATCCCCAGTGTGGCTACACCAAGGACCAGGACCGGCTAGGTGAAATCTCACACTGCTTAACAGGTTGCTTTGCATGTGCTTTTCCAACCTCCGATGCCACAGGCCGCTGATGGGTGTGTCAGAGTTCTTTCCGTGGGACAGGGCGAAAGAATTGCCACCAACAACCGCCGCCGCACATCCCGCTACCCTGTCTGCAGAGCCAGGGAGCAGGGGAGACCTGCCATGGCTTGTCCCCACAGCAGTGCTATGAGGTTTCCCTGCCAGCAGCCCACTTTTCAGAGGAGCCTCCTGAGACTCGGGAAGATGTGGTGCCGTTTTTATGCCTCAGGGCTAGCATTGGGTGAGTCACGAGTGTGTGCTCACCTAGTTAGAAGCTCGTCCAGGAACCGTTGGGCTCTGGAGCAGGCCAGCGTGGAGACGTGGGGGACGATTCCCCCCGGGAAAGCTGGTCCCATGGCCATGGCCACCTTCTGCGAGGTGCCTTCCTGGAGGGCCTGCATCCTGCAGGACTCATGCAGGTTACCAGTTCGCTCAGCCGCACACTGGGTGGGAGAAGGAAGGATATCCATGTCAGCGGCATGACCGTGAATCCCACAAGGATGGAGGTTTGGAGCTCAGTCGGGAGGTCCCAGCCCCACTGGGACGTGTGCAGGAGGAGGGACAGGAGTGCCCCGGCAGGACGAGGTTCTAGGTCTTCAAAGTGCCACTGAAGTTCCGTGCATGTTCATACAATTGCCCCCTTCTCGGCATCTTCCGCCCCCCCCCCCGCCCCCTTCCCTGTAGCTGAGGCTCAACAAACCTCCTTGTAGTAATAGTGTATATGAAGAGCCCGGGCCCTGTGAGTACCAAAGAAAGGTCCTTGTTATAGAGATGAGAACACAGAGGCTTAGGAAATATCAGATGCCTGCTCAAGGGCATGCAGGTCAGAACTGGGTACTGTCCTGCATGACATTCCCTCTCAGGTACCAGGGACTTTCCTGCTACTGACATCGTGGAAAGGGTGTGGGAACCTTGTCCCTCCCCAGCATGGGAACAGTGTACACGGTCGATATGGCCTGTGAAATCCTTGGACTTCAAAAGAGAAAGTTATGTTTTATCCTTTTACATGAAAGGGCATTTTAAGACCCTCATTATGGACATGGCAGATTCCGCAAGGTGGCAAATGCAGATGGAGACTGCAGATGGGAGAAAGGCGACCACGGGGCAGGAATCTGACCAGAGGACTCGGGGAGGAGCTAATCCATGTGGTGGGTGTAAAGTGACAGGTGCCTCAGTGTCCCCATGAGGCAATTGCCAGGGACGGAACACTGTGTTTGAGTTGGACACGTTGACCTCGGCCAGGTGAAAATTTCAACGAGTGAGATTTCCCGGGCCAGGCTGGGAGCAAGGCAGCAGCCATCATCAGAAACTGCTGTTGGCAACGTCCCTGCCACAGCCCTTTGGGTCTGGAATCTGCCTGCAGCCGTTCAAATTTTACACGTGCTCGTCCTTCCCCCAGCAGTGGGCGTCCATCTCCAGCTGGGGACATTACATGTCCTGTGGTCTGAATTGTGTCCCCCTAATCCCATGACTCTGCAACCCCTCGAACTTGACTGTGTGTCTGCATTTGAGTTTTAGTCTTCAAGCAAGTCATTCAGGTGACGTGAGTTCAGTGGTGTGGGTCTTCATCTAATCTGACCAGTGTCCTTAGAAGAGGAGGGGAGGACACGTGGCAGTGCAGAGGGGAGTCCATGTGACACGCAGAGAGAAGACAGCCATCTACAAGCTGAGGAGCGACCCCCTCAGGAGATACCAGCCCCGCTGACAGCACCATCTCTCACTTCTGGCCTCCGGAATTGTGAGAAAATGAATGTCTGCTGTTAACACCACCCAGTGTGGCCCTATGTGATGGCAGCGCAAGCAAGCAACCTAACACAGTCCATTCCTACACACATCAGTGTTCTGGGCAGCACTGCTGACATGGCAGCTGAACTGCATTAGGCCCATGTCCATCAGCACTGAAAGGCCGCATCGCTGGGCAAACGACCTCCCCGACTGGACCAGGTCTGCAAGGACAGTGGAGCTGAGTGCTCCAGAGGATACGTGGCAAGTGTAGTTTAAGCAACACAAACAGCGAAATGCCCAAGTGCTCATGGTCCACTGTGAAGTCACACGACATTTCTCTCTCTGATATTGCTACAAATAGGTGAGGAGCGTCTCTCTACCGTCCCATGTAGCTGGAGGGGGGCGTGGGGGTCCGTATTTCTTTGTCTTGGGGCTGTGGGACATTAGGGAGAGTCCTGGGAGGGTGCCCGGGGAGTCCCCAGATTTGAGTGTGGGTTCTGGGCACTGCCAGGTTGTGTTGAGGTTGTGGGTGTAGAGACCCTCGAGGCCAGCTCTCACCTCAGACAGGCACTGGTCTGTGTCGTCAGCCTGGTGCACCAGCACCCTGACCCCGTAGGTGGTATAGTCGGGTCCATGGGCCAGCACCTCAATGATATCTTCCTTGGAGCTCTGCAAAGACAGAGTGGGTACTGAGCCAGGAGGCATCAGGAACCCTCCACCCAATCTGTGGTCCCGTGTCATGGCAGACCTAGTCTACGAGGACAGTGTGAGGATGTTCCTGGCAGCCCTGCTGAGCTAGCAACAATTGATTTGTGTCAAGGTGGAGCCACAGTGAAAGCCTGAACCACTGAGGAAAACTCTGTCCTTGTTGGGATGATATGGAGTTGGGTCAGGCCACAGCTCCTGAGCTGGCCGCGCTGCAATGGTTTGTGGTCCTCTGTGAGGGGATAGGTTACAGAGAAAAGTATTCAAGACCTTAATCCCTTCCTATGCCACTAACGCCCCCCCCCCCGCCTCCCCGCTTCCCCCCTCTTTTTTTTTTTTTTAAATACTCAGCACTATCAAGTGGGATGATGTGTAAGGCTTGGAGAAGGCCTACAAGGACAGGCGGGCTGGGGCTGGTCCACAGGATACTTGGGGCAGGGAGTAAGACTGCTTTTCTCCCCTACCAGGGAGCTGGTCAGGAGGATTGAAGGTACAGATCACTTTGGGAGTGGGCTTGTGAGAACTTTGAGGCCCCAGATTTGAGTCTTGACTTCTGGACCCACCACAGTCACCTCAGGGTCCTGGGTGTGGGCCAGCTCTCACCTCAGTTTGGCACTGGACGGTTTTCCTATCCCGACGCACTTGTCCTTTGTACCCGTTGAGGGCATAAGTGAACCTGTCAGCCAGCTCCTTGATGCTGCCCTTGTTGGAGCTCTGCAAAGACAGAGCCCGCTACCGGGCCAGGAGGCATCAGGGGCCCCGGGCATTACCAGTGGGGAAGATGCCCACCACCCATTCTGCTCCCCAGATCAGGCAGAGAGCGGAATCTGCAAGACCTCCAGGCAGCGAGTGAAGTTGATGACCCCTTGAGCACCCCTGCGATTTCACAAGTGGGTAGCAGAGCTCCGACCCCAGCACTCAGCTTCCCTTCCTGTGAGCCATGACCTGGGCAGTGAACATGACACTCCCTCCAACACCCTCCAGACTTCTGACACTTACCAACCTGCTCCTGAGCCCTGGATGAGCATCCCTCATTCGCCGCTTCCTTCCCCTCACCATCCCGGACACACACACACACACACACACACACACACACACCCGGGATGAGGGGTAAGAGGTGTGGGGCTCCCCAGGTGAGACCCCCAGTTGGCGCCCAACTGTGAGCTGAAAGGGCCTGCCCTGGGTTACCTGTGTGTGCCTCGGGCCAGAGGGCGAGGGGTATCGGTGGTGGCGCTTGCGCCTGGTTCCCCAGCAACAGAAACATCTCTCGCCCTGGGCTTTCTTCTGCCCAGAGCGTCGGAAGAACGGGAAGCAACAGAGAGGCATCCTGGTCTCCTGACCTTCTCCTCTCAAGTGAGCTGGAAAGGCAGTTGTCTCTAGAATGTGGGTACCTGGTTACCACGGTTCCCATTTCTGTTGGGGATCCGCCCCCAGGGAAGTGAGGTCACCCCTTCAAGGTTCGATGACCTGTGCCCCTTCCTCCAATCAGGGCCACCCAAAGGCCCCTCTGGGCTGCTGACCTCTCACCTTCCCGGCCCATGTTATCTCCATACCTGTATACAAGCATCCAACACAGCCCTCCCCCCACGCTCCCTGGGAGGAAGGAGGCCCCCAGTTTGGGGGAAGAAAGCCGAGTTCACACCTCCTTTTTCTTAGGTGTTCTGTGCCCTGGGGGAAGCCTCTGTGCCTCTCAGGGCCGCCCCCAGGCTCCCAAGCTGCCCAGTGAGGATGATGCTAGACACCATTTCCCGAGGAAGTCATCAGGTGCAGATGGGACAAGGCCCCTATCAGCCGGGGGCTGGTGTCCCATGAATCTGGTACACAAACCTAGAGGTGGAAAGTGACAAGAACGAGTGGGACACAGCATGCAACACTAGACAAAAGAGCCCTGGGCCCAGCCTGTGATCTCAGGGAAGTCACTGCTCATGTGGGCCTCATTTTCAAGTCTGTACCTTTAAGGGTTTGAAAGGACAGGAAATTGAGATAGGGTCACGCACTGGCCTAAAACCTCACCGTGGTCTCTTGTTATAAACTTAGCCTGGGACAAGTGCCTCATGTGGGTCCAAGTGTTAGGGGCCTTCACAGTGGCTTCGAGTGAGTCCAGCCTCCTGGTGGGAACATCCTTGTGTGTCCGCTGAGTGCTCAGTAACTGGCTTCTGAACAACATAGAGGACAGCCCAGCTGATGGGGTGTCAGGTCCTGTCACTTGTACTCTCGTTCTTGAGGTCCCTTGCTTCCTCTCAGCCTCTCTCTCGCTTTCTGTGTGTGTGTGTGTGCGCGCATCTCTGTCTGTGCCACTGACCTGTTGTTCTGTCTGGAATCTGAGTCCACACCCTTTTCCTTACCACTTTAGTAAATCTTGGTTTTGGTAAGTTCTCCACTTTGTTCTGAGAGTGTCTTGGTCTGAGAAAAGATACGGCGTATCGTGCTACTTTATTATAACTTCTAGACATAAGCTGTCATGTCCCGTGAGTGGGATAGATTTCCACCTTGACATTCGTGATACGGCGATTCTAGTGTGAAGCCATGGAGGTTAGCAGCAAGAGTCCTAAGCCACAGTGACTTCAGGGCCTCCTGATCCCATGTGTTCTCTGTGACCTGTCAACCTCTAGTATCGCCAGGTCCCTAAGCATTCTCTACCGGCGGCCCGAAGGATCTTTTGAAAATGTCAATATGATCATGTCTCTTCTGAAAACTGACAGTGGTCTCCTATGGCCTTTAGAAATGAGTCCTAAATCCTTAGCGTGTCCGTCCAGGCCCTCCATGATCCGACCTTAGCTTCTTTTGCAGTCTCGTCTCTCCCTCACCCCTTTTCTGTGGTCACACTTTTAGATCCTCATTGGCATCACACTCTGCCAGCCCAGCTTAGAGCTGTGCCATGCCCTGTATCCCGACGTCTCCCTCTGGAGTCGCTGGAAGGCTGGTGGTCTTTCCGGCATCTCCCATCTTTCCCCCGTCCTGCTCTCTGCTCCCATCGTTTTTCGTTTTTGTTTTCGTGTTTGTTGTTGTTGTTTTTTTGCAATACCATGAAATGCTACAACCGTGTCCACCCTCAGGAGATTTAAGGATCTCACTCAGTGTGGAAGCTGAGAATTATAAGCAGCAGAAGAGTGATGAAGCTAAGAGTAGGGACTTGTCTTTCTCACAAAAGAACAAGTCCACAGGTAGGTGGATCCAATATTGAATTCAGCTGCTCCGTGATGTCAGGGTAAGCTCCCAGCATCAAGGAGAGGAAAAAAATCCTCTCCTCGCTGTTGTGCTTTATATCAGGGAGGAAACTAGTGTCTCAGAAATCAACTATGAGACTCTTGCGTGAAGCCTTGGGCAGAACGGGCCGAATTGCAAGGGACATGGGGCAGTTTAGTGTCAAACTGCTCCTGAAGGAGGTGCCTCAGCCCAGGAGGAGGTGCTGAGGGGAAGGGCAGCGGGGATGTGTCGGATGGTGAGCTTCCTGTTGCTACTGTGATCACTAAGGGCCCCGTACATTTCTTCTGTGTGGACTTGTGGAGGAAAGGTGTCCCGAGATTCAGGGATGACTGTTTCACAACGGTTGCCTAGTGTTTTGAAGTACCCTGTCTCATAGGGTCCATATTATCCACATAGAACTGGTTAAACATATATGTTTTTATTGATCTCAGGGAGAGGAAGGGAAAGGGAACAGGGAGAGCGAGGGGTGGGGGTGGGGTCGGTGAGGAGGCTGGGGAAGGGGAGAGAGAAGCATCAATGATGAGAGAGCATCATCGGTCCCATAGCCCCTAGCGCGCAACCCCGGTAAGGGCCCTGACTGGGAATGAAACGGGGATCTCTTGGTTCTGGGGTCGACGCTGAAGCACTGAGCCACGCCAGCCCGGCAGCCACATATCACTTTAAAATGAACCTTTTTTTTAAATTCAAATTTAGTAAAACTTAAAATTCACTGAGACATTTAGTTTTCTCTTGTTGGATACCTGAGGAGTTTTGGCTTGGTGTATTGACCAGCTAGCTGGTTTGCCTTGAAAGCAGATATGAAATGAAAGAAAGGAAATGTGTCTCCCCTCAGAGCAAGAGTGCTCACATGAGAACGATGAGCTTTGGACGATTGGGCCACAGCACTGAATGGATCCCTCTTGCACAGCGTGCCTCCTTTTGAAATACTCACCGGTGGCATTCCTTTGTCCTTTTCTGCTTAGAATTTTCTGACATGATGGTTTTCATTTTAATTATAGATTGTTCCAGTGGTGGTGTCAGTGAACTATGGCCCCTGCGGTAGAACCAGGGCTGTGTACCTTGTTTCCGTACCGTCCTGTTCCAGTGGAACCATTGCCTCTCCCTAAGCTGAGTTTGACCGGTGAGTTAAATTCTGGGCTCACGGAGGAAGGGCAATGATTCAGGAAGTGTTTAGTGGAGGGAGTTGTTTTGAGTTACTCCTGTTGCAACCCAAGCGGTGCTCTTGCTATCCCTAGTGATTTTAAGTATGGATGAGAGCTAGTCTACTGGTTGTTTCTGGCCAAAGAGCATATGCAGTTAAACGGCGAGGGAAGTAGAATGCCCCCCATTAAGTAATTTTTCCTTTCACGAGACCATTTCAAGATACAAATTGGCACTTGGGAAAGTTTAGAAAGATATGATTGAGTCTGGCCAGTGTTGCACGGTGGTCGAGCGTCCGCCTGAGAAGCAGGCAGGAGTGCACAGTTGGTTTGATTCCGGGTCAGGGCACAGGCCCGGGTTGCAGACAGGATCACCAATAGGGGTCGTGAAGGAGGAAACCGATCAATGCTTCTCTCTCATGGTTGACGTTTCTGTCTCGCCCTTTCTCCCTCCCTGAAATCAATCAAAGTGTATTTTTTAAAATATATACTGAGTCTAGCCCCGGCTGATGGGGCTCATTGGATGGGCATCTCCCCTTGCACCGAAAGGTTTCCGGATCAGTTCCCAGGGAGGGCACGTGGCAGGGTTTTGCGGTCAATTCCATGGCGGGGGTGGGCAGGAGGCGGCTGGTGCACCGCTTGTCTATGTTCTCTGGCTCTCCCTTCCTCTCTCTACTGTCTATCTATATATTGGAGGTATGATCCTTGTGTCAAGCAGAACCTATACATAAAGCAAAATGAGAAGAAACTGTCACTTCTAGTAGTTTCACTTCTGACAGTTCACTAGTGTGAACATTTTGGTGTATATATTTCCAGATTTAATTTCCCCATTTTATCAGTGTGTACGTAGTTATCAGAAAAAATTAAATGTTTCAAAACTTATTTTAAAACTGTATCATACAGTGAGAACCTTCCACGTCAGCATATATGTGTACGTGTGTGTGTGTGTGTGTGTGTGTATGTGTGTGTATGGAATTATGTATATGTACATGAGAAGACATGGTCTACACGTGTTTTTAATAAACAACCTTATTTAATCAAAAGGAGTATTTAACTTAATGGGAAATAGTCTACATAAATAGGTAGGTACTTTTAGAAATTATCCTTATTTAGTATTATAAATGTACAGTTGGGATGTATTCCTCTGAATTATTGAAGATAATCGCCTAGGAGTCTTCTGACAGCAGGAGAGAAGGCTTCCAGCGCAGCCAGTAGCTGGCTCCATAAGGGCTTCAGGTACTGCCTCGGGCCAGGCCTGGCCAGGGCAGGGCCTCTCGTTGGACCAGGCTCTGGCCCCTGAGCAGGCCCTTCCTCTGCCTCCGGAGAGCTCTGGAGCTCTGGGCGTGGACCTGGAGCAGGAGAAAGAGACAGATTGACTCACACTCCTGGCTTTCCTGTGACTTAGTGCAGACAGGAAAGATGCCACCGCCTTTAAGGGAACTCCTGCCCATGATCCGGCCCTCCCACGGTGATCTGCCCAGATGATCATTCCGCCTCACCTTGTTGAGTTGCCTCGGTGGGCTCAAATGCTGCAGCGCCAACCGTAGATTTAGGGCGTGGCCCACCAGGTGTGAGGCAGGGGAGTTGACGGGCACCAAGGCCTGCTCTAGCTCGAAGCAGGCGAAAGGAAGGGGCTGCCCCAAACCCTGGACATGGTCCAGCCAGGTCCCCACCATTGCAGCAAAGGCCCTGGAGAGAGGCAGGTGGGCAGCAGAGTCTGAGTCCTGGTCTTTCCTTCCACTCTGCCCTCCCATGGCACACTTGTTTAGATCTGAGCCTCTGTGCAGGCCCCCCCTTGCCCACCCAGGGGACAGCACCATGCCACCCCCGGCCCCTGTGTGGCTGTCCTGGTTGTAGCAGTTGTGGGATCCAGCAGGTTCAACACGGAGTCTGTGTGAGACTCTTCTTCCCACTGGCAGCTCTCCTGAATGTTCAGTGCACTGCCCACCCTCACCCTCCAGGCCCTGGGCATCTGGGCTGAGGACTGAGACAGACTTGTGAGCAGCCTGCTCACCACAGTCCTGTTCTGAGCCTGGCCACCGTGGTCAGGGGAGATGGATATGGAGAGGGGCAGGCAGAGCGGTGTGGGTCTGTGGGGGGTGGGAGGGGACTGTGAGGGACAACTCAGCACAGCGTCCCCTGTGGGTCTACAAGGCCCGGGACCCCACCCACTGTCATCTTTGACTCCTATCCTCCTGGAATAGAAGACTCCAGAGCCCAGGCCTTTCTTGGGAATCATATGATATATAAGATTAGGGTTCTGCCAGGCCCTCGCCACCCCCCACCCACCGCAGTCCCCACAATGCTGACTCTGGGGGCCCATCTTCTGGACCCGGAGACCACTCACTTTATGACTTGGTCCTGCGGTGTGTCAGCCCGGTCATTGTAAGCAGGTGTGCCTCCAGATGGAAAAATCACTCTGATCGCATCAGCCCTGATGGATGGTGGACACGACCTGCGAATGATGGACAGCGTGACTGCTGGACCTATTGCCCAGAACTGAGGCCCAGGGATTGTGTCTGCTTCATTCCTTGAGTCAGGCTAAGTGTCTCCAAAAGTGCGAGCACCTTGTCGAGTAAAGAAACTCCAACCAGAAGCATGCCATCCATCTGAGTGGGCCTGGGCCCCTGCTCTCCCCAGAAATCCCCAGTGTGGCTACACCAAGGACCAGGACCGGCTAGGTGAAATCTCACACTGCTTAACAGGTTGCTTTGCATGTGCTTTTCCAACCTCCGATGCCACAGGCCGCTGATGGGTGTGTCAGAGTTCTTTCCGTGGGACAGGGCGAAAGAATTGCCACCAACAACCGCCGCCGCACATCCCGCTACCCTGTCTGCAGAGCCAGGGAGCAGGGGAGACCTGCCATGGCTTGTCCCCACAGCAGTGCTATGAGGTTTCCCTGCCAGCAGCCCACTTTTCAGAGGAGCCTCCTGAGACTCGGGAAGATGTGGTGCCGTTTTTATGCCTCAGGGCTAGCATTGGGTGAGTCACGAGTGTGTGCTCACCTAGTTAGAAGCTCGTCCAGGAACCGTTGGGCTCTGGAGCAGGCCAGCGTGGAGACGTGGGGGACGATTCCCCCCGGGAAAGCTGGTCCCATGGCCATGGCCACCTTCTGCGAGGTGCCTTCCTGGAGGGCCTGCATCCTGCAGGACTCATGCAGGTTACCAGTTCGCTCAGCCGCACACTGGGTGGGAGAAGGAAGGATATCCATGTCAGCGGCATGACCGTGAATCCCACAAGGATGGAGGTTTGGAGCTCAGTCGGGAGGTCCCAGCCCCACTGGGACGTGTGCAGGAGGAGGGACAGGAGTGCCCCGGCAGGACGAGGTTCTAGGTCTTCAAAGTGCCACTGAAGTTCCGTGCATGTTCATACAATTGCCCCCTTCTCGGCATCTTCCGCCCCCCCCCCCGCCCCCTTCCCTGTAGCTGAGGCTCAACAAACCTCCTTGTAGTAATAGTGTATATGAAGAGCCCGGGCCCTGTGAGTACCAAAGAAAGGTCCTTGTTATAGAGATGAGAACACAGAGGCTTAGGAAATATCAGATGCCTGCTCAAGGGCATGCAGGTCAGAACTGGGTACTGTCCTGCATGACATTCCCTCTCAGGTACCAGGGACTTTCCTGCTACTGACATCGTGGAAAGGGTGTGGGAACCTTGTCCCTCCCCAGCATGGGAACAGTGTACACGGTCGATATGGCCTGTGAAATCCTTGGACTTCAAAAGAGAAAGTTATGTTTTATCCTTTTACATGAAAGGGCATTTTAAGACCCTCATTATGGACATGGCAGATTCCGCAAGGTGGCAAATGCAGATGGAGACTGCAGATGGGAGAAAGGCGACCACGGGGCAGGAATCTGACCAGAGGACTCGGGGAGGAGCTAATCCATGTGGTGGGTGTAAAGTGACAGGTGCCTCAGTGTCCCCATGAGGCAATTGCCAGGGACGGAACACTGTGTTTGAGTTGGACACGTTGACCTCGGCCAGGTGAAAATTTCAACGAGTGAGATTTCCCGGGCCAGGCTGGGAGCAAGGCAGCAGCCATCATCAGAAACTGCTGTTGGCAACGTCCCTGCCACAGCCCTTTGGGTCTGGAATCTGCCTGCAGCCGTTCAAATTTTACACGTGCTCGTCCTTCCCCCAGCAGTGGGCGTCCATCTCCAGCTGGGGACATTACATGTCCTGTGGTCTGAATTGTGTCCCCCTAATCCCATGACTCTGCAACCCCTCGAACTTGACTGTGTGTCTGCATTTGAGTTTTAGTCTTCAAGCAAGTCATTCAGGTGACGTGAGTTCAGTGGTGTGGGTCTTCATCTAATCTGACCAGTGTCCTTAGAAGAGGAGGGGAGGACACGTGGCAGTGCAGAGGGGAGTCCATGTGACACGCAGAGAGAAGACAGCCATCTACAAGCTGAGGAGCGACCCCCTCAGGAGATACCAGCCCCGCTGACAGCACCATCTCTCACTTCTGGCCTCCGGAATTGTGAGAAAATGAATGTCTGCTGTTAACACCACCCAGTGTGGCCCTATGTGATGGCAGCGCAAGCAAGCAACCTAACACAGTCCATTCCTACACACATCAGTGTTCTGGGCAGCACTGCTGACATGGCAGCTGAACTGCATTAGGCCCATGTCCATCAGCACTGAAAGGCCGCATCGCTGGGCAAACGACCTCCCCGACTGGACCAGGTCTGCAAGGACAGTGGAGCTGAGTGCTCCAGAGGATACGTGGCAAGTGTAGTTTAAGCAACACAAACAGCGAAATGCCCAAGTGCTCATGGTCCACTGTGAAGTCACACGACATTTCTCTCTCTGATATTGCTACAAATAGGTGAGGAGCGTCTCTCTACCGTCCCATGTAGCTGGAGGGGGGCGTGGGGGTCCGTATTTCTTTGTCTTGGGGCTGTGGGACATTAGGGAGAGTCCTGGGAGGGTGCCCGGGGAGTCCCCAGATTTGAGTGTGGGTTCTGGGCACTGCCAGGTTGTGTTGAGGTTGTGGGTGTAGAGACCCTCGAGGCCAGCTCTCACCTCAGACAGGCACTGGTCTGTGTCGTCAGCCTGGTGCACCAGCACCCTGACCCCGTAGGTGGTATAGTCGGGTCCATGGGCCAGCACCTCAATGATATCTTCCTTGGAGCTCTGCAAAGACAGAGTGGGTACTGAGCCAGGAGGCATCAGGAACCCTCCACCCAATCTGTGGTCCCGTGTCATGGCAGACCTAGTCTACGAGGACAGTGTGAGGATGTTCCTGGCAGCCCTGCTGAGCTAGCAACAATTGATTTGTGTCAAGGTGGAGCCACAGTGAAAGCCTGAACCACTGAGGAAAACTCTGTCCTTGTTGGGATGATATGGAGTTGGGTCAGGCCACAGCTCCTGAGCTGGCCGCGCTGCAATGGTTTGTGGTCCTCTGTGAGGGGATAGGTTACAGAGAAAAGTATTCAAGACCTTAATCCCTTCCTATGCCACTAACGCCCCCCCCCCCGCCTCTCCGCTTCCCCCCTCTTTTTTTTTTTTTTAAATACTCAGCACTATCAAGTGGGATGATGTGTAAGGCTTGGAGAAGGCCTACAAGGACAGGCGGGCTGGGGCTGGTCCACAGGATACTTGGGGCAGGGAGTAAGACTGCTTTTCTCCCCTACCAGGGAGCTGGTCGGGAGGATTGAAGGTACAGATCACTTTGGGAGTGGGCTTGTGAGAACTTTGAGGCCCCAGATTTGAGTCTTGACTTCTGGACCCACCCCAGTCACCTCGGGTCCTGGGTGTGGGCCAGCTCTCACCTCAGTTTGGCACTGGACGGTTTTCCTGTCCCGACACACTTGTCCTTTGTACCCGTTGAGGGCATAAGTGAACCTGTCAGCCAGCTCCTCGACGCTGCCCTTGTTGGAGCTCTGCAAAGACAGAGCCCGCTACCGGGCCAGGAGGCATCAGGGGCCCCGGGCTTTACCAGTGGGGAAGATGCCCACCACCCATTCTGCTCCCCAGATCAGGCAGAGAGCGGCATCTGCAAGACCTCCAGGCAGGGAGTGAAGTTGATGACCCCTTGAGCACCCCTGCGATTTCACAAGTGGGTAGCAGAGCTCCGACCCCAGCACTCAGCTTCCCTTCCTGTGAGCCATGACCTGGGCAGTGAACATGACACTCCCTCCAACACCCTCCAGACTTCTGACACTTACCAACCTGCTCCTGAGCCCTGGATGAGCATCCCTCATTCCCCGCTTCCTTCCCCTCACCATCCCGGACACACACACACACACACACACACACACACACACACACCCGGGATGAGGGGTAAGAGGTGTGGGGCTCCCCAGGTGAGACCCCCAGTTGGCGCCCAACTGTGAGCTGAAAGGGCCTGCCCTGGGTTACCTGTGTGTGCCTCGGGCCAGAGGGCGAGGGGTATCGGTGGTGGCGCTTGCGCCTGGTTCCCCAGCAACAGAAACATCTCTCGCCCTGGGCTTTCTTCTGCCCAGAGCGTCGGAAGAACGGGAAGCAACAGAGAGGCATCCTGGTCTCCTGACCTTCTCCTCTCAAGTGAGCTGGAAAGGCAGTTGTCTCTAGAATGTGGGTACCTGGTTACCACGGTTCCCATTTCTGTTGGGGATCCGCCCCCAGGGAAGTGAGGTCACCCCTTCAAGGTTCCATGACCTGTGCCCCTTCCTCCAATCAGGGCCACCCAAAGGCCCCTCTGGGCTGCTGACCTCTCACCTTCCCGGCCCATGTTATCTCCATACCTGTATACAAGCATCCAACACAGCCCTCCCCCCACGCTCCCTGAAAGGAAGGAGGCCCCCAGTTTGGGGGGAGAAAGCCGAGTTCACACCTCCTTTTTCTTAGGTGTTCTGTGCCCTGGGGGAAGCCTCTGTGCCTCTCAGGGCCGCCCCCAGGCTCCCAAGCTGCCCAGTGAGGATGATGCTAGACACCATTTCCCGAGGAAGTCATCAGGTGCAGATGGGACAAGGCCCCTATCAGCCGGGGGCTGGTGTCCCATGAATCTGGTACACAAACCTAGAGGTGGAAAGTGACAAGAACGAGTGGGACACAGCATGCAACACTAGACAAAAGAGCCCTGGGCCCAGCCTGTGATCTCAGGGAAGTCACTGCTCATGTGGGCCTCATTTTCAAGTCTGTACCTTTAAGGGTTTGAAAGGACAGGAAATTGAGATAGGGTCACGCACTGGCCTAAAACCTCACCGTGGTCTCTTGTTATAAACTTAGCCTGGGACAAGTGCCTCATGTGGGTCCAAGTGTTAGGGGCCTTCACAGTGGCTTCGAGTGAGTCCAGCCTCCTGGTGGGAACATCCTTGTGTGTCCGCTGAGTGCTCAGTAACTGGCTTCTGAACAACATAGAGGACAGCCCAGCTGATGGGGTGTCAGGTCCTGTCACTTGTACTCTCGTTCTTGAGGTCCCTTGCTTCCTCTCAGCCTCTCTCTCGCTTTCTGTGTGTGTGTGTGTGCGCGCATCTCTGTCTGTGCCACTGACCTGTTGTTCTGTCTGGAATCTGAGTCCACACCCTTTTCCTTACCACTTTAGTAAATCTTGGTTTTGGTAAGTTCTCCACTTTGTTCTGAGAGTGTCTTGGTCTGAGAAAAGATACGGCGTATCGTGCTACTTTATTATAACTTCTAGACATAAGCTGTCATGTCCCGTGAGTGGGATAGATTTCCACCTTGACATTCCTGATACGGCGATTCTAGTGTGAAGCCATGGAGGTTAGCAGCAAGAGTCCTAAGCCACAGTGACTTCAGGGCCTCCTGATCCCATGTGTTCTCTGTGACCTGTCAACCTCTAGTATCGCCAGGTCCCTAAGCATTCTCTACCGGCGGCCCGAAGGATCTTTTGAAAATGTCAATATGATCATGTGTCTTCTGAAAACTGACAGTGGTCTCCTATGGCCTTTAGAAATGAGTCCTAAATCCTTAGCGTGTCCGTCCAGGCCCTCCATGATCCGACCTTAGCTTCTTTTGCAGTCTCGTCTCTCCCTCACCCCTTTTCTGTGGTCACACTTTTAGATCCTCATTGGCATCACACTCTGCCAGCCCAGCTTAGAGCTGTGCCATGCCCTGTATCCCGACGTCTCCCTCTGGAGTCTCTGGAAGGCTGGTGGTCTTTCCGGCATCTCCCATCTTTCCCCCGTCCTGCTCTCTGCTCCCATCGTTTTTCGTTTTTGTTTTCGTGTTTGTTGTTGTTGTTTTTTTGCAATACCATGAAATGCTACAACCGTGTCCACCCTCAGGAGATTTAAGGATCTCACTCAGTGTGGAAGCTGAGAATTATAAGCAGCAGAAGAGTGATGAAGCTAACAGTAGGGACTTGTCTTTCTCACAAAAGAACAAGTCCACAGGTAGGTGGATCCAATATTGAATTCAGCTGCTCCGTGATGTCAGGGTAAGCTCCCAGCATCAAGGAGAGGAAAAAAATCCTCTCCTCGCTGTTGTGCTTTATATCAGGGAGGAAACTAGTGTCTCAGAAATCAACTATGAGACTCTTGCGTGAAGCCTTGGGCAGAACGGGCCGAATTGCAAGGGACATGGGGCAGTTTAGTGTCAAACTGCTCCTGAAGGAGGTGCCTCAGCCCAGGAGGAGGTGCTGAGGGGAAGGGCAGCGGGGACGTGTCGGATGGTGAGCTTCCTGTTTCTACTGTGATCACTAAGGGCCCCGTACATTTCTTCTGTGTGGACTTGTGGAGGAAAGGTGTCCCGAGATTCAGGGATGACTGTTTCACAACGGTTGCCTAGTGTTTTGAAGTACCCTGTCTCATAGGGTCCATATTATCCACATAGAACTGGTTAAACATATATGTTTTTATTGATCTCAGGGAGAGGAAGGGAAAGGGAACAGGGAGAGCGAGGGGTGGGGGTGGGGTCGGTGAGGAGGCTGGGGAAGGGGAGAGAGAAGCATCAATGATGAGAGAGCATCATCGGTCCCATAGCCCCTAGCGCGCAACCCCGGTAAGGGCCCTGACTGGGAATGAAACGGGGATCTCTTGGTTCTGGGGTCGACGCTGAAGCACTGAGCCACGCCAGCCCGGCAGCCACATAGCACTTTAAAATGAACCTTTTTTTTAATTCAAATTTAGTAAAACTTAAAATTCACTGAGACATTTAGTTTTCTCTTGTTGGATACCTGAGGAGTTTTGGCTTGGTGTATTGACCAGCTAGCTGGTTTGCCTTGAAAGCAGATATGAAATGAAAGAAAGGAAATGTGTCTCCCCTCAGAGCAAGAGTGCTCACATGAGAACGATGAGCTTTGGATGATTGGGCCACAGCACTGAATGGATCCCTCTTGCACAGCGTGCCTCCTTTTGAAATACTCACCGGTGGCATTCCTTTGTCCTTTTCTGCTTAGAATTTTCTGACATGATGGTTTTCATTTTAATTATAGATTGTTGAGTGGTGGTGTCAGTGAACTATGGCCCCTGCTGTAGAACCAGGGCTGTGTACCTTGTTTCCGTACCGTCCTGTTCCAGTGGAACCATTGCCTCTCCCTAAGCTGAGTTTGACCGGTGAGTTAAATTCTGGGCTCACGGAGGAAGGGCAATGATTCAGGAAGTGTTTAGTGGAGGGAGTTGTTTTGAGTTACTCCTGTTGCAACCCAAGCAGTGCTCTTGCTATCCCTAGTGATTTTAAGTATGGATGAGAGCTAGTCTACTGGTTGTTTCTGGCCAAAGAGCATATGCAGTTAAACGGCGAGGGAAGTAGAATGCCCCCCATTAAGTAATTTTTCCTTTCACTAGACCATTTCAAGATACAAATTGGCACTTGGGAAAGTTTAGAAAGATATGATTGAGTCTGGCCAGTGTTGCACGGTGGTCGAGCGTCCGCCTGAGAAGCAGGCAGGAGTGCACAGTTGGTTTGATTCCGGGTCAGGGCACAGGCCCGGGTTGCAGACAGGATCACCAATAGGGGTCGTGAAGGAGGAAACCGATCAATGCTTCTCTCTCATGGTTGACGTTTCTGTCTCGCCCTTTCTCCCTCCCTGAAATCAATCAAAGTGTATTTTTTAAAATATATACTGAGTCTAGCCCCGGCTGATGGGGATCATTGGATGGGCATCTCCCCTTGCACCGAAAGGTTTCCGGATCAGTTCCCAGGGAGGGCACGTGGCAGGGTTTTGCGGTCAATTCCATGGCGGGGGTGGGCAGGAGGCGGCTGGTGCACCTCTTGTCTATGTTCTCTGGCTCTCCCTTCCTCTCTCTACTGTCTATCTATATATTGGAGGTATGATCCTTGTGTCAAGTAGAGCCTATACATAAAGCAAAATGAGAAGAAACTGTCACTTCTAGTAGTTTCACTTCTGACAGTTCACTAGTGTGAACATTTTGGTGTATATATTTCCAGATTTAATTTCCCCATTTTATCAGTGTGTACGTAGTTATCAGAAAAAATTAAATGTTTCAAAACTTATTTTAAAACTGTATCATACAGTGAGAACCTTCCACGTCAGCATATATGTGTACGTGTTTGTGTGTGTGTGTGTGTGTGTGTGTATGTGTGTGTATGGAATTATGTATATGTACATGAGAAGACATGGTCTACACGTGTTTTTAATAAACAACCTTATTTAATCAAAAGGAGTATTTAACTTAATGGGAAATAGTCTACATAAATAGGTAGGTACTTTTAGAAATTATCCTTATTTAGTATTATAAATGTACAGTTGGGATGTATTCCTCTGAATTATTAAAGATAATCGCCTAGGAGTCTTCTGACAGCAGGAGAGAAGGCTTCCAGCGCAGCCAGTAGCTGGCTCCATAAGGGCTTCAGGTACTGCCTCGGGCCAGGCCTGGCCAGGGCAGGGCCTCTCGTTGGACCAGGCTCTGGCCCCTGAGCAGGCCCTTCCTCTGCCTCCGGAGAGCTCTGGAGCTCTGGGCGTGGACCTGGAGCAGGAGAAAGAGACAGATTGACTCACACTCCTGGCTTTCCTGTGACTTAGTGCAGACAGGAAAGATGCCACCGCCTTTAAGGGAACTCCAGCCCATGATCCGGCCCTCCCACGATGATCTGCCCAGATGATCATTCCGCCTCACCTTGTTGAGTTGCCTCGGTGGGCTCAAATGCTGCAGCGCCAACCGTAGATTTTGGGCGTGGCCCACCAGGTGTGAGGCAGGGGAGTTGACGGGCACCAAGGCCTGCTCTAGCTCGAAGCAGGCGAAAGGAAGGGGCTGCCCCAAACCCTGGACATGGTCCAGCCAGGTCCCCACCATCGCAGCAAAGGCCCTGGGGAGAGGCAGGTGGGCAGCAGAGTCTGAGTCCTGGTCTTTCCTTCCACTCTGCCCTCCCATGGCACACTTGTTTAGATCTGAGCCTCTGTGCAGGCCCCCCCTTGCCCACCCAGGGGACAGCACCATGCCACCCCCGGCCCCTGTGTGGCTGTCCTGGTTGTAGCAGTTGTGGGATCCAGCAGGTTCAACACGGAGTCTGTGTGAGACTCTTCTTCCCACTGGCAGCTCTCCTGAATGTTCAGTGCACTGCCCACCCTCACCCTCCAGGCCCTGGGCATCTGGGCTGAGGACTGAGACAGACTTGTGAGCAGCCTGCTCACCACAGTCCTGTTCTGAGCCTGGCCACCGTGGTCAGGGGAGATGGATATGGAGAGGGGCAGGCAGAGCGGTGTGGGTCTGTGGGGGGTGGGAGGGGACTGTGAGGGACAACTCAGCACAGCGTCCCCTGTGGGTCTACAAGGCCCGGGACCCCACCCACTGTCATCTTTGACTCCTATCCTCCTGGAATAGAAGACTCCAGAGCCCAGGCCTTTCTTGGGAATCATATGATATATAAGATTAGGGTTCTGCCAGGCCTTCGCCACCCCCCACCCACCGCAGTCCCCACAATGCTGACTCTGGGGGCCCATCTTCTGGACCCGGAGACCACTCACTTTATGACTTGGTCCTGCGGTGTGTCAGCCCGGTCATTGTAAGCAGGTGTGCCTCCAGATGGAAAAATCACTCTGATCGCATCAGCCCTGATGGATGGTGGACACGACCTGCGAATGATGGACAGCGTGACTGCTGGACCTATTACCCAGAACTGAGGCCCAGGGATTGTGTCTGCTTCATTCCTTGAGTCAGGCTAAGTGTCTCCAAAAGTGCGAGCACCTTGTCGAGTAAAGAAACTCCAACCAGAAGCATGCCATCCATCTGAGTGGGCCTGGGCCCCTGCTCTCCCCAGAAATCCCCAGTGTGGCTACACCAAGGACCAGGACCGGCTAGGTGAAATCTCACACTGCTTAACAGGTTGCTTTGCATGTGCTTTTCCAACCTCCGATGCCACAGGCCGCTGATGGGTGTGTCAGAGTTCTTTCCGTGGGACAGGGCGAAAGAATTGCCACCAACAACCGCCGCCGCACATCCCGCTACCCTGTCTGCAGAGCCAGGGAGCAGGGGAGACCTGCCATGGCTTGTCCCCACAGCAGTGCTATGAGGTTTCCCTGCCAGCAGCCCACTTTTCAGAGGAGCCTCCTGAGACTCGGGAAGATGTGGTGCCGTTTTTATGCCTCAGGGCTAGCATTGGGTGAGTCACGAGTGTGTGCTCACCTAGTTAGAAGCTCGTCCAGGAACCGTTGGGCTCTGGAGCAGGCCAGCGTGGAGACGTGGGGGACGATTCCCCCCGGGAAAGCTGGTCCCATGGCCATGGCCACCTTCTGCGAGGTGCCTTCCTGGAGGGCCTGCATCCTGCAGGACTCATGCAGGTTACCAGTTGGCTCAGTCGCACACTGGGTGGGAGAAGGAAGGATATCCATGTCAGCGGCATGACCGTGAATCCCACAAGGATGGAGGTTTGGAGCTCAGTCGGGAGGTCCCAGCCCCACTGGGACGTGTGCAGGAGGAGGGACAGGAGTGCCCCGGCAGGACGAGGTTCTAGGTCTTCAAAGTGCCACTGAAGTTCCGTGCATGTTCATACAATTGCCCCCTTCTCGGCATCTTCCGCCCCCCCCCCCCCCGCCCCCTTCCCTGTAGCTGAGGCTCAACAAACCTCCTTGTAGTAATAGTGTATATGAAGAGCCCGGGCCCTGTGAGTCCCAAAGAAAGGTCCTTGTTATAGAGATGAGAACACAGAGGCTTAGGAAATATCAGATGCCTGCTCAAGGGCATGCAGGTCAGAACTGGGTACTGTCCTGCATGACATTCCCTCTCAGGTACCAGGGACTTTCCTGCTACTGACATCGTGGAAAGGGTGTGGGAACCTTGTCCCTCCCCAGCATGGGAACAGTGTACACGGTCGATATGGCCTGTGAAAGCCTTTGACTTCAAAAGAGAAAGTTATGTTTTATCCTTTTACATGAAAGGGCATTTTAAGACCCTCATTATGGACATGGCAGATTCCGCAAGGTGGCAAATGCAGATGGAGACTGCAGATGGGAGAAAGGCGACCACGGGGCAGGAATCTGACCAGAGGACTCGGGGAGGAGCTAATCCATGTGGTGGGTGTAAAGTGACAGGTGCCTCAGTGTCCCCATGAGGCAATTGCCAGGGACGGAACACTGTGTTTGAGTTGGACACGTTGACCTCGGCCAGGTGAAAATTTCAACGAGTGAGATTTCCCGGGCCAGGCTGGGAGCAAGGCAGCAGCCATCATCAGAAACTGCTGTTGGCAACGTCCCTGCCACAGCCCTTTGGGTCTGGAATCTGCCTGCAGCCGTTCAAATTTTACACGTGCTCGTCCTTCCCCCAGCAGTGGGCGTCCATCTCCAGCTGGGGACATTACATGTCCTGTGGTCTGAATTGTGTCCCCCTAATCCCATGACTCTGCAACCCCTCGAACTTGACTGTGTGTCTGCATTTGAGTTTTAGTCTTCAAGCAAGTCATTCAGGTGACGTGAGTTCAGTGGTGTGGGTCTTCATCTAATCTGACCAGTGTCCTTAGAAGAGGAGGGGAGGACACGTGGCAGTGCAGAGGGGAGTCCATGTGACACGCAGAGAGAAGACAGCCATCTACAAGCTGAGGAGCGACCCCCTCAGGAGATACCAGCCCCGCTGACAGCACCATCTCTCACTTCTGGCCTCCGGAATTGTGAGAAAATGAATGTCTGCTGTTAACACCACCCAGTGTGGCCCTATGTGATGGCAGCGCAAGCAAGCAACCTAACACAGTCCATTCCTACACACATCAGTGTTCTGGGCAGCACTGCTGACATGGCAGCTGAACTGCATTAGGCCCATGTCCATCAGCACTGAAAGGCCGCATCGCTGGGCAAACGACCTCCCCGACTGGACCAGGTCTGCAAGGACAGTGGAGCTGAGTGCTCCAGAGGATACGTGGCAAGTGTAGTTTAAGCAACACAAACAGCGAAATGCCCAAGTGCTCATGGTCCACTGTGAAGTCACACGACATTTCTCTCTCTGATATTGCTACAAATAGGTGAGGAGCGTCTCTCTACCGTCCCATGTAGCTGGAGGGGGGCGTGGGGGTCCGTATTTCTTTGTCTTGGGGCTGTGGGACATTAGGGAGAGTCCTGGGAGGGTGCCCGGGGAGTCCCCAGATTTGAGTGTGGGTTCTGGGCACTGCCAGGTTGTGTTGAGGTTGTGGGTGTAGAGACCCTCGAGGCCAGCTCTCACCTCAGACAGGCACTGGTCTGTGTCGTCAGCCTGGTGCACCTGCACCCTGACCCCGTAGGTGGTATAGTCGGGTCCATGGGCCAGCACCTCAATGATATCTTCCTTGGAGCTCTGCAAAGACAGAGTGGGTACTGAGCCAGGAGGCATCAGGAACCCTCCACCCAATCTGTGGTCCCGTGTCATGGCAGACCTAGTCTACGAGGACAGTGTGAGGATGTTCCTGGCAGCCCTGCTGAGCTAGCAACAATTGATTTGTGTCAAGGTGGAGCCACAGTGAAAGCCTGAACCACTGAGGAAAACTCTGTCCTTGTTGGGATGATATGGAGTTGGGTCAGGCCACAGCTCCTGAGCTGGCCGCGCTGCAATGGTTTGTGGTCCTCTGTGAGGGGATAGGTTACAGAGAAAAGTATTCAAGACCTTAATCCCTTCCTATGCCACTAACGCCCCCCCCCCCCCGCCTCCCCGCTTCCCCCCTCTTTTTTTTTTTTTTTTTTAAATACTCAGCACTATCAAGTGGGATGATGTGTAAGGCTTGGAGAAGGCCTACAAGGACAGGCGGGCTGGGGCTGGTCCACAGGATACTTGGGGCAGGGAGTAAGACTGCTTTTCTCCCCTACCAGGGAGCTGGTCGGGAGGATTGAAGGTACAGATCACTTTGGGAGTGGGCTTGTGAGAACTTTGAGGCCCCAGATTTGAGTCTTGACTTCTGGACCCACCCCAGTCACCTCGGGTCCTGGGTGTGGGCCAGCTCTCACCTCAGTTTGGCACTGGACGGTTTTCCTGTCCCGACACACTTGTCCTTTGTACCCGTTGAGGGCATAAGTGAACCTGTCAGCCAGCTCCTCGACGCTGCCGTTGTTGGAGCTCTGCAAAGACAGAGCCCGCTACCGGGCCAGGAGGCATCAGGGGCCCCGGGCTTTACCAGTGGGGAAGATGCCCACCACCCATTCTGCTCCCCAGATCAGGCAGAGAGCGGCATCTGCAAGACCTCCAGGCAGGGAGTGAAGTTGATGACCCCTTGAGCACCCCTGCGATTTCACAAGTGGGTAGCAGAGCTCCAACCCCAGCACTCAGCTTCCCTTCCTGTGAGCCATGACCTGGGCAGTGAACATGACAGTCCCTCCAACACCCTCCAGACTTCTGACACTTACCAACCTGCTCCTGAGCCCTGGATGAGCATCCCTCATTCCCCGCTTCCTTCCCCTCACCATCCCGGACACACACACACACACACACACACACACACACACACACACACCCGGGATGAGGGGTAAGAGGTGTGGGGCTCCCCAGGTGAGACCCCCAGTTGGCGCCCAACTGTGAGCTGAAAGGGCCTGCCCTGGGTTACCTGTGTGTGCCTCGGGCCAGAGGGCGAGGGGTATCGGTGGTGGCGCTTGCGCCTGGTTCCCCAGCAACAGAAACATCTCTCGCCCTGGGCTTTCTTCTGCCCAGAGCGTCGGAAGAACGGGAAGCAACAGAGAGGCATCCTGGTCTCCTGACCTTCTCCTCTCAAGTGAGCTGGAAAGGCAGTTGTCTCTAGAATGTGGGTACCTGGTTACCACGGTTCCCATTTCTGTTGGGGATCCGCCCCCAGGGAAGTGAGGTCACCCCTTCAAGGTTCCATGACCTGTGCCCCTTCCTCCAATCAGGGCCACCCAAAGGCCCCTCTGGGCTGCTGACCTCTCACCTTCCCGGCCCATGTTATCTCCATACCTGTATACAAGCATCCAACACAGCCCTCCCCCCACGCTCCCTGAAAGGAAGGAGGCCCCCAGTTTGGGGGAAGAAAGCCGAGTTCACACCTCCTTTTTCTTAGGTGTTCTGTGCCCTGGGGGAAGCCTCTGTGCCTCTCAGGGCCGCCCCCAGGCTCCCAAGCTGCCCAGTGAGGATGATGCTAGACACCATTTCCCGAGGAAGTCATCAGGTGCAGATGGGACAAGGCCCCTATCAGCCGGGGGCTGGTGTCCCATGAATCTGGTACACAAACCTAGAGGTGGAAAGTGACAAGAACGAGTGGGACACAGCATGCAACACTAGACAAAAGAGCCCTGGGCCCAGCCTGTGATCTCAGGGAAGTCACTGCTCATGTGGGCCTCATTTTCAAGTCTGTACCTTTAAGGGTTTGAAAGGACAGGAAATTGAGATAGGGTCACGCACTGGCCTAAAACCTCACCGTGGTCTCTTGTTATAAACTTAGCCTGGGACAAGTGCCTCATGTGGGTCCAAGTGTTAGGGGCCTTCACAGTGGCTTCGAGTGAGTCCAGCCTCCTGGTGGGAACATCCTTGTGTGTCCGCTGAGTGCTCAGTAACTGGCTTCTGAACAACATAGAGGACAGCCCAGCTGATGGGGTGTCAGGTCCTGTCACTTGTACTCTCGTTCTTGAGGTCCCTTGCTTCCTCTCAGCCTCTCTCTCGCTTTCTGTGTGTGTGTGTGTGCGCGCATCTCTGTCTGTGCCACTGACCTGTTGTTCTGTCTGGAATCTGAGTCCACACCCTTTTCCTTACCACTTTAGTAAATCTTGGTTTTGGTAAGTTCTCCACTTTGTTCTGAGAGTGTCTTGGTCTGAGAAAAGATACGGCGTATCGTGCTACTTTATTATAACTTCTAGACATAAGCTGTCATGTCCCGTGAGTGGGATAGATTTCCACCTTGACATTCCTGATACGGCGATTCTAGTGTGAAGCCATGGAGGTTAGCAGCAAGAGTCCTAAGCCACAGTGACTTCAGGGCCTCCTGATCCCATGTGTTCTCTGTGACCTGTCAAACTCTAGTATCGCCAGGTCCCTAAGCATTCTCTACCGGCGGCCCGAAGGATCTTTTGAAAATGTCAATATGATCATGTCTCTTCTGAAAACTGACAGTGGTCTCCTATGGCCTTTAGAAATGAGTCCTAAATCCTTAGCGTGTCCGTCCAGGCCCTCCATGATCCGACCTTAGCTTCTTTTGCAGTCTCGTCTCTCCCTCACCCCTTTTCTGTGGTCACACTTTTAGATCCTCATTGGCATCACACTCTGCCAGCCCAGCTTAGAGCTGTGCCATGCCCTGTATCCCGACGTCTCCCTCTGGAGTCGCTGGAAGGCTGGTGGTCTTTCCGGCATCTCCCGTCTTTCCCCCGTCCTGCTCTCTGCTCCCATCGTTTTTCGTTTTTGTTTTCGTGTTTGTTGTTGTTGTTTTTTTGCAATACCATGAAATGCTACAACCGTGTCCACCCTCAGGAGATTTAAGGATCTCACTCAGTGTGGAAGCTGAGAATTATAAGCAGCAGAAGAGTGATGAAGCTAACAGTAGGGACTTGTCTTTCTCACAAAAGAACAAGTCCACAGGTAGGTGGATCCAATATTGAATTCAGCTGCTCCGTGATGTCAGGGTAAGCTCCCAGCATCAAGGAGAGGAAAAAAATCCTCTCCTCGCTGTTGTGCTTTATATCAGGGAGGAAACTAGTGTCTCAGAAATCAACTATGAGACTCTTGCGTGAAGCCTTGGGCAGAACGGGCCGAATTGCAAGGGACATGGGGCAGTTTAGTGTCAAACTGCTCCTGAAGGAGGTGCCTCAGCCCAGGAGGAGGTGCTGAGGGGAAGGGCAGCGGGGACGTGTCGGATGGTGAGCTTCCTGTTGCTACTGTGATCACTAAGGGCCCCGTACATTTCTTCTGTGTGGACTTGTGGAGGAAAGGTGTCCCGAGATTCAGGGATGACTGTTTCACAACGGTTGCCTAGTGTTTTGAAGTACCCTGTCTCATAGGGTCCATATTATCCACATAGAACTGGTTAAACATATATGTTTTTATTGATCTCAGGGAGAGGAAGGGAAAGGGAACAGGGAGAGCGAGGGGTGGGGGTGGGGTCGGTGAGGAGGCTGGGGAAGGGGAGAGAGAAGCATCAATGATGAGAGAGCATCATCGGTCCCATAGCCCCTAGCGCGCAACCCCGGTAAGGGCCCTGACTGGGAATGAAACGGGGATCTCTTGGTTCTGGGGTCGACGCTGAAGCACTGAGCCACGCCAGCCCGGCAGCCACATATCACTTTAAAATGAACCTTTTTTTTAATTCAAATTTAGTAAAACTTAAAATTCACTGAGACATTTAGTTTTCTCTTGTTGGATACCTGAGGAGTTTTGGCTTGGTGTATTGACCAGCTAGCTGGTTTGCCTTGAAAGCAGATATGAAATGAAAGAAAGGAAATGTGTCTCCCCTCAGAGCAAGAGTGCTCACATGAGAACGATGAGCTTTGGATGATTGGGCCACAGCACTGAATGGATCCCTCTTGCACAGCGTGCCTCCTTTTGAAATACTCACCGGTGGCATTCCTTTGTCCGTTTCTGCTTAGAATTTTCTGACATGATGGTTTTCATTTTAATTATAGATTGTTGAGTGGTGGTGTCAGTGAACTATGGCCCCTGCGGTAGAACCAGGGCTGTGTACCTTGTTTCCGTACCGTCCTGTTCCAGTGGAACCATTGCCTCTCCCTAAGCTGAGTTTGACCGGTGAGTTAAATTCTGGGCTCACGGAGGAAGGGCAATGATTCAGGAAGTGTTTAGTGGAGGGAGTTGTTTTGAGTTACTCCTGTTGCAACCCAAGCGGTGCTCTTGCTATCCCTAGTGATTTTAAGTATGGATGAGAGCTAGTCTACTGGTTGTTTCTGGCCAAAGAGCATATGCAGTTAAACGGCGAGGGAAGTAGAATGCCCCCCATTAAGTAATTTTTCCTTTCACGAGACTATTTCAAGATACAAATTGGCACTTGGGAAAGTTTAGAAAGATATGATTGAGTCTGGCCAGTGTTGCACGGTGGTCGAGCGTCCGCCTGAGAAGCAGGCAGGAGTGCACAGTTGGTTTGATTCCGGGTCAGGGCACAGGCCCGGGTTGCAGACAGGATCACCAATAGGGGTCGTGAAGGAGGAAACCGATCAATGCTTCTCTCTCATGGTTGACGTTTCTGTCTCGCCCTTTCTCCCTCCCTGAAATCAATCAAAGTGTATTTTTTAAAATATATACTGAGTCTAGCCCCGGCTGATGGGGCTCATTGGATGGGCATCTCCCCTTGCACCGAAAGGTTTCCGGATCAGTTCCCAGGGAGGGCACGTGGCAGGGTTTTGCGGTCAATTCCATGGCGGGGGTGGGCAGGAGGCGGCTGGTGCACCTCTTGTCTATGTTCTCTGGCTCTCCCTTCCTCTCTCTACTGTCTATCTATATATTGGAGGTATGATCCTTGTGTCAAGCAGAACCTATACATAAAGCAAAATGAGAAGAAACTGTCACTTCTAGTAGTTTCACTTCTGACAGTTCACTAGTGTGAACATTTTGGTGTATATATTTCCAGATTTTATTTCCCCATTTTATCAGTGTGTACGTAGTTATCAGAAAAAATTAAATGTTTCAAAACTTATTTTAAAACTGTATCATACAGTGAGAACCTTCCACGTCAGCATATATGTGTACGTGTTTGTGTGTGTGTGTGTGTGTGTGTATGTGTGTGTATGGAATTATGTATATGTACATGAGAAGACATGGTCTACACGTGTTTTTAATAAACAACCTTATTTAATCAAAAGGAGTATTTAACTTAATGGGAAATAGTCTACATAAATAGGTAGGTACTTTTAGAAATTATCCTTATTTAGTATTATAAATGTACAGTTGGGATGTATTCCTCTGAATTATTAAAGATAATCGCCTAGGAGTCTTCTGACAGCAGGAGAGAAGGCTTCCAGCGCAGCCAGTAGCTGGCTCCATAAGGGCTTCAGGTACTGCCTCGGGCCAGGCCTGGCCAGGGCAGGGCCTCTCGTTGGACCAGGCTCTGGCCCCTGAGCAGGCCCTTCCTCTGCCTCCGGAGAGCTCTGGAGCTCTGGGCGTGGACCTGGAGCAGGAGAAAGAGACAGATTGACTCACACTCCTGGCTTTCCTGTGACTTAGTGCAGACAGGAAAGATGCCACCGCCTTTAAGGGAACTCCAGCCCATGATCCGGCCCTCCCACGATGATCTGCCCAGATGATCATTCCGCCTCACCTTGTTGAGTTGCCTCGGTGGGCTCAAATGCTGCAGCGCCAACCGTAGATTTTGGGCGTGGCCCACCAGGTGTGAGGCAGGGGAGTTGACGGGCACCAAGGCCTGCTCTAGCTCGAAGCAGGCGAAAGGAAGGGGCTGCCCCAAACCCTGGACATGGTCCAGCCAGGTCCCCACCATCGCAGCAAAGGCCCTGGGGAGAGGCAGGTGGGCAGCAGAGTCTGAGTCCTGGTCTTTCCTTCCACTCTGCCCTCCCATGGCACACTTGTTTAGATCTGAGCCTCTGTGCAGGCCCCCCCTTGCCCACCCAGGGGACAGCACCATGCCACCCCCGGCCCCTGTGTGGCTGTCCTGGTTGTAGCAGTTGTGGGATCCAGCAGGTTCAACACGGAGTCTGTGTGAGACTCTTCTTCCCACTGGCAGCTCTCCTGAATGTTCAGTGCACTGCCCACCCTCACCCTCCAGGCCCTGGGCATCTGGGCTGAGGACTGAGACAGACTTGTGAGCAGCCTGCTCACCACAGTCCTGTTCTGAGCCTGGCCACCGTGGTCAGGGGAGATGGATATGGAGAGGGGCAGGCAGAGCGGTGTGGGTCTGTGGGGGGTGGGAGGGGACTGTGAGGGACAACTCGGCACAGCGTCCCCTGTGGGTCTACAAGGCCCGGGACCCCACCCACTGTCATCTTTGACTCCTATCCTCCTGGAATAGAAGACTCCAGAGCCCAGGCCTTTCTTGGGAATCATATGATATATAAGATTAGGGTTCTGCCAGGCCCTCGCCACCCCCCACCCACCGCAGTCCCCACAATGCTGACTCTGGGGGCCCATCTTCTGGACCCGGAGACCACTCACTTTATGACTTGGTCCTGCGGTGTGTCAGCCCGGTCATTGTAAGCAGGTGTGCCTCCAGATGGAAAAATCACTCTGATCGCATCAGCCCTGATGGATGGTGGACACGACCTGCGAATGATGGACAGCGTGACTGCTGGACCTATTGCCCAGAACTGAGGCCCAGGGATTGTGTCTGCTTCATTCCTTGAGTCAGGCTAAGTGTCTCCAAAAGTGCGAGCACCTTGTCGAGTAAAGAAACTCCAACCAGAAGCATGCCATCCATCTGAGTGGGCCTGGGCCCCTGCTCTCCCCAGAAATCCCCAGTGTGGCTACACCAAGGACCAGGACCGGCTAGGTGAAATCTCACACTGCTTAACAGGTTGCTTTGCATGTGCTTTTCCAACCTCCGATGCCACAGGCCGCTGATGGGTGTGTCAGAGTTCTTTCCGTGGGACAGGGCGAAAGAATTGCCACCAACAACCGCCGCCGCACATCCCGCTACCCTGTCTGCAGAGCCAGGGAGCAGGGGAGACCTGCCATGGCTTGTCCCCACAGCAGTGCTATGAGGTTTCCCTGCCAGCAGCCCACTTTTCAGAGGAGCCTCCTGAGACTCGGGAAGATGTGGTGCCGTTTTTATGCCTCAGGGCTAGCATTGGGTGAGTCACGAGTGTGTGCTCACCTAGTTAGAAGCTCGTCCAGGAACCGTTGGGCTCTGGAGCAGGCCAGCGTGGAGACGTGGGGGACGATTCCCCCCGGGAAAGCTGGTCCCATGGCCATGGCCACCTTCTGCGAGGTGCCTTCCTGGAGGGCCTGCATCCTGCAGGACTCATGCAGGTTACCAGTTCGCTCAGCCGCACACTGGGTGGGAGAAGGAAGGATATCCATGTCAGCGGCATGACCGTGAATCCCACAAGGATGGAGGTTTGGAGCTCAGTCGGGAGGTCCCAGCCCCACTGGGACGTGTGCAGGAGGAGGGACAGGAGTGCCCCGGCAGGACGAGGTTCTAGGTCTTCAAAGTGCCACTGAAGTTCCGTGCATGTTCATACAATTGCCCCCTTCTCGGCATCTTCCGCCCCCCCCCCCCCCGCCCCCTTCCCTGTAGCTGAGGCTCAACAAACCTCCTTGTAGTAATAGTGTATATGAAGAGCCCGGGCCCTGTGAGTCCCAAAGAAAGGTCCTTGTTATAGAGATGAGAACACAGAGGCTTAGGAAATATCAGATGCCTGCTCAAGGGCATGCAGGTCAGAACTGGGTACTGTCCTGCATGACATTCCCTCTCAGGTACCAGGGACTTTCCTGCTACTGACATCGTGGAAAGGGTGTGGGAACCTTGTCCCTCCCCAGCATGGGAACAGTGTACACGGTCGATATGGCCTGTGAAAGCCTTGGACTTCAAAAGAGAAAGTTATGTTTTATCCTTTTACATGAAAGGGCATTTTAAGACCCTCATTATGGACATGGCAGATTCCGCAAGGTGGCAAATGCAGATGGAGACTGCAGATGGGAGAAAGGCGACCACGGGGCAGGAATCTGACCAGAGGACTCGGGGAGGAGCTAATCCATGTGGTGGGTGTAAAGTGACAGGTGCCTCAGTGTCCCCATGAGGCAATTGCCAGGGACGGAACACTGTGTTTGAGTTGGACACGTTGACCTCGGCCAGGTGAAAATTTCAACGAGTGAGATTTCCCGGGCCAGGCTGGGAGCAAGGCAGCAGCCATCATCAGAAACTGCTGTTGGCAACGTCCCTGCCACAGCCCTTTGGGTCTGGAATCTGCCTGCAGCCGTTCAAATTTTACACGTGCTCGTCCTTCCCCCAGCAGTGGGCGTCCATCTCCAGCTGGGGACATTACATGTCCTGTGGTCTGAATTGTGTCCCCCTAATCCCATGACTCTGCAACCCCTCGAACTTGACTGTGTGTCTGCATTTGAGTTTTAGTCTTCAAGCAAGTCATTCAGGTGACGTGAGTTCAGTGGTGTGGGTCTTCATCTAATCTGACCAGTGTCCTTAGAAGAGGAGGGGAGGACACGTGGCAGTGCAGAGGGGAGTCCATGTGACACGCAGAGAGAAGACAGCCATCTACAAGCTGAGGAGCGACCCCCTCAGGAGATACCAGCCCCGCTGACAGCACCATCTCTCACTTCTGGCCTCCGGAATTGTGAGAAAATGAATGTCTGCTGTTAACACCACCCAGTGTGGCCCTATGTGATGGCAGCGCAAGCAAGCAACCTAACACAGTCCATTCCTACACACATCAGTGTTCTGGGCAGCACTGCTGACATGGCAGCTGAACTGCATTAGGCCCATGTCCATCAGCACTGAAAGGCCGCATCGCTGGGCAAACGACCTCCCCGACTGGACCAGGTCTGCAAGGACAGTGGAGCTGAGTGCTCCAGAGGATACGTGGCAAGTGTAGTTTAAGCAACACAAACAGCGAAATGCCCAAGTGCTCATGGTCCACTGTGAAGTCACACGACATTTCTCTCTCTGATATTGCTACAAATAGGTGAGGAGCGTCTCTCTACCGTCCCATGTAGCTGGAGGGGGGCGTGGGGGTCCGTATTTCTTTGTCTTGGGGCTGTGGGACATTAGGGAGAGTCCTGGGAGGGTGCCCGGGGAGTCCCCAGATTTGAGTGTGGGTTCTGGGCACTGCCAGGTTGTGTTGAGGTTGTGGGTGTAGAGACCCTCGAGGCCAGCTCTCACCTCAGACAGGCACTGGTCTGTGTCGTCAGCCTGGTGCACCAGCACCCTGACCCCGTAGGTGGTATAGTCGGGTCCATGGGCCAGCACCTCAATGATATCTTCCTTGGAGCTCTGCAAAGACAGAGTGGGTACTGAGCCAGGAGGCATCAGGAACCCTCCACCCAATCTGTGGTCCCGTGTCATGGCAGACCTAGTCTACGAGGACAGTGTGAGGATGTTCCTGGCAGCCCTGCTGAGCTAGCAACAATTGATTTGTGTCAAGGTGGAGCCACAGTGAAAGCCTGAACCACTGAGGAAAACTCTGTCCTTGTTGGGATGATATGGAGTTGGGTCAGGCCACAGCTCCTGAGCTGGCCGCGCTGCAATGGTTTGTGGTCCTCTGTGAGGGGATAGGTTACAGAGAAAAGTATTCAAGACCTTAATCCCTTCCTATGCCACTAACGCCCCCCCCCCCGCCTTTCCGCTTCCCCCCTCTTTTTTTTTTTTTTAAATACTCAGCACTATCAAGTGGGATGATGTGTAAGGCTTGGAGAAGGCCTACAAGGACAGGCGGGCTGGGGCTGGTCCACAGGATACTTGGGGCAGGGAGTAAGACTGCTTTTCTCCCCTACCAGGGAGCTGGTCGGGAGGATTGAAGGTACAGATCACTTTGGGAGTGGGCTTGTGAGAACTTTGAGGCCCCAGATTTGAGTCTTGACTTCTGGACCCACCCCAGTCACCTCGGGTCCTGGGTGTGGGCCAGCTCTCACCTCAGTTTGGCACTGGACGGTTTTCCTGTCCCGACACACTTGTCCTTTGTACCCGTTGAGGGCATAAGTGAACCTGTCAGCCAGCTCCTCGACGCTGCCCTTGTTGGAGCTCTGCAAAGACAGAGCCCGCTACCGGGCCAGGAGGCATCAGGGGCCCCGGGCTTTACCAGTGGGGAAGATGCCCACCACCCATTCTGCTCCCCAGATCAGGCAGAGAGCGGCATCTGCAAGACCTCCAGGCAGGGAGTGAAGTTGATGACCCCTTGAGCACCCCTGCGATTTCACAAGTGGGTAGCAGAGCTCCGACCCCAGCACTCAGCTTCCCTTCCTGTGAGCCATGACCTGGGCAGTGAACATGACACTCCCTCCAACACCCTCCAGACTTCTGACACTTACCAACCTGCTCCTGAGCCCTGGATGAGCATCCCTCATTCCCCGCTTCCTTCCCCTCACCATCCCGGACACACACACACACACACACACACACACACACACACCCGGGATGAGGGGTAAGAGGTGTGGGGCTCCCCAGGTGAGACCCCCAGTTGGAGCCCAACTGTGAGCTGAAAGGGCCTGCCCTGGGTTACCTGTGTGTGCCTCGGGCCAGAGGGCGAGGGGTATCGGTGGTGGCGCTTGCGCCTGGTTCCCCAGCAACAGAAACATCTCTCGCCCTGGGCTTTCTTCTGCCCAGAGCGTCGGAAGAACGGGAAGCAACAGAGAGGCATCCTGGTCTCCTGACCTTCTCCTCTCAAGTGAGCTGGAAAGGCAGTTGTCTCTAGAATGTGGGTACCTGGTTACCACGGTTCCCATTTCTGTTGGGGATCCGCCCCCAGGGAAGTGAGGTCACCCCTTCAAGGTTCCATGACCTGTGCCCCTTCCTCCAATCAGGGCCACCCAAAGGCCCCTCTGGGCTGCTGACCTCTCACCTTCCCGGCCCATGTTATCTCCATACCTGTATACAAGCATCCAACACAGCCCTCCCCCCACGCTCCCTGGGAGGAAGGAGGCCCCCAGTTTGGGGGGAGAAAGCCGAGTTCACACCTCCTTTTTCTTAGGTGTTCTGTGCCCTGGGGGAAGCCTCTGTGCCTCTCAGGGCCGCCCCCAGGCTCCCAAGCTGCCCAGTGAGGATGATGCTAGACACCATTTCCCGAGGAAGTCATCAGGTGCAGATGGGACAAGGCCCCTATCAGCCGGGGGCTGGTGTCCCATGAATCTGGTACACAAACCTAGAGGTGGAAAGTGACAAGAACGAGTGGGACACAGCATGCAACACTAGACAAAAGAGCCCTGGGCCCAGCCTGTGATCTCAGGGAAGTCACTGCTCATGTGGGCCTCATTTTCAAGTCTGTACCTTTAAGGGTTTGAAAGGACAGGAAATTGAGATAGGGTCACGCACTGGCCTAAAACCTCACCGTGGTCTCTTGTTGTAAACTTAGCCTGGGACAAGTGCCTCATGTGGGTCCAAGTGTTAGGGGCCTTCACAGTGGCTTCGAGTGAGTCCAGCCTCCTGGTGGGAACATCCTTGTGTGTCCGCTGAGTGCTCAGTAACTGGCTTCTGAACAACATAGAGGACAGCCCAGCTGATGGGGTGTCAGGTCCTGTCACTTGTACTCTCGTTCTTGAGGTCCCTTGCTTCCTCTCAGCCTCTCTCTCGCTTTCTGTGTGTGTGTGTGTGCGCGCATCTCTGTGCCACTGACCTGTTGTTCTGTCTGGAAGCTGAGTCCACACCCTTTTCCTTACCACTTTAGTAAATCTTGGTTTTGGTAAGTTCTCCACTTTGTTCTGAGAGTGTCTTGGTCTGAGAAAAGATACGGCGTATCGTGCTACTTTATTATAACTTCTAGACATAAGCTGTCATGTCCCGTGAGTGGGATAGATTTCCACCTTGACATTCCTGATACGGCGATTCTAGTGTGAAGCCATGGAGGTTAGCAGCAAGAGTCCTAAGCCACAGTGACTTCAGGGCCTCCTGATCCCATGTGTTCTCTGTGACCTGTCAACCTCTAGTATCGCCAGGTCCCTAAGCATTCTCTACCGGCGGCCCGAAGGATCTTTTGAAAATGTCAATATGATCATGTCTCTTCTGAAAACTGACAGTGGTCTCCTATGGCCTTTAGAAATGAGTCCTAAATCCTTAGCGTGTCCGTCCAGGCCCTCCATGATCCGACCTTAGCTTCTTTTGCAGTCTCATCTCTCCCTCACCCCTTTTCTGTGGTCACACTTTTAGATCCTCATTGGCATCACACTCTGCCAGCCCAGCTTAGAGCTGTGCCATGCCCTGTATCCCGACGTCTCCCTCTGGAGTCGCTGGAAGGCTGGTGGTCTTTCCGGCATCTCCCATCTTTCCCCCGTCCTGCTCTCTGCTCCCATCGTTTTTCGTTTTTGTTTTCGTGTTTGTTGTTGTTGTTTTTTTGCAATACCATGAAATGCTACAACCGTGTCCACCCTCAGGAGATTTAAGGATCTCACTCAGTGTGGAAGCTGAGAATTATAAGCAGCAGAAGAGTGATGAAGCTAACAGTAGGGACTTGTCTTTCTCACAAAAGAACAAGTCCACAGGTAGGTGGATCCAATATTGAATTCAGCTGCTCCGTGATGTCAGGGTAAGCTCCCAGCATCAAGGAGAGGAAAAAAATCCTCTCCTCGCTGTTGTGCTTTATATCAGGGAGGAAACTAGTGTCTCAGAAATCAACTATGAGACTCTTGCGTGAAGCCTTGGGCAGAACGGGCCGAATTGCAAGGGACATGGGGCAGTTTAGTGTCAAACTGCTCCTGAAGGAGGTGCCTCAGCCCAGGAGGAGGTGCTGAGGGGAAGGGCAGCGGGGACGTGTCGGATGGTGAGCTTCCTGTTGCTACTGTGATCACTAAGGGCCCCGTACATTTCTTCTGTGTGGACTTGTGGAGGAAAGGTGTCCCGAGATTCAGGGATGACTGTTTCACAACGGTTGCCTAGTGTTTTGAAGTACCCTGTCTCATAGGGTCCATATTATCCACATAGAACTGGTTAAACATATATGTTTTTATTGATCTCAGAGAGAGGAAGGGAAAGGGAACAGGGAGAGTGAGGGGTGGGGGTGGGGTCGGTGAGGAGGCTGGGGAAGGGGAGAGAGAAGCATCAATGATGAGAGAGCATCATCGGTCCCATAGCCCCTAGCGCGCAACCCCGGTAAGGGCCCTGACTGGGAATGAAACGGGGATCTCTTGGTTCTGGGGTCGACGCTGAAGCACTGAGCCACGCCAGCCCGGCAGCCACATATCACTTTAAAATGAACCTTTTTTTTAAATTCAAATTTAGTAAAACTTAAAATTCACTGAGACATTTAGTTTTCTCTTGTTGGATACCTGAGGAGTTTTGGCTTGGTGTATTGACCAGCTAGCTGGTTTGCCTTGAAAGCAGATATGAAATGAAAGAAAGGAAATGTGTCTCCCCTCAGAGCAAGAGTGCTCACATGAGAACGATGAGCTTTGGATGATTGGGCCACAGCACTGAATGGATCCCTCTTGCACAGCGTGCCTCCTTTTGAAATACTCACCGGTGGCATTCCTTTGTCCTTTTCTGCTTAGAATTTTCTGACATGATGGTTTTCATTTTAATTATAGATTGTTCCAGAGGTGGTGTCAGTGAACTATGGCCCCTGCGGTAGAACCAGGGCTGTGTACCTTGTTTCCGTACCATCCTGTTCCAGTGGAACCATTGCCTCTCCCTAAGCTGAGTTTGACCGGTGAGTTAAATTCTGGGCTCACGGAGGAAGGGCAATGATTCAGGAAGTGTTTAGTGGAGGGAGTTGTTTTGAGTTACTCCTGTTGCAACCCAAGCGGTGCTCTTGCTATCCCTAGTGATTTTAAGTATGGATGAGAGCTAGTCTACTGGTTGTTTCTGGCCAAAGAGCATATGCAGTTAAATGGCGAGGGAAGTAGAATGCCCCCCATTAAGTAATTTTTCCTTTCACGAGACCATTTCAAGATACAAATTGGCACTTGGGAAAGTTTAGAAAGACATGATTGAGTCTGGCCAGTGTTGCACGGTGGTCGAGCGTCCGCCTGAGAAGCAGGCAGGAGTGCACAGTTGGTTTGATTCCGGGTCAGGGCACAGGCCCGGGTTGCAGACAGGATCACCAATAGGGGTCGTGAAGGAGGAAACCGATCAATGCTTCTCTCTCATGGTTGACGTTTCTGTCTCGCCCTTTCTCCCTCCCTGAAATCAATCAAAGTGTATTTTTAAAAATATATACTGAGTCTAGCCCCGGCTGATGGGGTTCATTGGATGGGCATCTCCCCTTGCACCGAAAGGTTTCCGGATCAGTTCCCAGGGAGGGCACGTGGCAGGGTTTTGCGGTCAATTCCATGGCGGGGGTGGGCAGGAGGCGGCTGGTGCACCGCTTGTCTATGTTCTCTGGCTCTCCCTTCCTCTCTCTACTGTCTATCTATATATTGGAGGTATGATCCTTGTGTCAAGCAGAACCTATACATAAAGCAAAATGAGAAGAAACTGTCACTTCTAGTAGTTTCACTTCTGACAGTTCACTAGTGTGAACATTTTGGTGTATATATTTCCAGATTTTATTTCCCCATTTTATCAGTGTGTACGTAGTTATCAGAAAAAATTAAATGTTTCAAAACTTATTTTAAAACTGTATCATTCAGTGAGAACCTTCCACGTCAGCATATATGTGTACGTGTTTGTGTGTGTGTGTGTGTGTGTGTGTGTGTATGGAATTATGTATATGTACATGAGAAGACATGGTCTACACGTGTTTTTAATAAACAACCTTATTTAATCAAAAGGAGTATTTAACTTAATGGGAAATAGTCTACATAAATAGGTAGGTACTTTTAGAAATTATCCTTATTTAGTATTATAAATGTACAGTTGGGATGTATTCCTCTGAATTATTGAAGATAATCGCCTAGGAGTCTTCTGACAGCAGGAGAGAAGGCTTCCAGCGCAGCCAGTAGCTGGCTCCATAAGGGCTTCAGGTACTGCCTCGGGCCAGGCCTGGCCAGGGCAGGGCCTCTCGTTGGACCAGGCTCTGGCCCCTGAGCAGGCCCTTCCTCTGCCTCCGGAGAGCTCTGGAGCTCTGGGCGTGGACCTGGAGCAGGAGAAAGAGACAGATTGACTCACACTCCTGGCTTTCCTGTGACTTAGTGCAGACAGGAAAGATGCCACCGCCTTTAAGGGAACTCCTGCCCATGATCCGGCCCTCCCACGGTGATCTGCCCAGATGATCATTCCGCCTCACCTTGTTGAGTTGCCTCGGTGGGCTCAAATGCTGCAGCGCCAACCGTAGATTTTGGGCGTGGCCCACCAGGTGTGAGGCAGGGGAGTTGACGGGCACCAAGGCCTGCTCTAGCTCGAAGCAGGCGAAAGGAAGGGGCTGCCCCAAACCCTGGACATGGTCCAGCCAGGTCCCCACCATCGCAGCAAAGGCCCTGGGGAGAGGCAGGTGGGCAGCAGAGTCTGAGTCCTGGTCTTTCCTTCCACTCTGCCCTCCCATGGCACACTTGTTTAGATCTGAGCCTCTGTGCAGGCCCCCCCTTGCCCACCCAGGGGACAGCACCATGCCACCCCCGGCCCCTGTGTGGCTGTCCTGGTTGTAGCAGTTGTGGGATCCAGCAGGTTCAACACGGAGTCTGTGTGAGACTCTTCTTCCCACTGGCAGCTCTCCTGAATGTTCAGTGCACTGCCCACCCTCACCCTCCAGGCCCTGGGCATCTGGGCTGAGGACTGAGACAGACTTGTGAGCAGCCTGCTCACCACAGTCCTGTTCTGAGCCTGGCCACCGTGGTCAGGGGAGATGGATATGGAGAGGGGCAGGCAGAGCGGTGTGGGTCTGTGGGGGGTGGGAGGGGACTGTGAGGGACAACTCAGCACAGCGTCCCCTGTGGGTCTACAAGGCCCGGGACCCCACCCACTGTCATCTTTGACTCCTATCCTCCTGGAATAGAAGACTCCAGAGCCCAGGCCTTTCTTGGGAATCATATGATATATAAGATTAGGGTTCTGCCAGGCCCTCGCCACCCCCCACCCACCGCAGTCCCCACAATGCTGACTCTGGGGGCCCATCTTCTGGACCCGGAGACCACTCACTTTATGACTTGGTCCTGCGGTGTGTCAGCCCGGTCATTGTAAGCAGGTGTGCCTCCAGATGGAAAAATCACTCTGATCGCATCAGCCCTGATGGATGGTGGACACGACCTGCGAATGATGGACAGCGTGACTGCTGGACCTATTGCCCAGAACTGAGGCCCAGGGATTGTGTCTGCTTCATTCCTTGAGTCAGGCTAAGTGTCTCCAAAAGTGCGAGCACCTTGTCGAGTAAAGAAACTCCAACCAGAAGCATGCCATCCATCTGAGTGGGCCTGGGCCCCTGCTCTCCCCAGAAATCCCCAGTGTGGCTACACCAAGGACCAGGACCGGCTAGGTGAAATCTCACACTGCTTAACAGGTTGCTTTGCATGTGCTTTTCCAACCTCCGATGCCACAGGCCGCTGATGGGTGTGTCAGAGTTCTTTCCGTGGGACAGGGCGAAAGAATTGCCACCAACAACCGCCGCCGCACATCCCGCTACCCTGTCTGCAGAGCCAGGGAGCAGGGGAGACCTGCCATGGCTTGTCCCCACAGCAGTGCTATGAGGTTTCCCTGCCAGCAGCCCACTTTTCAGAGGAGCCTCCTGAGACTCGGGAAGATGTGGTGCCGTTTTTATGCCTCAGGGCTAGCATTGGGTGAGTCACGAGTGTGTGCTCACCTAGTTAGAAGCTCGTCCAGGAACCGTTGGGCTCTGGAGCAGGCCAGCGTGGAGACGTGGGGGACGATTCCCCCCGGGAAAGCTGGTCCCATGGCCATGGCCACCTTCTGCGAGGTGCCTTCCTGGAGGGCCTGCATCCTGCAGGACTCATGCAGGTTACCAGTTGGCTCAGTCGCACACTGGGTGGGAGAAGGAAGGATATCCATGTCAGCGGCATGACCGTGAATCCCACAAGGATGGAGGTTTGGAGCTCAGTCGGGAGGTCCCAGCCCCACTGGGACGTGTGCAGGAGGAGGGACAGGAGTGCCCCGGCAGGACGAGGTTCTAGGTCTTCAAAGTGCCACTGAAGTTCCGTGCATGTTCATACAATTGCCCCCTTCTCGGCATCTTCCGCCCCCCCCCCCCCCGCCCCCTTCCCTGTAGCTGAGGCTCAACAAACCTCCTTGTAGTAATAGTGTATATGAAGAGCCCGGGCCCTGTGAGTCCCAAAGAAAGGTCCTTGTTATAGAGATGAGAACACAGAGGCTTAGGAAATATCAGATGCCTGCTCAAGGGCATGCAGGTCAGAACTGGGTACTGTCCTGCATGACATTCCCTCTCAGGTACCAGGGACTTTCCTGCTACTGACATCGTGGAAAGGGTGTGGGAACCTTGTCCCTCCCCAGCATGGGAACAGTGTACACGGTCGATATGGCCTGTGAAAGCCTTTGACTTCAAAAGAGAAAGTTATGTTTTATCCTTTTACATGAATGGGCATTTTAAGACCCTCATTATGGACATGGCAGATTCCGCAAGGTGGCAAATGCAGATGGAGACTGCAGATGGGAGAAAGGCGACCACGGGGCAGGAATCTGACCAGAGGACTCGGGGAGGAGCTAATCCATGTGGTGGGTGTAAAGTGACAGGTGCCTCAGTGTCCCCATGAGGCAATTGCCAGGGACGGAACACTGTGTTTGAGTTGGACACGTTGACCTCGGCCAGGTGAAAATTTCAACGAGTGAGATTTCCCGGGCCAGGCTGGGAGCAAGGCAGCAGCCATCATCAGAAACTGCTGTTGGCAACGTCCCTGCCACAGCCCTTTGGGTCTGGAATCTGCCTGCAGCCGTTCAAATTTTACACGTGCTCGTCCTTCCCCCAGCAGTGGGCGTCCATCTCCAGCTGGGGACATTACATGTCCTGTGGTCTGAATTGTGTCCCCCTAATCCCATGACTCTGCAACCCCTCGAACTTGACTGTGTGTCTGCATTTGAGTTTTAGTCTTCAAGCAAGTCATTCAGGTGACGTGAGTTCAGTGGTGTGGGTCTTCATCTAATCTGACCAGTGTCCTTAGAAGAGGAGGGGAGGACACGTGGCAGTGCAGAGGGGAGTCCATGTGACACGCAGAGAGAAGACAGCCATCTACAAGCTGAGGAGCGACCCCCTCAGGAGATACCAGCCCCGCTGACAGCACCATCTCTCACTTCTGGCCTCCGGAATTGTGAGAAAATGAATGTCTGCTGTTAACACCACCCAGTGTGGCCCTATGTGATGGCAGCGCAAGCAAGCAACCTAACACAGTCCATTCCTACACACATCAGTGTTCTGGGCAGCACTGCTGACATGGCAGCTGAACTGCATTAGGCCCATGTCCATCAGCACTGAAAGGCCGCATCGCTGGGCAAACGACCTCCCCGACTGGACCAGGTCTGCAAGGACAGTGGAGCTGAGTGCTCCAGAGGATACGTGGCAAGTGTAGTTTAAGCAACACAAACAGCGAAATGCCCAAGTGCTCATGGTCCACTGTGAAGTCACACGACATTTCTCTCTCTGATATTGCTACAAATAGGTGAGGAGCGTCTCTCTACCGTCCCATGTAGCTGGAGGGGGGCGTGGGGGTCCGTATTTCTTTGTCTTGGGGCTGTGGGACATTAGGGAGAGTCCTGGGAGGGTGCCCGGGGAGTCCCCAGATTTGAGTGTGGGTTCTGGGCACTGCCAGGTTGTGTTGAGGTTGTGGGTGTAGAGACCCTCGAGGCCAGCTCTCACCTCAGACAGGCACTGGTCTGTGTCGTCAGCCTGGTGCACCAGCACCCTGACCCCGTAGGTGGTATAGTCGGGTCCATGGGCCAGCACCTCAATGATATCTTCCTTGGAGCTCTGCAAAGACAGAGTGGGTACTGAGCCAGGAGGCATCAGGAACCCTCCACCCAATCTGTGGTCCCGTGTCATGGCAGACCTAGTCTACGAGGACAGTGTGAGGATGTTCCTGGCAGCCCTGCTGAGCTAGCAACAATTGATTTGTGTCAAGGTGGAGCCACAGTGAAAGCCTGAACCACTGAGGAAAACTCTGTCCTTGTTGGGATGATATGGAGTTGGGTCAGGCCACAGCTCCTGAGCTGGCCGCGCTGCAATGGTTTGTGGTCCTCTGTGAGGGGATAGGTTACAGAGAAAAGTATTCAAGACCTTAATCCCTTCCTATGCCACTAACGCCCCCCCCCCCCGCCTCTCCGCTTCCCCCCTCTTTTTTTTTTTTTTAAATACTCAGCACTATCAAGTGGGATGATGTGTAAGGCTTGGAGAAGGCCTACAAGGACAGGCGGGCTGGGGCTGGTCCACAGGATACTTGGGGCAGGGAGTAAGACTGCTTTTCTCCCCTACCAGGGAGCTGGTCGGGAGGATTGAAGGTACAGATCACTTTGGGAGTGGGCTTGTGAGAACTTTGAGGCCCCAGATTTGAGTCTTGACTTCTGGACCCACCCCAGTCACCTCGGGTCCTGGGTGTGGGCCAGCTCTCACCTCAGTTTGGCACTGGACGGTTTTCCTGTCCCGACACACTTGTCCTTTGTACCCGTTGAGGGCATAAGTGAACCTGTCAGCCAGCTCCTCGACGCTGCCCTTGTTGGAGCTCTGCAAAGACAGAGCCCGCTACCGGGCCAGGAGGCATCAGGGGCCCCGGGCTTTACCAGTGGGGAAGATGCCCACCACCCATTCTGCTCCCCAGATCAGGCAGAGAGCGGCATCTGCAAGACCTCCAGGCAGGGAGTGAAGTTGATGACCCCTTGAGCACCCCTGCGATTTCACAAGTGGGTAGCAGAGCTCCGACCCCAGCACTCAGCTTCCCTTCCTGTGAGCCATGACCTGGGCAGTGAACATGACACTCCCTCCAACACCCTCCAGACTTCTGACACTTACCAACCTGCTCCTGAGCCCTGGATGAGCATCCCTCATTCCCCGCTTCCTTCCCCTCACCATCCCGGACACACACACACACACACACACACACACACACACACACCCGGGATGAGGGGTAAGAGGTGTGGGGCTCCCCAGGTGAGACCCCCAGTTGGCGCCCAACTGTGAGCTGAAAGGGCCTGCCCTGGGTTACCTGTGTGTGCCTCGGGCCAGAGGGCGAGGGGTATCGGTGGTGGCGCTTGCGCCTGGTTCCCCAGCAACAGAAACATCTCTCGCCCTGGGCTTTCTTCTGCCCAGAGCGTCGGAAGAACGGGAAGCAACAGAGAGGCATCCTGGTCTCCTGACCTTCTCCTCTCAAGTGAGCTGGAAAGGCAGTTGTCTCTAGAATGTGGGTACCTGGTTACCACGGTTCCCATTTCTGTTGGGGATCCGCCCCCAGGGAAGTGAGGTCACCCCTTCAAGGTTCCATGACCTGTGCCCCTTCCTCCAATCAGGGCCACCCAAAGGCCCCTCTGGGCTGCTGACCTCTCACCTTCCCGGCCCATGTTATCTCCATACCTGTATACAAGCATCCAACACAGCCCTCCCCCCACGCTCCCTGGGAGGAAGGAGGCCCCCAGTTTGGGGGGAGAAAGCCGAGTTCACACCTCCTTTTTCTTAGGTGTTCTGTGCCCTGGGGGAAGCCTCTGTGCCTCTCAGGGCCGCCCCCAGGCTCCCAAGCTGCCCAGTGAGGATGATGCTAGACACCATTTCCCGAGGAAGTCATCAGGTGCAGATGGGACAAGGCCCCTATCAGCCGGGGGCTGGTGTCCCATGAATCTGGTACACAAACCTAGAGGTGGAAAGTGACAAGAACGAGTGGGACACAGCATGCAACACTAGACAAAAGAGCCCTGGGCCCAGCCTGTGATCTCAGGGAAGTCACTGCTCATGTGGGCCTCATTTTCAAGTCTGTACCTTTAAGGGTTTGAAAGGACAGGAAATTGAGATAGGGTCACGCACTGGCCTAAAACCTCACCGTGGTCTCTTGTTGTAAACTTAGCCTGGGACAAGTGCCTCATGTGGGTCCAAGTGTTAGGGGCCTTCACAGTGGCTTCGAGTGAGTCCAGCCTCCTGGTGGGAACATCCTTGTGTGTCCGCTGAGTGCTCAGTAACTGGCTTCTGAACAACATAGAGGACAGCCCAGCTGATGGGGTGTCAGGTCCTGTCACTTGTACTCTCGTTCTTGAGGTCCCTTGCTTCCTCTCAGCCTCTCTCTCGCTTTCTGTGTGTGTGTGTGTGCGCGCATCTCTGTGCCACTGACCTGTTGTTCTGTCTGGAATCTGAGTCCACACCCTTTTCCTTACCACTTTAGTAAATCTTGGTTTTGGTAAGTTCTCCACTTTGTTCTGAGAGTGTCTTGGTCTGAGAAAAGATACGGCGTATCGTGCTACTTTATTATAACTTCTAGACATAAGCTGTCATGTCCCGTGAGTGGGATAGATTTCCACCTTGACATTCCTGATACGGCGATTCTAGTGTGAAGCCATGGAGGTTAGCAGCAAGAGTCCTAAGCCACAGTGACTTTAGGACCTCCTGATCCCATGTGTTCTCTGTGACCTGTCAAACTCTAGTATCGCCAGGTCCCTAAGCATTCTCTACCGGCGGCCCGAAGGATCTTTTGAAAATGTCAATATGATCATGTCTCTTCTGAAAACTGACAGTGGTCTCCTATGGCCTTTAGAAATGAGTCCTAAATCCTTAGCGTGTCCGTCCAGGCCCTCCATGATCCGACCTTAGCTTCTTTTGCAGTCTCGTCTCTCCCTCACCCCTTTTCTGTGGTCACACTTTTAGATCCTCATTGGCATCACACTCTGCCAGCCCAGCTTAGAGCTGTGCCATGCCCTGTATCCCGACGTCTCCCTCTGGAGTCGCTGGAAGGCTGGTGGTCTTTCCGGCATCTCCCATCTTTCCCCCGTCCTGCTCTCTGCTCCCATCGTTTTTCGTTTTTGTTTTCGTGTTTGTTGTTGTTGTTTTTTTTGCAATACCATGAAATGCTACAACCGTGTCCACCCTCAGGAGATTTAAGGATCTCACTCAGTGTGGAAGCTGAGAATTATAAGCAGCAGAAGAGTGATGAAGCTAACAGTAGGGACTTGTCTTTCTCACAAAAGAACAAGTCCACAGGTAGGTGGATCCAATATTGAATTCAGCTGCTCCGTGATGTCAGGGTAAGCTCCCAGCATCAACGAGAGGAAAAAAATCCTCTCCTCGCTGTTGTGCTTTATATCAGGGAGGAAACTAGTGTCTCAGAAATCAACTATGAGACTCTTGCGTGAAGCCTTGGGCAGAACGGGCCGAATTGCAAGGGACATGGGGCAGTTTAGTGTCAAACTGCTCCTGAAGGAGGTGCCTCAGCCCAGGAGGAGGTGCTGAGGGGAAGGGCAGCGGGGACGTGTCGGATGGTGAGCTTCCTGTTGCTACTGTGATCACTAAGGGCCCCGTACATTTCTTCTGTGTGGACTTGTGGAGGAAAGGTGTCCCGAGATTCAGGGATGACTGTTTCACAACGGTTGCCTAGTGTTTTGAAGTACCCTGTCTCATAGGGTCCATATTATCCACATAGAACTGGTTAAACATATATGTTTTTATTGATCTCAGGGAGAGGAAGGGAAAGGGAACAGGGAGAGCGAGGGGTGGGGGTGGGGTCGGTGAGGAGGCTGGGGAAGGGGAGAGAGAAGCATCAATGATGAGAGAGCATCATCGGTCCCATAGCCCCTAGCGCGCAACCCCGGTAAGGGCCCTGACTGGGAATGAAACGGGGATCTCTTGGTTCTGGGGTCGACGCTGAAGCACTGAGCCACGCCAGCCCGGCAGCCACATAGCACTTTAAAATGAACCTTTTTTTTAATTCAAATTTAGTAAAACTTAAAATTCACTGAGACATTTAGTTTTCTCTTGTTGGATACCTGAGGAGTTTTGGCTTGGTGTATTGACCAGCTAGCTGGTTTGCCTTGAAAGCAGATATGAAATGAAAGAAAGGAAATGTGTCTCCCCTCAGAGCAAGAGTGCTCACATGAGAACGATGAGCTTTGGATGATTGGGCCACAGCACTGAATGGATCCCTCTTGCACAGCGTGCCTCCTTTTGAAATACTCACCGGTGGCATTCCTTTGTCCTTTTCTGCTTAGAATTTTCTGACATGATGGTTTTCATTTTAATTATAGATTGTTGAGTGGTGGTGTCAGTGAACTATGGCCCCTGCGGTAGAACCAGGGCTGTGTACCTTGTTTCCGTACCGTCCTGTTCCAGTGGAACCATTGCCTCTCCCTAAGCTGAGTTTGACCGGTGAGTTAAATTCTGGGCTCACGGAGGAAGGGCAATGATTCAGGAAGTGTTTAGTGGAGGGAGTTGTTTTGAGTTACTCCTGTTGCAACCCAAGCGGTGCTCTTGCTATCCCTAGTGATTTTAAGTATGGATGAGAGCTAGTCTACTGGTTGTTTCTGGCCAAAGAGCATATGCAGTTAAATGGCGAGGGAAGTAGAATGCCCCCCATTAAGTAATTTTTCCTTTCACGAGACCATTTCAAGATACAAATTGGCACTTGGGAAAGTTTAGAAAGACATGATTGAGTCTGGCCAGTGTTGCACGGTGGTCGAGCGTCCGCCTGAGAAGCAGGCAGGAGTGCACAGTTGGTTTGATTCCGGGTCAGGGCACAGGCCCGGGTTGCAGACAGGATCACCAATAGGGGTCGTGAAGGAGGAAACCGATCAATGCTTCTCTCTCATGGTTGACGTTTCTGTCTCGCCCTTTCTCCCTCCCTGAAATCAATCAAAGTGTATTTTTTAAAATATATACTGAGTCTAGCCCCGGCTGATGGGGCTCATTGGATGGGCATCTCCCCTTGCACCGAAAGGTTTCCGGATCAGTTCCCAGGGAGGGCACGTGGCAGGGTTTTGCGGTCAATTCCATGGCGGGGGTGGGCAGGAGGCGGCTGGTGCACCGCTTGTCTATGTTCTCTGGCTCTCCCTTCCTCTCTCTACTGTCTATCTATATATTGGAGGTATGATCCTTGTGTCAAGCAGAACCTATACATAAAGCAAAATGAGAAGAAACTGTCACTTCTAGTAGTTTCACTTCTGACAGTTCACTAGTGTGAACATTTTGGTGTATATATATCCAGATTTAATTTCCCCATTTTATCAGTGTGTACGTAGTTATCAGAAAAAATTAAATGTTTCAAAACTTATTTTAAAACTGTATCATACAGTGAGAACCTTCCACGTCAGCATATATGTGTACGTGTTTGTGTGTGTGTGTGTGTGTGTGTGTGTGTGTGTGTATGGAATTATGTATATGTACATGAGAAGACATGGTCTACACGTGTTTTTAATAAACAACCTTATTTAATCAAAAGGAGTATTTAACTTAATGGGAAATAGTCTACATAAATAGGTAGGTACTTTTAGAAATTATCCTTATTTAGTATTATAAATGTACAGTTGGGATGTATTCCTCTGAATTATTGAAGATAATCGCCTAGGAGTCTTCTGACAGCAGGAGAGAAGGCTTCCAGCGCAGCCAGTAGCTGGCTCCATAAGGGCTTCAGGTACTGCCTCGGGCCAGGCCTGGCCAGGGCAGGGCCTCTCGTTGGACCAGGCTCTGGCCCCTGAGCAGGCCCTTCCTCTGCCTCCGGAGAGCTCTGGAGCTCTGGGCGTGGACCTGGAGCAGGAGAAAGAGACAGATTGACTCACACTCCTGGCTTTCCTGTGACTTAGTGCAGACAGGAAAGATGCCACCGCCTTTAAGGGAACTCCAGCCCATGATCCGGCCCTCCCACGATGATCTGCCCAGATGATCATTCCGCCTCACCTTGTTGAGTTGCCTCGGTGGGCTCAAATGCTGCAGCGCCAACCGTAGATTTTGGGCGTGGCCCACCAGGTGTGAGGCAGGGGAGTTGACGGGCACCAAGGCCTGCTCTAGCTCGAAGCAGGCGAAAGGAAGGGGCTGCCCCAAACCCTGGACATGGTCCAGCCAGGTCCCCACCATCGCAGCAAAGGCCCTGGGGAGAGGCAGGTGGGCAGCAGAGTCTGAGTCCTGGTCTTTCCTTCCACTCTGCCCTCCCATGGCACACTTGTTTAGATCTGAGCCTCTGTGCAGGCCCCCCCTTGCCCACCCAGGGGACAGCACCATGCCACCCCCGGCCCCTGTGTGGCTGTCCTGGTTGTAGCAGTTGTGGGATCCAGCAGGTTCAACACGGAGTCTGTGTGAGACTCTTCTTCCCACTGGCAGCTCTCCTGAATGTTCAGTGCACTGCCCACCCTCACCCTCCAGGCCCTGGGCATCTGGGCTGAGGACTGAGACAGACTTGTGAGCAGCCTGCTCACCACAGTCCTGTTCTGAGCCTGGCCACCGTGGTCAGGGGAGATGGATATGGAGAGGGGCAGGCAGAGCGGTGTGGGTCTGTGGGGGGTGGGAGGGGACTGTGAGGGACAACTCAGCACAGCGTCCCCTGTGGGTCTACAAGGCCCGGGACCCCACCCACTGTCATCTTTGACTCCTATCCTCCTGGAATAGAAGACTCCAGAGCCCAGGCCTTTCTTGGGATTCATATGATATATAAGATTAGGGTTCTGCCAGGCCCTCGCCACCCCCCACCCACCGCAGTCCCCACAATGCTGACTCTGGGGGCCCATCTTCTGGACCCGGAGACCACTCACTTTATGACTTGGTCCTGCGGTGTGTCAGCCCGGTCATTGTAAGCAGGTGTGCCTCCAGATGGAAAAATCACTCTGATCGCATCAGCCCTGATGGATGGTGGACACGACCTGCGAATGATGGACAGCGTGACTGCTGGACCTATTGCCCAGAACTGAGGCCCAGGGATTGTGTCTGCTTCATTCCTTGAGTCAGGCTAAGTGTCTCCAAAAGTGCGAGCACCTTGTCGAGTAAAGAAACTCCAACCAGAAGCATGCCATCCATCTGAGTGGGCCTGGGCCCCTGCTCTCCCCAGAAATCCCCAGTGTGGCTACACCAAGGACCAGGACCGGCTAGGTGAAATCTCACACTGCTTAACAGGTTGCTTTGCATGTGCTTTTCCAACCTCCGATGCCACAGGCCGCTGATGGGTGTGTCAGAGTTCTTTCCGTGGGACAGGGCGAAAGAATTGCCACCAACAACCGCCGCCGCACATCCCGCTACCCTGTCTGCAGAGCCAGGGAGCAGGGGAGACCTGCCATGGCTTGTCCCCACAGCAGTGCTATGAGGTTTCCCTGCCAGCAGCCCACTTTTCAGAGGAGCCTCCTGAGACTCGGGAAGATGTGGTGCCGTTTTTATGCCTCAGGGCTAGCATTGGGTGAGTCACGAGTGTGTGCTCACCTAGTTAGAAGCTCGTCCAGGAACCGTTGGGCTCTGGAGCAGGCCAGCGTGGAGACGTGGGGGACGATTCCCCCCGGGAAAGCTGGTCCCATGGCCATGGCCACCTTCTGCGAGGTGCCTTCCTGGAGGGCCTGCATCCTGCAGGACTCATGCAGGTTACCAGTTCGCTCAGCCGCACACTGGGTGGGAGAAGGAAGGATATCCATGTCAGCGGCATGACCGTGAATCCCACAAGGATGGAGGTTTGGAGCTCAGTCGGGAGGTCCCAGCCCCACTGGGACGTGTGCAGGAGGAGGGACAGGAGTGCCCCGGCAGGACGAGGTTCTAGGTCTTCAAAGTGCCACTGAAGTTCCGTGCATGTTCATACAATTGCCCCCTTCTCGGCATCTTCCGCCCCCCCCCCCGCCCCCTTCCCTGTAGCTGAGGCTCAACAAACCTCCTTGTAGTAATAGTGTATATGAAGAGCCCGGGCCCTGTGAGTCCCAAAGAAAGGTCCTTGTTATAGAGATGAGAACACAGAGGCTTAGGAAATATCAGATGCCTGCTCAAGGGCATGCAGGTCAGAACTGGGTACTATCCTGCATGACATTCCCTCTCAGGTACCAGGGACTTTCCTGCTACTGACATCGTGGAAAGGGTGTGGGAACCTTGTCCCTCCCCAGCATGGGAACAGTGTACACGGTCGATATGGCCTGTGAAAGCCTTTGACTTCAAAAGAGAAAGTTATGTTTTATCCTTTTACATGAAAGGGCATTTTAAGACCCTCATTATGGACATGGCAGATTCCGCAAGGTGGCAAATGCAGATGGAGACTGCAGATGGGAGAAAGGCGACCACGGGGCAGGAATCTGACCAGAGGACTCGGGGAGGAGCTAATCCATGTGGTGGGTGTAAAGTGACAGGTGCCTCAGTGTCCCCATGAGGCAATTGCCAGGGACGGAACACTGTGTTTGAGTTGGACACGTTGACCTCGGCCAGGTGAAAATTTCAACGAGTGAGATTTCCCGGGCCAGGCTGGGAGCAAGGCAGCAGCCATCATCAGAAACTGCTGTTGGCAACGTCCCTGCCACAGCCCTTTGGGTCTGGAATCTGCCTGCAGCCGTTCAAATTTTACACGTGCTCGTCCTTCCCCCAGCAGTGGGCGTCCATCTCCAGCTGGGGACATTACATGTCCTGTGGTCTGAATTGTGTCCCCCTAATCCCATGACTCTGCAACCCCTCGAACTTGACTGTGTGTCTGCATTTGAGTTTTAGTCTTCAAGCAAGTCATTCAGGTGACGTGAGTTCAGTGGTGTGGGTCTTCATCTAATCTGACCAGTGTCCTTAGAAGAGGAGGGGAGGACACGTGGCAGTGCAGAGGGGAGTCCATGTGACACGCAGAGAGAAGACAGCCATCTACAAGCTGAGGAGCGACCCCCTCAGGAGATACCAGCCCCGCTGACAGCACCATCTCTCACTTCTGGCCTCCGGAATTGTGAGAAAATGAATGTCTGCTGTTAACACCACCCAGTGTGGCCCTATGTGATGGCAGCGCAAGCAAGCAACCTAACACAGTCCATTCCTACACACATCAGTGTTCTGGGCAGCACTGCTGACATGGCAGCTGAACTGCATTAGGCCCATGTCCATCAGCACTGAAAGGCCGCATCGCTGGGCAAACGACCTCCCCGACTGGACCAGGTCTGCAAGGACAGTGGAGCTGAGTGCTCCAGAGGATACGTGGCAAGTGTAGTTTAAGCAACACAAACAGCGAAATGCCCAAGTGCTCATGGTCCACTGTGAAGTCACACGACATTTCTCTCTCTGATATTGCTACAAATAGGTGAGGAGCGTCTCTCTACCGTCCCATGTAGCTGGAGGGGGGCGTGGGGGTCCGTATTTCTTTGTCTTGGGGCTGTGGGACATTAGGGAGAGTCCTGGGAGGGTGCCCGGGGAGTCCCCAGATTTGAGTGTAGGTTCTGGGCACTGCCAGGTTGTGTTGAGGTTGTGGGTGTAGAGACCCTCGAGGCCAGCTCTCACCTCAGACAGGCACTGGTCTGTGTCGTCAGCCTGGTGCACCTGCACCCTGACCCCGTAGGTGGTATAGTCGGGTCCATGGGCCAGCACCTCAATGATATCTTCCTTGGAGCTCTGCAAAGACAGAGTGGGTACTGAGCCAGGAGGCATCAGGAACCCTCCACCCAATCTGTGGTCCCGTGTCATGGCAGACCTAGTCTACGAGGACAGTGTGAGGATGTTCCTGGCAGCCCTGCTGAGCTAGCAACAATTGATTTGTGTCAAGGTGGAGCCACAGTGAAAGCCTGAACCACTGAGGAAAACTCTGTCCTTGTTGGGATGATATGGAGTTGGGTCAGGCCACAGCTCCTGAGCTGGCCGCGCTGCAATGGTTTGTGGTCCTCTGTGAGGGGATAGGTTACAGAGAAAAGTATTCAAGACCTTAATCCCTTCCTATGCCACTAACGCCCCCCCCCCCGCCTCCCCGCTTCCCCCCTCTTTTTTTTTTTTTTTTAAATACTCAGCACTATCAAGTGGGATGATGTGTAAGGCTTGGAGAAGGCCTACAAGGACAGGCGGGCTGGGGCTGGTCCACAGGATACTTGGGGCAGGGAGTAAGACTGCTTTTCTCCCCTACCAGGGAGCTGGTCAGGAGGATTGAAGGTACAGATCACTTTGGGAGTGGGCTTGTGAGAACTTTGAGGCCCCAGATTTGAGTCTTGACTTCTGGACCCACCACAGTCACCTCAGGGTCCTGGGTGTGGGCCAGCTCTCACCTCAGTTTGGCACTGGACGGTTTTCCTGTCCCGACGCACTTGTCCTTTGTACCCGTTGAGGGCATAAGTGAACCTGTCAGCCAGCTCCTTGATGCTGCCCTTGTTGGAGCTCTGCAAAGACAGAGCCCGCTACCGGGCCAGGAGGCATCAGGGGCCCCGGGCATTACCAGTGGGGAAGATGCCCACCACCCATTCTGCTCCCCAGATCAGGCAGAGAGCGGAATCTGCAAGACCTCCAGGCAGCGAGTGAAGTTGATGACCCCTTGAGCACCCCTGCGATTTCACAAGTGGGTAGCAGAGCTCCGACCCCAGCACTCAGCTTCCCTTCCTGTGAGCCATGACCTGGGCAGTGAACATGACAGTCCCTCCAACACCCTCCAGACTTCTGACACTTACCAACCTGCTCCTGAGCCCTGGATGAGCATCCCTCATTCCCCGCTTCCTTCCCCTCACCATCCCGGACACACACACACACACACACACACACACACACACACCCGGGATGAGGGGTAAGAGGTGTGGGGCTCCCCAGGTGAGACCCCCAGTTGGCGCCCAACTGTGAGCTGAAAGGGCCTGCCCTGGGTTACCTGTGTGTGCCTCGGGCCAGAGGGCGAGGGGTATCGGTGGTGGCGCTTGCGCCTGGTTCCCCAGCAACAGAAACATCTCTCGCCCTGGGCTTTCTTCTGCCCAGAGCGTCGGAAGAACGGGAAGCAACAGAGAGGCATCCTGGTCTCCTGACCTTCTCCTCTCAAGTGAGCTGGAAAGGCAGTTGTCTCTAGAATGTGGGTACCTGGTTACCACAGTTCCCATTTCTGTTGGGGATCCGCCCCCAGGGAAGTGAGGTCACCCCTTCAAGGTTCCATGACCTGTGCCCCTTCCTCCAATCAGGGCCACCCAAAGGCCCCTCTGGGCTGCTGACCTCTCACCTTCCCGGCCCATGTTATCTCCATACCTGTATACAAGCATCCAACACAGCCCTCCCTCCCCCCACGCTCCCTGGGAGGAAGGAGGCCCCCAGTTTGGGGGGAGAAAGCCGAGTTCACACCTCCTTTTTCTTAGGTGTTCTGTGCCCTGGGGGAAGCCTCTGTGCCTCTCAGGGCCGCCCCCAGGCTCCCAAGCTGCCCAGTGAGGATGATGCTAGACACCATTTCCCGAGGAAGTCATCAGGTGCAGATGGGACAAGGCCCCTATCAGCCGGGGGCTGGTGTCCCATGAATCTGGTACACAAACCTAGAGGTGGAAAGTGACAAGAACGAGTGGGACACAGCATGCAACACTAGACAAAAGAGCCCTGGGCCCAGCCTGTGATCTCAGGGAAGTCACTGCTCATGTGGGCCTCATTTTCAAGTCTGTACCTTTAAGGGTTTGAAAGGACAGGAAATTGAGATAGGGTCACGCACTGGCCTAAAACCTCACCGTGGTCTCTTGTTGTAAACTTAGCCTGGGACAAGTGCCTCATGTGGGTCCAAGTGTTAGGGGCCTTCACAGTGGCTTCGAGTGAGTCCAGCCTCCTGGTGGGAACATCCTTGTGTGTCCGCTGAGTGCTCAGTAACTGGCTTCTGAACAACATAGAGGACAGCCCAGCTGATGGGGTGTCAGGTCCTGTCACTTGTACTCTCGTTCTTGAGGTCCCTTGCTTCCTCTCAGCCTCTCTCTCGCTTTCTGTGTGTGTGTGTGCGCGCGCATCTCTGTCTGTGCCACTGACCTGTTGTTCTGTCTGGAAGCTGAGTCCACACCCTTTTCCTTACCACTTTAGTAAATCATGGTTTTGGTAAGTTCTCCACTTTGTTCTGAGAGTGTCTTGGTCTGAGAAAAGATACGGCGTATCGTGCTACTTTATTATAACTTCTAGACATAAGCTGTCATGTCCCGTGAGTGGGATAGATTTCCACCTTGACATTCCTGATACGGCGATTCTAGTGTGAAGCCATGGAGGTTAGCAGCAAGAGTCCTAAGCCACAGTGACTTCAGGGCCTCCTGATCCCATGTGTTCTCTGTGACCTGTCAACCTCTAGTATCGCCAGGTCCCTAAGCATTCTCTACCGGCGGCCCGAAGGATCTTTTGAAAATGTCAATATGATCATGTCTCTTCTGAAAACTGACAGTGGTCTCCTATGGCCTTTAGAAGTGAGTCCTAAATCCTTAGCGTGTCCGTCCAGGCCCTCCATGATCCGACCTTAGCTTCTTTTGCAGTCTTGTCTCTCCCTCACCCCTTTTCTGTGGTCACACTTTTAGATCCTCATTGGCATCACACTCTGCCAGCCCAGCTTAGAGCTGTGCCATGCCCTGTATCCCGACGTCTCCCTCTGGAGTCGCTGGAAGGCTGGTGGTCTTTCCGGCATCTCCCATCTTTCCCCCGTCCTGCTCTCTGCTCCCATCGTTTTTCGTTTTTGTTTTCGTGTTTGTTGTTGTTGTTTTTTTGCAATACCATGAAATGCTACAACCGTGTCCACCCTCAGGAGATTTAAGGATCTCACTCAGTGTGGAAGCTGAGAATTATAAGCAGCAGAAGAGTGATGAAGCTAACAGTAGGGACTTGTCTTTCTCACAAAAGAACAAGTCCACAGGTAGGTGGATCCAATATTGAATTCAGCTGCTCCGTGATGTCAGGGTAAGCTCCCAGCATCAAGGAGAGGAAAAAAATCCTCTCCTCGCTGTTGTGCTTTATATCAGGGAGGAAACTAGTGTCTCAGAAATCAACTATGAGACTCTTGCGTGAAGCCTTGGGCAGAACGGGCCGAATTGCAAGGGACATGGGGCAGTTTAGTGTCAAACTGCTCCTGAAGGAGGTGCCTCAGCCCAGGAGGAGGTGCTGAGGGGAAGGGCAGCGGGGACGTGTCGGATGGTGAGCTTCCTGTTGCTACTGTGATCACTAAGGGCCCCGTACATTTCTTCTGTGTGGACTTGTGGAGGAAAGGTGTCCCGAGATTCAGGGATGACTGTTTCACAACGGTTGCCTAGTGTTTTGAAGTACCCTGTCTCATAGGGTCCATATTATCCACATAGAACTGGTTAAACATATATGTTTTTATTGATCTCAGGGAGAGGAAGGGAAAGGGAACAGGGAGAGCGAGGGGTGGGGGTGGGGTCGGTGAGGAGGCTGGGGAAGGGGAGAGAGAAGCATCAATGATGAGAGAGCATCATCGGTCCCATAGCCCCTAGCGCGCAACCCCGGTAAGGGCCCTGACTGGGAATGAAACGGGGATCTCTTGGTTCTGGGGTCGACGCTGAAGCACTGAGCCACGCCAGCCCGGCAGCCACATATCACTTTAAAATGAACCTTTTTTTTAATTCAAATTTAGTAAAACTTAAAATTCACTGAGACATTTAGTTTTCTCTTGTTGGATACCTGAGGAATTTTGGCTTGGTGTATTGACCAGCTAGCTGGTTTGCCTTGAAAGCAGATATGAAATGAAAGAAAGGAAATGTGTCTCCCCTCAGAGCAAGAGTGCTCACATGAGAACGATGAGCTTTGGATGATTGGGCCACAGCACTGAATGGATCCCTCTTGCACAGTGTGCCTCCTTTTGAAATACTCACCGGTGGCATTCCTTTGTCCTTTTCTGCTTAGAATTTTCTGACATGATGGTTTTCATTTTAATTATAGATTGTTCCAGTGGTGGTGTCAGTGAACTATGGCCCCTGCGGTAGAACCAGGGCTGTGTACCTTGTTTCCGTACCGTCCTGTTCCAGTGGAACCATTGCCTCTCCCTAAGCTGAGTTTGACCGGTGAGTTAAATTCTGGGCTCACGGAGGAAGGGCAATGATTCAGGAAGTGTTTAGTGGAGGGAGTTGTTTTGAGTTACTCCTGTTGCAACCCAAGCGGTGCTCTTGCTATCCCTAGTGATTTTAAGTATGGATGAGAGCTAGTCTACTGGTTGTTTCTGGCCAAAGAGCATATGCAGTTAAACGGCGAGGGAAGTAGAATGCCCCCCATTAAGTAATTTTTCCTTTCACGAGACCATTTCAAGATACAAATTGGCACTTGGGAAAGTTTAGAAAGATATGATTGAGTCTGGCCAGTGTTGCACGGTGGTCGAGCGTCCGCCTGAGAAGCAGGCAGGAGTGCACAGTTGGTTTGATTCCGGGTCAGGGCACAGGCCCGGGTTGCAGACAGGATCACCAATAGGGGTCGTGAAGGAGGAAACCGATCAATGCTTCTCTCTCATGGTTGACGTTTCTGTCTCGCCCTTTCTCCCTCCCTGAAATCAATCAAAGTGTATTTTTTAAAATATATACTGAGTCTAGCCCCGGCTGATGGGGCTCATTGGATGGGCATCTCCCCTTGCACCGAAAGGTTTCCGGATCAGTTCCCAGGGAGGGCACGTGGCAGGGTTTTGCGGTCAATTCCATGGCGGGGGTGGGCAGGAGGCGGCTGGTGCACCGCTTGTCTATGTTCTCTGGCTCTCCCTTCCTCTCTCTACTGTCTATCTATATATTGGAGGTATGATCCTTGTGTCAAGCAGAACCTATACATAAAGCAAAATGAGAAGAAACTGTCACTTCTAGTAGTTTCACTTCTGACAGTTCACTAGTGTGAACATTTTGGTGTATATATTTCCAGATTTAATTTCCCCATTTTATCAGTGTGTACGTAGTTATCAGAAAAAATTAAATGTTTCAAAACTTATTTTAAAACTGTATCATACAGTGAGAACCTTCCACGTCAGCATATATGTGTACGTGTTTGTGTGTGTGTGTGTGTGTGTGTGTGTGTGTATGGAATTATGTATATGTACATGAGAAGACATGGTCTACACGTGTTTTTAATAAACAACCTTATTTAATCAAAAGGAGTATTTAACTTAATGGGAAATAGTCTACATAAATAGGTAGGTACTTTTAGAAATTATCCTTATTTAGTATTATAAATGTACAGTTGGGATGTATTCCTCTGAATTATTGAAGATAATCGCCTAGGAGTCTTCTGACAGCAGGAGAGAAGGCTTCCAGCGCAGCCAGTAGCTGGCTCCATAAGGGCTTCAGGTACTGCCTCGGGCCAGGCCTGGCCAGGGCAGGGCCTCTCGTTGGACCAGGCTCTGGCCCCTGAGCAGGCCCTTCCTCTGCCTCCGGAGAGCTCTGGAGCTCTGGGCGTGGACCTGGAGCAGGAGAAAGAGACAGATTGACTCACACTCCTGGCTTTCCTGTGACTTAGTGCAGACAGGAAAGATGCCACCGCCTTTAAGGGAACTCCTGCCCATGATCCGGCCCTCCCACGGTGATCTGCCCAGATGATCATTCCGCCTCACCTTGTTGAGTTGCCTCGGTGGGCTCAAATGCTGCAGCGCCAACCGTAGATTTTGGGCGTGGCCCACCAGGTGTGAGGCAGGGGAGTTGACGGGCACCAAGGCCTGCTCTAGCTTGAAGCAGGCGAAAGGAAGGGGCTGCCCCAAACCCTGGACATGGTCCAGCCAGGTCCCCACCATCGCAGCAAAGGCCCTGGGGAGAGGCAGGTGGGCAGCAGAGTCTGAGTCCTGGTCTTTCCTTCCACTCTGCCCTCCCATGGCACACTTGTTTAGATCTGAGCCTCTGTGCAGGCCCCCCCTTGCCCACCCAGGGGACAGCACCATGCCACCCCCGGCCCCTGTGTGGCTGTCCTGGTTGTAGCAGTTGTGGGATCCAGCAGGTTCAACACGGAGTCTGTGTGAGACTCTTCTTCCCACTGGCAGCTCTCCTGAATGTTCAGTGCACTGCCCACCCTCACCCTCCAGGCCCTGGGCATCTGGGCTGAGGACTGAGACAGACTTGTAAGCAGCCTGCTCACCACAGTCCTGTTCTGAGCCTGGCCACCGTGGTCAGGGGAGATGGATATGGAGAGGGGCAGGCAGAGCGGTGTGGGTCTGTGGGGGGTGGGAGGGGACTGTGAGGGACAACTCAGCACAGCGTCCCCTGTGGGTCTACAAGGCCCGGGACCCCACCCACTGTCATCTTTGACTCCTATCCTCCTGGAATAGAAGACTCCAGAGCCCAGGCCTTTCTTGGGAATCATATGATATATAAGATTAGGGTTCTGCCAGGCCCTCGCCACCCCCCACCCACCGCAGTCCCCACAATGCTGACTCTGGGGGCCCATCTTCTGGACCCGGAGACCACTCACTTTATGACTTGGTCCTGCGGTGTGTCAGCCCGGTCATTGTAAGCAGGTGTGCCTCCAGATGGAAAAATCACTCTGATCGCATCAGCCCTGATGGATGGTGGACACGACCTGCGAATGATGGACAGCGTGACTGCTGGACCTATTGCCCAGAACTGAGGCCCAGGGATTGTGTCTGCTTCATTCCTTGAGTCAGGCTAAGTGTCTCCAAAAGTGCGAGCACCTTGTCGAGTAAAGAAACTCCAACCAGAAGCATGCCATCCATCTGAGTGGGCCTGGGCCCCTGCTCTCCCCAGAAATCCCCAGTGTGGCTACACCAAGGACCAGGACCGGCTAGGTGAAATCTCACACTGCTTAACAGGTTGCTTTGCATGTGCTTTTCCAACCTCCGATGCCACAGGCCGCTGATGGGTGTGTCAGAGTTCTTTCCGTGGGACAGGGCGAAAGAATTGCCACCAACAACCGCCGCCGCACATCCCGCTACCCTGTCTGCAGAGCCAGGGAGCAGGGGAGACCTGCCATGGCTTGTCCCCACAGCAGTGCTATGAGGTTTCCCTGCCAGCAGCCCACTTTTCAGAGGAGCCTCCTGAGACTCGGGAAGATGTGGTGCCGTTTTTATGCCTCAGGGCTAGCATTGGGTGAGTCACGAGTGTGTGCTCACCTAGTTAGAAGCTCGTCCAGGAACCGTTGGGCTCTGGAGCAGGCCAGCGTGGAGACGTGGGGGACGATTCCCCCCGGGAAAGCTGGTCCCATGGCCATGGCCACCTTCTGCGAGGTGCCTTCCTGGAGGGCCTGCATCCTGCAGGACTCATGCAGGTTACCAGTTCGCTCAGCCGCACACTGGGTGGGAGAAGGAAGGATATCCATGTCAGCGGCATGACCGTGAATCCCACAAGGATGGAGGTTTGGAGCTCAGTCGGGAGGTCCCAGCCCCACTGGGACGTGTGCAGGAGGAGGGACAGGAGTGCCCCGGCAGGACGAGGTTCTAGGTCTTCAAAGTGCCACTGAAGTTCCGTGCATGTTCATACAATTGCCCCCTTCTCGGCATCTTCCCCCCCCCCCCGCCCCCTTCCCTGTAGCTGAGGCTCAACAAACCTCCTTGTAGTAATAGTGTATATGAAGAGCCCGGGCCCTGTGAGTCCCAAAGAAAGGTCCTTGTTATAGAGATGAGAACACAGAGGCTTAGGAAATATCAGATGCCTGCTCAAGGGCATGCAGGTCAGAACTGGGTACTGTCCTGCATGACATTCCCTCTCAGGTACCAGGGACTTTCCTGCTACTGACATCGTGGAAAGGGTGTGGGAACCTTGTCCCTCCCCAGCATGGGAACAGTGTACACGGTCGATATGGCCTGTGAAAGCCTTGGACTTCAAAAGAGAAAGTTATGTTTTATCCTTTTACATGAAAGGGCATTTTAAGACCCTCATTATGGACATGGCAGATTCCGCAAGGTGGCAAATGCAGATGGAGACTGCAGATGGGAGAAAGGCGACCACGGGGCAGGAATCTGACCAGAGGACTCGGGGAGGAGCTAATCCATGTGGTGGGTGTAAAGTGACAGGTGCCTCAGTGTCCCCATGAGGCAATTGCCAGGGACGGAACACTGTGTTTGAGTTGGACACGTTGACCTCGGCCAGGTGAAAATTTCAACGAGTGAGATTTCCCGGGCCAGGCTGGGAGCAAGGCAGCAGCCATCATCAGAAACTGCTGTTGGCAACGTCCCTGCCACAGCCCTTTGGGTCTGGAATCTGCCTGCAGCCGTTCAAATTTTACACGTGCTCGTCCTTCCCCCAGCAGTGGGCGTCCATCTCCAGCTGGGGACATTACATGTCCTGTGGTCTGAATTGTGTCCCCCTAATCCCATGACTCTGCAACCCCTCGAACTTGACTGTGTGTCTGCATTTGAGTTTTAGTCTTCAAGCAAGTCATTCAGGTGACGTGAGTTCAGTGGTGTGGGTCTTCATCTAATCTGACCAGTGTCCTTAGAAGAGGAGGGGAGGACACGTGGCAGTGCAGAGGGGAGTCCATGTGACACGCAGAGAGAAGACAGCCATCTACAAGCTGAGGAGCGACCCCCTCAGGAGATACCAGCCCCGCTGACAGCACCATCTCTCACTTCTGGCCTCCGGAATTGTGAGAAAATGAATGTCTGCTGTTAACACCACCCAGTGTGGCCCTATGTGATGGCAGCGCAAGCAAGCAACCTAACACAGTCCATTCCTACACACATCAGTGTTCTGGGCAGCACTGCTGACATGGCAGCTGAACTGCATTAGGCCCATGTCCATCAGCACTGAAAGGCCGCATCGCTGGGCAAACGACCTCCCCGACTGGACCAGGTCTGCAAGGACAGTGGAGCTGAGTGCTCCAGAGGATACGTGGCAAGTGTAGTTTAAGCAACACAAACAGCGAAATGCCCAAGTGCTCATGGTCCACTGTGAAGTCACACGACATTTCTCTCTCTGATATTGCTACAAATAGGTGAGGAGCGTCTCTCTACCGTCCCATGTAGCTGGAGGGGGGCGTGGGGGTCCGTATTTCTTTGTCTTGGGGCTGTGGGACATTAGGGAGAGTCCTGGGAGGGTGCCCGGGGAGTCCCCAGATTTGAGTGTGGGTTCTGGGCACTGCCAGGTTGTGTTGAGGTTGTGGGTGTAGAGACCCTCGAGGCCAGCTCTCACCTCAGACAGGCACTGGTCTGTGTCGTCAGCCTGGTGCACCTGCACCCTGACCCCGTAGGTGGTATAGTCGGGTCCATGGGCCAGCACCTCAATGATATCTTCCTTGGAGCTCTGCAAAGACAGAGTGGGTACTGAGCCAGGAGGCATCAGGAACCCTCCACCCAATCTGTGGTCCCGTGTCATGGCAGACCTAGTCTACGAGGACAGTGTGAGGATGTTCCTGGCAGCCCTGCTGAGCTAGCAACAATTGATTTGTGTCAAGGTGGAGCCACAGTGAAAGCCTGAACCACTGAGGAAAACTCTGTCCTTGTTGGGATGATATGGAGTTGGGTCAGGCCACAGCTCCTGAGCTGGCCGCGCTGCAATGGTTTGTGGTCCTCTGTGAGGGGATAGGTTACAGAGAAAAGTATTCAAGACCTTAATCCCTTCCTATGCCACTAACGCCCCCCCCCCCCCGCCTCCCCGCTTCCCCCCTCTTTTTTTTTTTTTTTTTTAAATACTCAGCACTATCAAGTGGGATGATGTGTAAGGCTTGGAGAAGGCCTACAAGGACAGGCGGGCTGGGGCTGGTCCACAGGATACTTGGGGCAGGGAGTAAGACTGCTTTTCTCCCCTACCAGGGAGCTGGTCGGGAGGATTGAAGGTACAGATCACTTTGGGAGTGGGCTTGTGAGAACTTTGAGGCCCCAGATTTGAGTCTTGACTTCTGGACCCACCCCAGTCACCTCAGGGTCCTGGGTGTGGGCCAGCTCTCACCTCAGTTTGGCACTGGACGGTTTTCCTATCCCGACGCACTTGTCCTTTGTACCCGTTGAGGGCATAAGTGAACCTGTCAGCCAGCTCCTTGATGCTGCCCTTGTTGGAGCTCTGCAAAGACAGAGCCCGCTACCGGGCCAGGAGGCATCAGGGGCCCCGGGCATTACCAGTGGGGAAGATGCCCACCACCCATTCTGCTCCCCAGATCAGGCAGAGAGCGGAATCTGCAAGACCTCCAGGCAGCGAGTGAAGTTGATGACCCCTTGAGCACCCCTGCGATTTCACAAGTGGGTAGCAGAGCTCCGACCCCAGCACTCAGCTTCCCTTCCTGTGAGCCATGACCTGGGCAGTGAACATGACACTCCCTCCAACACCCTCCAGACTTCTGACACTTACCAACCTGCTCCTGAGCCCTGGATGAGCATCCCTCATTCGCCGCTTCCTTCCCCTCACCATCCCGGACACACACACACACACACACACACACACACACACCCGGGATGAGGGGTAAGAGGTGTGGGGCTCCCCAGGTGAGACCCCCAGTTGGCGCCCAACTGTGAGCTGAAAGGGCCTGCCCTGGGTTACCTGTGTGTGCCTCGGGCCAGAGGGCGAGGGGTATCGGTGGTGGCGCTTGCGCCTGGTTCCCCAGCAACAGAAACATCTCTCGCCCTGGGCTTTCTTCTGCCCAGAGCGTCGGAAGAACGGGAAGCAACAGAGAGGCATCCTGGTCTCCTGACCTTCTCCTCTCAAGTGAGCTGGAAAGGCAGTTGTCTCTAGAATGTGGGTACCTGGTTACCACGGTTCCCATTTCTGTTGGGGATCCGCCCCCAGGGAAGTGAGGTCACCCCTTCAAGGTTCCATGACCTGTGCCCCTTCCTCCAATCAGGGCCACCCAAAGGCCCCTCTGGGCTGCTGACCTCTCACCTTCCCGGCCCATGTTATCTCCATACCTGTATACAAGCATCCAACACAGCCCTCCCCCCACGCTCCCTGGGAGGAAGGAGGCCCCCAGTTTGGGGGGAGAAAGCCGAGTTCACACCTCCTTTTTCTTAGGTGTTCTGTGCCCTGGGGGAAGCCTCTGTGCCTCTCAGGGCCGCCCCCAGGCTCCCAAGCTGCCCAGTGAGGATGATGCTAGACACCATTTCCCGAGGAAGTCATCAGGTGCAGATGGGACAAGGCCCCTATCAGCCGGGGGCTGGTGTCCCATGAATCTGGTACACAAACCTAGAGGTGGAAAGTGACAAGAACGAGTGGGACACAGCATGCAACACTAGACAAAAGAGCCCTGGGCCCAGCCTGTGATCTCAGGGAAGTCACTGCTCATGTGGGCCTCATTTTCAAGTCTGTACCTTTAAGGGTTTGAAAGGACAGGAAATTGAGATAGGGTCACGCACTGGCCTAAAACCTCACCGTGGTCTCTTGTTGTAAACTTAGCCTGGGACAAGTGCCTCATGTGGGTCCAAGTGTTAGGGGCCTTCACAGTGGCTTCGAGTGAGTCCAGCCTCCTGGTGGGAACATCCTTGTGTGTCCGCTGAGTGCTCAGTAACTGGCTTCTGAACAACATAGAGGACAGCCCAGCTGATGGGGTGTAGGTCCTGTCACTTGTACTCTCGTTCTTGAGGTCCCTTGCTTCCTCTCAGCCTCTCTCTCGCTTTCTGTGTGTGTTTGTGTGTGCGCGCATCTCTGTCTGTGCCACTGACCTGTTGTTCTGTCTGGAAGCTGAGTCCACACCCTTTTCCTTACCACTTTAGTAAATCTTGGTTTTGGTAAGTTCTCCACTTTGTTCTGAGAGTGTCTTGGTCTGAGAAAAGATACGGCGTATCGTGCTACTTTATTATAGCTTCTAGACATAAGCTGTCATGTCCCGTGAGTGGGATCGATTTCCACCTTGACATTCCTGATACGGCGATTCTAGTGTGAAGCCATGGAGGTTAGCAGCAAGAGTCCTAAGCCACAGTGACTTCAGGGCCTCCTGATCCCATGTGTTCTCTGTGACCTGTCAACCTCTAGTATCGCCAGGTCCCTAAGCATTCTCTACCGGCGGCCCGAAGGATCTTTTGAAAATGTCAATATGATCATGTGTCTTCTGAAAACTGACAGTGGTCTCCTATGGCCTTTAGAAATGAGTCCTAAATCCTTAGCGTGTCCGTCCAGGCCCTCCATGATCCGACCTTAGCTTCTTTTGCAGTCTTGTCTCTCCCTCACCCCTTTTCTGTGGTCACACTTTTAGATCCTCATTGGCATCACACTCTGCCAGCCCAGCTTAGAGCTGTGCCATGCCCTGTATCCCGACGTCTCCCTCTGGAGTCGCTGGAAGGCTGGTGGTCTTTCCGGCATCTCCCATCTTTCCCCCGTCCTGCTCTCTGCTCCCATCGTTTTTCGTTTTTGTTTTCGTGTTTGTTGTTGTTGTTTTTTTTGCAATACCATGAAATGCTACAACCGTGTCCACCCTCAGGAGATTTAAGGATCTCACTCAGTGTGGAAGCTGAGAATTATAAGCAGCAGAAGAGTGATGAAGCTAACAGTAGGGACTTGTCTTTCTCACAAAAGAACAAGTCCACAGGTAGGTGGATCCAATATTGAATTCAGCTGCTCCGTGATGTCAGGGTAAGCTCCCAGCATCAAGGAGAGGAAAAAAATCCTCTCCTCGCTGTTGTGCTTTATATCAGGGAGGAAACTAGTGTCTCAGAAATCAACTATGAGACTCTTGCGTGAAGCCTTGGGCAGAACGGGCCGAATTGCAAGGGACATGGGGCAGTTTAGTGTCAAACTGCTCCTGAAGGAGGTGCCTCAGCCCAGGAGGAGGTGCTGAGGGGAAGGGCAGCGGGGACGTGTCGGATGGTGAGCTTCCTGTTGCTACTGTGATCACTAAGGGCCCCGTACATTTCTTCTGTGTGGACTTGTGGAGGAAAGGTGTCCCGAGATTCAGGGATGACTGTTTCACAACGGTTGCCTAGTGTTTTGAAGTACCCTGTCTCATAGGGTCCATATTATCCACATAGAACTGGTTAAACATATATGTTTTTATTGATCTCAGAGAGAGGAAGGGAAAGGGAACAGGGAGAGCGAGGGGTGGGGGTGGGGTCGGTGAGGAGGCTGGGGAAGGGGAGAGAGAAGCATCAATGATGAGAGAGCATCATCGGTCCCATAGCCCCTAGCGCGCAACCCCGGTAAGGGCCCTGACTGGGAATGAAACGGGGATCTCTTGGTTCTGGGGTCGACGCTGAAGCACTGAGCCACGCCAGCCCGGCAGCCACATATCACTTTAAAATGAACCTTTTTTTTAATTCAAATTTAGTAAAACTTAAAATTCACTGAGACATTTAGTTTTCTCTTGTTGGATACCTGAGGAGTTTTGGCTTGGTGTATTGACCAGCTAGCTGGTTTGCCTTGAAAGCAGATATGAAATGAAAGAAAGGAAATGTGTCTCCCCTCAGAGCAAGAGTGCTCACATGAGAACGATGAGCTTTGGATGATTGGGCCACAGCACTGAATGGATCCCTCTTGCACAGCGTGCCTCCTTTTGAAATACTCACCGGTGGCATTCCTTTGTCCTTTTCTGCTTAGAATTTTCTGACATGATGGTTTTCATTTTAATTATAGATTGTTCCAGTGGTGGTGTCAGTGAACTATGGCCCCTGCGGTAGAACCAGGGCTGTGTACCTTGTTTCCGTACCGTCCTGTTCCAGTGGAACCATTGCCTCTCCCTAAGCTGAGTTTGACCGGTGAGTTAAATTCTGGGCTCACGGAGGAAGGGCAATGATTCAGGAAGTGTTTAGTGGAGGGAGTTGTTTTGAGTTACTCCTGTTGCAACCCAAGCGGTGCTCTTGCTATCCCTAGTGATTTTAAGTATGGATGAGAGCTAGTCTACTGGTTGTTTCTGGCCAAAGAGCATATGCAGTTAAACGGCGAGGGAAGTAGAATGCCCCCCATTAAGTAATTTTTCCTTTCACGAGACCATTTCAAGATACAAATTGGCACTTGGGAAAGTTTAGAAAGATATGATTGAGTCTGGCCAGTGTTGCACGGTGGTCGAGCGTCCGCCTGAGAAGCAGGCAGGAGTGCACAGTTGGTTTGATTCCGGGTCAGGGCACAGGCCCGGGTTGCAGACAGGATCACCAATAGGGGTCGTGAAGGAGGAAACCGATCAATGCTTCTCTCTCATGGTTGACGTTTCTGTCTCGCCCTTTCTCCCTCCCTGAAATCAATCAAAGTGTATTTTTTAAAATATATACTGAGTCTAGCCCCGGCTGATGGGGCTCATTGGATGGGCATCTCCCCTTGCACCGAAAGGTTTCCGGATCAGTTCCCAGGGAGGGCACGTGGCAGGGTTTTGCGGTCAATTCCATGGCGGGGGTGGGCAGGAGGCGGCTGGTGCACCGCTTGTCTATGTTCTCTGCCTCTCCCTTCCTCTGTCTACTGTCTATCTATATATTGGAGGTATGATCCTTGTGTCAAGCAGAACCTATACATAAAGCAAAATGAGAAGAAACTGTCACTTCTAGTAGTTTCACTTCTGACAGTTCACTAGTGTGAACATTTTGGTGTATATATTTCCAGATTTAATTTCCCCATTTTATCAGTGTGTACGTAGTTATCAGAAAAAATTAAATGTTTCAAAACTTATTTTAAAACTGTATCATACAGTGAGAACCTTCCACGTCAGCATATATGTGTACGTGTTTGTGTGTGTGTGTGTGTGTGTGTATGTGTGTGTATGGAATTATGTATATGTACATGAGAAGACATGGTCTACACGTGTTTTTAATAAACAACCTTATTTAATCAAAAGGAGTATTTAACTTAATGGGAAATAGTCTACATAAATAGGTAGGTACTTTTAGAAATTATCCTTATTTAGTATTATAAATATACAGTTGGGATGTATTCCTCTGAATTATTGAAGATAATCGCCTAGGAGTCTTCTGACAGCAGGAGAGAAGGCTTCCAGCGCAGCCAGTAGCTGGCTCCATAAGGGCTTCAGGTACTGCCTCGGGCCAGGCCTGGCCAGGGCAGGGCCTCTCGTTGGACCAGGCTCTGGCCCCTGAGCAGGCCCTTCCTCTGCCTCCGGAGAGCTCTGGAGCTCTGGGCGTGGACCTGGAGCAGGAGAAAGAGACAGATTGACTCACACTCCTGGCTTTCCTGTGACTTAGTGCAGACAGGAAAGATGCCACCGCCTTTAAGGGAACTCCTGCCCATGATCCGGCCCTCCCACGGTGATCTGCCCAGATGATCATTCCGCCTCACCTTGTTGAGTTGCCTCGGTGGGCTCAAATGCTGCAGTGCCAACCGTAGATTTTGGGCGTGGCCCACCAGGTGTGAGGCAGGGGAGTTGATGGGCACCAAGGCCTGCTCTAGCTCGAAGCAGGCGAAAGGAAGGGGCTGCCCCAAACCCTGGACATGGTCCAGCCAGGTCCCCACCATCGCAGCAAAGGCCCTGGGGAGAGGCAGGTGGGCAGCAGAGTCTGAGTCCTGGTCTTTCCTTCCACTCTGCCCTCCCATGGCACACTTGTTTAGATCTGAGCCTCTGTGCAGGCCCCCCCCTTGCCCACCCAGGGGACAGCACCATGCCACCCCCGGCCCCTGTGTGGCTGTCCTGGTTGTAGCAGTTGTGGGATCCAGCAGGTTCAACACGGAGTCTGTGTGAGACTCTTCTTCCCACTGGCAGCTCTCCTGAATGTTCAGTGCACTGCCCACCCTCACCCTCCAGGCCCTGGGCATCTGGGCTGAGGACTGAGACAGACTTGTGAGCAGCCTGCTCACCACAGTCCTGTTCTGAGCCTGGCCACCGTGGTCAGGGGAGATGGATATGGAGAGGGGCAGGCAGAGCGGTGTGGGTCTGTGGGGGGTGGGAGGGGACTGTGAGGGATAACTCAGCACAGCGTCCCCTGTGGGTCTACAAGGCCCGGGACCCCACCCACTGTCATCTTTGACTCCTATCCTCCTGGAATAGAAGACTCCAGAGCCCAGGCCTTTCTTGGGAATCATATGATATTTAAGATTAGGGTTCTGCCAGGCCCTCGCCACCCCACACCCACCGCAGTCCCCACAATGCTGACTCTGGGGGCCCATCTTCTGGACCCGGAGACCACTCACTTTATGACTTGGTCCTGCGGTGTGTCAGCCCGGTCATTGTAAGCAGGTGTGCCTCCAGATGGAAAAATCACTCTGATCGCATCAGCCCTGATGGATGGTGGACACGACCTGCGAATGATGGACAGCGTGACTGCTGGACCTATTGCCCAGAACTGAGGCCCAGGGATTGTGTCTGCTTCATTCCTTGAGTCAGGCTAAGTGTCTCCAAAAGTGCGAGCACCTTGTCGAGTAAAGAAACTCCAACCAGAAGCATGCCATCCATCTGAGTGGGCCTGGGCCCCTGCTCTCCCCAGAAATCCCCAGTGTGGCTACACCAAGGACCAGGACCGGCTAGGTGAAATCTCACACTGCTTAACAGGTTGCTTTGCATGTGCTTTTCCAACCTCCGATGCCACAGGCCGCTGATGGGTGTGTCAGAGTTCTTTCCGTGGGACAGGGCGAAAGAATTGCCACCAACAACCGCCGCCGCACATCCCGCTACCCTGTCTGCAGAGCCAGGGAGCAGGGGAGACCTGCCATGGCTTGTCCCCACAGCAGTGCTATGAGGTTTCCCTGCCAGCAGCCCACTTTTCAGAGGAGCCTCCTGAGACTCGGGAAGATGTGGTGCCGTTTTTATGCCTCAGGGCTAGCATTGGGTGAGTCACGAGTGTGTGCTCACCTAGTTAGAAGCTCGTCCAGGAACCGTTGGGCTCTGGAGCAGGCCAGCGTGGAGACGTGGGGGACGATTCCCCCCGGGAAAGCTGGTCCCATGGCCATGGCCACCTTCTGCGAGGTGCCTTCCTGGAGGGCCTGCATCCTGCAGGACTCATGCAGGTTACCAGTTCGCTCAGCCGCACACTGGGTGGGAGAAGGAAGGATATCCATGTCAGCGGCATGACCGTGAATCCCACAAGGATGGAGGTTTGGAGCTCAGTCGGGAGGTCCCAGCCCCACTGGGACGTGTGCAGGAGGAGGGACAGGAGTGCCCCGGCAGGACGAGGTTCTAGGTCTTCAAAGTGCCACTGAAGTTCCGTGCATGTTCATACAATTGCCCCCTTCTCGGCATCTTCCGCCCCCCCCCCCCCCCGCCCCCTTCCCTGTAGCTGAGGCTCAACAAACCTCCTTGTAGTAATAGTGTATATGAAGAGCCCGGGCCCTGTGAGTCCCAAAGAAAGGTCCTTGTTATAGAGATGAGAACACAGAGGCTTAGGAAATATCAGATGCCTGCTCAAGGGCATGCAGGTCAGAACTGGGTACTGTCCTGCATGACATTCCCTCTCAGGTACCAGGGACTTTCCTGCTACTGACATCGTGGAAAGGGTGTGGGAACCTTGTCCCTCCCCAGCATGGGAACAGTGTACACGGTCGATATGGCCTGTGAAATCCTTGGACTTCAAAAGAGAAAGTTATGTTTTATCCTTTTACATGAAAGGGCATTTTAAGACCCTCATTATGGACATGGCAGATTCCGCAAGGTGGCAAATGCAGATGGAGACTGCAGATGGGAGAAAGGCGACCACGGGGCAGGAATCTGACCAGAGGACTCGGGGAGGAGCTAATCCATGTGGTGGGTGTAAAGTGACAGGTGCCTCAGTGTCCCCATGAGGCAATTGCCAGGGACGGAACACTGTGTTTGAGTTGGACACGTTGACCTCGGCCAGGTGAAAATTTCAACGAGTGAGATTTCCCGGGCCAGGCTGGGAGCAAGGCAGCAGCCATCATCAGAAACTGCTGTTGGCAACGTCCCTGCCACAGCCCTTTGGGTCTGGAATCTGCCTGCAGCCGTTCAAATTTTACACGTGCTCGTCCTTCCCCCAGCAGTGGGCGTCCATCTCCAGCTGGGGACATTACATGTCCTGTGGTCTGAATTGTGTCCCCCTAATCCCATGACTCTGCAACCCCTCGAACTTGACTGTGTGTCTGCATTTGAGTTTTAGTCTTCAAGCAAGTCATTCAGGTGACGTGAGTTCAGTGGTGTGGGTCTTCATCTAATCTGACCAGTGTCCTTAGAAGAGGAGGGGAGGACACGTGGCAGTGCAGAGGGGAGTCCATGTGACACGCAGAGAGAAGACAGCCATCTACAAGCTGAGGAGCGACCCCCTCAGGAGATACCAGCCCCGCTGACAGCACCATCTCTCACTTCTGGCCTCCGGAATTGTGAGAAAATGAATGTCTGCTGTTAACACCACCCAGTGTGGCCCTATGTGATGGCAGCGCAAGCAAGCAACCTAACACAGTCCATTCCTACACACATCAGTGTTCTGGGCAGCACTGCTGACATGGCAGCTGAACTGCATTAGGCCCATGTCCATCAGCACTGAAAGGCCGCATCGCTGGGCAAACGACCTCCCCGACTGGACCAGGTCTGCAAGGACAGTGGAGCTGAGTGCTCCAGAGGATACGTGGCAAGTGTAGTTTAAGCAACACAAACAGCGAAATGCCCAAGTGCTCATGGTCCACTGTGAAGTCACACGACATTTCTCTCTCTGATATTGCTACAAATAGGTGAGGAGCGTCTCTCTACCGTCCCATGTAGCTGGAGGGGGGCGTGGGGGTCCGTATTTCTTTGTCTTGGGGCTGTGGGACATTAGGGAGAGTCCTGGGAGGGTGCCCGGGGAGTCCCCAGATTTGAGTGTAGGTTCTGGGCACTGCCAGGTTGTGTTGAGGTTGTGGGTGTAGAGACCCTCGAGGCCAGCTCTCACCTCAGACAGGCACTGGTCTGTGTCGTCAGCCTGGTGCACCTGCACCCTGACCCCGTAGGTGGTATAGTCGGGTCCATGGGCCAGCACCTCAATGATATCTTCCTTGGAGCTCTGCAAAGACAGAGTGGGTACTGAGCCAGGAGGCATCAGGAACCCTCCACCCAATCTGTGGTCCCGTGTCATGGCAGACCTAGTCTACGAGGACAGTGTGAGGATGTTCCTGGCAGCCCTGCTGAGCTAGCAACAATTGATTTGTGTCAAGGTGGAGCCACAGTGAAAGCCTGAACCACTGAGGAAAACTCTGTCCTTGTTGGGATGATATGGAGTTGGGTCAGGCCACAGCTCCTGAGCTGGCCGCGCTGCAATGGTTTGTGGTCCTCTGTGAGGGGATAGGTTACAGAGAAAAGTATTCAAGACCTTAATCCCTTCCTATGCCACTAACGCCCCCCCCCCCCGCCTCCCCGCTTCCCCCCTCTTTTTTTTTTTTTTAAATACTCAGCACTATCAAGTGGGATGATGTGTAAGGCTTGGAGAAGGCCTACAAGGACAGGCGGGCTGGGGCTGGTCCACAGGATACTTGGGGCAGGGAGTAAGACTGCTTTTCTCCCCTACCAGGGAGCTGGTCGGGAGGATTGAAGGTACAGATCACTTTGGGAGTGGGCTTGTGAGAACTTTGAGGCCCCAGATTTGAGTCTTGACTTCTGGACCCACCACAGTCACCTCAGGGTCCTGGGTGTGGGCCAGCTCTCACCTCAGTTTGGCATTGGACGGTTTTCCTGTCCCGACGCACTTGTCCTTTGTACCCGTTGAGGGCATAAGTGAACCTGTCAGCCAGCTCCTTGATGCTGCCCTTGTTGGAGCTCTGCAAAGACAGAGCCCGCTACCGGGCCAGGAGGCATCAGGGGCCCCGGGCATTACCAGTGGGGAAGATGCCCACCACCCATTCTGCTCCCCAGATCAGGCAGAGAGCGGAATCTGCAAGACCTCCAGGCAGCGAGTGAAGTTGATGACCCCTTGAGCACCCCTGCGATTTCACAAGTGGGTAGCAGAGCTCCGACCCCAGCACTCAGCTTCCCTTCCTGTGAGCCATGACCTGGGCAGTGAACATGACACTCCCTCCAACACCCTCCAGACTTCTGACACTTACCAACCTGCTCCTGAGCCCTGGATGAGCATCCCTCATTCCCCGCTTCCTTCCCCTCACCATCCCGGACACACACACACACACACACACACACACACACACACACACCCGGGATGAGGGGTAAGAGGTGTGGGGCTCCCCAGGTGAGACCCCCAGTTGGCGCCCAACTGTGAGCTGAAAGGGCCTGCCCTGGGTTACCTGTGTGTGCCTCGGGCCAGAGGGCGAGGGGTATCGGTGGTGGCGCTTGCGCCTGGTTCCCCAGCAACAGAAACATCTCTCGCCCTGGGCTTTCTTCTGCCCAGAGCGTCGGAAGAACGGGAAGCAACAGAGAGGCATCCTGGTCTCCTGACCTTCTCCTCTCAAGTGAGCTGGAAAGGCAGTTGTCTCTAGAATGTGGGTACCTGGTTACCACGGTTCCCATTTCTGTTGGGGATCCGCCCCCAGGGAAGTGAGGTCACCCCTTCAAGGTTCCATGACCTGTGCCCCTTCCTCCAATCAGGGCCACCCAAAGGCCCCTCTGGGCTGCTGACCTCTCACCTTCCCGGCCCATGTTTTCTCCATACCTGTATACAAGCATCCAACACAGCCCTCCCCCCACGCTCCCTGGGAGGAAGGAGGCCCCCAGTTTGGGGGGAGAAAGCCGAGTTCACACCTCCTTTTTCTTAGGTGTTCTGTGCCCTGGGGGAAGCCTCTGTGCCTCTCAGGGCCGCCCCCAGGCTCCCAAGCTGCCCAGTGAGGATGATGCTAGACACCATTTCCCGAGGAAGTCATCAGGTGCAGATGGGACAAGGCCCCTATCAGCCGGGGGCTGGTGTCCCATGAATCTGGTACACAAACCTAGAGGTGGAAAGTGACAAGAACGAGTGGGACACAGCATGCAACACTAGAAAAAAGAGCCCTGGGCCCAGCCTGTGATCTCAGGGAAGTCACTGCTCATGTGGGCCTCATTTTCAAGTCTGTACCTTTAAGGGTTTGAAAGGACAGGAAATTGAGATAGGGTCACGCACTGGCCTAAAACCTCACCGTGGTCTCTTGTTGTAAACTTAGCCTGGGACAAGTGCCTCATGTGGGTCCAAGTGTTAGGGGCCTTCACAGTGGCTTCGAGTGAGTCCAGCCTCCTGGTGGGAACATCCTTGTGTGTCCGCTGAGTGCTCAGTAACTGGCTTCTGAACAACATAGAGGACAGCCCAGCTGATGGGGTGTCAGGTCCTGTCACTTGTACTCTCGTTCTTGAGGTCCCTTGCTTCCTCTCAGCCTCTCTCTCGCTTTCTGTGTGTGTGTGTGTGTGCGCGCATCTCTGTCTGTGCCACTGACCTGTTGTTCTGTCTGGAAGCTGAGTCCACACCCTTTTCCTTACCACTTTAGTAAATCTTGGTTTTGGTAAGTTCTCCACTTTGTTCTGAGAGTGTCTTGGTCTGAGAAAAGATACGGCGTATCGTGCTACTTTATTATAACTTCTAGACATAAGCTGTCATGTCCCGTGAGTGGGATAGATTTCCACCTTGACATTCCTGATACGGCGATTCTAGTGTGAAGCCATGGAGGTTAGCAGCAAGAGTCCTAAGCCACAGTGACTTCAGGGCCTCCTGATCCCATGTGTTCTCTGTGACCTGTCAACCTCTAGTATCGCCAGGTCCCTAAGCATTCTCTACCGGCGGCCCGAAGGATCTTTTGAAAATGTCAATATGATCATGTGTCTTCTGAAAACTGACAGTGGTCTCCTATGGCCTTTAGAAATGAGTCCTAAATCCTTAGCGTGTCCGTCCAGGCCCTCCATGATCCGACCTTAGCTTCTTTTGCAGTCTTGTCTCTCCCTCACCCCTTTTCTGTGGTCACACTTTTAGATCCTCATTGGCATCACACTCTGCCAGCCCAGCTTAGAGCTGTGCCATGCCCTGTATCCCGACGTCTCCCTCTGGAGTCGCTGGAAGGCTGGTGGTCTTTCCGGCATCTCCCATCTTTCCCCCGTCCTGCTCTCTGCTCCCATCGTTTTTCGTTTTTGTTTTCGTGTTTGTTGTTGTTGTTTTTTTGCAATACCATGAAATGCTACAACCGTGTCCACCCTCAGGAGATTTAAGGATCTCACTCAGTGTGGAAGCTGAGAATTATAAGCAGCAGAAGAGTGATGAAGCTAACAGTAGGGACTTGTCTTTCTCACAAAAGAACAAGTCCACAGGTAGGTGGATCCAATATTGAATTCAGCTGCTCCGTGATGTCAGGGTAAGCTCCCAGCATCAAGGAGAGGAAAAAAATCCTCTCCTCGCTGTTGTGCTTTATATCAGGGAGGAAACTAGTGTCTCAGAAATCAACTATGAGACTCTTGCGTGAAGCCTTGGGCAGAACGGGCCGAATTGCAAGGGACATGGGGCAGTTTAGTGTCAAACTGCTCCTGAAGGAGGTGCCTCAGCCCAGGAGGAGGTGCTGAGGGGAAGGGCAGCGGGGATGTGTCGGATGGTGAGCTTCCTGTTGCTACTGTGATCACTAAGGGCCCCGTACATTTCTTCTGTGTGGACTTGTGGAGGAAAGGTGTCCCGAGATTCAGGGATGACTGTTTCACAACGGTTGCCTAGTGTTTTGAAGTACCCTGTCTCATAGGGTCCATATTATCCACATAGAACTGGTTAAACATATATGTTTTTATTGATCTCAGAGAGAGGAAGGGAAAGGGAACAGGGAGAGCGAGGGGTGGGGGTGGGGTCGGTGAGGAGGCTGGGGAAGGGGAGAGAGAAGCATCAATGATGAGAGAGCATCATCGGTCCCATAGCCCCTAGCGCGCAACCCCGGTAAGGGCCCTGACTGGGAATGAAACGGGGATCTCTTGGTTCTGGGGTCTACGCTGAAGCACTGAGCCACGCCAGCCCGGCAGCCACATATCACTTTAAAATGAACCTTTTTTTTAATTCAAATTTAGTAAAACTTAAAATTCACTGAGACATTTAGTTTTCTCTTGTTGGATACCTGAGGAGTTTTGGCTTGGTGTATTGACCAGCTAGCTGGTTTGCCTTGAAAGCAGATATGAAATGAAAGAAAGGAAATGTGTCTCCCCTCAGAGCAAGAGTGCTCACATGAGAACGATGAGCTTTGGATGATTGGGCCACAGCACTGAATGGATCCCTCTTGCACAGCGTGCCTCCTTTTGAAATACTCACCGGTGGCATTCCTTTGTCCTTTTCTGCTTAGAATTTTCTGACATGATGGTTTTCATTTTAATTATAGATTGTTCCAGTGGTGGTGTCAGTGAACTATGGCCCCTGCGGTAGAACCAGGGCTGTGTACCTTGTTTCCGTACCGTCCTGTTCCAGTGGAACCATTGTCTCTCCCTAAGCTGAGTTTGACCGGTGAGTTAAATTCTGGGCTCACGGAGGAAGGGCAATGATTCAGGAAGTGTTTAGTGGAGGGAGTTGTTTTGAGTTACTCCTGTTGCAACCCAAGCGGTGCTCTTGCTATCCCTAGTGATTTTAAGTATGGATGAGAGCTAGTCTACTGGTTGTTTCTGGCCAAAGAGCATATGCAGTTAAACGGCGAGGGAAGTAGAATGCCCCCCATTAAGTAATTTTTCCTTTCACGAGACCATTTCAAGATACAAATTGGCACTTGGGAAAGTTTAGAAAGATATGATTGAGTCTGGCCAGTGTTGCACGGTGGTCGAGCGTCCGCCTGAGAAGCAGGCAGGAGTGCACAGTTGGTTTGATTCCGGGTCAGGGCACAGGCCCGGGTTGCAGACAGGATCACCAATAGGGGTCGTGAAGGAGGAAACCGATCAATGCTTCTCTCTCATGGTTGACGTTTCTGTCTCGCCCTTTCTCCCTCCCTGAAATCAATCAAAGTGTATTTTTTAAAATATATACTGAGTCTAGCCCCGGCTGATGGGGCTCATTGGATGGGCATCTCCCCTTGCACCGAAAGGTTTCCGGATCAGTTCCCAGGGAGGGCACGTGGCAGGGTTTTGCGGTCAATTCCATGGCGGGGGTGGGCAGGAGGCGGCTGGTGCACCGCTTGTCTATGTTCTCTGGCTCTCCCTTCCTCTCTCTACTGTCTATCTATATATTGGAGGTATGATCCTTGTGTCAAGCAGAACCTATACATAAAGCAAAATGAGAAGAAACTGTCACTTCTAGTAGTTTCACTTCTGACAGTTCACTAGTGTGAACATTTTGGTGTATATATTTCCAGATTTAATTTCCCCATTTTATCAGTGTGTACGTAGTTATCAGAAAAAATTAAATGTTTCAAAACTTATTTTAAAACTGTATCATACAGTGAGAACCTTCCACGTCAGCATATATGTGTACGTGTTTGTGTGTGTGTGTGTGTGTGTGTGTGTGTGTGTGTGTGTATGGAATTATGTATATGTACATGAGAAGACATGGTCTACACGTGTTTTTAATAAACAACCTTATTTAATCAAAAGGAGTATTTAACTTAATGGGAAATAGTCTACATAAATAGGTAGGTACTTTTAGAAATTATCCTTATTTAGTATTATAAATGTACAGTTGGGATGTATTCCTCTGAATTATTGAAGATAATCGCCTAGGAGTCTTCTGACAGCAGGAGAGAAGGCTTCCAGCGCAGCCAGTAGCTGGCTCCATAAGGGCTTCAGGTACTGCCTCGGGCCAGGCCTGGCCAGGGCAGGGCCTCTCGTTGGACCAGGCTCTGGCCCCTGAGCAGGCCCTTCCTCTGCCTCCGGAGAGCTCTGGAGCTCTGGGCGTGGACCTGGAGCAGGAGAAAGAGACAGATTGACTCACACTCCTGGCTTTCCTGTGACTTAGTGCAGACAGGAAAGATGCCACCGCCTTTAAGGGAACTCCAGCCCATGATCCGGCCCTCCCACGGTGATCTGCCCAGATGATCATTCCGCCTCACCTTGTTGATTTGCCTCGGTGGGCTCAAATGCTGCAGCGCCAACCGTAGATTTTGGGCGTGGCCCACCAGGTGTGAGGCAGGGGAGTTGATGGGCACCAAGGCCTGCTCTAGCTCGAAGCAGGCGAAAGGAAGGGGCTGCCCCAAACCCTGGACATGGTCCAGCCAGGTCCCCACCATCGCAGCAAAGGCCCTGGGGAGAGGCAGGTGGGCAGCAGAGTCTGAGTCCTGGTCTTTCCTTCCACTCTGCCCTCCCATGGCACACTTGTTTAGATCTGAGCCTCTGTGCAGGCCCCCCCTTGCCCACCCAGGGGACAGCACCATGCCACCCCCGGCCCCTGTGTGGCTGTCCTGGTTGTAGCAGTTGTGGGATCCAGCAGGTTCAACACGGAGTCTGTGTGAGACTCTTCTTCCCACTGGCAGCTCTCCTGAATGTTCAGTGCACTGCCCACCCTCACCCTCCAGGCCCTGGGCATCTGGGCTGAGGACTGAGACAGACTTGTGAGCAGCCTGCTCACCACAGTCCTGTTCTGAGCCTGGCCACCGTGGTCAGGGGAGATGGATATGGAGAGGGGCAGGCAGAGCGGTGTGGGTCTGTGGGGGGTGGGAGGGGACTGTGAGGGACAACTCAGCACAGCGTCCCCTGTGGGTCTACAAGGCCCGGGACCCCACCCACTGTCATCTTTGACTCCTATCCTCCTGGAATAGAAGACTCCAGAGCCCAGGCCTTTCTTGGGAATCATATGATATATAAGATTAGGGTTCTGCCAGGCCCTCGCCACCCCCCACCCACCGCAGTCCCCACAATGCTGACTCTGGGGGCCCATCTTCTGGACCCGGAGACCACTCACTTTATGACTTGGTCCTGCGGTGTGTCAGCCCGGTCATTGTAAGCAGGTGTGCCTCCAGATGGAAAAATCACTCTGATCGCATCAGCCCTGATGGATGGTGGACACGACCTGCGAATGATGGACAGCGTGACTGCTGGACCTATTGCCCAGAACTGAGGCCCAGGGATTGTGTCTGCTTCATTCCTTGAGTCAGGCTAAGTGTCTCCAAAAGTGCGAGCACCTTGTCGAGTAAAGAAACTCCAACCAGAAGCATGCCATCCATCTGAGTGGGCCTGGGCCCCTGCTCTCCCCAGAAATCCCCAGTGTGGCTACACCAAGGACCAGGACCGGCTAGGTGAAATCTCACACTGCTTAACAGGTTGCTTTGCATGTGCTTTTCCAACCTCCGATGCCACAGGCCGCTGATGGGTGTGTCAGAGTTCTTTCCGTGGGACAGGGCGAAAGAATTGCCACCAACAACCGCCGCCGCACATCCCGCTACCCTGTCTGCAGAGCCAGGGAGCAGGGGAGACCTGCCATGGCTTGTCCCCACAGCAGTGCTATGAGGTTTCCCTGCCAGCAGCCCACTTTTCAGAGGAGCCTCCTGAGACTCGGGAAGATGTGGTGCCGTTTTTATGCCTCAGGGCTAGCATTGGGTGAGTCACGAGTGTGTGCTCACCTAGTTAGAAGCTCGTCCAGGAACCGTTGGGCTCTGGAGCAGGCCAGCGTGGAGACGTGGGGGACGATTCCCCCCGGGAAAGCTGGTCCCATGGCCATGGCCACCTTCTGCGAGGTGCCTTCCTGGAGGGCCTGCATCCTGCAGGACTCATGCAGGTTACCAGTTCGCTCAGCCGCACACTGGGTGGGAGAAGGAAGGATATCCATGTCAGCGGCATGACCGTGAATCCCACAAGGATGGAGGTTTGGAGCTCAGTCGGGAGGTCCCAGCCCCACTGGGACGTGTGCAGGAGGAGGGACAGGAGTGCCCCGGCAGGACGAGGTTCTAGGTCTTCAAAGTGCCACTGAAGTTCCGTGCATGTTCATACAATTGCCCCCTTCTCGGCATCTTCCGCGCCCCCCCCCCGCCCCCTTCCCTGTAGCTGAGGCTCAACAAACCTCCTTGTAGTAATAGTGTATATGAAGAGCCCGGGCCCTGTGAGTCCCAAAGAAAGGTCCTTGTTATAGAGATGAGAACACAGAGGCTTAGGAAATATCAGATGCCTGCTCAAGGGCATGCAGGTCAGAACTGGGTACTGTCCTGCATGACATTCCCTCTCAGGTACCAGGGACTTTCCTGCTACTGACATCGTGGAAAGGGTGTGGGAACCTTGTCCCTCCCCAGCATGGGAACAGTGTACACGGTCGATATGGCCTGTGAAAGCCTTGGACTTCAAAAGAGAAAGTTATGTTTTATCCTTTTACATGAAAGGGCATTTTAAGACCCTCATTATGGACATGGCAGATTCCGCAAGGTGGCAAATGCAGATGGAGACTGCAGATGGGAGAAAGGCGACCACGGGGCAGGAATCTGACCAGAGGACTCGGGGAGGAGCTAATCCATGTGGTGGGTGTAAAGTGACAGGTGCCTCAGTGTCCCCATGAGGCAATTGCCAGGGACGGAACACTGTGTTTGAGTTGGACACGTTGACCTCGGCCAGGTGAAAATTTCAACGAGTGAGATTTCCCGGGCCAGGCTGGGAGCAAGGCAGCAGCCATCATCAGAAACTGCTGTTGGCAACGTCCCTGCCACAGCCCTTTGGGTCTGGAATCTGCCTGCAGCCGTTCAAATTTTACACGTGCTCGTCCTTCCCCCAGCAGTGGGCGTCCATCTCCAGCTGGGGACATTACATGTCCTGTGGTCTGAATTGTGTCCCCCTAATCCCATGACTCTGCAACCCCTCGAACTTGACTGTGTGTCTGCATTTGAGTTTTAGTCTTCAAGCAAGTCATTCAGGTGACGTGAGTTCAGTGGTGTGGGTCTTCATCTAATCTGACCAGTGTCCTTAGAAGAGGAGGGGAGGACACGTGGCAGTGCAGAGGGGAGTCCATGTGACACGCAGAGAGAAGACAGCCATCTACAAGCTGAGGAGCGACCCCCTCAGGAGATACCAGCCCCGCTGACAGCACCATCTCTCACTTCTGGCCTCCGGAATTGTGAGAAAATGAATGTCTGCTGTTAACACCACCCAGTGTGGCCCTATGTGATGGCAGCGCAAGCAAGCAACCTAACACAGTCCATTCCTACACACATCAGTGTTCTGGGCAGCACTGCTGACATGGCAGCTGAACTGCATTAGGCCCATGTCCATCAGCACTGAAAGGCCGCATCGCTGGGCAAACGACCTCCCCGACTGGACCAGGTCTGCAAGGACAGTGGAGCTGAGTGCTCCAGAGGATACGTGGCAAGTGTAGTTTAAGCAACACAAACAGCGAAATGCCCAAGTGCTCATGGTCCACTGTGAAGTCACACGACATTTCTCTCTCTGATATTGCTACAAATAGGTGAGGAGCGTCTCTCTACCGTCCCATGTAGCTGGAGGGGGGCGTGGGGGTCCGTATTTCTTTGTCTTGGGGCTGTGGGACATTAGGGAGAGTCCTGGGAGGGTGCCCGGGGAGTCCCCAGATTTGAGTGTAGGTTCTGGGCACTGCCAGGTTGTGTTGAGGTTGTGGGTGTAGAGACCCTCGAGGCCAGCTCTCACCTCAGACAGGCACTGGTCTGTGTCGTCAGCCTGGTGCACCAGCACCCTGACCCCGTAGGTGGTATAGTCGGGTCCATGGGCCAGCACCTCAATGATATCTTCCTTGGAGCTCTGCAAAGACAGAGTGGGTACTGAGCCAGGAGGCATCAGGAACCCTCCACCCAATCTGTGGTCCCGTGTCATGGCAGACCTAGTCTACGAGGACAGTGTGAGGATGTTCCTGGCAGCCCTGCTGAGCTAGCAACAATTGATTTGTGTCAAGGTGGAGCCACAGTGAAAGCCTGAACCACTGAGGAAAACTCTGTCCTTGTTGGGATGATATGGAGTTGGGTCAGGCCACAGCTCCTGAGCTGGCCGCGCTGCAATGGTTTGTGGTCCTCTGTGAGGGGATAGGTTACAGAGAAAAGTATTCAAGACCTTAATCCCTTCCTATGCCACTAACGCCCCCCCCCCCCCGCCTCCCCGCTTCCCCCCTCTTTTTTTTTTTTTTAAATACTCAGCACTATCAAGTGGGATGATGTGTAAGGCTTGGAGAAGGCCTACAAGGACAGGCGGGCTGGGGCTGGTCCACAGGATACTTGGGGCAGGGAGTAAGACTGCTTTTCTCCCCTACCAGGGAGCTGGTCGGGAGGATTGAAGGTACAGATCACTTTGGGAGTGGGCTTGTGAGAACTTTGAGGCCCCAGATTTGAGTCTTGACTTCTGGACCCACCCCAGTCACCTCAGGGTCCTGGGTGTGGGCCAGCTCTCACCTCAGTTTGGCACTGGACGGTTTTCCTGTCCCGACGCACTTGTCCTTTGTACCCGTTGAGGGCATAAGTGAACCTGTCAGCCAGCTCCTCGACGCTGCCCTTGTTGGAGCTCTGCAAAGACAGAGCCCGCTACGGTGCCAGGAGGCATCATGGGCCCCGGGCATTACCAGTGGGGAAGATGCCCACCACCCATTCTGCTCCCCAGATCAGGCAGAGAGCGGCATCTGCAAGACCTCCAGGCAGGGAGTGAAGTTGATGTCCCCTTGAGCACCCCTGCGATTTCACAAGTGGGTAGCAGAGCTCCGACCCCAGCACTCAGCTTCCCTTCCTGTGAGCCATGACCTGGGCAGTGAACATGACAGTCCCTCCAACACCCTCCAGACTTCTGACACTTACCAACCTGCTCCTGAGCCCTGGATGAGCATCCCTCATTCCCCGCTTCCTTCCCCTCACCATCCCGGACACACACACACACACACACACACACACCCGGGATGAGGGGTAAGAGGTGTGGGGCTCCCCAGGTGAGACCCCCAGTTGGCGCCCAACTGTGAGCTGAAAGGGCCTGCCCTGGGTTACCTGTGTGTGCCTCGGGCCAGAGGGCGAGGGGTATCGGTGGTGGCGCTTGCGCCTGGTTCCCCAGCAACAGAAACATCTCTCGCCCTGGGCTTTCTTCTGCCCAGAGCGTCGGAAGAACGGGAAGCAACAGAGAGGCATCCTGGTCTCCTGACCTTCTCCTCTCAAGTGAGCTGGAAAGGCAGTTGTCTCTAGAATGTGGGTACCTGGTTACCACGGTTCCCATTTCTGTTGGGGATCCGCCCCCAGGGAAGTGAGGTCACCCCTTCAAGGTTCCATGACCTGTGCCCCTTCCTCCAATCAGGGCCACCCAAAGGCCCCTCTGGGCTGCTGACCTCTCACCTTCCCGGCCCATGTTATCTCCATACCTGTATACAAGCATCCAACACAGCCCTCCCCCCACGCTCCCTGGGAGGAAGGAGGCCCCCAGTTTGGGGGGAGAAAGCCGAGTTCACACCTCCTTTTTCTTAGGTGTTCTGTGCCCTGGGGGAAGCCTCTGTGCCTCTCAGGGCCGCCCCCAGGCTCCCAAGCTGCCCAGTGAGGATGATGCTAGACACCATTTCCCGAGGAAGTCATCAGGTGCAGATGGGACAAGGCCCCTATCAGCCGGGGGCTGGTGTCCCATGAATCTGGTACACAAACCTAGAGGTGGAAAGTGACAAGAACGAGTGGGACACAGCATGCAACACTAGACAAAAGAGCCCTGGGCCCAGCCTGTGATCTCAGGGAAGTCACTGCTCATGTGGGCCTCATTTTCAAGTCTGTACCTTTAAGGGTTTGAAAGGACAGGAAATTGAGATAGGGTCACGCACTGGCCTAAAACCTCACCGTGGTCTCTTGTTGTAAACTTAGCCTGGGACAAGTGCCTCATGTGGGTCCAAGTGTTAGGGGCCTTCACAGTGGCTTCGAGTGAGTCCAGCCTCCTGGTGGGAACATCCTTGTGTGTCCGCTGAGTGCTCAGTAACTGGCTTCTGAACAACATAGAGGACAGCCCAGCTGATGGGGTGTCAGGTCCTGTCACTTGTACTCTCGTTCTTGAGGTCCCTTGCTTCCTCTCAGCCTCTCTCTCGCTTTCTGTGTGTGTGTGTGTGCGCGCATCTCTGTGCCACTGACCTGTTGTTCTGTCTGGAAGCTGAGTCCACACCCTTTTCCTTACCACTTTAGTAAATCTTGGTTTTGGTAAGTTCTCCACTTTGTTCTGAGAGTGTCTTGGTCTGAGAAAAGATACGGCGTATCGTGCTACTTTATTATAACTTCTAGACATAAGCTGTCATGTCCCGTGAGTGGGATAGATTTCCACCTTGACATTCCTGATACGGCGATTCTAGTGTGAAGCCATGGAGGTTAGCAGCAAGAGTCCTAAGCCACAGTGACTTCAGGGCCTCCTGATCCCATGTGTTCTCTGTGACCTGTCAACCTCTAGTATCGCCAGGTCCCTAAGCATTCTCTACCGGCGGCCCGAAGGATCTTTTGAAAATGTCAATATGATCATGTCTCTTCTGAAAACTGACAGTGGTCTCCTATGGCCTTTAGAAATGAGTCCTAAATCCTTAGCGTGTCCGTCCAGGCCCTCCATGATCCGACCTTAGCTTCTTTTGCAGTCTCATCTCTCCCTCACCCCTTTTCTGTGGTCACACTTTTAGATCCTCATTGGCATCACACTCTGCCAGCCCAGCTTAGAGCTGTGCCATGCCCTGTATCCCGACGTCTCCCTCTGGAGTCGCTGGAAGGCTGGTGGTCTTTCCGGCATCTCCCATCTTTCCCCCGTCCTGCTCTCTGCTCCCATCGTTTTTCGTTTTTGTTTTCGTGTTTGTTGTTGTTGTTTTTTTGCAATACCATGAAATGCTACAACCGTGTCCACCCTCAGGAGATTTAAGGATCTCACTCAGTGTGGAAGCTGAGAATTATAAGCAGCAGAAGAGTGATGAAGCTAACAGTAGGGACTTGTCTTTCTCACAAAAGAACAAGTCCACAGGTAGGTGGATCCAATATTGAATTCAGCTGCTCCGTGATGTCAGGGTAAGCTCCCAGCATCAAGGAGAGGAAAAAAATCCTCTCCTCGCTGTTGTGCTTTATATCAGGGAGGAAACTAGTGTCTCAGAAATCAACTATGAGACTCTTGCGTGAAGCCTTGGGCAGAACGGGCCGAATTGCAAGGGACATGGGGCAGTTTAGTGTCAAACTGCTCCTGAAGGAGGTGCCTCAGCCCAGGAGGAGGTGCTGAGGGGAAGGGCAGCGGGGACGTGTCGGATGGTGAGCTTCCTGTTGCTACTGTGATCACTAAGGGCCCCGTACATTTCTTCTGTGTGGACTTGTGGAGGAAAGGTGTCCCGAGATTCAGGGATGACTGTTTCACAACGGTTGCCTAGTGTTTTGAAGTACCCTGTCTCATAGGGTCCATATTATCCACATAGAACTGGTTAAACATATATGTTTTTATTGATCTCAGAGAGAGGAAGGGAAAGGGAACAGGGAGAGTGAGGGGTGGGGGTGGGGTCGGTGAGGAGGCTGGGGAAGGGGAGAGAGAAGCATCAATGATGAGAGAGCATCATCGGTCCCATAGCCCCTAGCGCGCAACCCCGGTAAGGGCCCTGACTGGGAATGAAACGGGGATCTCTTGGTTCTGGGGTCGACGCTGAAGCACTGAGCCACGCCAGCCCGGCAGCCACATATCACTTTAAAATGAACCTTTTTTTTAAATTCAAATTTAGTAAAACTTAAAATTCACTGAGACATTTAGTTTTCTCTTGTTGGATACCTGAGGAGTTTTGGCTTGGTGTATTGACCAGCTAGCTGGTTTGCCTTGAAAGCAGATATGAAATGAAAGAAAGGAAATGTGTCTCCCCTCAGAGCAAGAGTGCTCACATGAGAACGATGAGCTTTGGATGATTGGGCCACAGCACTGAATGGATCCCTCTTGCACAGCGTGCCTCCTTTTGAAATACTCACCGGTGGCATTCCTTTGTCCTTTTCTGCTTAGAATTTTCTGACATGATGGTTTTCATTTTAATTATAGATTGTTCCAGAGGTGGTGTCAGTGAACTATGGCCCCTGCGGTAGAACCAGGGCTGTGTACCTTGTTTCCGTACCATCCTGTTCCAGTGGAACCATTGCCTCTCCCTAAGCTGAGTTTGACCGGTGAGTTAAATTCTGGGCTCACGGAGGAAGGGCAATGATTCAGGAAGTGTTTAGTGGAGGGAGTTGTTTTGAGTTACTCCTGTTGCAACCCAAGCGGTGCTCTTGCTATCCCTAGTGATTTTAAGTATGGATGAGAGCTAGTCTACTGGTTGTTTCTGGCCAAAGAGCATATGCAGTTAAATGGCGAGGGAAGTAGAATGCCCCCCATTAAGTAATTTTTCCTTTCACGAGACCATTTCAAGATACAAATTGGCACTTGGGAAAGTTTAGAAAGACATGATTGAGTCTGGCCAGTGTTGCACGGTGGTCGAGCGTCCGCCTGAGAAGCAGGCAGGAGTGCACAGTTGGTTTGATTCCGGGTCAGGGCACAGGCCCGGGTTGCAGACAGGATCACCAATAGGGGTCGTGAAGGAGGAAACCGATCAATGCTTCTCTCTCATGGTTGACGTTTCTGTCTCGCCCTTTCTCCCTCCCTGAAATCAATCAAAGTGTATTTTTAAAAATATATACTGAGTCTAGCCCCGGCTGATGGGGTTCATTGGATGGGCATCTCCCCTTGCACCGAAAGGTTTCCGGATCAGTTCCCAGGGAGGGCACGTGGCAGGGTTTTGCGGTCAATTCCATGGCGGGGGTGGGCAGGAGGCGGCTGGTGCACCGCTTGTCTATGTTCTCTGGCTCTCCCTTCCTCTCTCTACTGTCTATCTATATATTGGAGGTATGATCCTTGTGTCAAGCAGAACCTATACATAAAGCAAAATGAGAAGAAACTGTCACTTCTAGTAGTTTCACTTCTGACAGTTCACTAGTGTGAACATTTTGGTGTATATATTTCCAGATTTTATTTCCCCATTTTATCAGTGTGTACGTAGTTATCAGAAAAAATTAAATGTTTCAAAACTTATTTTAAAACTGTATCATTCAGTGAGAACCTTCCACGTCAGCATATATGTGTACGTGTTTGTGTGTGTGTGTGTGTGTGTGTGTGTGTATGGAATTATGTATATGTACATGAGAAGACATGGTCTACACGTGTTTTTAATAAACAACCTTATTTAATCAAAAGGAGTATTTAACTTAATGGGAAATAGTCTACATAAATAGGTAGGTACTTTTAGAAATTATCCTTATTTAGTATTATAAATGTACAGTTGGGATGTATTCCTCTGAATTATTGAAGATAATCGCCTAGGAGTCTTCTGACAGCAGGAGAGAAGGCTTCCAGCGCAGCCAGTAGCTGGCTCCATAAGGGCTTCAGGTACTGCCTCGGGCCAGGCCTGGCCAGGGCAGGGCCTCTCGTTGGACCAGGCTCTGGCCCCTGAGCAGGCCCTTCCTCTGCCTCCGGAGAGCTCTGGAGCTCTGGGCGTGGACCTGGAGCAGGAGAAAGAGACAGATTGACTCACACTCCTGGCTTTCCTGTGACTTAGTGCAGACAGGAAAGATGCCACCGCCTTTAAGGGAACTCCTGCCCATGATCCGGCCCTCCCACGGTGATCTGCCCAGATGATCATTCCGCCTCACCTTGTTGAGTTGCCTCGGTGGGCTCAAATGCTGCAGCGCCAACCGTAGATTTTGGGCGTGGCCCACCAGGTGTGAGGCAGGGGAGTTGACGGGCACCAAGGCCTGCTCTAGCTCGAAGCAGGCGAAAGGAAGGGGCTGCCCCAAACCCTGGACATGGTCCAGCCAGGTCCCCACCATCGCAGCAAAGGCCCTGGGGAGAGGCAGGTGGGCAGCAGAGTCTGAGTCCTGGTCTTTCCTTCCACTCTGCCCTCCCATGGCACACTTGTTTAGATCTGAGCCTCTGTGCAGGCCCCCCCTTGCCCACCCAGGGGACAGCACCATGCCACCCCCGGCCCCTGTGTGGCTGTCCTGGTTGTAGCAGTTGTGGGATCCAGCAGGTTCAACACGGAGTCTGTGTGAGACTCTTCTTCCCACTGGCAGCTCTCCTGAATGTTCAGTGCACTGCCCACCCTCACCCTCCAGGCCCTGGGCATCTGGGCTGAGGACTGAGACAGACTTGTGAGCAGCCTGCTCACCACAGTCCTGTTCTGAGCCTGGCCACCGTGGTCAGGGGAGATGGATATGGAGAGGGGCAGGCAGAGCGGTGTGGGTCTGTGGGGGGTGGGAGGGGACTGTGAGGGACAACTCAGCACAGCGTCCCCTGTGGGTCTACAAGGCCCGGGACCCCACCCACTGTCATCTTTGACTCCTATCCTCCTGGAATAGAAGACTCCAGAGCCCAGGCCTTTCTTGGGAATCATATGATATATAAGATTAGGGTTCTGCCAGGCCCTCGCCACCCCCCACCCACCGCAGTCCCCACAATGCTGACTCTGGGGGCCCATCTTCTGGACCCGGAGACCACTCACTTTATGACTTGGTCCTGCGGTGTGTCAGCCCGGTCATTGTAAGCAGGTGTGCCTCCAGATGGAAAAATCACTCTGATCGCATCAGCCCTGATGGATGGTGGACACGACCTGCGAATGATGGACAGCGTGACTGCTGGACCTATTGCCCAGAACTGAGGCCCAGGGATTGTGTCTGCTTCATTCCTTGAGTCAGGCTAAGTGTCTCCAAAAGTGCGAGCACCTTGTCGAGTAAAGAAACTCCAACCAGAAGCATGCCATCCATCTGAGTGGGCCTGGGCCCCTGCTCTCCCCAGAAATCCCCAGTGTGGCTACACCAAGGACCAGGACCGGCTAGGTGAAATCTCACACTGCTTAACAGGTTGCTTTGCATGTGCTTTTCCAACCTCCGATGCCACAGGCCGCTGATGGGTGTGTCAGAGTTCTTTCCGTGGGACAGGGCGAAAGAATTGCCACCAACAACCGCCGCCGCACATCCCGCTACCCTGTCTGCAGAGCCAGGGAGCAGGGGAGACCTGCCATGGCTTGTCCCCACAGCAGTGCTATGAGGTTTCCCTGCCAGCAGCCCACTTTTCAGAGGAGCCTCCTGAGACTCGGGAAGATGTGGTGCCGTTTTTATGCCTCAGGGCTAGCATTGGGTGAGTCACGAGTGTGTGCTCACCTAGTTAGAAGCTCGTCCAGGAACCGTTGGGCTCTGGAGCAGGCCAGCGTGGAGACGTGGGGGACGATTCCCCCCGGGAAAGCTGGTCCCATGGCCATGGCCACCTTCTGCGAGGTGCCTTCCTGGAGGGCCTGCATCCTGCAGGACTCATGCAGGTTACCAGTTGGCTCAGTCGCACACTGGGTGGGAGAAGGAAGGATATCCATGTCAGCGGCATGACCGTGAATCCCACAAGGATGGAGGTTTGGAGCTCAGTCGGGAGGTCCCAGCCCCACTGGGACGTGTGCAGGAGGAGGGACAGGAGTGCCCCGGCAGGACGAGGTTCTAGGTCTTCAAAGTGCCACTGAAGTTCCGTGCATGTTCATACAATTGCCCCCTTCTCGGCATCTTCCGCCCCCCCCCCCCCCGCCCCCTTCCCTGTAGCTGAGGCTCAACAAACCTCCTTGTAGTAATAGTGTATATGAAGAGCCCGGGCCCTGTGAGTCCCAAAGAAAGGTCCTTGTTATAGAGATGAGAACACAGAGGCTTAGGAAATATCAGATGCCTGCTCAAGGGCATGCAGGTCAGAACTGGGTACTGTCCTGCATGACATTCCCTCTCAGGTACCAGGGACTTTCCTGCTACTGACATCGTGGAAAGGGTGTGGGAACCTTGTCCCTCCCCAGCATGGGAACAGTGTACACGGTCGATATGGCCTGTGAAAGCCTTTGACTTCAAAAGAGAAAGTTATGTTTTATCCTTTTACATGAATGGGCATTTTAAGACCCTCATTATGGACATGGCAGATTCCGCAAGGTGGCAAATGCAGATGGAGACTGCAGATGGGAGAAAGGCGACCACGGGGCAGGAATCTGACCAGAGGACTCGGGGAGGAGCTAATCCATGTGGTGGGTGTAAAGTGACAGGTGCCTCAGTGTCCCCATGAGGCAATTGCCAGGGACGGAACACTGTGTTTGAGTTGGACACGTTGACCTCGGCCAGGTGAAAATTTCAACGAGTGAGATTTCCCGGGCCAGGCTGGGAGCAAGGCAGCAGCCATCATCAGAAACTGCTGTTGGCAACGTCCCTGCCACAGCCCTTTGGGTCTGGAATCTGCCTGCAGCCGTTCAAATTTTACACGTGCTCGTCCTTCCCCCAGCAGTGGGCGTCCATCTCCAGCTGGGGACATTACATGTCCTGTGGTCTGAATTGTGTCCCCCTAATCCCATGACTCTGCAACCCCTCGAACTTGACTGTGTGTCTGCATTTGAGTTTTAGTCTTCAAGCAAGTCATTCAGGTGACGTGAGTTCAGTGGTGTGGGTCTTCATCTAATCTGACCAGTGTCCTTAGAAGAGGAGGGGAGGACACGTGGCAGTGCAGAGGGGAGTCCATGTGACACGCAGAGAGAAGACAGCCATCTACAAGCTGAGGAGCGACCCCCTCAGGAGATACCAGCCCCGCTGACAGCACCATCTCTCACTTCTGGCCTCCGGAATTGTGAGAAAATGAATGTCTGCTGTTAACACCACCCAGTGTGGCCCTATGTGATGGCAGCGCAAGCAAGCAACCTAACACAGTCCATTCCTACACACATCAGTGTTCTGGGCAGCACTGCTGACATGGCAGCTGAACTGCATTAGGCCCATGTCCATCAGCACTGAAAGGCCGCATCGCTGGGCAAACGACCTCCCCGACTGGACCAGGTCTGCAAGGACAGTGGAGCTGAGTGCTCCAGAGGATACGTGGCAAGTGTAGTTTAAGCAACACAAACAGCGAAATGCCCAAGTGCTCATGGTCCACTGTGAAGTCACACGACATTTCTCTCTCTGATATTGCTACAAATAGGTGAGGAGCGTCTCTCTACCGTCCCATGTAGCTGGAGGGGGGCGTGGGGGTCCGTATTTCTTTGTCTTGGGGCTGTGGGACATTAGGGAGAGTCCTGGGAGGGTGCCCGGGGAGTCCCCAGATTTGAGTGTGGGTTCTGGGCACTGCCAGGTTGTGTTGAGGTTGTGGGTGTAGAGACCCTCGAGGCCAGCTCTCACCTCAGACAGGCACTGGTCTGTGTCGTCAGCCTGGTGCACCAGCACCCTGACCCCGTAGGTGGTATAGTCGGGTCCATGGGCCAGCACCTCAATGATATCTTCCTTGGAGCTCTGCAAAGACAGAGTGGGTACTGAGCCAGGAGGCATCAGGAACCCTCCACCCAATCTGTGGTCCCGTGTCATGGCAGACCTAGTCTACGAGGACAGTGTGAGGATGTTCCTGGCAGCCCTGCTGAGCTAGCAACAATTGATTTGTGTCAAGGTGGAGCCACAGTGAAAGCCTGAACCACTGAGGAAAACTCTGTCCTTGTTGGGATGATATGGAGTTGGGTCAGGCCACAGCTCCTGAGCTGGCCGCGCTGCAATGGTTTGTGGTCCTCTGTGAGGGGATAGGTTACAGAGAAAAGTATTCAAGACCTTAATCCCTTCCTATGCCACTAACGCCCCCCCCCCCCGCCTCTCCGCTTCCCCCCTCTTTTTTTTTTTTTTAAATACTCAGCACTATCAAGTGGGATGATGTGTAAGGCTTGGAGAAGGCCTACAAGGACAGGCGGGCTGGGGCTGGTCCACAGGATACTTGGGGCAGGGAGTAAGACTGCTTTTCTCCCCTACCAGGGAGCTGGTCGGGAGGATTGAAGGTACAGATCACTTTGGGAGTGGGCTTGTGAGAACTTTGAGGCCCCAGATTTGAGTCTTGACTTCTGGACCCACCCCAGTCACCTCGGGTCCTGGGTGTGGGCCAGCTCTCACCTCAGTTTGGCACTGGACGGTTTTCCTGTCCCGACACACTTGTCCTTTGTACCCGTTGAGGGCATAAGTGAACCTGTCAGCCAGCTCCTCGACGCTGCCCTTGTTGGAGCTCTGCAAAGACAGAGCCCGCTACCGGGCCAGGAGGCATCAGGGGCCCCGGGCTTTACCAGTGGGGAAGATGCCCACCACCCATTCTGCTCCCCAGATCAGGCAGAGAGCGGCATCTGCAAGACCTCCAGGCAGGGAGTGAAGTTGATGACCCCTTGAGCACCCCTGCGATTTCACAAGTGGGTAGCAGAGCTCCGACCCCAGCACTCAGCTTCCCTTCCTGTGAGCCATGACCTGGGCAGTGAACATGACACTCCCTCCAACACCCTCCAGACTTCTGACACTTACCAACCTGCTCCTGAGCCCTGGATGAGCATCCCTCATTCCCCGCTTCCTTCCCCTCACCATCCCGGACACACACACACACACACACACACACACACACACACCCGGGATGAGGGGTAAGAGGTGTGGGGCTCCCCAGGTGAGACCCCCAGTTGGCGCCCAACTGTGAGCTGAAAGGGCCTGCCCTGGGTTACCTGTGTGTGCCTCGGGCCAGAGGGCGAGGGGTATCGGTGGTGGCGCTTGCGCCTGGTTCCCCAGCAACAGAAACATCTCTCGCCCTGGGCTTTCTTCTGCCCAGAGCGTCGGAAGAACGGGAAGCAACAGAGAGGCATCCTGGTCTCCTGACCTTCTCCTCTCAAGTGAGCTGGAAAGGCAGTTGTCTCTAGAATGTGGGTACCTGGTTACCACGGTTCCCATTTCTGTTGGGGATCCGCCCCCAGGGAAGTGAGGTCACCCCTTCAAGGTTCCATGACCTGTGCCCCTTCCTCCAATCAGGGCCACCCAAAGGCCCCTCTGGGCTGCTGACCTCTCACCTTCCCGGCCCATGTTATCTCCATACCTGTATACAAGCATCCAACACAGCCCTCCCCCCACGCTCCCTGGGAGGAAGGAGGCCCCCAGTTTGGGGGGAGAAAGCCGAGTTCACACCTCCTTTTTCTTAGGTGTTCTGTGCCCTGGGGGAAGCCTCTGTGCCTCTCAGGGCCGCCCCCAGGCTCCCAAGCTGCCCAGTGAGGATGATGCTAGACACCATTTCCCGAGGAAGTCATCAGGTGCAGATGGGACAAGGCCCCTATCAGCCGGGGGCTGGTGTCCCATGAATCTGGTACACAAACCTAGAGGTGGAAAGTGACAAGAACGAGTGGGACACAGCATGCAACACTAGACAAAAGAGCCCTGGGCCCAGCCTGTGATCTCAGGGAAGTCACTGCTCATGTGGGCCTCATTTTCAAGTCTGTACCTTTAAGGGTTTGAAAGGACAGGAAATTGAGATAGGGTCACGCACTGGCCTAAAACCTCACCGTGGTCTCTTGTTGTAAACTTAGCCTGGGACAAGTGCCTCATGTGGGTCCAAGTGTTAGGGGCCTTCACAGTGGCTTCGAGTGAGTCCAGCCTCCTGGTGGGAACATCCTTGTGTGTCCGCTGAGTGCTCAGTAACTGGCTTCTGAACAACATAGAGGACAGCCCAGCTGATGGGGTGTCAGGTCCTGTCACTTGTACTCTCGTTCTTGAGGTCCCTTGCTTCCTCTCAGCCTCTCTCTCGCTTTCTGTGTGTGTGTGTGTGCGCGCATCTCTGTGCCACTGACCTGTTGTTCTGTCTGGAATCTGAGTCCACACCCTTTTCCTTACCACTTTAGTAAATCTTGGTTTTGGTAAGTTCTCCACTTTGTTCTGAGAGTGTCTTGGTCTGAGAAAAGATACGGCGTATCGTGCTACTTTATTATAACTTCTAGACATAAGCTGTCATGTCCCGTGAGTGGGATAGATTTCCACCTTGACATTCCTGATACGGCGATTCTAGTGTGAAGCCATGGAGGTTAGCAGCAAGAGTCCTAAGCCACAGTGACTTTAGGACCTCCTGATCCCATGTGTTCTCTGTGACCTGTCAAACTCTAGTATCGCCAGGTCCCTAAGCATTCTCTACCGGCGGCCCGAAGGATCTTTTGAAAATGTCAATATGATCATGTCTCTTCTGAAAACTGACAGTGGTCTCCTATGGCCTTTAGAAATGAGTCCTAAATCCTTAGCGTGTCCGTCCAGGCCCTCCATGATCCGACCTTAGCTTCTTTTGCAGTCTCGTCTCTCCCTCACCCCTTTTCTGTGGTCACACTTTTAGATCCTCATTGGCATCACACTCTGCCAGCCCAGCTTAGAGCTGTGCCATGCCCTGTATCCCGACGTCTCCCTCTGGAGTCGCTGGAAGGCTGGTGGTCTTTCCGGCATCTCCCATCTTTCCCCCGTCCTGCTCTCTGCTCCCATCGTTTTTCGTTTTTGTTTTCGTGTTTGTTGTTGTTGTTTTTTTTGCAATACCATGAAATGCTACAACCGTGTCCACCCTCAGGAGATTTAAGGATCTCACTCAGTGTGGAAGCTGAGAATTATAAGCAGCAGAAGAGTGATGAAGCTAACAGTAGGGACTTGTCTTTCTCACAAAAGAACAAGTCCACAGGTAGGTGGATCCAATATTGAATTCAGCTGCTCCGTGATGTCAGGGTAAGCTCCCAGCATCAACGAGAGGAAAAAAATCCTCTCCTCGCTGTTGTGCTTTATATCAGGGAGGAAACTAGTGTCTCAGAAATCAACTATGAGACTCTTGCGTGAAGCCTTGGGCAGAACGGGCCGAATTGCAAGGGACATGGGGCAGTTTAGTGTCAAACTGCTCCTGAAGGAGGTGCCTCAGCCCAGGAGGAGGTGCTGAGGGGAAGGGCAGCGGGGACGTGTCGGATGGTGAGCTTCCTGTTGCTACTGTGATCACTAAGGGCCCCGTACATTTCTTCTGTGTGGACTTGTGGAGGAAAGGTGTCCCGAGATTCAGGGATGACTGTTTCACAACGGTTGCCTAGTGTTTTGAAGTACCCTGTCTCATAGGGTCCATATTATCCACATAGAACTGGTTAAACATATATGTTTTTATTGATCTCAGGGAGAGGAAGGGAAAGGGAACAGGGAGAGCGAGGGGTGGGGGTGGGGTCGGTGAGGAGGCTGGGGAAGGGGAGAGAGAAGCATCAATGATGAGAGAGCATCATCGGTCCCATAGCCCCTAGCGCGCAACCCCGGTAAGGGCCCTGACTGGGAATGAAACGGGGATCTCTTGGTTCTGGGGTCGACGCTGAAGCACTGAGCCACGCCAGCCCGGCAGCCACATATCACTTTAAAATGAACCTTTTTTTTAATTCAAATTTAGTAAAACTTAAAATTCACTGAGACATTTAGTTTTCTCTTGTTGGATACCTGAGGAGTTTTGGCTTGGTGTATTGACCAGCTAGCTGGTTTGCCTTGAAAGCAGATATGAAATGAAAGAAAGGAAATGTGTCTCCCCTCAGAGCAAGAGTGCTCACATGAGAACGATGAGCTTTGGATGATTGGGCCACAGCACTGAATGGATCCCTCTTGCACAGCGTGCCTCCTTTTGAAATACTCACCGGTGGCATTCCTTTGTCCTTTTCTGCTTAGAATTTTCTGACATGATGGTTTTCATTTTAATTATAGATTGTTGAGTGGTGGTGTCAGTGAACTATGGCCCCTGCGGTAGAACCAGGGCTGTGTACCTTGTTTCCGTACCGTCCTGTTCCAGTGGAACCATTGCCTCTCCCTAAGCTGAGTTTGACCGGTGAGTTAAATTCTGGGCTCACGGAGGAAGGGCAATGATTCAGGAAGTGTTTAGTGGAGGGAGTTGTTTTGAGTTACTCCTGTTGCAACCCAAGCGGTGCTCTTGCTATCCCTAGTGATTTTAAGTATGGATGAGAGCTAGTCTACTGGTTGTTTCTGGCCAAAGAGCATATGCAGTTAAATGGCGAGGGAAGTAGAATGCCCCCCATTAAGTAATTTTTCCTTTCACGAGACCATTTCAAGATACAAATTGGCACTTGGGAAAGTTTAGAAAGACATGATTGAGTCTGGCCAGTGTTGCACGGTGGTCGAGCGTCCGCCTGAGAAGCAGGCAGGAGTGCACAGTTGGTTTGATTCCGGGTCAGGGCACAGGCCCGGGTTGCAGACAGGATCACCAATAGGGGTCGTGAAGGAGGAAACCGATCAATGCTTCTCTCTCATGGTTGACGTTTCTGTCTCGCCCTTTCTCCCTCCCTGAAATCAATCAAAGTGTATTTTTTAAAATATATACTGAGTCTAGCCCCGGCTGATGGGGCTCATTGGATGGGCATCTCCCCTTGCACCGAAAGGTTTCCGGATCAGTTCCCAGGGAGGGCACGTGGCAGGGTTTTGCGGTCAATTCCATGGCGGGGGTGGGCAGGAGGCGGCTGGTGCACCGCTTGTCTATGTTCTCTGGCTCTCCCTTCCTCTCTCTACTGTCTATCTATATATTGGAGGTATGATCCTTGTGTCAAGCAGAACCTATACATAAAGCAAAATGAGAAGAAACTGTCACTTCTAGTAGTTTCACTTCTGACAGTTCACTAGTGTGAACATTTTGGTGTATATATTTCCAGATTTAATTTCCCCATTTTATCAGTGTGTACGTAGTTATCAGAAAAAATTAAATGTTTCAAAACTTATTTTAAAACTGTATCATACAGTGAGAACCTTCCACGTCAGCATATATGTGTACGTGTTTGTGTGTGTGTGTGTGTGTGTGTGTGTGTGTGTGTGTATGGAATTATGTATATGTACATGAGAAGACATGGTCTACACGTGTTTTTAATAAACAACCTTATTTAATCAAAAGGAGTATTTAACTTAATGGGAAATAGTCTACATAAATAGGTAGGTACTTTTAGAAATTATCCTTATTTAGTATTATAAATGTACAGTTGGGATGTATTCCTCTGAATTATTGAAGATAATCGCCTAGGAGTCTTCTGACAGCAGGAGAGAAGGCTTCCAGCGCAGCCAGTAGCTGGCTCCATAAGGGCTTCAGGTACTGCCTCGGGCCAGGCCTGGCCAGGGCAGGGCCTCTCGTTGGACCAGGCTCTGGCCCCTGAGCAGGCCCTTCCTCTGCCTCCGGAGAGCTCTGGAGCTCTGGGCGTGGACCTGGAGCAGGAGAAAGAGACAGATTGACTCACACTCCTGGCTTTCCTGTGACTTAGTGCAGACAGGAAAGATGCCACCGCCTTTAAGGGAACTCCAGCCCATGATCCGGCCCTCCCACGATGATCTGCCCAGATGATCATTCCGCCTCACCTTGTTGAGTTGCCTCGGTGGGCTCAAATGCTGCAGCGCCAACCGTAGATTTTGGGCGTGGCCCACCAGGTGTGAGGCAGGGGAGTTGACGGGCACCAAGGCCTGCTCTAGCTCGAAGCAGGCGAAAGGAAGGGGCTGCCCCAAACCCTGGACATGGTCCAGCCAGGTCCCCACCATCGCAGCAAAGGCCCTGGGGAGAGGCAGGTGGGCAGCAGAGTCTGAGTCCTGGTCTTTCCTTCCACTCTGCCCTCCCATGGCACACTTGTTTAGATCTGAGCCTCTGTGCAGGCCCCCCCTTGCCCACCCAGGGGACAGCACCATGCCACCCCCGGCCCCTGTGTGGCTGTCCTGGTTGTAGCAGTTGTGGGATCCAGCAGGTTCAACACGGAGTCTGTGTGAGACTCTTCTTCCCACTGGCAGCTCTCCTGAATGTTCAGTGCACTGCCCACCCTCACCCTCCAGGCCCTGGGCATCTGGGCTGAGGACTGAGACAGACTTGTGAGCAGCCTGCTCACCACAGTCCTGTTCTGAGCCTGGCCACCGTGGTCAGGGGAGATGGATATGGAGAGGGGCAGGCAGAGCGGTGTGGGTCTGTGGGGGGTGGGAGGGGACTGTGAGGGACAACTCAGCACAGCGTCCCCTGTGGGTCTACAAGGCCCGGGACCCCACCCACTGTCATCTTTGACTCCTATCCTCCTGGAATAGAAGACTCCAGAGCCCAGGCCTTTCTTGGGATTCATATGATATATAAGATTAGGGTTCTGCCAGGCCCTCGCCACCCCCCACCCACCGCAGTCCCCACAATGCTGACTCTGGGGGCCCATCTTCTGGACCCGGAGACCACTCACTTTATGACTTGGTCCTGCGGTGTGTCAGCCCGGTCATTGTAAGCAGGTGTGCCTCCAGATGGAAAAATCACTCTGATCGCATCAGCCCTGATGGATGGTGGACACGACCTGCGAATGATGGACAGCGTGACTGCTGGACCTATTGCCCAGAACTGAGGCCCAGGGATTGTGTCTGCTTCATTCCTTGAGTCAGGCTAAGTGTCTCCAAAAGTGCGAGCACCTTGTCGAGTAAAGAAACTCCAACCAGAAGCATGCCATCCATCTGAGTGGGCCTGGGCCCCTGCTCTCCCCAGAAATCCCCAGTGTGGCTACACCAAGGACCAGGACCGGCTAGGTGAAATCTCACACTGCTTAACAGGTTGCTTTGCATGTGCTTTTCCAACCTCCGATGCCACAGGCCGCTGATGGGTGTGTCAGAGTTCTTTCCGTGGGACAGGGCGAAAGAATTGCCACCAACAACCGCCGCCGCACATCCCGCTACCCTGTCTGCAGAGCCAGGGAGCAGGGGAGACCTGCCATGGCTTGTCCCCACAGCAGTGCTATGAGGTTTCCCTGCCAGCAGCCCACTTTTCAGAGGAGCCTCCTGAGACTCGGGAAGATGTGGTGCCGTTTTTATGCCTCAGGGCTAGCATTGGGTGAGTCACGAGTGTGTGCTCACCTAGTTAGAAGCTCGTCCAGGAACCGTTGGGCTCTGGAGCAGGCCAGCGTGGAGACGTGGGGGACGATTCCCCCCGGGAAAGCTGGTCCCATGGCCATGGCCACCTTCTGCGAGGTGCCTTCCTGGAGGGCCTGCATCCTGCAGGACTCATGCAGGTTACCAGTTCGCTCAGCCGCACACTGGGTGGGAGAAGGAAGGATATCCATGTCAGCGGCATGACCGTGAATCCCACAAGGATGGAGGTTTGGAGCTCAGTCGGGAGGTCCCAGCCCCACTGGGACGTGTGCAGGAGGAGGGACAGGAGTGCCCCGGCAGGACGAGGTTCTAGGTCTTCAAAGTGCCACTGAAGTTCCGTGCATGTTCATACAATTGCCCCCTTCTCGGCATCTTCCGCCCCCCCCCCCGCCCCCTTCCCTGTAGCTGAGGCTCAACAAACCTCCTTGTAGTAATAGTGTATATGAAGAGCCCGGGCCCTGTGAGTCCCAAAGAAAGGTCCTTGTTATAGAGATGAGAACACAGAGGCTTAGGAAATATCAGATGCCTGCTCAAGGGCATGCAGGTCAGAACTGGGTACTATCCTGCATGACATTCCCTCTCAGGTACCAGGGACTTTCCTGCTACTGACATCGTGGAAAGGGTGTGGGAACCTTGTCCCTCCCCAGCATGGGAACAGTGTACACGGTCGATATGGCCTGTGAAAGCCTTTGACTTCAAAAGAGAAAGTTATGTTTTATCCTTTTACATGAAAGGGCATTTTAAGACCCTCATTATGGACATGGCAGATTCCGCAAGGTGGCAAATGCAGATGGAGACTGCAGATGGGAGAAAGGCGACCACGGGGCAGGAATCTGACCAGAGGACTCGGGGAGGAGCTAATCCATGTGGTGGGTGTAAAGTGACAGGTGCCTCAGTGTCCCCATGAGGCAATTGCCAGGGACGGAACACTGTGTTTGAGTTGGACACGTTGACCTCGGCCAGGTGAAAATTTCAACGAGTGAGATTTCCCGGGCCAGGCTGGGAGCAAGGCAGCAGCCATCATCAGAAACTGCTGTTGGCAACGTCCCTGCCACAGCCCTTTGGGTCTGGAATCTGCCTGCAGCCGTTCAAATTTTACACGTGCTCGTCCTTCCCCCAGCAGTGGGCGTCCATCTCCAGCTGGGGACATTACATGTCCTGTGGTCTGAATTGTGTCCCCCTAATCCCATGACTCTGCAACCCCTCGAACTTGACTGTGTGTCTGCATTTGAGTTTTAGTCTTCAAGCAAGTCATTCAGGTGACGTGAGTTCAGTGGTGTGGGTCTTCATCTAATCTGACCAGTGTCCTTAGAAGAGGAGGGGAGGACACGTGGCAGTGCAGAGGGGAGTCCATGTGACACGCAGAGAGAAGACAGCCATCTACAAGCTGAGGAGCGACCCCCTCAGGAGATACCAGCCCCGCTGACAGCACCATCTCTCACTTCTGGCCTCCGGAATTGTGAGAAAATGAATGTCTGCTGTTAACACCACCCAGTGTGGCCCTATGTGATGGCAGCGCAAGCAAGCAACCTAACACAGTCCATTCCTACACACATCAGTGTTCTGGGCAGCACTGCTGACATGGCAGCTGAACTGCATTAGGCCCATGTCCATCAGCACTGAAAGGCCGCATCGCTGGGCAAACGACCTCCCCGACTGGACCAGGTCTGCAAGGACAGTGGAGCTGAGTGCTCCAGAGGATACGTGGCAAGTGTAGTTTAAGCAACACAAACAGCGAAATGCCCAAGTGCTCATGGTCCACTGTGAAGTCACACGACATTTCTCTCTCTGATATTGCTACAAATAGGTGAGGAGCGTCTCTCTACCGTCCCATGTAGCTGGAGGGGGGCGTGGGGGTCCGTATTTCTTTGTCTTGGGGCTGTGGGACATTAGGGAGAGTCCTGGGAGGGTGCCCGGGGAGTCCCCAGATTTGAGTGTAGGTTCTGGGCACTGCCAGGTTGTGTTGAGGTTGTGGGTGTAGAGACCCTCGAGGCCAGCTCTCACCTCAGACAGGCACTGGTCTGTGTCGTCAGCCTGGTGCACCTGCACCCTGACCCCGTAGGTGGTATAGTCGGGTCCATGGGCCAGCACCTCAATGATATCTTCCTTGGAGCTCTGCAAAGACAGAGTGGGTACTGAGCCAGGAGGCATCAGGAACCCTCCACCCAATCTGTGGTCCCGTGTCATGGCAGACCTAGTCTACGAGGACAGTGTGAGGATGTTCCTGGCAGCCCTGCTGAGCTAGCAACAATTGATTTGTGTCAAGGTGGAGCCACAGTGAAAGCCTGAACCACTGAGGAAAACTCTGTCCTTGTTGGGATGATATGGAGTTGGGTCAGGCCACAGCTCCTGAGCTGGCCGCGCTGCAATGGTTTGTGGTCCTCTGTGAGGGGATAGGTTACAGAGAAAAGTATTCAAGACCTTAATCCCTTCCTATGCCACTAACGCCCCCCCCCCCCGCCTCCCCGCTTCCCCCCTCTTTTTTTTTTTTTTAAATACTCAGCACTATCAAGTGGGATGATGTGTAAGGCTTGGAGAAGGCCTACAAGGACAGGCGGGCTGGGGCTGGTCCACAGGATACTTGGGGCAGGGAGTAAGACTGCTTTTCTCCCCTACCAGGGAGCTGGTCGGGAGGATTGAAGGTACAGATCACTTTGGGAGTGGGCTTGTGAGAACTTTGAGGCCCCAGATTTGAGTCTTGACTTCTGGACCCACCCCAGTCACCTCAGGGTCCTGGGTGTGGGCCAGCTCTCACCTCAGTTTGGCACTGGACGGTTTTCCTGTCCCGACGCACTTGTCCTTTGTACCCGTTGAGGGCATAAGTGAACCTGTCAGCCAGCTCCTTGATGCTGCCCTTGTTGGAGCTCTGCAAAGACAGAGCCCGCTACCGGGCCAGGAGGCATCAGGGGCCCCGGGCATTACCAGTGGGGAAGATGCCCACCACCCATTCTGCTCCCCAGATCAGGCAGAGAGCGGAATCTGCAAGACCTCCAGGCAGCGAGTGAAGTTGATGACCCCTTGAGCACCCCTGCGATTTCACAAGTGGGTAGCAGAGCTCCGACCCCAGCACTCAGCTTCCCTTCCTGTGAGCCATGACCTGGGCAGTGAACATGACACTCCCTCCAACACCCTCCAGACTTCTGACACTTACCAACCTGCTCCTGAGCCCTGGATGAGCATCCCTCATTCGCCGCTTCCTTCCCCTCACCATCCCGGACACACACACACACACACACACACACACACACACACACACCCGGGATGAGGGGTAAGAGGTGTGGGGCTCCCCAGGTGAGACCCCCAGTTGGCGCCCAACTGTGAGCTGAAAGGGCCTGCCCTGGGTTACCTGTGTGTGCCTCGGGCCAGAGGGCGAGGGGTATCGGTGGTGGCGCTTGCGCCTGGTTCCCCAGCAACAGAAACATCTCTCGCCCTGGGCTTTCTTCTGCCCAGAGCGTCGGAAGAACGGGAAGCAACAGAGAGGCATCCTGGTCTCCTGACCTTCTCCTCTCAAGTGAGCTGGAAAGGCAGTTGTCTCTAGAATGTGGGTACCTGGTTACCACGGTTCCCATTTCTGTTGGGGATCCGCCCCCAGGGAAGTGAGGTCACCCCTTCAAGGTTCCATGACCTGTGCCCCTTCCTCCAATCAGGGCCACCCAAAGGCCCCTCTGGGCTGCTGACCTCTCACCTTCCCGGCCCATGTTTTCTCCATACCTGTATACAAGCATCCAACACAGCCCTCCCCCCACGCTCCCTGGGAGGAAGGAGGCCCCCAGTTTGGGGGGAGAAAGCCGAGTTCACACCTCCTTTTTCTTAGGTGTTCTGTGCCCTGGGGGAAGCCTCTGTGCCTCTCAGGGCCGCCCCCAGGCTCCCAAGCTGCCCAGTGAGGATGATGCTAGACACCATTTCCCGAGGAAGTCATCAGGTGCAGATGGGACAAGGCCCCTATCAGCCGGGGGCTGGTGTCCCATGAATCTGGTACACAAACCTAGAGGTGGAAAGTGACAAGAACGAGTGGGACACAGCATGCAACACTAGACAAAAGAGCCCTGGGCCCAGCCTGTGATCTCAGGGAAGTCACTGCTCATGTGGGCCTCATTTTCAAGTCTGTACCTTTAAGGGTTTGAAAGGACAGGAAATTGAGATAGGGTCACGCACTGGCCTAAAACCTCACCGTGGTCTCTTGTTATAAACTTAGCCTGGGACAAGTGCCTCATGTGGGTCCAAGTGTTAGGGGCCTTCACAGTGGCTTCGAGTGAGTCCAGCCTCCTGGTGGGAACATCCTTGTGTGTCCGCTGAGTGCTCAGTAACTGGCTTCTGAACAACATAGAGGACAGCCCAGCTGATGGGGTGCCAGGTCCTGTCACTTGTACTCTCGTTCTTGAGGTCCCTTGCTTCCTCTCAGCCTCTCTCTCGCTTTCTGTGTGTGTGTGTGTGTGTGCGCGCATCTCTGTCTGTGCCACTGACCTGTTGTTCTGTCTGGAAGCTGAGTCCACACCCTTTTCCTTACCACTTTAGTAAATCTTGGTTTTGGTAAGTTCTCCACTTTGTTCTGAGAGTGTCTTGGTCTGAGAAAAGATACGGCGTATCGTGCTACTTTATTATAACTTCTAGACATAAGCTGTCATGTCCCGTGAGTGGGATAGATTTCCACCTTGACATTCCTGATACGGCGATTCTAGTGTGAAGCCATGGAGGTTAGCAGCAAGAGTCCTAAGCCACAGTGACTTCAGGGCCTCCTGATCCCATGTGTTCTCTGTGACCTGTCAACCTCTAGTATCGCCAGGTCCCTAAGCATTCTCTACCGGCGGCCCGAAGGATCTTTTGAAAATGTCAATATGATCATGTGTCTTCTGAAAACTGACAGTGGTCTCCTATGGCCTTTAGAAATGAGTCCTAAATCCTTAGCGTGTCCGTCCAGGCCCTCCATGATCCGACCTTAGCTTCTTTTGCAGTCTTGTCTCTCCCTCACCCCTTTTCTGTGGTCACACTTTTAGATCCTCATTGGCATCACACTCTGCCAGCCCAGCTTAGAGCTGTGCCATGCCCTGTATCCCGACGTCTCCCTCTGGAGTCGCTGGAAGGCTGGTGGTCTTTCCGGCATCTCCCATCTTTCCCCCGTCCTGCTCTCTGCTCCCATCGTTTTTCGTTTTTGTTTTCGTGTTTGTTGTTGTTGTTTTTTTGCAATACCATGAAATGCTACAACCGTGTCCACCCTCAGGAGATTTAAGGATCTCACTCAGTGTGGAAGCTGAGAATTATAAGCAGCAGAAGAGTGATGAAGCTAACAGTAGGGACTTGTCTTTCTCACAAAAGAACAAGTCCACAGGTAGGTGGATCCAATATTGAATTCAGCTGCTCCGTGATGTCAGGGTAAGCTCCCAGCATCAAGGAGAGGAAAAAAATCCTCTCCTCGCTGTTGTGCTTTATATCAGGGAGGAAACTAGTGTCTCAGAAATCAACTATGAGACTCTTGCGTGAAGCCTTGGGCAGAACGGGCCGAATTGCAAGGGACATGGGGCAGTTTAGTGTCAAACTGCTCCTGAAGGAGGTGCCTCAGCCCAGGAGGAGGTGCTGAGGGGAAGGGCAGCGGGGATGTGTCGGATGGTGAGCTTCCTGTTGCTACTGTGATCACTAAGGGCCCCGTACATTTCTTCTGTGTGGACTTGTGGAGGAAAGGTGTCCCGAGATTCAGGGATGACTGTTTCACAACGGTTGCCTAGTGTTTTGAAGTACCCTGTCTCATAGGGTCCATATTATCCACATAGAACTGGTTAAACATATATGTTTTTATTGATCTCAGAGAGAGGAAGGGAAAGGGAACAGGGAGAGCGAGGGGTGGGGGTGGGGTCGGTGAGGAGGCTGGGGAAGGGGAGAGAGAAGCATCAATGATGAGAGAGCATCATCGGTCCCATAGCCCCTAGCGCGCAACCCCGGTAAGGGCCCTGACTGGGAATGAAACGGGGATCTCTTGGTTCTGGGGTCTACGCTGAAGCACTGAGCCACGCCAGCCCGGCAGCCACATATCACTTTAAAATGAACCTTTTTTTTAATTCAAATTTAGTAAAACTTAAAATTCACTGAGACATTTAGTTTTCTCTTGTTGGATACCTGAGGAGTTTTGGCTTGGTGTATTGACCAGCTAGCTGGTTTGCCTTGAAAGCAGATATGAAATGAAAGAAAGGAAATGTGTCTCCCCTCAGAGCAAGAGTGCTCACATGAGAACGATGAGCTTTGGATGATTGGGCCACAGCACTGAATGGATCCCTCTTGCACAGCGTGCCTCCTTTTGAAATACTCACCGGTGGCATTCCTTTGTCCTTTTCTGCTTAGAATTTTCTGACATGATGGTTTTCATTTTAATTATAGATTGTTCCAGTGGTGGTGTCAGTGAACTATGGCCCCTGCGGTAGAACCAGGGCTGTGTACCTTGTTTCCGTACCGTCCTGTTCCAGTGGAACCATTGCCTCTCCCTAAGCTGAGTTTGACCGGTGAGTTAAATTCTGGGCTCACGGAGGAAGGGCAATGATTCAGGAAGTGTTTAGTGGAGGGAGTTGTTTTGAGTTACTCCTGTTGCAACCCAAGCGGTGCTCTTGCTATCCCTAGTGATTTTAAGTATGGATGAGAGCTAGTCTACTGGTTGTTTCTGGCCAAAGAGCATATGCAGTTAAACGGCGAGGGAAGTAGAATGCCCCCCATTAAGTAATTTTTCCTTTCACGAGACCATTTCAAGATACAAATTGGCACTTGGGAAAGTTTAGAAAGATATGATTGAGTCTGGCCAGTGTTGCACGGTGGTCGAGCGTCCGCCTGAGAAGCAGGCAGGAGTGCACAGTTGGTTTGATTCCGGGTCAGGGCACAGGCCCGGGTTGCAGACAGGATCACCAATAGGGGTCGTGAAGGAGGAAACCGATCAATGCTTCTCTCTCATGGTTGACGTTTCTGTCTCGCCCTTTCTCCCTCCCTGAAATCAATCAAAGTGTATTTTTTAAAATATATACTGAGTCTAGCCCCGGCTGATGGGGCTCATTGGATGGGCATCTCCCCTTGCACCGAAAGGTTTCCGGATCAGTTCCCAGGGAGGGCACGTGGCAGGGTTTTGCGGTCAATTCCATGGCGGGGGTGGGCAGGAGGCGGCTGGTGCACCGCTTGTCTATGTTCTCTGGCTCTCCCTTCCTCTCTCTACTGTCTATCTATATATTGGAGGTATGATCCTTGTGTCAAGCAGAACCTATACATAAAGCAAAATGAGAAGAAACTGTCACTTCTAGTAGTTTCACTTCTGACAGTTCACTAGTGTGAACATTTTGGTGTATATATTTCCAGATTTAATTTCCCCATTTTATCAGTGTGTACGTAGTTATCAGAAAAAATTAAATGTTTCAAAACTTATTTTAAAACTGTATCATACAGTGAGAACCTTCCACGTCAGCATATATGTGTACGTGTTTGTGTGTGTGTGTGTGTGTGTGTGTGTGTGTGTGTATGGAATTATGTATATGTACATGAGAAGACATGGTCTACACGTGTTTTTAATAAACAACCTTATTTAATCAAAAGGAGTATTTAACTTAATGGGAAATAGTCTACATAAATAGGTAGGTACTTTTAGAAATTATCCTTATTTAGTATTATAAATGTACAGTTGGGATGTATTCCTCTGAATTATTGAAGATAATCGCCTAGGAGTCTTCTGACAGCAGGAGAGAAGGCTTCCAGCGCAGCCAGTAGCTGGCTCCATAAGGGCTTCAGGTACTGCCTCGGGCCAGGCCTGGCCAGGGCAGGGCCTCTCGTTGGACCAGGCTCTGGCCCCTGAGCAGGCCCTTCCTCTGCCTCCGGAGAGCTCTGGAGCTCTGGGCGTGGACCTGGAGCAGGAGAAAGAGACAGATTGACTCACACTCCTGGCTTTCCTGTGACTTAGTGCAGACAGGAAAGATGCCACCGCCTTTAAGGGAACTCCAGCCCATGATCCGGCCCTCCCACGGTGATCTGCCCAGATGATCATTCCGCCTCACCTTGTTGATTTGCCTCGGTGGGCTCAAATGCTGCAGCGCCAACCGTAGATTTTGGGCGTGGCCCACCAGGTGTGAGGCAGGGGAGTTGATGGGCACCAAGGCCTGCTCTAGCTCGAAGCAGGCGAAAGGAAGGGGCTGCCCCAAACCCTGGACATGGTCCAGCCAGGTCCCCACCATTGCAGCAAAGGCCCTGGGGAGAGGCAGGTGGGCAGCAGAGTCTGAGTCCTGGTCTTTCCTTCCACTCTGCCCTCCCATGGCACACTTGTTTAGATCTGAGCCTCTGTGCAGGCCCCCCCTTGCCCACCCAGGGGACAGCACCATGCCACCCCCGGCCCCTGTGTGGCTGTCCTGGTTGTAGCAGTTGTGGGATCCAGCAGGTTCAACACGGAGTCTGTGTGAGACTCTTCTTCCCACTGGCAGCTCTCCTGAATGTTCAGTGCACTGCCCACCCTCACCCTCCAGGCCCTGGGCATCTGGGCTGAGGACTGAGACAGACTTGTGAGCAGCCTGCTCACCACAGTCCTGTTCTGAGCCTGGCCACCGTGGTCAGGGGAGATGGATATGGAGAGGGGCAGGCAGAGCGGTGTGGGTCTGTGGGGGGTGGGAGGGGACTGTGAGGGACAACTCAGCACAGCGTCCCCTGTGGGTCTACAAGGCCCGGGACCCCACCCACTGTCATCTTTGACTCCTATCCTCCTGGAATAGAAGACTCCAGAGCCCAGGCCTTTCTTGGGAATCATATGATATATAAGATTAGGGTTCTGCCAGGCCCTCGCCACCCCCCACCCACCGCAGTCCCCACAATGCTGACTCTGGGGGCCCATCTTCTGGACCCGGAGACCACTCACTTTATGACTTGGTCCTGCGGTGTGTCAGCCCGGTCATTGTAAGCAGGTGTGCCTCCAGATGGAAAAATCACTCTGATCGCATCAGCCCTGATGGATGGTGGACACGACCTGCGAATGATGGACAGCGTGACTGCTGGACCTATTGCCCAGAACTGAGGCCCAGGGATTGTGTCTGCTTCATTCCTTGAGTCAGGCTAAGTGTCTCCAAAAGTGCGAGCACCTTGTCGAGTAAAGAAACTCCAACCAGAAGCATGCCATCCATCTGAGTGGGCCTGGGCCCCTGCTCTCCCCAGAAATCCCCAGTGTGGCTACACCAAGGACCAGGACCGGCTAGGTGAAATCTCACACTGCTTAACAGGTTGCTTTGCATGTGCTTTTCCAACCTCCGATGCCACAGGCCGCTGATGGGTGTGTCAGAGTTCTTTCCGTGGGACAGGGCGAAAGAATTGCCACCAACAACCGCCGCCGCACATCCCGCTACCCTGTCTGCAGAGCCAGGGAGCAGGGGAGACCTGCCATGGCTTGTCCCCACAGCAGTGCTATGAGGTTTCCCTGCCAGCAGCCCACTTTTCAGAGGAGCCTCCTGAGACTCGGGAAGATGTGGTGCCGTTTTTATGCCTCAGGGCTAGCATTGGGTGAGTCACGAGTGTGTGCTCACCTAGTTAGAAGCTCGTCCAGGAACCGTTGGGCTCTGGAGCAGGCCAGCGTGGAGACGTGGGGGACGATTCCCCCCGGGAAAGCTGGTCCCATGGCCATGGCCACCTTCTGCGAGGTGCCTTCCTGGAGGGCCTGCATCCTGCAGGACTCATGCAGGTTACCAGTTCGCTCAGCCGCACACTGGGTGGGAGAAGGAAGGATATCCATGTCAGCGGCATGACCGTGAATCCCACAAGGATGGAGGTTTGGAGCTCAGTCGGGAGGTCCCAGCCCCACTGGGACGTGTGCAGGAGGAGGGACAGGAGTGCCCCGGCAGGACGAGGTTCTAGGTCTTCAAAGTGCCACTGAAGTTCCGTGCATGTTCATACAATTGCCCCCTTCTCGGCATCTTCTGCGCCCCCCCCCCGCCCCCTTCCCTGTAGCTGAGGCTCAACAAACCTCCTTGTAGTAATAGTGTATATGAAGAGCCCGGGCCCTGTGAGTCCCAAAGAAAGGTCCTTGTTATAGAGATGAGAACACAGAGGCTTAGGAAATATCAGATGCCTGCTCAAGGGCATGCAGGTCAGAACTGGGTACTGTCCTGCATGACATTCCCTCTCAGGTACCAGGGACTTTCCTGCTACTGACATCGTGGAAAGGGTGTGGGAACCTTGTCCCTCCCCAGCATGGGAACAGTGTACACGGTCGATATGGCCTGTGAAAGCCTTTGACTTCAAAAGAGAAAGTTATGTTTTATCCTTTTACATGAAAGGGCATTTTAAGACCCTCATTATGGACATGGCAGATTCCGCAAGGTGGCAAATGCAGATGGAGACTGCAGATGGGAGAAAGGCGACCACGGGGCAGGAATCTGACCAGAGGACTCGGGGAGGAGCTAATCCATGTGGTGGGTGTAAAGTGACAGGTGCCTCAGTGTCCCCATGAGGCAATTGCCAGGGACGGAACACTGTGTTTGAGTTGGACACGTTGACCTCGGCCAGGTGAAAATTTCAACGAGTGAGATTTCCCGGGCCAGGCTGGGAGCAAGGCAGCAGCCATCATCAGAAACTGCTGTTGGCAACGTCCCTGCCACAGCCCTTTGGGTCTGGAATCTGCCTGCAGCCGTTCAAATTTTACACGTGCTCGTCCTTCCCCCAGCAGTGGGCGTCCATCTCCAGCTGGGGACATTACATGTCCTGTGGTCTGAATTGTGTCCCCCTAATCCCATGACTCTGCAACCCCTCGAACTTGACTGTGTGTCTGCATTTGAGTTTTAGTCTTCAAGCAAGTCATTCAGGTGACGTGAGTTCAGTGGTGTGGGTCTTCATCTAATCTGACCAGTGTCCTTAGAAGAGGAGGGGAGGACACGTGGCAGTGCAGAGGGGAGTCCATGTGACACGCAGAGAGAAGACAGCCATCTACAAGCTGAGGAGCGACCCCCTCAGGAGATACCAGCCCCGCTGACAGCACCATCTCTCACTTCTGGCCTCCGGAATTGTGAGAAAATGAATGTCTGCTGTTAACACCACCCAGTGTGGCCCTATGTGATGGCAGCGCAAGCAAGCAACCTAACACAGTCCATTCCTACACACATCAGTGTTCTGGGCAGCACTGCTGACATGGCAGCTGAACTGCATTAGGCCCATGTCCATCAGCACTGAAAGGCCGCATCGCTGGGCAAACGACCTCCCCGACTGGACCAGGTCTGCAAGGACAGTGGAGCTGAGTGCTCCAGAGGATACGTGGCAAGTGTAGTTTAAGCAACACAAACAGCGAAATGCCCAAGTGCTCATGGTCCACTGTGAAGTCACACGACATTTCTCTCTCTGATATTGCTACAAATAGGTGAGGAGCGTCTCTCTACCGTCCCATGTAGCTGGAGGGGGGCGTGGGGGTCCGTATTTCTTTGTCTTGGGGCTGTGGGACATTAGGGAGAGTCCTGGGAGGGTGCCCGGGGAGTCCCCAGATTTGAGTGTAGGTTCTGGGCACTGCCAGGTTGTGTTGAGGTTGTGGGTGTAGAGACCCTCGAGGCCAGCTCTCACCTCAGACAGGCACTGGTCTGTGTCGTCAGCCTGGTGCACCAGCACCCTGACCCCGTAGGTGGTATAGTCGGGTCCATGGGCCAGCACCTCAATGATATCTTCCTTGGAGCTCTGCAAAGACAGAGTGGGTACTGAGCCAGGAGGCATCAGGAACCCTCCACCCAATCTGTGGTCCCGTGTCATGGCAGACCTAGTCTACGAGGACAGTGTGAGGATGTTCCTGGCAGCCCTGCTGAGCTAGCAACAATTGATTTGTGTCAAGGTGGAGCCACAGTGAAAGCCTGAACCACTGAGGAAAACTCTGTCCTTGTTGGGATGATATGGAGTTGGGTCAGGCCACAGCTCCTGAGCTGGCCGCGCTGCAATGGTTTGTGGTCCTCTGTGAGGGGATAGGTTACAGAGAAAAGTATTCAAGACCTTAATCCCTTCCTATGCCACTAACGCCCCCCCCCCCCCGCCTCCCCGCTTCCCCCCTCTTTTTTTTTTTTTTAAATACTCAGCACTATCAAGTGGGATGATGTGTAAGGCTTGGAGAAGGCCTACAAGGACAGGCGGGCTGGGGCTGGTCCACAGGATACTTGGGGCAGGGAGTAAGACTGCTTTTCTCCCCTACCAGGGAGCTGGTCGGGAGGATTGAAGGTACAGATCACTTTGGGAGTGGGCTTGTGAGAACTTTGAGGCCCCAGATTTGAGTCTTGACTTCTGGACCCACCCCAGTCACCTCAGGGTCCTGGGTGTGGGCCAGCTCTCACCTCAGTTTGGCACTGGACGGTTTTCCTGTCCCGACGCACTTGTCCTTTGTACCCGTTGAGGGCATAAGTGAACCTGTCAGCCAGCTCCTCGACGCTGCCCTTGTTGGAGCTCTGCAAAGACAGAGCCCGCTACGGTGCCAGGAGGCATCATGGGCCCCGGGCATTACCAGTGGGGAAGATGCCCACCACCCATTCTGCTCCCCAGATCAGGCAGAGAGCGGCATCTGCAAGACCTCCAGGCAGGGAGTGAAGTTGATGTCCCCTTGAGCACCCCTGCGATTTCACAAGTGGGTAGCAGAGCTCCGACCCCAGCACTCAGCTTCCCTTCCTGTGAGCCATGACCTGGGCAGTGAACATGACAGTCCCTCCAACACCCTCCAGACTTCTGACACTTACCAACCTGCTCCTGAGCCCTGGATGAGCATCCCTCATTCCCCGCTTCCTTCCCCTCACCATCCCGGACACACACACACACACACACACACACACCCGGGATGAGGGGTAAGAGGTGTGGGGCTCCCCAGGTGAGACCCCCAGTTGGCGCCCAACTGTGAGCTGAAAGGGCCTGCCCTGGGTTACCTGTGTGTGCCTCGGGCCAGAGGGCGAGGGGTATCGGTGGTGGCGCTTGCGCCTGGTTCCCCAGCAACAGAAACATCTCTCGCCCTGGGCTTTCTTCTGCCCAGAGCGTCGGAAGAACGGGAAGCAACAGAGAGGCATCCTGGTCTCCTGACCTTCTCCTCTCAAGTGAGCTGGAAAGGCAGTTGTCTCTAGAATGTGGGTACCTGGTTACCACGGTTCCCATTTCTGTTGGGGATCCGCCCCCAGGGAAGTGAGGTCACCCCTTCAAGGTTCCATGACCTGTGCCCCTTCCTCCAATCAGGGCCACCCAAAGGCCCCTCTGGGCTGCTGACCTCTCACCTTCCCGGCCCATGTTATCTCCATACCTGTATACAAGCATCCAACACAGCCCTCCCCCCACGCTCCCTGGGAGGAAGGAGGCCCCCAGTTTGGGGGGAGAAAGCCGAGTTCACACCTCCTTTTTCTTAGGTGTTCTGTGCCCTGGGGGAAGCCTCTGTGCCTCTCAGGGCCGCCCCCAGGCTCCCAAGCTGCCCAGTGAGGATGATGCTAGACACCATTTCCCGAGGAAGTCATCAGGTGCAGATGGGACAAGGCCCCTATCAGCCGGGGGCTGGTGTCCCATGAATCTGGTACACAAACCTAGAGGTGGAAAGTGACAAGAACGAGTGGGACACAGCATGCAACACTAGACAAAAGAGCCCTGGGCCCAGCCTGTGATCTCAGGGAAGTCACTGCTCATGTGGGCCTCATTTTCAAGTCTGTACCTTTAAGGGTTTGAAAGGACAGGAAATTGAGATAGGGTCACGCACTGGCCTAAAACCTCACCGTGGTCTCTTGTTGTAAACTTAGCCTGGGACAAGTGCCTCATGTGGGTCCAAGTGTTAGGGGCCTTCACAGTGGCTTCGAGTGAGTCCAGCCTCCTGGTGGGAACATCCTTGTGTGTCCGCTGAGTGCTCAGTAACTGGCTTCTGAACAACATAGAGGACAGCCCAGCTGATGGGGTGTCAGGTCCTGTCACTTGTACTCTCGTTCTTGAGGTCCCTTGCTTCCTCTCAGCCTCTCTCTCGCTTTCTGTGTGTGTGTGTGTGCGCGCATCTCTGTGCCACTGACCTGTTGTTCTGTCTGGAAGCTGAGTCCACACCCTTTTCCTTACCACTTTAGTAAATCTTGGTTTTGGTAAGTTCTCCACTTTGTTCTGAGAGTGTCTTGGTCTGAGAAAAGATACGGCGTATCGTGCTACTTTATTATAACTTCTAGACATAAGCTGTCATGTCCCGTGAGTGGGATAGATTTCCACCTTGACATTCCTGATACGGCGATTCTAGTGTGAAGCCATGGAGGTTAGCAGCAAGAGTCCTAAGCCACAGTGACTTCAGGGCCTCCTGATCCCATGTGTTCTCTGTGACCTGTCAACCTCTAGTATCGCCAGGTCCCTAAGCATTCTCTACCGGCGGCCCGAAGGATCTTTTGAAAATGTCAATATGATCATGTCTCTTCTGAAAACTGACAGTGGTCTCCTATGGCCTTTAGAAATGAGTCCTAAATCCTTAGCGTGTCCGTCCAGGCCCTCCATGATCCGACCTTAGCTTCTTTTGCAGTCTCATCTCTCCCTCACCCCTTTTCTGTGGTCACACTTTTAGATCCTCATTGGCATCACACTCTGCCAGCCCAGCTTAGAGCTGTGCCATGCCCTGTATCCCGACGTCTCCCTCTGGAGTCGCTGGAAGGCTGGTGGTCTTTCCGGCATCTCCCATCTTTCCCCCGTCCTGCTCTCTGCTCCCATCGTTTTTCGTTTTTGTTTTCGTGTTTGTTGTTGTTGTTTTTTTGCAATACCATGAAATGCTACAACCGTGTCCACCCTCAGGAGATTTAAGGATCTCACTCAGTGTGGAAGCTGAGAATTATAAGCAGCAGAAGAGTGATGAAGCTAACAGTAGGGACTTGTCTTTCTCACAAAAGAACAAGTCCACAGGTAGGTGGATCCAATATTGAATTCAGCTGCTCCGTGATGTCAGGGTAAGCTCCCAGCATCAAGGAGAGGAAAAAAATCCTCTCCTCGCTGTTGTGCTTTATATCAGGGAGGAAACTAGTGTCTCAGAAATCAACTATGAGACTCTTGCGTGAAGCCTTGGGCAGAACGGGCCGAATTGCAAGGGACATGGGGCAGTTTAGTGTCAAACTGCTCCTGAAGGAGGTGCCTCAGCCCAGGAGGAGGTGCTGAGGGGAAGGGCAGCGGGGACGTGTCGGATGGTGAGCTTCCTGTTGCTACTGTGATCACTAAGGGCCCCGTACATTTCTTCTGTGTGGACTTGTGGAGGAAAGGTGTCCCGAGATTCAGGGATGACTGTTTCACAACGGTTGCCTAGTGTTTTGAAGTACCCTGTCTCATAGGGTCCATATTATCCACATAGAACTGGTTAAACATATATGTTTTTATTGATCTCAGAGAGAGGAAGGGAAAGGGAACAGGGAGAGTGAGGGGTGGGGGTGGGGTCGGTGAGGAGGCTGGGGAAGGGGAGAGAGAAGCATCAATGATGAGAGAGCATCATCGGTCCCATAGCCCCTAGCGCGCAACCCCGGTAAGGGCCCTGACTGGGAATGAAACGGGGATCTCTTGGTTCTGGGGTCGACGCTGAAGCACTGAGCCACGCCAGCCCGGCAGCCACATATCACTTTAAAATGAACCTTTTTTTTAAATTCAAATTTAGTAAAACTTAAAATTCACTGAGACATTTAGTTTTCTCTTGTTGGATACCTGAGGAGTTTTGGCTTGGTGTATTGACCAGCTAGCTGGTTTGCCTTGAAAGCAGATATGAAATGAAAGAAAGGAAATGTGTCTCCCCTCAGAGCAAGAGTGCTCACATGAGAACGATGAGCTTTGGATGATTGGGCCACAGCACTGAATGGATCCCTCTTGCACAGCGTGCCTCCTTTTGAAATACTCACCGGTGGCATTCCTTTGTCCTTTTCTGCTTAGAATTTTCTGACATGATGGTTTTCATTTTAATTATAGATTGTTCCAGAGGTGGTGTCAGTGAACTATGGCCCCTGCGGTAGAACCAGGGCTGTGTACCTTGTTTCCGTACCATCCTGTTCCAGTGGAACCATTGCCTCTCCCTAAGCTGAGTTTGACCGGTGAGTTAAATTCTGGGCTCACGGAGGAAGGGCAATGATTCAGGAAGTGTTTAGTGGAGGGAGTTGTTTTGAGTTACTCCTGTTGCAACCCAAGCGGTGCTCTTGCTATCCCTAGTGATTTTAAGTATGGATGAGAGCTAGTCTACTGGTTGTTTCTGGCCAAAGAGCATATGCAGTTAAATGGCGAGGGAAGTAGAATGCCCCCCATTAAGTAATTTTTCCTTTCACGAGACCATTTCAAGATACAAATTGGCACTTGGGAAAGTTTAGAAAGACATGATTGAGTCTGGCCAGTGTTGCACGGTGGTCGAGCGTCCGCCTGAGAAGCAGGCAGGAGTGCACAGTTGGTTTGATTCCGGGTCAGGGCACAGGCCCGGGTTGCAGACAGGATCACCAATAGGGGTCGTGAAGGAGGAAACCGATCAATGCTTCTCTCTCATGGTTGACGTTTCTGTCTCGCCCTTTCTCCCTCCCTGAAATCAATCAAAGTGTATTTTTAAAAATATATACTGAGTCTAGCCCCGGCTGATGGGGTTCATTGGATGGGCATCTCCCCTTGCACCGAAAGGTTTCCGGATCAGTTCCCAGGGAGGGCACGTGGCAGGGTTTTGCGGTCAATTCCATGGCGGGGGTGGGCAGGAGGCGGCTGGTGCACCGCTTGTCTATGTTCTCTGGCTCTCCCTTCCTCTCTCTACTGTCTATCTATATATTGGAGGTATGATCCTTGTGTCAAGCAGAACCTATACATAAAGCAAAATGAGAAGAAACTGTCACTTCTAGTAGTTTCACTTCTGACAGTTCACTAGTGTGAACATTTTGGTGTATATATTTCCAGATTTTATTTCCCCATTTTATCAGTGTGTACGTAGTTATCAGAAAAAATTAAATGTTTCAAAACTTATTTTAAAACTGTATCATACAGTGAGAACCTTCCACGTCAGCATATATGTGTACGTGTTTGTGTGTGTGTGTGTGTGTGTGTGTGTGTATGGAATTATGTATATGTACATGAGAAGACATGGTCTACACGTGTTTTTAATAAACAACCTTATTTAATCAAAAGGAGTATTTAACTTAATGGGAAATAGTCTACATAAATAGGTAGGTACTTTTAGAAATTATCCTTATTTAGTATTATAAATGTACAGTTGGGATGTATTCCTCTGAATTATTGAAGATAATCGCCTAGGAGTCTTCTGACAGCAGGAGAGAAGGCTTCCAGCGCAGCCAGTAGCTGGCTCCATAAGGGCTTCAGGTACTGCCTCGGGCCAGGCCTGGCCAGGGCAGGGCCTCTCGTTGGACCAGGCTCTGGCCCCTGAGCAGGCCCTTCCTCTGCCTCCGGAGAGCTCTGGAGCTCTGGGCGTGGACCTGGAGCAGGAGAAAGAGACAGATTGACTCACACTCCTGGCTTTCCTGTGACTTAGTGCAGACAGGAAAGATGCCACCGCCTTTAAGGGAACTCCTGCCCATGATCCGGCCCTCCCACGGTGATCTGCCCAGATGATCATTCCGCCTCACCTTGTTGAGTTGCCTCGGTGGGCTCAAATGCTGCAGCGCCAACCGTAGATTTTGGGCGTGGCCCACCAGGTGTGAGGCAGGGGAGTTGACGGGCACCAAGGCCTGCTCTAGCTCGAAGCAGGCGAAAGGAAGGGGCTGCCCCAAACCCTGGACATGGTCCAGCCAGGTCCCCACCATCGCAGCAAAGGCCCTGGGGAGAGGCAGGTGGGCAGCAGAGTCTGAGTCCTGGTCTTTCCTTCCACTCTGCCCTCCCATGGCACACTTGTTTAGATCTGAGCCTCTGTGCAGGCCCCCCCTTGCCCACCCAGGGGACAGCACCATGCCACCCCCGGCCCCTGTGTGGCTGTCCTGGTTGTAGCAGTTGTGGGATCCAGCAGGTTCAACACGGAGTCTGTGTGAGACTCTTCTTCCCACTGGCAGCTCTCCTGAATGTTCAGTGCACTGCCCACCCTCACCCTCCAGGCCCTGGGCATCTGGGCTGAGGACTGAGACAGACTTGTGAGCAGCCTGCTCACCACAGTCCTGTTCTGAGCCTGGCCACCGTGGTCAGGGGAGATGGATATGGAGAGGGGCAGGCAGAGCGGTGTGGGTCTGTGGGGGGTGGGAGGGGACTGTGAGGGACAACTCAGCACAGCGTCCCCTGTGGGTCTACAAGGCCCGGGACCCCACCCACTGTCATCTTTGACTCCTATCCTCCTGGAATAGAAGACTCCAGAGCCCAGGCCTTTCTTGGGAATCATATGATATATAAGATTAGGGTTCTGCCAGGCCCTCGCCACCCCCCACCCACCGCAGTCCCCACAATGCTGACTCTGGGGGCCCATCTTCTGGACCCGGAGACCACTCACTTTATGACTTGGTCCTGCGGTGTGTCAGCCCGGTCATTGTAAGCAGGTGTGCCTCCAGATGGAAAAATCACTCTGATCGCATCAGCCCTGATGGATGGTGGACACGACCTGCGAATGATGGACAGCGTGACTGCTGGACCTATTGCCCAGAACTGAGGCCCAGGGATTGTGTCTGCTTCATTCCTTGAGTCAGGCTAAGTGTCTCCAAAAGTGCGAGCACCTTGTCGAGTAAAGAAACTCCAACCAGAAGCATGCCATCCATCTGAGTGGGCCTGGGCCCCTGCTCTCCCCAGAAATCCCCAGTGTGGCTACACCAAGGACCAGGACCGGCTAGGTGAAATCTCACACTGCTTAACAGGTTGCTTTGCATGTGCTTTTCCAACCTCCGATGCCATAGGCCGCTGATGGGTGTGTCAGAGTTCTTTCCGTGGGACAGGGCGAAAGAATTGCCACCAACAACCGCCGCCGCACATCCCGCTACCCTGTCTGCAGAGCCAGGGAGCAGGGGAGACCTGCCATGGCTTGTCCCCACAGCAGTGCTATGAGGTTTCCCTGCCAGCAGCCCACTTTTCAGAGGAGCCTCCTGAGACTCGGGAAGATGTGGTGCCGTTTTTATGCCTCAGGGCTAGCATTGGGTGAGTCACGAGTGTGTGCTCACCTAGTTAGAAGCTCGTCCAGGAACCGTTGGGCTCTGGAGCAGGCCAGCGTGGAGACGTGGGGGACGATTCCCCCCGGGAAAGCTGGTCCCATGGCCATGGCCACCTTCTGCGAGGTGCCTTCCTGGAGGGCCTGCATCCTGCAGGACTCATGCAGGTTACCAGTTCGCTCAGCCGCACACTGGGTGGGAGAAGGAAGGATATCCATGTCAGCGGCATGACCGTGAATCCCACAAGGATGGAGGTTTGGAGCTCAGTCGGGAGGTCCCAGCCCCACTGGGACGTGTGCAGGAGGAGGGACAGGAGTGCCCCGGCAGGACGAGGTTCTAGGTCTTCAAAGTGCCACTGAAGTTCCGTGCATGTTCATACAATTGCCCCCTTCTCGGCATCTTCCGCCCCCCCCCCCCGCCCCCTTCCCTGTAGCTGAGGCTCAACAAACCTCCTTGTAGTAATAGTGTATATGAAGAGCCCGGGCCCTGTGAGTCCCAAAGAAAGGTCCTTGTTATAGAGATGAGAACACAGAGGCTTAGGAAATATCAGATGCCTGCTCAAGGGCATGCAGGTCAGAACTGGGTACTGTCCTGCATGACATTCCCTCTCAGGTACCAGGGACTTTCCTGCTACTGACATCGTGGAAAGGGTGTGGGAACCTTGTCCCTCCCCAGCATGGGAACAGTGTACACGGTCGATATGGCCTGTGAAAGCCTTGGACTTCAAAAGAGAAAGTTATGTTTTATCCTTTTACATGAAAGGGCATTTTAAGACCCTCATTATGGACATGGCAGATTCCGCAAGGTGGCAAATGCAGATGGAGACTGCAGATGGGAGAAAGGCGACCACGGGGCAGGAATCTGACCAGAGGACTCGGGGAGGAGCTAATCCATGTGGTGGGTGTAAAGTGACAGGTGCCTCAGTGTCCCCATGAGGCAATTGCCAGGGACGGAACACTGTGTTTGAGTTGGACACGTTGACCTCGGCCAGGTGAAAATTTCAACGAGTGAGATTTCCCGGGCCAGGCTGGGAGCAAGGCAGCAGCCATCATCAGAAACTGCTGTTGGCAACGTCCCTGCCACAGCCCTTTGGGTCTGGAATCTGCCTGCAGCCGTTCAAATTTTACACGTGCTCGTCCTTCCCCCAGCAGTGGGCGTCCATCTCCAGCTGGGGACATTACATGTCCTGTGGTCTGAATTGTGTCCCCCTAATCCCATGACTCTGCAACCCCTCGAACTTGACTGTGTGTCTGCATTTGAGTTTTAGTCTTCAAGCAAGTCATTCAGGTGACGTGAGTTCAGTGGTGTGGGTCTTCATCTAATCTGACCAGTGTCCTTAGAAGAGGAGGGGAGGACACGTGGCAGTGCAGAGGGGAGTCCATGTGACACGCAGAGAGAAGACAGCCATCTACAAGCTGAGGAGCGACCCCCTCAGGAGATACCAGCCCCGCTGACAGCACCATCTCTCACTTCTGGCCTCCGGAATTGTGAGAAAATGAATGTCTGCTGTTAACACCACCCAGTGTGGCCCTATGTGATGGCAGCGCAAGCAAGCAACCTAACACAGTCCATTCCTACACACATCAGTGTTCTGGGCAGCACTGCTGACATGGCAGCTGAACTGCATTAGGCCCATGTCCATCAGCACTGAAAGGCCGCATCGCTGGGCAAACGACCTCCCCGACTGGACCAGGTCTGCAAGGACAGTGGAGCTGAGTGCTCCAGAGGATACGTGGCAAGTGTAGTTTAAGCAACACAAACAGCGAAATGCCCAAGTGCTCATGGTCCACTGTGAAGTCACACGACATTTCTCTCTCTGATATTGCTACAAATAGGTGAGGAGCGTCTCTCTACCGTCCCATGTAGCTGGAGGGGGGCGTGGGGGTCCGTATTTCTTTGTCTTGGGGCTGTGGGACATTAGGGAGAGTCCTGGGAGGGTGCCCGGGGAGTCCCCAGATTTGAGTGTGGGTTCTGGGCACTGCCAGGTTGTGTTGAGGTTGTGGGTGTAGAGACCCTCGAGGCCAGCTCTCACCTCAGACAGGCACTGGTCTGTGTCGTCAGCCTGGTGCACCTGCACCCTGACCCCGTAGGTGGTATAGTCGGGTCCATGGGCCAGCACCTCAATGATATCTTCCTTGGAGCTCTGCAAAGACAGAGTGGGTACTGAGCCAGGAGGCATCAGGAACCCTCCACCCAATCTGTGGTCCCGTGTCATGGCAGACCTAGTCTACGAGGACAGTGTGAGGATGTTCCTGGCAGCCCTGCTGAGCTAGCAACAATTGATTTGTGTCAAGGTGGAGCCACAGTGAAAGCCTGAACCACTGAGGAAAACTCTGTCCTTGTTGGGATGATATGGAGTTGGGTCAGGCCACAGCTCCTGAGCTGGCCGTGCTGCAATGGTTTGTGGTCCTCTGTGAGGGGATAGGTTACAGAGAAAAGTATTCAAGACCTTAATCCCTTCCTATGCCACTAAGGCCCCCCCCCCCGCCTCCCCGCTTCCCCCCTCTTTTTTTTTTTTTTAAATACTCAGCACTATCAAGTGGGATGATGTGTAAGGCTTGGAGAAGGCCTACAAGGACAGGCGGGCTGGGGCTGGTCCACAGGATACTTGGGGCAGGGAGTAAGACTGCTTTTCTCCCCTACCAGGGAGCTGGTCGGGAGGATTGAAGGTACAGATCACTTTGGGAGTGGGCTTGTGAGAACTTTGAGGCCCCAGATTTGAGTCTTGACTTCTGGACCCACCCCAGTCACCTCAGGGTCCTGGGTGTGGGCCAGCTCTCACCTCAGTTTGGCACTGGACGGTTTTCCTGTCCCGACGCACTTGTCCTTTGTACCCGTTGAGGGCATAAGTGAACCTGTCAGCCAGCTCCTCGACGCTGCCCTTGTTGGAGCTCTGCAAAGACAGAGCCCGCTACCGGGCCAGGAGGCATCAGGGGCCCCGGGCATTACCAGTGGGGAAGATGCCCACCACCCATTCTGCTCCCCAGATCAGGCAGAGAGCGGCATCTGCAAGACCTCCAGGCAGGGAGTGAAGTTGATGACCCCTTGAGCACCCCTGCGATTTCACAAGTGGGTAGCAGAGCTCCGACCCCAGCACTCAGCTTCCCTCCCTGTGAGCCATGACCTGGGCAGTGAACATGACACTCCCTCCAACACCCTCCAGACTTCTGACACTTACCAACCTGCTCCTGAGCCCTGGATGAGCATCCCTCATTCCCCGCTTCCTTCCCCTCACCATCCCGGACACACACACACACACACACACACACACACACACACACACACACCCGGGATGAGGGGTAAGAGGTGTGGGGCTCCCCAGGTGAGACCCCCAGTTGGCGCCCAACTGTGAGCTGAAAGGGCCTGCCCTGGGTTACCTGTGTGTGCCTCGGGCCAGAGGGCGAGGGGTATCGGTGGTGGCGCTTGCGCCTGGTTCCCCAGCAACAGAAACATCTCTCGCCCTGGGCTTTCTTCTGCCCAGAGCGTCGGAAGAACGGGAAGCAACAGAGAGGCATCCTGGTCTCCTGACCTTCTCCTCTCAAGTGAGCTGGAAAGGCAGTTGTCTCTAGAATGTGGGTACCTGGTTACCACGGTTCCCATTTCTGTTGGGGATCCGCCCCCAGGGAAGTGAGGTCACCCCTTCAAGGTTCCATGACCTGTGCCCCTTCCTCCAATCAGGGCCACCCAAAGGCCCCTCTGGGCTGCTGACCTCTCACCTTCCCGGCCCATGTTATCTCCATACCTGTATACAAGCATCCAACACAGCCCTCCCCCCACGCTCCCTGGGAGGAAGGAGGCCCCCAGTTTGGGGGGAGAAAGCCGAGTTCACACCTCCTTTTTCTTAGGTGTTCTGTGCCCTGGGGGAAGCCTCTGTGCCTCTCAGGGCCGCCCCCAGGCTCCCAAGCTGCCCAGTGAGGATGATGCTAGACACCATTTCCCGAGGAAGTCATCAGGTGCAGATGGGACAAGGCCCCTATCAGCCGGGGGCTGGTGTCCCATGAATCTGGTACACAAACCTAGAGGTGGAAAGTGACAAGAACGAGTGGGACACAGCATGCAACACTAGACAAAAGAGCCCTGGGCCCAGCCTGTGATCTCAGGGAAGTCACTGCTCATGTGGGCCTCATTTTCAAGTCTGTACCTTTAAGGGTTTGAAAGGACAGGAAATTGAGATAGGGTCACGCACTGGCCTAAAACCTCACCGTGGTCTCTTGTTGTAAACTTAGCCTGGGACAAGTGCCTCATGTGGGTCCAAGTGTTAGGGGCCTTCACAGTGGCTTCGAGTGAGTCCAGCCTCCTGGTGGGAACATCCTTGTGTGTCCGCTGAGTGCTCAGTAACTGGCTTCTGAACAACATAGAGGACAGCCCAGCTGATGGGGTGTCAGGTCCAGTCACTTGTACTCTCGTTCTTGAGGTCCCTTGCTTCCTCTCAGCCTCTCTCTCGCTTTCTGTGTGTGTGTGTGTGCGCGCATCTCTGTCTGTGCCACTGACCTGTTGTTCTGTCTGGGAGCTGAGTCCACACCCTTTTCCTTACCACTTTAGTAAATCTTGGTTTTGGTAAGTTCTCCACTTTGTTCTGAGAGTGTCTTGGTCTGAGAAAAGATACGGCGTATCGTGCTACTTTATTATAACTTCTAGACATAAGCTGTCATGTCCCGTGAGTGGGATAGATTTCCACCTTGACATTCCTGATACGGCGATTCTAGTGTGAAGCCATGGAGGTTAGCAGCAAGAGTCCTAAGCCACAGTGACTTCAGGGCCTCCTGATCCCATGTGTTCTCTGTGACCTGTCAACCTCTAGTATCGCCAGGTCCCTAAGCATTCTCTACCGGCGGCCCGAAGGATCTTTTGAAAATGTCAATATGATCATGTCTCTTCTGAAAACTGACAGTGGTCTCCTATGGCCTTTAGAAATGAGTCCTAAATCCTTAGCGTGTCCGTCCAGGCCCTCCATGATCCGACCTTAGCTTCTTTTGCAGTCTCGTCTCTCCCTCACCCCTTTTCTGTGGTCACACTTTTAGATCCTCATTGGCATCACACTCTGCCAGCCCAGCTTAGAGCTGTGCCATGCCCTGTATCCCGACGTCTCCCTCTGGAGTCGCTGGAAGGCTGGTGGTCTTTCCGGCATCTCCCATCTTTCCCCCGTCCTGCTCTCTGCTCCCATCGTTTTTCGTTTTTGTTTTCGTGTTTGTTGTTGTTGTTTTTTTGCAATACCATGAAATGCTACAACCGTGTCCACCCTCAGGAGATTTAAGGATCTCACTCAGTGTGGAAGCTGAGAATTATAAGCAGCAGAAGAGTGATGAAGCTAACAGTAGGGACTTGTCTTTCTCACAAAAGAACAAGTCCACAGGTAGGTGGATCCAATATTGAATTCAGCTGCTCCGTGATGTCAGGGTAAGCTCCCAGCATCAACGAGAGGAAAAAAATCCTCTCCTCGCTGTTGTGCTTTATATCAGGGAGGAAACTAGTGTCTCAGAAATCAACTATGAGACTCTTGCGTGAAGCCTTGGGCAGAACGGGCCGAATTGCAAGGGACATGGGGCAGTTTAGTGTCAAACTGCTCCTGAAGGAGGTGCCTCAGCCCAGGAGGAGGTGCTGAGGGGAAGGGCAGCGGGGACGTGTCAGATGGTGAGCTTCCTGTTTCTACTGTGATCACTAAGGGCCCCGTACATTTCTTCTGTGTGGACTTGTGGAGGAAAGGTGTCCCGAGATTCAGGGATGACTGTTTCACAACAGTTGCCTAGTGTTTTGAAGTACCCTGTCTCATAGGGTCCATATTATCCACATAGAACTGGTTAAACATATATGTTTTTATTGATCTCAGAGAGAGGAAGGGAAAGGGAACAGGGAGAGCGAGGGGTGGGGGTGGGGTCGGTGAGGAGGCTGGGGAAGGGGAGAGAGAAGCATCAATGATGAGAGAGCATCATCGGTCCCATAGCCCCTAGCGCGCAACCCCGGTAAGGGCCCTGACTGGGAATGAAACGGGGATCTCTTGGTTCTGGGGTCGACGCTGAAGCACTGAGCCACGCCAGCCCGGCAGCCACATATCACTTTAAAATGAACCTTTTTTTTAATTCAAATTTAGTAAAACTTAAAATTCACTGAGACATTTAGTTTTCTCTTGTTGGATACCTGAGGAGTTTTGGCTTGGTGTATTGACCAGCTAGCTGGTTTGCCTTGAAAGCAGATATGAAATGAAAGAAAGGAAATGTGTCTCCCCTCAGAGCAAGAGTGCTCACATGAGAACGATGAGCTTTGGATGATTGGGCCACAGCACTGAATGGATCCCTCTTGCACAGCGTGCCTCCTTTTGAAATACTCACCGGTGGCATTCCTTTGTCCTTTTCTGCTTAGAATTTTCTGACATGATGGTTTTCATTTTAATTATAGATTGTTCCAGTGGTGGTGTCAGTGAACTATGGCCCCTGCGGAAGAACCAGGGCTGTGTACCTTGTTTCCGTACCGTCCTGTTCCAGTGGAACCATTGCCTCTCCCTAAGCTGAGTTTGACCGGTGAGTTAAATTCTGGGCTCACGGAGGAAGGGCAATGATTCAGGAAGTGTTTAGTGGAGGGAGTTGTTTTGAGTTACTCCTGTTGCAACCCAAGCGGTGCTCTTGCTATCCCTAGTGATTTTAAGTATGGATGAGAGCTAGTCTACTGGTTGTTTCTGGCCAAAGAGCATATGCAGTTAAACGGCGAGGGAAGTAGAATGCCCCCCATTAAGTAATTTTTCCTTTCACGAGACTATTTCAAGATACAAATTGGCACTTGGGAAAGTTTAGAAAGATATGATTGAGTCTGGCCAGTGTTGCACGGTGGTCGAGCGTCCGCCTGAGAAGCAGGCAGGAGTGCACAGTTGGTTTGATTCCGGGTCAGGGCACAGGCCCGGGTTGCAGACAGGATCACCAATAGGGGTCGTGAAGGAGGAAACCGATCAATGCTTCTCTCTCATGGTTGACGTTTCTGTCTCGCCCTTTCTCCCTCCCTGAAATCAATCAAAGTGTATTTTTTAAAATATATACTGAGTCTAGCCCCGGCTGATGGGGCTCATTGGATGGGCATCTCCCCTTGCACCGAAAGGTTTCCGGATCAGTTCCCAGGGAGGGCACGTGGCAGGGTTTTGCGGTCAATTCCATGGCGGGGGTGGGCAGGAGGCGGCTGGTGCACCGCTTGTCTATGTTCTCTGGCTCTCCCTTCCTCTCTCTACTGTCTATCTATATATTGGAGGTATGATCCTTGTGTCAAGCAGAACCTATACATAAAGCAAAATGAGAAGAAACTGTCACTTCTAGCAGTTTCACTTCTGACAGTTCACTAGTGTGAACATTTTGGTGTATATATTTCCAGATTTAATTTCCCCATTTTATCAGTGTGTACGTAGTTATCAGAAAAAATTAAATGTTTCAAAACTTATTTTAAAACTGTATCATACAGTGAGAACCTTCCACGTCAGCATATATGTGTACGTGTTTGTGTGTGTGTGTGTGTATGTGTGTGTATGGAATTATGTATATGTACATGAGAAGACATGGTCTACACGTGTTTTTAATAAACAACCTTATTTAATCAAAAGGAGTATTTAACTTAATGGGAAATAGTCTACATAAATAGGTAGGTACTTTTAGAAATTATCCTTATTTAGTATTATAAATGTACAGTTGGGATGTATTCCTCTGAATTATTGAAGATAATCGCCTAGGAGTCTTCTGACAGCAGGAGAGAAGGCTTCCAGCGCAGCCAGTAGCTGGCTCCATAAGGGCTTCAGGTACTGCCTCGGGCCAGGCCTGGCCAGGGCAGGGCCTCTCGTTGGACCAGGCTCTGGCCCCTGAGCAGGCCCTTCCTCTGCCTCCGGAGAGCTCTGGAGCTCTGGGCGTGGACCTGGAGCAGGAGAAAGAGACAGATTGACTCACACTCCTGGCTTTCCTGTGACTTAGTGCAGACAGGAAAGATGCCACCGCCTTTAAGGGAACTCCTGCCCATGATCCGGCCCTCCCACGGTGATCTGCCCAGATGATCATTCCGCCTCACCTTGTTGAGTTGCCTCGGTGGGCTCAAATGCTGCAGCGCCAACCGTAGATTTTGGGCGTGGCCCACCAGGTGTGAGGCAGGGGAGTTGACGGGCACCAAGGCCTGCTCTAGCTCGAAGCAGGCGAAAGGAAGGGGCTGCCCCAAACCCTGGACATGGTCCAGCCAGGTCCCCACCATCGCAGCAAAGGCCCTGGGGAGAGGCAGGTGGGCAGCAGAGTCTGAGTCCTGGTCTTTCCTTCCACTCTGCCCTCCCATGGCACACTTGTTTAGATCTGAGCCTCTGTGCAGGCCCCCCCTTGCCCACCCAGGGGACAGCACCATGCCACCCCCGGCCCCTGTGTGGCTGTCCTGGTTGTAGCAGTTGTGGGATCCAGCAGGTTCAACACGGAGTCTGTGTGAGACTCTTCTTCCCACTGGCAGCTCTCCTGAATGTTCAGTGCACTGCCCACCCTCACCCTCCAGGCCCTGGGCATCTGGGCTGAGGACTGAGACAGACTTGTGAGCAGCCTGCTCACCACAGTCCTGTTCTGAGCCTGGCCACCGTGGTCAGGGGAGATGGATATGGAGAGGGGCAGGCAGAGCGGTGTGGGTCTGTGGGGGGTGGGAGGGGACTGTGAGGGACAACTCAGCACAGCGTCCCCTGTGGGTCTACAAGGCCCGGGACCCCACCCACTGTCATCTTTGACTCCTATCCTCCTGGAATAGAAGACTCCAGAGCCCAGGCCTTTCTTGGGAATCATATGATATATAAGATTAGGGTTCTGCCAGGCCCTCGCCACCCCCCACCCACCGCAGTCCCCACAATGCTGACTCTGGGGGCCCATCTTCTGGACCCGGAGACCACTCACTTTATGACTTGGTCCTGCGGTGTGTCAGCCCGGTCATTGTAAGCAGGTGTGCCTCCAGATGGAAAAATCACTCTGATCGCATCAGCCCTGATGGATGGTGGACACGACCTGCGAATGATGGACAGCGTGACTGCTGGACCTATTGCCCAGAACTGAGGCCCAGGGATTGTGTCTGCTTCATTCCTTGAGTCAGGCTAAGTGTCTCCAAAAGTGCGAGCACCTTGTCGAGTAAAGAAACTCCAACCAGAAGCATGCCATCCATCTGAGTGGGCCTGGGCCCCTGCTCTCCCCAGAAATCCCCAGTGTGGCTACACCAAGGACCAGGACCGGCTAGGTGAAATCTCACACTGCTTAACAGGTTGCTTTGCATGTGCTTTTCCAACCTCCGATGCCACAGGCCGCTGATGGGTGTGTCAGAGTTCTTTCCGTGGGACAGGGCGAAAGAATTGCCACCAACAACCGCCGCCGCACATCCCGCTACCCTGTCTGCAGAGCCAGGGAGCAGGGGAGACCTGCCATGGCTTGTCCCCACAGCAGTGCTATGAGGTTTCCCTGCCAGCAGCCCACTTTTCAGAGGAGCCTCCTGAGACTCGGGAAGATGTGGTGCCGTTTTTATGCCTCAGGGCTAGCATTGGGTGAGTCACGAGTGTGTGCTCACCTAGTTAGAAGCTCGTCCAGGAACCGTTGGGCTCTGGAGCAGGCCAGCGTGGAGACGTGGGGGACGATTCCCCCCGGGAAAGCTGGTCCCATGGCCATGGCCACCTTCTGCGAGGTGCCTTCCTGGAGGGCCTGCATCCTGCAGGACTCATGCAGGTTACCAGTTCGCTCAGCCGCACACTGGGTGGGAGAAGGAAGGATATCCATGTCAGCGGCATGACCGTGAATCCCACAAGGATGGAGGTTTGGAGCTCAGTCGGGAGGTCCCAGCCCCACTGGGACGTGTGCAGGAGGAGGGACAGGAGTGCCCCGGCAGGACGAGGTTCTAGGTCTTCAAAGTGCCACTGAAGTTCCGTGCATGTTCATACAATTGCCCCCTTCTCGGCATCTTCCGCCCCCCCCCCCCGCCCCCTTCCCTGTAGCTGAGGCTCAACAAACCTCCTTGTAGTAATAGTGTATATGAAGAGCCCGGGCCCTGTGAGTCCCAAAGAAAGGTCCTTGTTATAGAGATGAGAACACAGAGGCTTAGGAAATATCAGATGCCTGCTCAAGGGCATGCAGGTCAGAACTGGGTACTGTCCTGCATGACATTCCCTCTCAGGTACCAGGGACTTTCCTGCTACTGACATCGTGGAAAGGGTGTGGGAACCTTGTCCCTCCCCAGCATGGGAACAGTGTACACGGTCGATATGGCCTGTGAAAGCCTTTGACTTCAAAAGAGAAAGTTATGTTTTATCCTTTTACATGAAAGGGCATTTTAAGACCCTCATTATGGACATGGCAGATTCCGCAAGGTGGCAAATGCAGATGGAGACTGCAGATGGGAGAAAGGCGACCACGGGGCAGGAATCTGACCAGAGGACTCGGGGAGGAGCTAATCCATGTGGTGGGTGTAAAGTGACAGGTGCCTCAGTGTCCCCATGAGGCAATTGCCAGGGACGGAACACTGTGTTTGAGTTGGACACGTTGACCTCGGCCAGGTGAAAATTTCAACGAGTGAGATTTCCCGGGCCAGGCTGGGAGCAAGGCAGCAGCCATCATCAGAAACTGCTGTTGGCAACGTCCCTGCCACAGCCCTTTGGGTCTGGAATCTGCCTGCAGCCGTTCAAATTTTACACGTGCTCGTCCTTCCCCCAGCAGTGGGCGTCCATCTCCAGCTGGGGACATTACATGTCCTGTGGTCTGAATTGTGTCCCCCTAATCCCATGACTCTGCAACCCCTCGAACTTGACTGTGTGTCTGCATTTGAGTTTTAGTCTTCAAGCAAGTCATTCAGGTGACGTGAGTTCAGTGGTGTGGGTCTTCATCTAATCTGACCAGTGTCCTTAGAAGAGGAGGGGAGGACACGTGGCAGTGCAGAGGGGAGTCCATGTGACACGCAGAGAGAAGACAGCCATCTACAAGCTGAGGAGCGACCCCCTCAGGAGATACCAGCCCCGCTGACAGCACCATCTCTCACTTCTGGCCTCCGGAATTGTGAGAAAATGAATGTCTGCTGTTAACACCACCCAGTGTGGCCCTATGTGATGGCAGCGCAAGCAAGCAACCTAACACAGTCCATTCCTACACACATCAGTGTTCTGGGCAGCACTGCTGACATGGCAGCTGAACTGCATTAGGCCCATGTCCATCAGCACTGAAAGGCCGCATCGCTGGGCAAACGACCTCCCCGACTGGACCAGGTCTGCAAGGACAGTGGAGCTGAGTGCTCCAGAGGATACGTGGCAAGTGTAGTTTAAGCAACACAAACAGCGAAATGCCCAAGTGCTCATGGTCCACTGTGAAGTCACACGACATTTCTCTCTCTGATATTGCTACAAATAGGTGAGGAGCGTCTCTCTACCGTCCCATGTAGCTGGAGGGGGGCGTGGGGGTCCGTATTTCTTTGTCTTGGGGCTGTGGGACATTAGGGAGAGTCCTGGGAGGGTGCCCGGGGAGTCCCCAGATTTGAGTGTGGGTTCTGGGCACTGCCAGGTTGTGTTGAGGTTGTGGGTGTAGAGACCCTCGAGGCCAGCTCTCACCTCAGACAGGCACTGGTCTGTGTCGTCAGCCTGGTGCACCAGCACCCTGACCCCGTAGGTGGTATAGTCGGGTCCATGGGCCAGCACCTCAATGATATCTTCCTTGGAGCTCTGCAAAGACAGAGTGGGTACTGAGCCAGGAGGCATCAGGAACCCTCCACCCAATCTGTGGTCCCGTGTCATGGCAGACCTAGTCTACGAGGACAGTGTGAGGATGTTCCTGGCAGCCCTGCTGAGCTAGCAACAATTGATTTGTGTCAAGGTGGAGCCACAGTGAAAGCCTGAACCACTGAGGAAAACTCTGTCCTTGTTGGGATGATATGGAGTTGGGTCAGGCCACAGCTCCTGAGCTGGCCGCGCTGCAATGGTTTGTGGTCCTCTGTGAGGGGATAGGTTACAGAGAAAAGTATTCAAGACCTTAATCCCTTCCTATGCCACTAACGCCCCCCCCCCCCCGCCTCCCCGCTTCCCCCCTCTTTTTTTTTTTTTAAATACTCAGCACTATCAAGTGGGATGATGTGTAAGGCTTGGAGAAGGCCTACAAGGACAGGCGGGCTGGGGCTGGTCCACAGGATACTTGGGGCAGGGAGTAAGACTGCTTTTCTCCCCTACCAGGGAGCTGGTCGGGAGGATTGAAGGTACAGATCACTTTGGGAGTGGGCTTGTGAGAACTTTGAGGCCCCAGATTTGAGTCTTGACTTCTGGACCCACCACAGTCACCTCAGGGTCCTGGGTGTGGGCCAGCTCTCACCTCAGTTTGGCACTGGACGGTTTTCCTGTCCCTACGCACTTGTCCTTTGTACCCGTTGAGGGCATAAGTGAACCTGTCAGCCAGCTCCTCGACGCTGCCCTTGTTGGAGCTCTGCAAAGACAGAGCCCGCTACCGGGCCAGGAGGCATCAGGGGCCCCGGGCATTACCAGTGGGGAAGATGCCCACCACCCATTCTGCTCCCCAGATCAGGCAGAGAGCGGCATCTGCAAGACCTCCAGGCAGGGAGTGAAGTTGATGACCCCTTGAGCACCCCTGCGATTTCACAAGTGGGTAGCAGAGCTCCGACCCCAGCACTCAGCTTCCCTCCCTGTGAGCCATGACCTGGGCAGTGAACATGACACTCCCTCCAACACCCTCCAGACTTCTGACACTTACCAACCTGCTCCTGAGCCCTGGATGAGCATCCCTCATTCCCCGCTTCCTTCCCCTCACCATCCCGGACACACACACACACACACACACACACACACACACACACACCCGGGATGAGGGGTAAGAGGTGTGGGGCTCCCCAGGTGAGACCCCCAGTTGGCGCCCAACTGTGAGCTGAAAGGGCCTGCCCTGGGTTACCTGTGTGTGCCTCGGGCCAGAGGGCGAGGGGTATCGGTGGTGGCGCTTGCGCCTGGTTCCCCAGCAACAGAAACATCTCTCGCCCTGGGCTTTCTTCTGCCCAGAGCGTCGGAAGAACGGGAAGCAACAGAGAGGCATCCTGGTCTCCTGACCTTCTCCTCTCAAGTGAGCTGGAAAGGCAGTTGTCTCTAGAATGTGGGTACCTGGTTACCACAGTTCCCATTTCTGTTGGGGATCCGCCCCCAGGGAAGTGAGGTCACCCCTTCAAGGTTCCATGACCTGTGCCCCTTCCTCCAATCAGGGCCACCCAAAGGCCCCTCTGGGCTGCTGACCTCTCACCTTCCCGGCCCATGTTATCTCCATACCTGTATACAAGCATCCAACACAGCCCTCCCCCCACGCTCCCTGGGAGGAAGGAGGCCCCCAGTTTGGGGGGAGAAAGCCGAGTTCACACCTCCTTTTTCTTAGGTGTTCTGTGCCCTGGGGGAAGCCTCTGTGCCTCTCAGGGCCGCCCCCAGGCTCCCAAGCTGCCCAGTGAGGATGATGCTAGACACCATTTCCCGAGGAAGTCATCAGGTGCAGATGGGACAAGGCCCCTATCAGCCGGGGGCTGGTGTCCCATGAATCTGGTACACAAACCTAGAGGTGGAAAGTGACAAGAACGAGTGGGACACAGCATGCAACACTAGACAAAAGAGCCCTGGGCCCAGCCTGTGATCTCAGGGAAGTCACTGCTCATGTGGGCCTCATTTTCAAGTCTGTACCTTTAAGGGTTTGAAAGGACAGGAAATTGAGATAGGGTCACGCACTGGCCTAAAACCTCACCGTGGTCTCTTGTTGTAAACTTAGCCTGGGACAAGTGCCTCATGTGGGTCCAAGTGTTAGGGGCCTTCACAGTGGCTTCGAGTGAGTCCAGCCTCCTGGTGGGAACATCCTTGTGTGTCCGCTGAGTGCTCAGTAACTGGCTTCTGAACAACATAGAGGACAGCCCAGCTGATGGGGTGTCAGGTCCAGTCACTTGTACTCTCGTTCTTGAGGTCCCTTGCTTCCTCTCAGCCTCTCTCTCGCTTTCTGTGTGTGTGTGTGTGCGCGCATCTCTGTCTGTGCCACTGACCTGTTGTTCTGTCTGGGAGCTGAGTCCACACCCTTTTCCTTACCACTTTAGTAAATCTTGGTTTTGGTAAGTTCTCCACTTTGTTCTGAGAGTGTCTTGGTCTGAGAAAAGATACGGCGTATCGTGCTACTTTATTATAACTTCTAGACATAAGCTGTCATGTCCCGTGAGTGGGATAGATTTCCACCTTGACATTCCTGATACGGCGATTCTAGTGTGAAGCCATGGAGGTTAGCAGCAAGAGTCCTAAGCCACAGTGACTTCAGGGCCTCCTGATCCCATGTGTTCTCTGTGACCTGTCAACCTCTAGTATCGCCAGGTCCCTAAGCATTCTCTACCGGCGGCCCGAAGGATCTTTTGAAAATGTCAATATGATCATGTCTCTTCTGAAAACTGACAGTGGTCTCCTATGGCCTTTAGAAATGAGTCCTAAATCCTTAGCGTGTCCGTCCAGGCCCTCCATGATCCGACCTTAGCTTCTTTTGCAGTCTCGTCTCTCCCTCACCCCTTTTCTGTGGTCACACTTTTAGATCCTCATTGGCATCACACTCTGCCAGCCCAGCTTAGAGCTGTGCCATGCCCTGTATCCCGACGTCTCCCTCTGGAGTCGCTGGAAGGCTGGTGGTCTTTCCGGCATCTCCCATCTTTCCCCCGTCCTGCTCTCTGCTCCCATCGTTTTTCGTTTTTGTTTTCGTGTTTGTTGTTGTTGTTTTTTTGCAATACCATGAAATGCTACAACCGTGTCCACCCTCAGGAGATTTAAGGATCTCACTCAGTGTGGAAGCTGAGAATTATAAGCAGCAGAAGAGTGATGAAGCTAACAGTAGGGACTTGTCTTTCTCACAAAAGAACAAGTCCACAGGTAGGTGGATCCAATATTGAATTCAGCTGCTCCGTGATGTCAGGGTAAGCTCCCAGCATCAATGAGAGGAAAAAAATCCTCTCCTCGCTGTTGTGCTTTATATCAGGGAGGAAACTAGTGTCTCAGAAATCAACTATGAGACTCTTGCGTGAAGCCTTGGGCAGAACGGGCCGAATTGCAAGGGACATGGGGCAGTTTAGTGTCAAACTGCTCCTGAAGGAGGTGCCTCAGCCCAGGAGGAGGTGCTGAGGGGAAGGGCAGCGGGGACGTGTCAGATGGTGAGCTTCCTGTTTCTACTGTGATCACTAAGGGCCCCGTACATTTCTTCTGTGTGGACTTGTGGAGGAAAGGTGTCCCGAGATTCAGGGATGACTGTTTCACAACAGTTGCCTAGTGTTTTGAAGTACCCTGTCTCATAGGGTCCATATTATCCACATAGAACTGGTTAAACATATATGTTTTTATTGATCTCAGAGAGAGGAAGGGAAAGGGAACAGGGAGAGCGAGGGGTGGGGGTGGGGTCGGTGAGGAGGCTGGGGAAGGGGAGAGAGAAGCATCAATGATGAGAGAGCATCATCGGTCCCATAGCCCCTAGCGCGCAACCCCGGTAAGGGCCCTGACTGGGAATGAAACGGGGATCTCTTGGTTCTGGGGTCGACGCTGAAGCACTGAGCCACGCCAGCCCGGCAGCCACATATCACTTTAAAATGAACCTTTTTTTTAATTCAAATTTAGTAAAACTTAAAATTCACTGAGACATTTAGTTTTCTCTTGTTGGATACCTGAGGAGTTTTGGCTTGGTGTATTGACCAGCTAGCTGGTTTGCCTTGAAAGCAGATATGAAATGAAAGAAAGGAAATGTGTCTCCCCTCAGAGCAAGAGTGCTCACATGAGAACGATGAGCTTTGGATGATTGGGCCACAGCACTGAATGGATCCCTCTTGCACAGCGTGCCTCCTTTTGAAATACTCACCGGTGGCATTCCTTTGTCCTTTTCTGCTTAGAATTTTCTGACATGATGGTTTTCATTTTAATTATAGATTGTTCCAGTGGTGGTGTCAGTGAACTATGGCCCCTGCGGTAGAACCAGGGCTGTGTACCTTGTTTCCGTACCGTCCTGTTCCAGTGGAACCATTGCCTCTCCCTAAGCTGAGTTTGACCGGTGAGTTAAATTCTGGGCTCACGGAGGAAGGGCAATGATTCAGGAAGTGTTTAGTGGAGGGAGTTGTTTTGAGTTACTCCTGTTGCAACCCAAGCGGTGCTCTTGCTATCCCTAGTGATTTTAAGTATGGATGAGAGCTAGTCTACTGGTTGTTTCTGGCCAAAGAGCATATGCAGTTAAACGGCGAGGGAAGTAGAATGCCCCCCATTAAGTAATTTTTCCTTTCACGAGACTATTTCAAGATACAAATTGGCACTTGGGAAAGTTTAGAAAGATATGATTGAGTCTGGCCAGTGTTGCACGGTGGTCGAGCGTCCGCCTGAGAAGCAGGCAGGAGTGCACAGTTGGTTTGATTCCGGGTCAGGGCACAGGCCCGGGTTGCAGACAGGATCACCAATAGGGGTCGTGAAGGAGGAAACCGATCAATGCTTCTCTCTCATGGTTGACGTTTCTGTCTCGCCCTTTCTCCCTCCCTGAAATCAATCAAAGTGTATTTTTTAAAATATATACTGAGTCTAGCCCCGGCTGATGGGGCTCATTGGATGGGCATCTCCCCTTGCACCGAAAGGTTTCCGGATCAGTTCCCAGGGAGGGCACGTGGCAGGGTTTTGCGGTCAATTCCATGGCGGGGGTGGGCAGGAGGCGGCTGGTGCACCGCTTGTCTATGTTCTCTGGCTCTCCCTTCCTCTCTCTACTGTCTATCTATATATTGGAGGTATGATCCTTGTGTCAAGCAGAACCTATACATAAAGCAAAATGAGAAGAAACTGTCACTTCTAGCAGTTTCACTTCTGACAGTTCACTAGTGTGAACATTTTGGTGTATATATTTCCAGATTTTATTTCCCCATTTTATCAGTGTGTACGTAGTTATCAGAAAAAATTAAATGTTTCAAAACTTATTTTAAAACTGTATCATACAGTGAGAACCTTCCACGTCAGCATATATGTGTACGTGTTTGTGTGTGTGTGTGTGTGTATGTGTGTGTATGGAATTATGTATATGTACATGAGAAGACATGGTCTACACGTGTTTTTAATAAACAACCTTATTTAATCAAAAGGAGTATTTAACTTAATGGGAAATAGTCTACATAAATAGGTAGGTACTTTTAGAAATTATCCTTATTTAGTATTATAAATGTACAGTTGGGATGTATTCCTCTGAATTATTGAAGATAATCGCCTAGGAGTCTTCTGACAGCAGGAGAGAAGGCTTCCAGCGCAGCCAGTAGCTGGCTCCATAAGGGCTTCAGGTACTGCCTCGGGCCAGGCCTGGCCAGGGCAGGGCCTCTCGTTGGACCAGGCTCTGGCCCCTGAGCAGGCCCTTCCTCTGCCTCCGGAGAGCTCTGGAGCTCTGGGCGTGGACCTGGAGCAGGAGAAAGAGACAGATTGACTCACACTCCTGGCTTTCCTGTGACTTAGTGCAGACAGGAAAGATGCCACCGCCTTTAAGGGAACTCCTGCCCATGATCCGGCCCTCCCACGGTGATCTGCCCAGATGATCATTCCGCCTCACCTTGTTGAGTTGCCTCGGTGGGCTCAAATGCTGCAGCGCCAACCGTAGATTTTGGGCGTGGCCCACCAGGTGTGAGGCAGGGGAGTTGACGGGCACCAAGGCCTGCTCTAGCTCGAAGCAGGCGAAAGGAAGGGGCTGCCCCAAACCCTGGACATGGTCCAGCCAGGTCCCCACCATCGCAGCAAAGGCCCTGGGGAGAGGCAGGTGGGCAGCAGAGTCTGAGTCCTGGTCTTTCCTTCCACTCTGCCCTCCCATGGCACACTTGTTTAGATCTGAGCCTCTGTGCAGGCCCCCCCCTTGCCCACCCAGGGGACAGCACCATGCCACCCCCGGCCCCTGTGTGGCTGTCCTGGTTGTAGCAGTTGTGGGATCCAGCAGGTTCAACACGGAGTCTGTGTGAGACTCTTCTTCCCACTGGCAGCTCTCCTGAATGTTCAGTGCACTGCCCACCCTCACCCTCCAGGCCCTGGGCATCTGGGCTGAGGACTGAGACAGACTTGTGAGCAGCCTGCTCACCACAGTCCTGTTCTGAGCCTGGCCACCGTGGTCAGGGGAGATGGATATGGAGAGGGGCAGGCAGAGCGGTGTGGGTCTGTGGGGGGTGGGAGGGGACTGTGAGGGACAACTCAGCACAGCGTCCCCTGTGGGTCTACAAGGCCCGGGACCCCACCCACTGTCATCTTTGACTCCTATCCTCCTGGAATAGAAGACTCCAGAGCCCAGGCCTTTCTTGGGAATCATATGATATATAAGATTAGGGTTCTGCCAGGCCCTCGCCACCCCCCACCCACCGCAGTCCCCACAATGCTGACTCTGGGGGACCATCTTCTGGACCCGGAGACCACTCACTTTATGACTTGGTCCTGCGGTGTGTCAGCCCGGTCATTGTAAGCAGGTGTGCCTCCAGATGGAAAAATCACTCTGATCGCATCAGCCCTGATGGATGGTGGACACAACCTGCGAATGATGGACAGCGTGACTGCTGGACCTATTGCCCAGAACTGAGGCCCAGGGATTGTGTCTGCTTCATTCCTTGAGTCAGGCTAAGTGTCTCCAAAAGTGCGAGCACCTTGTCGAGTAAAGAAACTCCAACCAGAAGCATGCCATCCATCTGAGTGGGCCTGGGCCCCTGCTCTCCCCAGAAATCCCCAGTGTGGCTACACCAAGGACCAGGACCGGCTAGGTGAAATCTCACACTGCTTAACAGGTTGCTTTGCATGTGCTTTTCCAACCTCCGATGCCACAGGCCGCTGATGGGTGTGTCAGAGTTCTTTCCGTGGGACAGGGCGAAAGAATTGCCACCAACAACCGCCGCCGCACATCCCGCTACCCTGTCTGCAGAGCCAGGGAGCAGGGGAGACCTGCCATGGCTTGTCCCCACAGCAGTGCTATGAGGTTTCCCTGCCAGCAGCCCACTTTTCAGAGGAGCCTCCTGAGACTCGGGAAGATGTGGTGCCGTTTTTATGCCTCAGGGCTAGCATTGGGTGAGTCACGAGTGTGTGCTCACCTAGTTAGAAGCTCGTCCAGGAACCGTTGGGCTCTGGAGCAGGCCAGCGTGGAGACGTGGGGGACGATTCCCCCCGGGAAAGCTGGTCCCATGGCCATGGCCACCTTCTGCGAGGTGCCTTCCTGGAGGGCCTGCATCCTGCAGGACTCATGCAGGTTACCAGTTCGCTCAGCCGCACACTGGGTGGGAGAAGGAAGGATATCCATGTCAGCGGCATGACCGTGAATCCCACAAGGATGGAGGTTTGGAGCTCAGTCGGGAGGTCCCAGCCCCACTGGGACGTGTGCAGGAGGAGGGACAGGAGTGCCCCGGCAGGACGAGGTTCTAGGTCTTCAAAGTGCCACTGAAGTTCCGTGCATGTTCATACAATTGCCCCCTTCTCGGCATCTTCCGCCCCCCCCCCCGCCCCCTTCCCTGTAGCTGAGGCTCAACAAACCTCCTTGTAGTAATAGTGTATATGAAGAGCCCGGGCCCTGTGAGTCCCAAAGAAAGGTCCTTGTTATAGAGATGAGAACACAGAGGCTTAGGAAATATCAGATGCCTGCTCAAGGGCATGCAGGTCAGAAGTGGGTACTGTCCTGCATGACATTCCCTCTCAGGTACCAGGGACTTTCCTGCTACTGACATCGTGGAAAGGGTGTGGGAACCTTGTCCCTCCCCAGCATGGGAACAGTGTACACGGTCGATATGGCCTGTGAAAGCCTTTGACTTCAAAAGAGAAAGTTATGTTTTATCCTTTTACATGAAAGGGCATTTTAAGACCCTCATTATGGACATGGCAGATTCCGCAAGGTGGCAAATGCAGATGGAGACTGCAGATGGGAGAAAGGCGACCACGGGGCAGGAATCTGACCAGAGGACTCGGGGAGGAGCTAATCCATGTGGTGGGTGTAAAGTGACAGGTGCCTCAGTGTCCCCATGAGGCAATTGCCAGGGACGGAACACTGTGTTTGAGTTGGACACGTTGACCTCGGCCAGGTGAAAATTTCAACGAGTGAGATTTCCCGGGCCAGGCTGGGAGCAAGGCAGCAGCCATCATCAGAAACTGCTGTTGGCAACGTCCCTGCCACAGCCCTTTGGGTCTGGAATCTGCCTGCAGCCGTTCAAATTTTACACGTGCTCGTCCTTCCCCCAGCAGTGGGCGGCCATCTCCAGCTGGGGACATTACATGTCCTGTGGTCTGAATTGTGTCCCCCTAATCCCATGACTCTGCAACCCCTCGAACTTGACTGTGTGTCTGCATTTGAGTTTTAGTCTTCAAGCAAGTCATTCAGGTGACGTGAGTTCAGTGGTGTGGGTCTTCATCTAATCTGACCAGTGTCCTTAGAAGAGGAGGGGAGGACACGTGGCAGTGCAGAGGGGAGTCCATGTGACACGCAGAGAGAAGACAGCCATCTACAAGCTGAGGAGCGACCCCCTCAGGAGATACCAGCCCCGCTGACAGCACCATCTCTCACTTCTGGCCTCCGGAATTGTGAGAAAATGAATGTCTGCTGTTAACACCACCCAGTGTGGCCCTATGTGATGGCAGCGCAAGCAAGCAACCTAACACAGTCCATTCCTACACACATCAGTGTTCTGGGCAGCACTGCTGACATGGCAGCTGAACTGCATTAGGCCCATGTCCATCAGCACTGAAAGGCCGCATCGCTGGGCAAACGACCTCCCCGACTGGACCAGGTCTGCAAGGACAGTGGAGCTGAGTGCTCCAGAGGATACGTGGCAAGTGTAGTTTAAGCAACACAAACAGCGAAATGCCCAAGTGCTCATGGTCCACTGTGAAGTCACACGACATTTCTCTCTCTGATATTGCTACAAATAGGTGAGGAGCGTCTCTCTACCGTCCCATGTAGCTGGAGGGGGGCGTGGGGGTCCGTATTTCTTTGTCTTGGGGCTGTGGGACATTAGGGAGAGTCCTGGGAGGGTGCCCGGGGAGTCCCCAGATTTGAGTGTGGGTTCTGGGCACTGCCAGGTTGTGTTGAGGTTGTGGGTGTAGAGACCCTCGAGGCCAGCTCTCACCTCAGACAGGCACTGGTCTGTGTCGTCAGCCTGGTGCACCTGCACCCTGACCCCGTAGGTGGTATAGTCGGGTCCATGGGCCAGCACCTCAATGATATCTTCCTTGGAGCTCTGCAAAGACAGAGTGGGTACTGAGCCAGGAGGCATCAGGAACCCTCCACCCAATCTGTGGTCCCGTGTCATGGCAGACCTAGTCTACGAGGACAGTGTGAGGATGTTCCTGGCAGCCCTGCTAAGCTAGCAACAATTGATTTGTGTCAAGGTGGAGCCACAGTGAAAGCCTGAACCACTGAGGAAAACTCTGTCCTTGTTGGGATGATATGGAGTTGGGTCAGGCCACAGCTCCTGAGCTGGCCGCGCTGCAATGGTTTGTGGTCCTCTGTGAGGGGATAGGTTACAGAGAAAAGTATTCAAGACCTTAATCCCTTCCTATGCCACTAAGGCCCCCCCCCCCGCCTCCCCGCTTCCCCCCTCTTTTTTTTTTTAAATACTCAGCACTATCAAGTGGGATGATGTGTAAGGCTTGGAGAAGGCCTACAAGGACAGGCGGGCTGGGGCTGGTCCACAGGATACTTGGGGCAGGGAGTAAGACTGCTTTTCTCCCCTACCAGGGAGCTGGTCGGGAGGATTGAAGGTACAGATCACTTTGGGAGTGGGCTTGTGAGAACTTTGAGGCCCCAGATTTGAGTCTTGACTTCTGGACCCACCCCAGTCACCTCAGGGTCCTGGGTGTGGGCCAGCTCTCACCTCAGTTTGGCACTGGACGGTTTTCCTGTCCCGACGCACTTGTCCTTTGTACCCGTTGAGGGCATAAGTGAACCTGTCAGCCAGCTCCTCGACGCTGCCCTTGTTGGAGCTCTGCAAAGACAGAGCCCGCTACCGGGCCAGGAGGCATCAGGGGCCCCGGGCATTACCAGTGGGGAAGATGCCCACCACCCATTCTGCTCCCCAGATCAGGCAGAGAGCGGCATCTGCAAGACCTCCAGGCAGGGAGTGAAGTTGATGACCCCTTGAGCACCCCTGCGATTTCACAAGTGGGTAGCAGAGCTCCGACCCCAGCACTCAGCTTCCCTCCCTGTGAGCCATGACCTGGGCAGTGAACATGACACTCCCTCCAACACCCTCCAGACTTCTGACACTTACCAACCTGCTCCTGAGCCCTGGATGAGCATCCCTCATTCCCCGCTTCCTTCCCCTCACCATCCCGGACACACACACACACACACACACACACACCCGGGATGAGGGGTAAGAGGTGTGGGGCTCCCCAGGTGAGACCCCCAGTTGGCGCCCAACTGTGAGCTGAAAGGGCCTGCCCTGGGTTACCTGTGTGTGCCTCGGGCCAGAGGGCGAGGGGTATCGGTGGTGGCGCTTGCGCCTGGTTCCCCAGCAACAGAAACATCTCTCGCCCTGGGCTTTCTTCTGCCCAGAGCGTCGGAAGAACGGGAAGCAACAGAGAGGCATCCTGGTCTCCTGACCTTCTCCTCTCAAGTGAGCTGGAAAGGCAGTTGTCTCTAGAATGTGGGTACCTGGTTACCACAGTTCCCATTTCTGTTGGGGATCCGCCCCCAGGGAAGTGAGGTCAACCCTTCAAGGTTCCATGACCTGTGCCCCTTCCTCCAATCAGGGCCACCCAAAGGCCCCTCTGGGCTGCTGACCTCTCACCTTCCCGGCCCATGTTATCTCCATACCTGTATACAAGCATCCAACACAGCCCTCCCCCCACGCTCCCTGGGAGGAAGGAGGCCCCCAGTTTGGGGGGAGAAAGCCGAGTTCACACCTCCTTTTTCTTAGGTGTTCTGTGCCCTGGGGGAAGCCTCTGTGCCTCTCAGGGCCGCCCCCAGGCTCCCAAGCTGCCCAGTGAGGATGATGCTAGACACCATTTCCCGAGGAAGTCATCAGGTGCAGATGGGACAAGGCCCCTATCAGCCGGGGGCTGGTGTCCCATGAATCTGGTACACAAACCTAGAGGTGGAAAGTGACAAGAACGAGTGGGACACAGCATGCAACACTAGACAAAAGAGCCCTGGGCCCAGCCTGTGATCTCAGGGAAGTCACTGCTCATGTGGGCCTCATTTTCAAGTCTGTACCTTTAAGGGTTTGAAAGGACAGGAAATTGAGATAGGGTCACGCACTGGCCTAAAACCTCACCGTGGTCTCTTGTTGTAAACTTAGCCTGGGACAAGTGCCTCATGTGGGTCCAAGTGTTAGGGGCCTTCACAGTGGCTTCGAGTGAGTCCAGCCTCCTGGTGGGAACATCCTTGTGTGTCCGCTGAGTGCTCAGTAACTGGCTTCTGAACAACATAGAGGACAGCCCAGCTGATGGGGTGTCAGGTCCTGTCACTTGTACTCTCGTTCTTGAGGTCCCTTGCTTCCTCTCAGCCTCTCTCTCGCTTTCTGTGTGTGTGTGTGTGTGCGCGCATCTCTGTCTGTGCCACTGACCTGTTGTTCTGTCTGGAAGCTGAGTCCACACCCTTTTCCTTACCACTTTAGTAAATCTTGGTTTTGGTAAGTTCTCCACTTTGTTCTGAGAGTGTCTTGGTCTGAGAAAAGATACGGCGTATCGTGCTACTTTATTATAACTTCTAGACATAAGCTGTCATGTCCCGTGAGTGGGATAGATTTCCACCTTGACATTCCTGATACGGCGATTCTAGTGTGAAGTCATGGAGGTTAGCAGCAAGAGTCCTAAGCCACAGTGACTTCAGGGCCTCCTGATCCCATGTGTTCTCTGTGACCTGTCAACCTCTAGTATCGCCAGGTCCCTAAGCATTCTCTACCGGCGGCCCGAAGGATCTTTTGAAAATGTCAATATGATCATGTCTCTTCTGAAAACTGACAGTGGTCTCCTATGGCCTTTAGAAATGAGTCCTAAATCCTTAGCGTGTCCGTCCAGGCCCTCCATGATCCGACCTTAGCTTCTTTTGCAGTCTCGTCTCTCCCTCACCCCTTTTCTGTGGTCACACTTTTAGATCCTCATTGGCATCACACTCTGCCAGCCCAGCTTAGAGCTGTGCCATGCCCTGTATCCCGACGTCTCCCTCTGGAGTCGCTGGAAGGCTGGTGGTCTTTCCGGCATCTCCCATCTTTCCCCCGTCCTGCTCTCTGCTCCCATCGTTTTTCGTTTTTGTTTTCGTGTTTGTTGTTGTTGTTTTTTTGCAATACCATGAAATGCTACAACCGTGTCCACCCTCAGGAGATTTAAGGATCTCACTCAGTGTGGAAGCTGAGAATTATAAGCAGCAGAAGAGTGATGAAGCTAACAGTAGGGACTTGTCTTTCTCACAAAAGAACAAGTCCACAGGTAGGTGGATCCAATATTGAATTCAGCTGCTCCGTGATGTCAGGGTAAGCTCCCAGCATCAAGGAGAGGAAAAAAATCCTCTCCTCGCTGTTGTGCTTTATATCAGGGAGGAAACTAGTGTCTCAGAAATCAACTATGAGACTCTTGCGTGAAGCCTTGGGCAGAACGGGCCGAATTGCAAGGGACATGGGGCAGTTTAGTGTCAAACTGCTCCTGAAGGAGGTGCCTCAGCCCAGGAGGAGGTGCTGAGGGGAAGGGCAGCGGGGACGTGTCAGATGGTGAGCTTCCTGTTTCTAATGTGATCACTAAGGGCCCCGTACATTTCTTCTGTGTGGACTTGTGGAGGAAAGGTGTCCCGAGATTCAGGGATGACTGTTTCACAACAGTTGCCTAGTGTTTTGAAGTACCCTGTCTCATAGGGTCCATATTATCCACATAGAACTGGTTAAACATATATGTTTTTATTGATCTCAGAGAGAGGAAGGGAAAGGGAACAGGGAGAGCGAGGGGTGGGGGTGGGGTCGGTGAGGAGGCTGGGGAAGGGGAGAGAGAAGCATCAATGATGAGAGAGCATCATCGGTCCCATAGCCCCTAGCGCGCAACCCCGGTAAGGGCCCTGACTGGGAATGAAACGGGGATCTCTTGGTTCTGGGGTCGACGCTGAAGCACTGAGCCACGCCAGCCCGGCAGCCACATATCACTTTAAAATGAACCTTTTTTTTTAATTCAAATTTAGTAAAACTTAAAATTCACTGAGACATTTAGTTTTCTCTTGTTGGATACCTGAGGAGTTTTGGCTTGGTGTATTGACCAGCTAGCTGGTTTGCCTTGAAAGCAGATATGAAATGAAAGAAAGGAAATGTGTCTCCCCTCAGAGCAAGAGTGCTCACATGAGAACGATGAGCTTTGGATGATTGGGCCACAGCACTGAATGGATCCCTCTTGCACAGCGTGCCTCCTTTTGAAATACTCACCGGTGGCATTCCTTTGTCCTTTTCTGCTTAGAATTTTCTGACATGATGGTTTTCATTTTAATTATAGATTGTTGAGTGGTGGTGTCAGTGAACTATGGCCCCTGCGGTAGAACCAGGGCTGTGTACCTTGTTTCCGTACCGTCCTGTTCCAGTGGAACCATTGCCTCTCCCTAAGCTGAGTTTGACCGGTGAGTTAAATTCTGGGCTCACGGAGGAAGGGCAATGATTCAGGAAGTGTTTAGTGGAGGGAGTTGTTTTGAGTTACTCCTGTTGCAACCCAAGCGGTGCTCTTGCTATCCCTAGTGATTTTAAGTATGGATGAGAGCTAGTCTACTGGTTGTTTCTGGCCAAAGAGCATATGCAGTTAAACGGCGAGGGAAGTAGAATGCCCCCCATTAAGTAATTTTTCCTTTCACGAGACTATTTCAAGATACAAATTGGCACTTGGGAAAGTTTAGAAAGATATGATTGAGTCTGGCCAGTGTTGCACGGTGGTCGAGCGTCCGCCTGAGAAGCAGGCAGGAGTGCACAGTTGGTTTGATTCCGGGTCAGGGCACAGGCCCGGGTTGCAGACAGGATCACCAATAGGGGTCGTGAAGGAGGAAACCGATCAATGCTTCTCTCTCATGGTTGACGTTTCTGTCTCGCCCTTTCTCCCTCCCTGAAATCAATCAAAGTGTATTTTTTAAAATATATACTGAGTCTAGCCCCGGCTGATGGGGCTCATTGGATGGGCATCTCCCCTTGCACCGAAAGGTTTCCGGATCAGTTCCCAGGGAGGGCACATGGCAGGGTTTTGCGGTCAATTCCATGGCGGGGGTGGGCAGGAGGCGGCTGGTGCACCGCTTGTCTATGTTCTCTGCCTCTCCCTTCCTCTCTCTACTGTCTATCTATATATTGGAGGTATGATCCTTGTGTCAAGCAGAACCTATACATAAAGCAAAATGAGAAGAAACTGTCACTTCTAGTAGTTTCACTTCTGACAGTTCACTAGTGTGAACATTTTGGTGTATATATTTCCAGATTTAATTTCCCCATTTTATCAGTGTGTACGTAGTTATCAGAAAAAATTAAATGTTTCAAAACTTATTTTAAAACTGTATCATACAGTGAGAACCTTCCACGTCAGCATATATGTGTACGTGTTTGTGTGTGTGTGTGTGTATGTGTGTGTATGGAATTATGTATATGTACATGAGAAGACATGTTCTACACGTGTTTTTAATAAACAACCTTATTTAATCAAAAGGAGTATTTAACTTAATGGGAAATAGTCTACATAAATAGGTAGGTACTTTTAGAAATTATCCTTATTTAGTATTATAAATGTACAGTTGGGATGTATTCCTCTGAATTATTGAAGATAATCGCCTAGGAGTCTTCTGACAGCAGGAGAGAAGGCTTCCAGCACAGCCAGTAGCTGGCTCCATAAGGGCTTCAGGTACTGCCTCGGGCCAGGCCTGGCCAGGGCAGGGCCTCTCGTTGGACCAGGCTCTGGCCCCTGAGCAGGCCCTTCCTCTGCCTCCGGAGAGCTCTGGAGCTCTGGGCGTGGACCTGGAGCAGGAGAAAGAGACAGATTGACTCACACTCCTGGCTTTCCTGTGACTTAGTGCAGACAGGAAAGATGCCACCGCCTTTAAGGGAACTCCTGCCCATGATCCGGCCCTCCCACGGTGATCTGCCCAGATGATCATTCCGCCTCACCTTGTTGAGTTGCCTCGGTGGGCTCAAATGCTGCAGCGCCAACTGTAGATTTTGGGCGTGGCCCACCAGGTGTGAGGCAGGGGAGTTGACGGGCACCAAGGCCTGCTCTAGCTCGAAGCAGGCGAAAGGAAGGGGCTGCCCCAAACCCTGGACATGGTCCAGCCAGGTCCCCACCATCGCAGCAAAGGCCCTGGGGAGAGGCAGGTGGGCAGCAGAGTCTGAGTCCTGGTCTTTCCTTCCACTCTGCCCTCCCATGGCACACTTGTTTAGATCTGAGCCTCTGTGCAGGCCCCCCCCTTGCCCACCCAGGGGACAGCACCATGCCACCCCCGGCCCCTGTGTGGCTGTCCTGGTTGTAGCAGTTGTGGGATCCAGCAGGTTCAACACGGAGTCTGTGTGAGACTCTTCTTCCCACTGGCAGCTCTCCTGAATGTTCAGTGCACTGCCCACCCTCACCCTCCAGGCCCTGGGCATCTGGGCTGAGGACTGAGACAGACTTGTGAGCAGCCTGCTCACCACAGTCCTGTTCTGAGCCTGGCCACCGTGGTCAGGGGAGATGGATATGGAGAGGGGCAGGCAGAGCGGTGTGGGTCTGTGGGGGGTGGGAGGGGACTGTGAGGGACAACTCAGCACAGCGTCCCCTGTGGGTCTACAAGGCCCGGGACCCCACCCACTGTCATCTTTGACTCCTATCCTCCTGGAATAGAAGACTCCAGAGCCCAGGCCTTTCTTGGGAATCATATGATATATAAGATTAGGGTTCTGCCAGGCCCTCGCCACCCCACACCCACCGCAGTCCCCACAATGCTGACTCTGGGGGCCCATCTTCTGGACCCGGAGACCACTCACTTTATGACTTGGTCCTGCGGTGTGTCAGCCCGGTCATTGTAAGCAGGTGTGCCTCCAGATGGAAAAATCACTCTGATCGCATCAGCCCTGATGGATGGTGGACACGACCTGCGAATGATGGACAGCGTGACTGCTGGACCTATTGCCCAGAACTGAGGCCCAGGGATTGTGTCTGCTTCATTCCTTGAGTCAGGCTAAGTGTCTCCAAAAGTGCGAGCACCTTGTCGAGTAAAGAAACTCCAACCAGAAGCATGCCATCCATCTGAGTGGGCCTGGGCCCCTGCTCTCCCCAGAAATCCCCAGTGTGGCTACACCAAGGACCAGGACCGGCTAGGTGAAATCTCACACTGCTTAACAGGTTGCTTTGCATGTGCATTTCCAACCTCCGATGCCACAGGCCGCTGATGGGTGTGTCAGAGTTCTTTCCGTGGGACAGGGCGAAAGAATTGCCACCAACAACCGCCGCCGCACATCCCGCTACCCTGTCTGCAGAGCCAGGGAGCAGGGGAGACCTGCCATGGCTTGTCCCCACAGCAGTGCTATGAGGTTTCCCTGCCAGCAGCCCACTTTTCAGAGGAGCCTCCTGAGACTCGGGAAGATGTGGTGCCGTTTTTATGCCTCAGGGCTAGCATTGGGTGAGTCACGAGTGTGTGCTCACCTAGTTAGAAGCTCGTCCAGGAACCGTTGGGCTCTGGAGCAGGCCAGCGTGGAGACGTGGGGGACGATTCCCCCCGGGAAAGCTGGTCCCATGGCCATGGCCACCTTCTGCGAGGTGCCTTCCTGGAGGGCCTGCATCCTGCAGGACTCATGCAGGTTACCAGTTCGCTCAGCCGCACACTGGGTGGGAGAAGGAAGGATATCCATGTCAGCGGCATGACCGTGAATCCCACAAGGATGGAGGTTTGGAGCTCAGTCGGGAGGTCCCAGCCCCACTGGGACGTGTGCAGGAGGAGGGACAGGAGTGCCCCGGCAGGACGAGGTTCTAGGTCTTCAAAGTGCCACTGAAGTTCCGTGCATGTTCATACAATTGCCCCCTTCTCGGCATCTTCCGCCCCCCCCCCCGCCCCCTTCCCTGTAGCTGAGGCTCAACAAACCTCCTTGTAGTAATAGTGTATATGAAGAGCCCGGGCCCTGTGAGTCCCAAAGAAAGGTCCTTGTTATAGAGATGAGAACACAGAGGCTTAGGAAATATCAGATGCCTGCTCAAGGGCATGCAGGTCAGAACTGGGTACTGTCCTGCATGACATTCCCTCTCAGGTACCAGGGACTTTCCTGCTACTGACATCGTGGAAAGGGTGTGGGAACCTTGTCCCTCCCCAGCATGGGAACAGTGTACACGGTCGATATGGCCTGTGAAAGCCTTTGACTTCAAAAGAGAAAGTTATGTTTTATCCTTTTACATGAAAGGGCATTTTAAGACCCTCATTATGGACATGGCAGATTCCGCAAGGTGGCAAATGCAGATGGAGACTGCAGATGGGAGAAAGGCGACCACGGGGCAGGAATCTGACCAGAGGACTCGGGGAGGAGCTAATCCATGTGGTGGGTGTAAAGTGACAGGTGCCTCAGTGTCCCCATGAGGCAATTGCCAGGGACGGAACACTGTGTTTGAGTTGGACACGTTGACCTCGGCCAGGTGAAAATTTCAACGAGTGAGATTTCCCGGGCCAGGCTGGGAGCAAGGCAGCAGCCATCATCAGAAACTGCTGTTGGCAACGTCCCTGCCACAGCCCTTTGGGTCTGGAATCTGCCTGCAGCCGTTCAAATTTTACACGTGCTCGTCCTTCCCCCAGCAGTGGGCGTCCATCTCCAGCTGGGGACATTACATGTCCTGTGGTCTGAATTGTGTCCCCCTAATCCCATGACTCTGCAACCCCTCGAACTTGACTGTGTGTCTGCATTTGAGTTTTAGTCTTCAAGCAAGTCATTCAGGTGACGTGAGTTCAGTGGTGTGGGTCTTCATCTAATCTGACCAGTGTCCTTAGAAGAGGAGGGGAGGACACGTGGCAGTGCAGAGGGGAGTCCATGTGACACGCAGAGAGAAGACAGCCATCTACAAGCTGAGGAGCGACCCCCTCAGGAGATACCAGCCCCGCTGACAGCACCATCTCTCACTTCTAGCCTCCGGAATTGTGAGAAAATGAATGTCTGCTGTTAACACCACCCAGTGTGGCCCTATGTGATGGCAGCGCAAGCAAGCAACCTAACACAGTCCATTCCTACACACATCAGTGTTCTGGGCAGCACTGCTGACATGGCAGCTGAACTGCATTAGGCCCATGTCCATCAGCACTGAAAGGCCGCATCGCTGGGCAAACGACCTCCCCGACTGGACCAGGTCTGCAAGGACAGTGGAGCTGAGTGCTCCAGAGGATACGTGGCAAGTGTAGTTTAAGCAACACAAACAGCGAAATGCCCAAGTGCTCATGGTCCACTGTGAAGTCACACGACATTTCTCTCTCTGATATTGCTACAAATAGGTGAGGAGCGTCTCTCTACCGTCCCATGTAGCTGGAGGGGGGCGTGGGGGTCCGTATTTCTTTGTCTTGGGGCTGTGGGACATTAGGGAGAGTCCTGGGAGGGTGCCCGGGGAGTCCCCAGATTTGAGTGTGGGTTCTGGGCACTGCCAGGTTGTGTTGAGGTTGTGGGTGTAGAGACCCTCGAGGCCAGCTCTCACCTCAGACAGGCACTGGTCTGTGTCGTCAGCCTGGTGCACCTGCACCCTGACCCCGTAGGTGGTATAGTCGGGTCCATGGGCCAGCACCTCAATGATATCTTCCTTGGAGCTCTGCAAAGACAGAGTGGGTACTGAGCCAGGAGGCATCAGGAACCCTCCACCCAATCTGTGGTCCCGTGTCATGGCAGACCTAGTCTACGAGGACAGTGTGAGGATGTTCCTGGCAGCCCTGCTGAGCTAGCAACAATTGATTTGTGTCAAGGTGGAGCCACAGTGAAAGCCTGAACCACTGAGGAAAACTCTGTCCTTGTTGGGATGATATGGAGTTGGGTCAGGCCACAGCTCCTGAGCTGGCCGTGCTGCAATGGTTTGTGGTCCTCTGTGAGGGGATAGGTTACAGAGAAAAGTATTCAAGACCTTAATCCCTTCCTATGCCACTAAGGCCCCCCCCCCCGCCTCCCCGCTTCCCCCCTCTTTTTTTTTTTTTTTAAATACTCAGCACTATCAAGTGGGATGATGTGTAAGGCTTGGAGAAGGCCTACAAGGACAGGCGGGCTGGGGCTGGTCTACAGGATACTTGGGGCAGGGAGTAAGACTGCTTTTCTCCCCTACCAGGGAGCTGGTCGGGAGGATTGAAGGTACAGATCACTTTGGGAGTGGGCTTGTGAGAACTTTGAGGCCCCAGATTTGAGTCTTGACTTCTGGACCCACCCCAGTCACCTCAGGGTCCTGGGTGTGGGCCAGCTCTCACCTCAGTTTGGCACTGGACGGTTTTCCTGTCCCGACGCACTTGTCCTTTGTACCCGTTGAGGGCATAAGTGAACCTGTCAGCCAGCTCCTCGACGCTGCCCTTGTTGGAGCTCTGCAAAGACAGAGCCCGCTACCGGGCCAGGAGGCATCAGGGGCCCCGGGCATTACCAGTGGGGAAGATGCCCACCACCCATTCTGCTCCCCAGATCAGGCAGAGAGCGGCATCTGCAAGACCTCCAGGCAGGGAGTGAAGTTGATGACCCCTTGAGCACCCCTGCGATTTCACAAGTGGGTAGCAGAGCTCCGACCCCAGCACTCAGCTTCCCTCCCTGTGAGCCATGACCTGGGCAGTGAACATGACACTCCCTCCAACACCCTCCAGACTTCTGACACTTACCAACCTGCTCCTGAGCCCTGGATGAGCATCCCTCATTCCCCGCTTCCTTCCCCTCACCATCCCGGACACACACACACACACACACACACACACCCGGGATGAGGGGTAAGAGGTGTGGGGCTCCCCAGGTGAGACCCCCAGTTGGCGCCCAACTGTGAGCTGAAAGGGCCTGCCCTGGGTTACCTGTGTGTGCCTCGGGCCAGAGGGCGAGGGGTATCGGTGGTGGCGCTTGCGCCTGGTTCCCCAGCAACAGAAACATCTCTCGCCCTGGGCTTTCTTCTGCCCAGAGCGTCGGAAGAACGGGAAGCAACAGAGAGGCATCCTGGTCTCCTGACCTTCTCCTCTCAAGTGAGCTGGAAAGGCAGTTGTCTCTAGAATGTGGGTAACTGGTTACCACGGTTCCCATTTCTGTTGGGGATCCGCCCCCAGGGAAGTGAGGTCAACCCTTCAAGGTTCCATGACCTGTGCCCCTTCCTCCAATCAGGGCCACCCAAAGGCCCCTCTGGGCTGCTGACCTCTCACCTTCCCGGCCCATGTTATCTCCATACCTGTATACAAGCATCCAACACAGCCCTCCCCCCACGCTCCCTGGGAGGAAGGAGGCCCCCAGTTTGGGGGGAGAAAGCCGAGTTCACACCTCCTTTTTCTTAGGTGTTCTGTGCCCTGGGGGAAGCCTCTGTGCCTCTCAGGGCCGCCCCCAGGCTCCCAAGCTGCCCAGTGAGGATGATGCTAGACACCATTTCCCGAGGAAGTCATCAGGTGCAGATGGGACAAGGCCCCTATCAGCCGGGGGCTGGTGTCCCATGAATCTGGTACACAAACCTAGAGGTGGAAAGTGACAAGAACGAGTGGGACACAGCATGCAACACTAGACAAAAGAGCCCTGGGCCCAGCCTGTGATCTCAGGGAAGTCACTGCTCATGTGGGCCTCATTTTCAAGTCTGTACCTTTAAGGGTTTGAAAGGACAGGAAATTGAGATAGGGTCACGCACTGGCCTAAAACCTCACCGTGGTCTCTTGTTGTAAACTTAGCCTGGGACAAGTGCCTCATGTGGGTCCAAGTGTTAGGGGCCTTCACAGTGGCTTCGAGTGAGTCCAGCCTCCTGGTGGGAACATCCTTGTGTGTCCGCTGAGTGCTCAGTAACTGGCTTCTGAACAACATAGAGGACAGCCCAGCTGATGGGGTGTCAGGTCCTGTCACTTGTACTCTCGTTCTTGAGGTCCCTTGCTTCCTCTCAGCCTCTCTCTCGCTTTCTGTGTGTGTGTGTGTGCGCGCATCTCTGTCTGTGCCACTGACCTGTTGTTCTGTCTGGGAGCTGAGTCCACACCCTTTTCCTTACCACTTTAGTAAATCTTGGTTTTGGTAAGTTCTCCACTTTGTTCTGAGAGTGTCTTGGTCTGAGAAAAGATACGGCGTATCGTGCTACTTTATTATAACTTCTAGACATAAGCTGTCATGTCCCGTGAGTGGGATAGATTTCCACCTTGACATTCCTGATACGGCGATTCTAGTGTGAAGTCATGGAGGTTAGCAGCAAGAGTCCTAAGCCACAGTGACTTCAGGGCCTCCTGATCCCATGTGTTCTCTGTGACCTGTCAACCTCTAGTATCGCCAGGTCCCTAAGCATTCTCTACCGGCGGCCCGAAGGATCTTTTGAAAATGTCAATATGATCATGTCTCTTCTGAAAACTGACAGTGGTCTCCTATGGCCTTTAGAAATGAGTCCTAAATCCTTAGCGTGTCCGTCCAGGCCCTCCATGATCCGACCTTAGCTTCTTTTGCAGTCTCGTCTCTCCCTCACCCCTTTTCTGTGGTCACACTTTTAGATCCTCATTGGCATCACACTCTGCCAGCCCAGCTTAGAGCTGTGCCATGCCCTGTATCCCGACGTCTCCCTCTGGAGTCGCTGGAAGGCTGGTGGTCTTTCCGGCATCTCCCATCTTTCCCCCGTCCTGCTCTCTGCTCCCATCGTTTTTCGTTTTTGTTTTCGTGTTTGTTGTTGTTGTTTTTTTGCAATACCATGAAATGCTACAACCGTGTCCACCCTCAGGAGATTTAAGGATCTCACTCAGTGTGGAAGCTGAGAATTATAAGCAGCAGAAGAGTGATGAAGCTAACAGTAGGGACTTGTCTTTCTCACAAAAGAACAAGTCCACAGGTAGGTGGATCCAATATTGAATTCAGCTGCTCCGTGATGTCAGGGTAAGCTCCCAGCATCAACGAGAGGAAAAAAATCCTCTCCTCGCTGTTGTGCTTTATATCAGGGAGGAAACTAGTGTCTCAGAAATCAACTATGAGACTCTTGCGTGAAGCCTTGGGCAGAACGGGCCGAATTGCAAGGGACATGGGGCAGTTTAGTGTCAAACTGCTCCTGAAGGAGGTGCCTCAGCCCAGGAGGAGGTGCTGAGGGGAAGGGCAGCGGGGACGTGTCAGATGGTGAGCTTCCTGTTTCTACTGTGATCACTAAGGGCCCCGTACATTTCTTCTGTGTGGACTTGTGGAGGAAAGGTGTCCCGAGATTCAGGGATGACTGTTTCACAACAGTTGCCTAGTGTTTTGAAGTACCCTGTCTCATAGGGTCCATATTATCCACATAGAACTGGTTAAACATATATGTTTTTATTGATCTCAGAGAGAGGAAGGGAAAGGGAACAGGGAGAGCGAGGGGTGGGGGTGGGGTCGGTGAGGAGGCTGGGGAAGGGGAGAGAGAAGCATCAATGATGAGAGAGCATCATCGGTCCCATAGCCCCTAGCGCGCAACCCCGGTAAGGGCCCTGACTGGGAATGAAACGGGGATCTCTTGGTTCTGGGGTCGACGCTGAAGCACTGAGCCACGCCAGCCCGGCAGCCACATATCACTTTAAAATGAACCTTTTTTTTAATTCAAATTTAGTAAAACTTAAAATTCACTGAGACATTTAGTTTTCTCTTGTTGGATACCTGAGGAGTTTTGGCTTGGTGTATTGACCAGCTAGCTGGTTTGCCTTGAAAGCAGATATGAAATGAAAGAAAGGAAATGTGTCTCCCCTCAGAGCAAGAGTGCTCACATGAGAACGATGAGCTTTGGATGATTGGGCCACAGCACTGAATGGATCCCTCTTGCACAGCGTGCCTCCTTTTGAAATACTCACCGGTGGCATTCCTTTGTCCTTTTCTGCTTAGAATTTTCTGACATGATGGTTTTCATTTTAATTATAGATTGTTCCAGTGGTGGTGTCAGTGAACTATGGCCCCTGCGGAAGAACCAGGGCTGTGTACCTTGTTTCCGTACCGTCCTGTTCCAGTGGAACCATTGCCTCTCCCTAAGCTGAGTTTGACTGGTGAGTTAAATTCTGGGCTCACGGAGGAAGGGCAATGATTCAGGAAGTGTTTAGTGGAAGGAGTTGTTTTGAGTTACTCCTGTTGCAACCCAAGCGGTGCTCTTGCTATCCCTAGTGATTTTAAGTATGGATGAGAGCTAGTCTACTGGTTGTTTCTGGCCAAAGAGCATATGCAGTTAAACGGCGAGGGAAGTAGAATGCCCCCCATTAAGTAATTTTTCCTTTCACGAGACTATTTCAAGATACAAATTGGCACTTGGGAAAGTTTAGAAAGATATGATTGAGTCTGGCCAGTGTTGCACGGTGGTCGAGCGTCCGCCTGAGAAGCAGGCAGGAGTGCACAGTTGGTTTGATTCCGGGTCAGGGCACAGGCCCGGGTTGCAGACAGGATCACCAATAGGGGTCGTGAAGGAGGAAACCGATCAATGCTTCTCTCTCATGGTTGACGTTTCTGTCTCGCCCTTTCTCCCTCCCTGAAATCAATCAAAGTGTATTTTTTAAAATATATACTGAGTCTAGCCCCGGCTGATGGGGCTCATTGGATGGGCATCTCCCCTTGCACCGAAAGGTTTCCGGATCAGTTCCCAGGGAGGGCACGTGGCAGGGTTTTGCGGTCAATTCCATGGCGGGGGTGGGCAGGAGGCGGCTGGTGCACCGCTTGTCTATGTTCTCTGGCTCTCCCTTCCTCTCTCTACTGTCTATCTATATATTGGAGGTATGATCCTTGTGTCAAGCAGAACCTATACATAAAGCAAAATGAGAAGAAACTGTCACTTCTAGCAGTTTCACTTCTGACAGTTCACTAGTGTGAACATTTTGGTGTATATATTTCCAGATTTTATTTCCCCATTTTATCAGTGTGTACGTAGTTATCAGAAAAAATTAAATGTTTCAAAACTTATTTTAAAACTGTATCATACAGTGAGAACCTTCCACGTCAGCATATATGTGTACGTGTTTGTGTGTGTGTGTGTGTGTATGTGTGTGTATGGAATTATGTATATGTACATGAGAAGACATGGTCTACACGTGTTTTTAATAAACAACCTTATTTAATCAAAAGGAGTATTTAACTTAATGGGAAATAGTCTACATAAATAGGTAGGTACTTTTAGAAATTATCCTTATTTAGTATTATAAATGTACAGTTGGGATGTATTCCTCTGAATTATTGAAGATAATCGCCTAGGAGTCTTCTGACAGCAGGAGAGAAGGCTTCCAGCGCAGCCAGTAGCTGGCTCCATAAGGGCTTCAGGTACTGCCTCGGGCCAGGCCTGGCCAGGGCAGGGCCTCTCGTTGGACCAGGCTCTGGCCCCTGAGCAGGCCCTTCCTCTGCCTCCGGAGAGCTCTGGAGCTCTGGGCGTGGACCTGGAGCAGGAGAAAGAGACAGATTGACTCACACTCCTGGCTTTCCTGTGACTTAGTGCAGACAGGAAAGATGCCACCGCCTTTAAGGGAACTCCTGCCCATGATCCGGCCCTCCCACGGTGATCTGCCCAGATGATCATTCCGCCTCACCTTGTTGAGTTGCCTCGGTGGGCTCAAATGCTGCAGCGCCAACCGTAGATTTTGGGCGTGGCCCACCAGGTGTGAGGCAGGGGAGTTGACGGGCACCAAGGCCTGCTCTAGCTCGAAGCAGGCGAAAGGAAGGGGCTGCCCCAAACCCTGGACATGGTCCAGCCAGGTCCCCACCATCGCAGCAAAGGCCCTAGGGAGAGGCAGGTGGGCAGCAGAGTCTGAGTCCTGGTCTTTCCTTCCACTCTGCCCTCCCATGGCACACTTGTTTAGATCTGAGCCTCTGTGCAGGCCCCCCCCTTGCCCACCCAGGGGACAGCACCATGCCACCCCCGGCCCCTGTGTGGCTGTCCTGGTTGTAGCAGTTGTGGGATCCAGCAGGTTCAACACGGAGTCTGTGTGAGACTCTTCTTCCCACTGGCAGCTCTCCTGAATGTTCAGTGCACTGCCCACCCTCACCCTCCAGGCCCTGGGCATCTGGGCTGAGGACTGAGACAGACTTGTGAGCAGCCTGCTCACCACAGTCCTGTTCTGAGCCTGGCCACCGTGGTCAGGGGAGATGGATATGGAGAGGGGCAGGCAGAGCGGTGTGGGTCTGTGGGGGGTGGGAGGGGACTGTGAGGGACAACTCAGCACAGCGTCCCCTGTGGGTCTACAAGGCCCGGGACCCCACCCACTGTCATCTTTGACTCCTATCCTCCTGGAATAGAAGACTCCAGAGCCCAGGCCTTTCTTGGGAATCATATGATATATAAGATTAGGGTTCTGCCAGGCCCTCGCCACCCCCCACCCACCGCAGTCCCCACAATGCTGACTCTGGGGGCCCATCTTCTGGACCCGGAGACCACTCACTTTATGACTTGGTCCTGCGGTGTGTCAGCCCGGTCATTGTAAGCAGGTGTGCCTCCAGATGGAAAAATCACTCTGATCGCATCAGCCCTGATGGATGGTGGACACGACCTGCGAATGATGGACAGCGTGACTGCTGGACCTATTGCCCAGAACTGAGGCCCAGGGATTGTGTCTGCTTCATTCCTTGAGTCAGGCTAAGTGTCTCCAAAAGTGCGAGCACCTTGTCGAGTAAAGAAACTCCAACCAGAAGCATGCCATCCATCTGAGTGGGCCTGGGCCCCTGCTCTCCCCAGAAATCCCCAGTGTGGCTACACCAAGGACCAGGACCGGCTAGGTGAAATCTCACACTGCTTAACAGGTTGCTTTGCATGTGCTTTTCCAACCTCCGATGCCACAGGCCGCTGATGGGTGTGTCAGAGTTCTTTCCATGGGACAGGGCGAAAGAATTGCCACCAACAACCGCCGCCGCACATCCCGCTACCCTGTCTGCAGAGCCAGGGAGCAGGGGAGACCTGCCATGGCTTGTCCCCACAGCAGTGCTATGAGGTTTCCCTGCCAGCAGCCCACTTTTCAGAGGAGCCTCCTGAGACTCGGGAAGATGTGGTGCCGTTTTTATGCCTCAGGGCTAGCATTGGGTGAGTCACGAGTGTGTGCTCACCTAGTTAGAAGCTCGTCCAGGAACCGTTGGGCTCTGGAGCAGGCCAGCGTGGAGACGTGGGGGACGATTCCCCCCGGGAAAGCTGGTCCCATGGCCATGGCCACCTTCTGCGAGGTGCCTTCCTGGAGGGCCTGCATCCTGCAGGACTCATGCAGGTTACCAGTTCGCTCAGCCGCACACTGGGTGGGAGAAGGAAGGATATCCATGTCAGCGGCATGACCGTGAATCCCACAAGGATGGAGGTTTGGAGCTCAGTCGGGAGGTCCCAGCCCCACTGGGACGTGTGCAGGAGGAGGGACAGGAGTGCCCCGGCAGGACGAGGTTCTAGGTCTTCAAAGTGCCACTGAAGTTCCGTGCATGTTCATACAATTGCCCCCTTCTCGGCATCTTCCGCCCCCCCCCCCCGCCCCCTTCCCTGTAGCTGAGGCTCAACAAACCTCCTTGTAGTAATAGTGTATATGAAGAGCCCGGGCCCTGTGAGTCCCAAAGAAAGGTCCTTGTTATAGAGATGAGAACACAGAGGCTTAGGAAATATCAGATGCCTGCTCAAGGGCATGCAGGTCAGAAGTGGGTACTGTCCTGCATGACATTCCCTCTCAGGTACCAGGGACTTTCCTGCTACTGACATCGTGGAAAGGGTGTGGGAACCTTGTCCCTCCCCAGCATGGGAACAGTGTACACGGTCGATATGGCCTGTGAAAGCCTTTGACTTCAAAAGAGAAAGTTATGTTTTATCCTTTTACATGAAAGGGCATTTTAAGACCCTCATTATGGACATGGCAGATTCCGCAAGGTGGCAAATGCAGATGGAGACTGCAGATGGGAGAAAGGCGACCACGGGGCAGGAATCTGACCAGAGGACTCGGGGAGGAGCTAATCCATGTGGTGGGTGTAAAGTGACAGGTGCCTCAGTGTCCCCATGAGGCAATTGCCAGGGACGGAACACTGTGTTTGAGTTGGACACGTTGACCTCGGCCAGGTGAAAATTTCAACGAGTGAGATTTCCCGGGCCAGGCTGGGAGCAAGGCAGCAGCCATCATCAGAAACTGCTGTTGGCAACGTCCCTGCCACAGCCCTTTGGGTCTGGAATCTGCCTGCAGCCGTTCAAATTTTACACGTGCTCGTCCTTCCCCCAGCAGTGGGCGGCCATCTCCAGCTGGGGACATTACATGTCCTGTGGTCTGAATTGTGTCCCCCTAATCCCATGACTCTGCAACCCCTCGAACTTGACTGTGTGTCTGCATTTGAGTTTTAGTCTTCAAGCAAGTCATTCAGGTGACGTGAGTTCAGTGGTGTGGGTCTTCATCTAATCTGACCAGTGTCCTTAGAAGAGGAGGGGAGGACACGTGGCAGTGCAGAGGGGAGTCCATGTGACACGCAGAGAGAAGACAGCCATCTACAAGCTGAGGAGCGACCCCCTCAGGAGATACCAGCCCCGCTGACAGCACCATCTCTCACTTCTGGCCTCCGGAATTGTGAGAAAATGAATGTCTGCTGTTAACACCACCCAGTGTGGCCCTATGTGATGGCAGCGCAAGCAAGCAACCTAACACAGTCCATTCCTACACACATCAGTGTTCTGGGCAGCACTGCTGACATGGCAGCTGAACTGCATTAGGCCCATGTCCATCAGCACTGAAAGGCCGCATCGCTGGGCAAACGACCTCCCCGACTGGACCAGGTCTGCAAGGACAGTGGAGCTGAGTGCTCCAGAGGATACGTGGCAAGTGTAGTTTAAGCAACACAAACAGCGAAATGCCCAAGTGCTCATGGTCCACTGTGAAGTCACACGACATTTCTCTCTCTGATATTGCTACAAATAGGTGAGGAGCGTCTCTCTACCGTCCCATGTAGCTGGAGGGGGGCGTGGGGGTCCGTATTTCTTTGTCTTGGGGCTGTGGGACATTAGGGAGAGTCCTGGGAGGGTGCCCGGGGAGTCCCCAGATTTGAGTGTGGGTTCTGGGCACTGCCAGGTTGTGTTGAGGTTGTGGGTGTAGAGACCCTCGAGGCCAGCTCTCACCTCAGACAGGCACTGGTCTGTGTCGTCAGCCTGGTGCACCTGCACCCTGACCCCGTAGGTGGTATAGTCGGGTCCATGGGCCAGCACCTCAATGATATCTTCCTTGGAGCTCTGCAAAGACAGAGTGGGTACTGAGCCAGGAGGCATCAGGAACCCTCCACCCAATCTGTGGTCCCGTGTCATGGCAGACCTAGTCTACGAGGACAGTGTGAGGATGTTCCTGGCAGCCCTGCTGAGCTAGCAACAATTGATTTGTGTCAAGGTGGAGCCACAGTGAAAGCCTGAACCACTGAGGAAAACTCTGTCCTTGTTGGGATGATATGGAGTTGGGTCAGGCCACAGCTCCTGAGCTGGCCGTGCTGCAATGGTTTGTGGTCCTCTGTGAGGGGATAGGTTACAGAGAAAAGTATTCAAGACCTTAATCCCTTCCTATGCCACTAAGGCCCCCCCCCCCCGCCTCCCCGCTTCCCCCCTCTTTTTTTTTTTTTTTAAATACTCAGCACTATCAAGTGGGATGATGTGTAAGGCTTGGAGAAGGCCTACAAGGACAGGCGGGCTGGGGCTGGTCTACAGGATACTTGGGGCAGGGAGTAAGACTGCTTTTCTCCCCTACCAGGGAGCTGGTCGGGAGGATTGAAGGTACAGATCACTTTGGGAGTGGGCTTGTGAGAACTTTGAGGCCCCAGATTTGAGTCTTGACTTCTGGACCCACCCCAGTCACCTCAGGGTCCTGGGTGTGGGCCAGCTCTCACCTCAGTTTGGCACTGGACGGTTTTCCTGTCCCGACGCACTTGTCCTTTGTACCCGTTGAGGGCATAAGTGAACCTGTCAGCCAGCTCCTCGACGCTGCCCTTGTTGGAGCTCTGCAAAGACAGAGCCCGCTACCGGGCCAGGAGGCATCAGGGGCCCCGGGCATTACCAGTGGGGAAGATGCCCACCACCCATTCTGCTCCCCAGATCAGGCAGAGAGCGGCATCTGCAAGACCTCCAGGCAGGGAGTGAAGTTGATGACCCCTTGAGCACCCCTGCGATTTCACAAGTGGGTAGCAGAGCTCCGACCCCAGCACTCAGCTTCCCTCCCTGTGAGCCATGACCTGGGCAGTGAACATGACACTCCCTCCAACACCCTCCAGACTTCTGACACTTACCAACCTGCTCCTGAGCCCTGGATGAGCATCCCTCATTCCCCGCTTCCTTCCCCTCACCATTCCGGACACACACACACACACACACACACACACCCGGGATGAGGGGTAAGAGGTGTGGGGCTCCCCAGGTGAGACCCCCAGTTGGCGCCCAACTGTGAGCTGAAAGGGCCTGCCCTGGGTTACCTGTGTGTGCCTCGGGCCAGAGGGCGAGGGGTATCGGTGGTGGCGCTTGCGCCTGGTTCCCCAGCAACAGAAACATCTCTCGCCCTGGGCTTTCTTCTGCCCAGAGCGTCGGAAGAACGGGAAGCAACAGAGAGGCATCCTGGTCTCCTGACCTTCTCCTCTCAAGTGAGCTGGAAAGGCAGTTGTCTCTAGAATGTGGGTACCTGGTTACCACAGTTCCCATTTCTGTTGGGGATCCGCCCCCAGGGAAGTGAGGTCAACCCTTCAAGGTTCCATGACCTGTGCCCCTTCCTCCAATCAGGGCCACCCAAAGGCCCCTCTGGGCTGCTGACCTCTCACCTTCCCGGCCCATGTTATCTCCATACCTGTATACAAGCATCCAACACAGCCCTCCCCCCACGCTCCCTGGGAGGAAGGAGGCCCCCAGTTTGGGGGGAGAAAGCCGAGTTCACACCTCCTTTTTCTTAGGTGTTCTGTGCCCTGGGGGAAGCCTCTGTGCCTCTCAGGGCCGCCCCCAGGCTCCCAAGCTGCCCAGTGAGGATGATGCTAGACACCATTTCCCGAGGAAGTCATCAGGTGCAGATGGGACAAGGCCCCTATCAGCCGGGGGCTGGTGTCCCATGAATCTGGTACACAAACCTAGAGGTGGAAAGTGACAAGAACGAGTGGGACACAGCATGCAACACTAGACAAAAGAGCCCTGGGCCCAGCCTGTGATCTCAGGGAAGTCACTGCTCATGTGGGCCTCATTTTCAAGTCTGTACCTTTAAGGGTTTGAAAGGACAGGAAATTGAGATAGGGTCACGCACTGGCCTAAAACCTCACCGTGGTCTCTTGTTGTAAACTTAGCCTGGGACAAGTGCCTCATGTGGGTCCAAGTGTTAGGGGCCTTCACAGTGGCTTCGAGTGAGTCCAGCCTCCTGGTGGGAACATCCTTGTGTGTCCGCTGAGTGCTCAGTAACTGGCTTCTGAACAACATAGAGGACAGCCCAGCTGATGGGGTGTCAGGTCCTGTCACTTGTACTCTCGTTCTTGAGGTCCCTTGCTTCCTCTCAGCCTCTCTCTCGCTTTCTGTGTGTGTGTGTGTGTGCGCGCATCTCTGTCTGTGCCACTGACCTGTTGTTCTGTCTGGAAGCTGAGTCCACACCCTTTTCCTTACCACTTTAGTAAATCTTGGTTTTGGTAAGTTCTCCACTTTGTTCTGAGAGTGTCTTGGTCTGAGAAAAGATACGGCGTATCGTGCTACTTTATTATAACTTCTAGACATAAGCTGTCATGTCCCGTGAGTGGGATAGATTTCCACCTTGACATTCCTGATACGGCGATTCTAGTGTGAAGCCATGGAGGTTAGCAGCAAGAGTCCTAAGCCACAGTGACTTCAGGGCCTCCTGATCCCATGTGTTCTCTGTGACCTGTCAACCTCTAGTATCGCCAGGTCCCTAAGCATTCTCTACCGGCGGCCCGAAGGATCTTTTGAAAATGTCAATATGATCATGTGTCTTCTGAAAACTGACAGTGGTCTCCTATGGCCTTTAGAAATGAGTCCTAAATCCTTAGCGTGTCCGTCCAGGCCCTCCATGATCCGACCTTAGCTTCTTTTGCAGTCTTGTCTCTCCCTCACCCCTTTTCTGTGGTCACACTTTTAGATCCTCATTGGCATCACACTCTGCCAGCCCAGCTTAGAGCTGTGCCATGCCCTGTATCCCGACGTCTCCCTCTGGAGTCGCTGGAAGGCTGGTGGTCTTTCCGGCATCTCCCATCTTTCCCCCGTCCTGCTCTCTGCTCCCATCGTTTTTCGTTTTTGTTTTCGTGTTTGTTGTTGTTGTTTTTTTGCAATACCATGAAATGCTACAACCGTGTCCACCCTCAGGAGATTTAAGGATCTCACTCAGTGTGGAAGCTGAGAATTATAAGCAGCAGAAGAGTGATGAAGCTAACAGTAGGGACTTGTCTTTCTCACAAAAGAACAAGTCCACAGGTAGGTGGATCCAATATTGAATTCAGCTGCTCCGTGATGTCAGGGTAAGCTCCCAGCATCAACGAGAGGAAAAAAATCCTCTCCTCGCTGTTGTGCTTTATATCAGGGAGGAAACTAGTGTCTCAGAAATCAACTATGAGACTCTTGCGTGAAGCCTTGGGCAGAACGGGCCGAATTGCAAGGGACATGGGGCAGTTTAGTGTCAAACTGCTCCTGAAGGAGGTGCCTCAGCCCAGGAGGAGGTGCTGAGGGGAAGGGCAGCGGGGACGTGTCAGATGGTGAGCTTCCTGTTTCTACTGTGATCACTAAGGGCCCCGTACATTTCTTCTGTGTGGACTTGTGGAGGAAAGGTGTCCCGAGATTCAGGGATGACTGTTTCACAACAGTTGCCTAGTGTTTTGAAGTACCCTGTCTCATAGGGTCCATATTATCCACATAGAACTGGTTAAACATATATGTTTTTATTGATCTCAGAGAGAGGAAGGGAAAGGGAACAGGGAGAGCGAGGGGTGGGGGTGGGGTCGGTGAGGAGGCTGGGGAAGGGGAGAGAGAAGCATCAATGATGAGAGAGCATCATCGGTCCCATAGCCCCTAGCGCGCAACCCCGGTAAGGGCCCTGACTGGGAATGAAACGGGGATCTCTTGGTTCTGGGGTCGACGCTGAAGCACTGAGCCACGCCAGCCCGGCAGCCACATATCACTTTAAAATGAACCTTTTTTTTAATTCAAATTTAGTAAAACTTAAAATTCACTGAGACATTTAGTTTTCTCTTGTTGGATACCTGAGGAGTTTTGGCTTGGTGTATTGACCAGCTAGCTGGTTTGCCTTGAAAGCAGATATGAAATGAAAGAAAGGAAATGTGTCTCCCCTCAGAGCAAGAGTGCTCACATGAGAACGATGAGCTTTGGATGATTGGGCCACAGCACTGAATGGATCCCTCTTGCACAGCGTGCCTCCTTTTGAAATACTCACCGGTGGCATTCCTTTGTCCTTTTCTGCTTAGAATTTTCTGACATGATGGTTTTCATTTTAATTATAGATTGTTCCAGTGGTGGTGTCAGTGAACTATGGCCCCTGCGGAAGAACCAGGGCTGTGTACCTTGTTTCCGTACCGTCCTGTTCCAGTGGAACCATTGCCTCTCCCTAAGCTGAGTTTGACTGGTGAGTTAAATTCTGGGCTCACGGAGGAAGGGCAATGATTCAGGAAGTGTTTAGTGGAAGGAGTTGTTTTGAGTTACTCCTGTTGCAACCCAAGCGGTGCTCTTGCTATCCCTAGTGATTTTAAGTATGGATGAGAGCTAGTCTACTGGTTGTTTCTGGCCAAAGAGCATATGCAGTTAAACGGCGAGGGAAGTAGAATGCCCCCCATTAAGTAATTTTTCCTTTCACGAGACTATTTCAAGATACAAATTGGCACTTGGGAAAGTTTAGAAAGATATGATTGAGTCTGGCCAGTGTTGCACGGTGGTCGAGCGTCCGCCTGAGAAGCAGGCAGGAGTGCACAGTTGGTTTGATTCCGGGTCAGGGCACAGGCCCGGGTTGCAGACAGGATCACCAATAGGGGTCGTGAAGGAGGAAACCGATCAATGCTTCTCTCTCATGGTTGACGTTTCTGTCTCGCCCTTTCTCCCTCCCTGAAATCAATCAAAGTGTATTTTTTAAAATATATACTGAGTCTAGCCCCGGCTGATGGGGCTCATTGGATGGGCATCTCCCCTTGCACCGAAAGGTTTCCGGATCAGTTCCCAGGGAGGGCACGTGGCAGGGTTTTGCGGTCAATTCCATGGCGGGGGTGGGCAGGAGGCGGCTGGTGCACCGCTTGTCTATGTTCTCTGGCTCTCCCTTCCTCTCTCTACTGTCTATCTATATATTGGAGGTATGATCCTTGTGTCAAGCAGAACCTATACATAAAGCAAAATGAGAAGAAACTGTCACTTCTAGCAGTTTCACTTCTGACAGTTCACTAGTGTGAACATTTTGGTGTATATATTTCCAGATTTTATTTCCCCATTTTATCAGTGTGTACGTAGTTATCAGAAAAAATTAAATGTTTCAAAACTTATTTTAAAACTGTATCATACAGTGAGAACCTTCCACGTCAGCATATATGTGTACGTGTTTGTGTGTGTGTGTGTGTGTATGTGTGTGTATGGAATTATGTATATGTACATGAGAAGACATGGTCTACACGTGTTTTTAATAAACAACCTTATTTAATCAAAAGGAGTATTTAACTTAATGGGAAATAGTCTACATAAATAGGTAGGTACTTTTAGAAATTATCCTTATTTAGTATTATAAATGTACAGTTGGGATGTATTCCTCTGAATTATTGAAGATAATCGCCTAGGAGTCTTCTGACAGCAGGAGAGAAGGCTTCCAGCGCAGCCAGTAGCTGGCTCCATAAGGGCTTCAGGTACTGCCTCGGGCCAGGCCTGGCCAGGGCAGGGCCTCTCGTTGGACCAGGCTCTGGCCCCTGAGCAGGCCCTTCCTCTGCCTCCGGAGAGCTCTGGAGCTCTGGGCGTGGACCTGGAGCAGGAGAAAGAGACAGATTGACTCACACTCCTGGCTTTCCTGTGACTTAGTGCAGACAGGAAAGATACCACCGCCTTTAAGGGAACTCCTGCCCATGATCCGGCCCTCCCACGGTGATCTGCCCAGATGATCATTCCGCCTCACCTTGTTGAGTTGCCTCGGTGGGCTCAAATGCTGCAGCGCCAACCGTAGATTTTGGGCGTGGCCCACCAGGTGTGAGGCAGGGGAGTTGACGGGCACCAAGGCCTGCTCTAGCTCGAAGCAGGCGAAAGGAAGGGGCTGCCCCAAACCCTGGACATGGTCCAGCCAGGTCCCCACCATCGCAGCAAAGGCCCTGGGGAGAGGCAGGTGGGCAGCAGAGTCTGAGTCCTGGTCTTTCCTTCCACTCTGCCCTCCCATGGCACACTTGTTTAGATCTGAGCCTCTGTGCAGGCCCCCCCCTTGCCCACCCAGGGGACAGCACCATGCCACCCCCGGCCCCTGTGTGGCTGTCCTGGTTGTAGCAGTTGTAGGATCCAGCAGGTTCAACACGGAGTCTGTGTGAGACTCTTCTTCCCACTGGCAGCTCTCCTGAATGTTCAGTGCACTGCCCACCCTCACCCTCCAGGCCCTGGGCATCTGGGCTGAGGACTGAGACAGACTTGTGAGCAGCCTGCTCACCACAGTCCTGTTCTGAGCCTGGCCACCGTGGTCAGGGGAGATGGATATGGAGAGGGGCAGGCAGAGCGGTGTGGGTCTGTGGGGGGTGGGAGGGGACTGTGAGGGACAACTCAGCACAGCGTCCCCTGTGGGTCTACAAGGCCCGGGACCCCACCCACTGTCATCTTTGACTCCTATCCTCCTGGAATAGAAGACTCCAGAGCCCAGGCCTTTCTTGGGAATCATATGATATATAAGATTAGGGTTCTGCCAGGCCCTCGCCACCCCCCACCCACCGCAGTCCCCACAATGCTGACTCTGGGGGCCCATCTTCTGGACCCGGAGACCACTCACTTTATGACTTGGTCCTGCGGTGTGTCAGCCCGGTCATTGTAAGCAGGTGTGCCTCCAGATGGAAAAATCACTCTGATCGCATCAGCCCTGATGGATGGTGGACACGACCTGCGAATGATGGACAGCGTGACTGCTGGACCTATTGCCCAGAACTGAGGCCCAGGGATTGTGTCTGCTTCATTCCTTGAGTCAGGCTAAGTGTCTCCAAAAGTGCGAGCACCTTGTCGAGTAAAGAAACTCCAACCAGAAGCATGCCATCCATCTGAGTGGGCCTGGGCCCCTGCTCTCCCCAGAAATCCCCAGTGTGGCTACACCAAGGACCAGGACCGGCTAGGTGAAATCTCACACTGCTTAACAGGTTGCTTTGCATGTGCTTTTCCAACCTCCGATGCCACAGGCCGCTGATGGGTGTGTCAGAGTTCTTTCCATGGGACAGGGCGAAAGAATTGCCACCAACAACCGCCGCCGCACATCCCGCTACCCTGTCTGCAGAGCCAGGGAGCAGGGGAGACCTGCCATGGCTTGTCCCCACAGCAGTGCTATGAGGTTTCCCTGCCAGCAGCCCACTTTTCAGAGGAGCCTCCTGAGACTCGGGAAGATGTGGTGCCGTTTTTATGCCTCAGGGCTAGCATTGGGTGAGTCACGAGTGTGTGCTCACCTAGTTAGAAGCTCGTCCAGGAACCGTTGGGCTCTGGAGCAGGCCAGCGTGGAGACGTGGGGGACGATTCCCCCCGGGAAAGCTGGTCCCATGGCCATGGCCACCTTCTGCGAGGTGCCTTCCTGGAGGGCCTGCATCCTGCAGGACTCATGCAGGTTACCAGTTCGCTCAGCCGCACACTGGGTGGGAGAAGGAAGGATATCCATGTCAGCGGCATGACCGTGAATCCCACAAGGATGGAGGTTTGGAGCTCAGTCGGGAGGTCCCAGCCCCACTGGGACGTGTGCAGGAGGAGGGACAGGAGTGCCCCGGCAGGACGAGGTTCTAGGTCTTCAAAGTGCCACTGAAGTTCCGTGCATGTTCATACAATTGCCCCCTTCTCGGCATCTTCCGCGCCCCCCCCCCGCCCCCTTCCCTGTAGCTGAGGCTCAACAAACCTCCTTGTAGTAATAGTGTATATGAAGAGCCCGGGCCCTGTGAGTCCCAAAGAAAGGTCCTTGTTATAGAGATGAGAACACAGAGGCTTAGGAAATATCAGATGCCTGCTCAAGGGCATGCAGGTCAGAAGTGGGTACTGTCCTGCATGACATTCCCTCTCAGGTACCAGGGACTTTCCTGCTACTGACATCGTGGAAAGGGTGTGGGAACCTTGTCCCTCCCCAGCATGGGAACAGTGTACACGGTCGATATGGCCTGTGAAAGCCTTTGACTTCAAAAGAGAAAGTTATGTTTTATCCTTTTACATGAAAGGGCATTTTAAGACCCTCATTATGGACATGGCAGATTCCGCAAGGTGGCAAATGCAGATGGAGACTGCAGATGGGAGAAAGGCGACCACGGGGCAGGAATCTGACCAGAGGACTCGGGGAGGAGCTAATCCATGTGGTGGGTGTAAAGTGACAGGTGCCTCAGTGTCCCCATGAGGCAATTGCCAGGGACGGAACACTGTGTTTGAGTTGGACACGTTGACCTCGGCCAGGTGAAAATTTCAACGAGTGAGATTTCCCGGGCCAGGCTGGGAGCAAGGCAGCAGCCATCATCAGAAACTGCTGTTGGCAACGTCCCTGCCACAGCCCTTTGGGTCTGGAATCTGCCTGCAGCCGTTCAAATTTTACACGTGCTCGTCCTTCCCCCAGCAGTGGGCGTCCATCTCCAGCTGGGGACATTACATGTCCTGTGGTCTGAATTGTGTCCCCCTAATCCCATGACTCTGCAACCCCTCGAACTTGACTGTGTGTCTGCATTTGAGTTTTAGTCTTCAAGCAAGTCATTCAGGTGACGTGAGTTCAGTGGTGTGGGTCTTCATCTAATCTGACCAGTGTCCTTAGAAGAGGAGGGGAGGACACGTGGCAGTGCAGAGGGGAGTCCATGTGACACGCAGAGAGAAGACAGCCATCTACAAGCTGAGGAGCGACCCCCTCAGGAGATACCAGCCCCGCTGACAGCACCATCTCTCACTTCTGGCCTCCGGAATTGTGAGAAAATGAATGTCTGCTGTTAACACCACCCAGTGTGGCCCTATGTGATGGCAGCGCAAGCAAGCAACCTAACACAGTCCATTCCTACACACATCAGTGTTCTGGGCAGCACTGCTGACATGGCAGCTGAACTGCATTAGGCCCATGTCCATCAGCACTGAAAGGCCGCATCGCTGGGCAAACGACCTCCCCGACTGGACCAGGTCTGCAAGGACAGTGGAGCTGAGTGCTCCAGAGGATACGTGGCAAGTGTAGTTTAAGCAACACAAACAGCGAAATGCCCAAGTGCTCATGGTCCACTGTGAAGTCACACGACATTTCTCTCTCTGATATTGCTACAAATAGGTGAGGAGCGTCTCTCTACCGTCCCATGTAGCTGGAGGGGGGCGTGGGGGTCCGTATTTCTTTGTCTTGGGGCTGTGGGACATTAGGGAGAGTCCTGGGAGGGTGCCCGGGGAGTCCCCAGATTTGAGTGTGGGTTCTGGGCACTGCCAGGTTGTGTTGAGGTTGTGGGTGTAGAGACCCTCGAGGCCAGCTCTCACCTCAGACAGGCACTGGTCTGTGTCGTCAGCCTGGTGCACCTGCACCCTGACCCCGTAGGTGGTATAGTCGGGTCCATGGGCCAGCACCTCAATGATATCTTCCTTGGAGCTCTGCAAAGACAGAGTGGGTACTGAGCCAGGAGGCATCAGGAACCCTCCACCCAATCTGTGGTCCCGTGTCATGGCAGACCTAGTCTACGAGGACAGTGTGAGGATGTTCCTGGCAGCCCTGCTGAGCTAGCAACAATTGATTTGTGTCAAGGTGGAGCCACAGTGAAAGCCTGAACCACTGAGGAAAACTCTGTCCTTGTTGGGATGATATGGAGTTGGGTCAGGCCACAGCTCCTGAGCTGGCCGTGCTGCAATGGTTTGTGGTCCTCTGTGAGGGGATAGGTTACAGAGAAAAGTATTCAAGACCTTAATCCCTTCCTATGCCACTAAGGCCCCCCCCCCCCCCGCCTCCCCGCTTCCCCCCTCTTTTTTTTTTTTTTTAAATACTCAGCACTATCAAGTGGGATGATGTGTAAGGCTTGGAGAAGGCCTACAAGGACAGGCGGGCTGGGGCTGGTCTACAGGATACTTGGGGCAGGGAGTAAGACTGCTTTTCTCCCCTACCAGGGAGCTGGTCGGGAGGATTGAAGGTACAGATCACTTTGGGAGTGGGCTTGTGAGAACTTTGAGGCCCCAGATTTGAGTCTTGACTTCTGGACCCACCCCAGTCACCTCAGGGTCCTGGGTGTGGGCCAGCTCTCACCTCAGTTTGGCACTGGACGGTTTTCCTGTCCCGACGCACTTGTCCTTTGTACCCGTTGAGGGCATAAGTGAACCTGTCAGCCAGCTCCTCGACGCTGCCCTTGTTGGAGCTCTGCAAAGACAGAGCCCGCTACCGGGCCAGGAGGCATCAGGGGCCCCGGGCATTACCAGTGGGGAAGATGCCCACCACCCATTCTGCTCCCCAGATCAGGCAGAGAGCGGCATCTGCAAGACCTCCAGGCAGGGAGTGAAGTTGATGACCCCTTGAGCACCCCTGCGATTTCACAAGTGGGTAGCAGAGCTCCGACCCCAGCACTCAGCTTCCCTCCCTGTGAGCCATGACCTGGGCAGTGAACATGACACTCCCTCCAACACCCTCCAGACTTCTGACACTTACCAACCTGCTCCTGAGCCCTGGATGAGCATCCCTCATTCCCTGCTTCCTTCCCCTCACCATCCCGGACACACACACACACACACACACACACACACACACACACCCGGGATGAGGGGTAAGAGGTGTGGGGCTCCCCAGGTGAGACCCCCAGTTGGCGCCCAACTGTGAGCTGAAAGGGCCTGCCCTGGGTTACCTGTGTGTGCCTCGGGCCAGAGGGCGAGGGGTATCGGTGGTGGCGCTTGCGCCTGGTTCCCCAGCAACAGAAACATCTCTCGCCCTGGGCTTTCTTCTGCCCAGAGCGTCGGAAGAACGGGAAGCAACAGAGAGGCATCCTGGTCTCCTGACCTTCTCCTCTCAAGTGAGCTGGAAAGGCAGTTGTCTCTAGAATGTGGGTACCTGGTTACCACGGTTCCCATTTCTGTTGGGGATCCGCCCCCAGGGAAGTGAGGTCACCCCTTCAAGGTTCCATGACCTGTGCCCCTTCCTCCAATCAGGGCCACCCAAAGGCCCCTCTGGGCTGCTGACCTCTCACCTTCCCGGCCCATGTTATCTCCATACCTGTATACAAGCATCCAACACAGCCCTCCCCCCACGCTCCCTGGGAGGAAGGAGGCCCCCAGTTTGGGGGGAGAAAGCCGAGTTCACACCTCCTTTTTCTTAGGTGTTCTGTGCCCTGGGGGAAGCCTCTGTGCCTCTCAGGGCCGCCCCCAGGCTCCCAAGCTGCCCAGTGAGGATGATGCTAGACACCATTTCCCGAGGAAGTCATCAGGTGCAGATGGGACAAGGCCCCTATCAGCCGGGGGCTGGTGTCCCATGAATCTGGTACACAAACCTAGAGGTGGAAAGTGACAAGAACAAGTGGGACACAGCATGCAACACTAGACAAAAGAGCCCTGGGCCCAGCCTGTGATCTCAGGGAAGTCACTGCTCATGTGGGCCTCATTTTCAAGTCTGTACCTTTAAGGGTTTGAAAGGACAGGAAATTGAGATAGGGTCACGCACTGGCCTAAAACCTCACCGTGGTCTCTTGTTGTAAACTTAGCCTGGGACAAGTGCCTCATGTGGGTCCAAGTGTTAGGGGCCTTCACAGTGGCTTCGAGTGAGTCCAGCCTCCTGGTGGGAACATCCTTGTGTGTCCGCTGAGTGCTCAGTAACTGGCTTCTGAACAACATAGAGGACAGCCCAGCTGATGGGGTGTCAGGTCCAGTCACTTGTACTCTCGTTCTTGAGGTCCCTTGCTTCCTCTCAGCCTCTCTCTCGCTTTCTGTGTGTGTGTGTGTGCGCGCATCTCTGTGCCACTGACCTGTTGTTCTGTCTGGAAGCTGAGTCCACACCCTTTTCCTTACCACTTTAGTAAATCTTGGTTTTGGTAAGTTCTCCACTTTGTTCTGAGAGTGTCTTGGTCTGAGAAAAGATACGGCGTATCGTGCTACTTTATTATAACTTCTAGACATAAGCTGTCATGTCCCGTGAGTGGGATAGATTTCCACCTTGACATTCCTGATACGGCGATTCTAGTGTGAAGCCATGGAGGTTAGCAGCAAGAGTCCTAAGCCACAGTGACTTCAGGGCCTCCTGATCCCATGTGTTCTCTGTGACCTGTCAACCTCTAGTATCGCCAGGTCCCTAAGCATTCTCTACCGGCGGCCCGAAGGATCTTTTGAAAATGTCAATATGATCATGTCTCTTCTGAAAACTGACAGTGGTCTCCTATGGCCTTTAGAAATGAGTCCTAAATCCTTAGCGTGTCCGTCCAGGCCCTCCATGATCCGACCTTAGCTTCTTTTGCAGTCTCGTCTCTCCCTCACCCCTTTTCTGTGGTCACACTTTTAGATCCTCATTGGCATCACACTCTGCCAGCCCAGCTTAGAGCTGTGCCATGCCCTGTATCCCGACGTCTCCCTCTGGAGTCGCTGGAAGGCTGGTGGTCTTTCCGGCATCTCCCATCTTTCCCCCGTCCTGCTCTCTGCTCCCATCGTTTTTCGTTTTTGTTTTCGTGTTTGTTGTTGTTGTTTTTTTGCAATACCATGAAATGCTACAACCGTGTCCACCCTCAGGAGATTTAAGGATCTCACTCAGTGTGGAAGCTGAGAATTATAAGCAGCAGAAGAGTGATGAAGCTAACAGTAGGGACTTGTCTTTCTCACAAAAGAACAAGTCCACAGGTAGGTGGATCCAATATTGAATTCAGCTGCTCCGTGATGTCAGGGTAAGCTCCCAGCATCAACGAGAGGAAAAAAATCCTCTCCTCGCTGTTGTGCTTTATATCAGGGAGGAAACTAGTGTCTCAGAAATCAACTATGAGACTCTTGCGTGAAGCCTTGGGCAGAACGGGCCGAATTGCAAGGGACATGGGGCAGTTTAGTGTCAAACTGCTCCTGAAGGAGGTGCCTCAGCCCAGGAGGAGGTGCTGAGGGGAAGGGCAGCGGGGACGTGTCAGATGGTGAGCTTCCTGTTTCTACTGTGATCACTAAGGGCCCCGTACATTTCTTCTGTGTGGACTTGTGGAGGAAAGGTGTCCCGAGATTCAGGGATGACTGTTTCACAACAGTTGCCTAGTGTTTTGAAGTACCCTGTCTCATAGGGTCCATATTATCCACATAGAACTGGTTAAACATATATGTTTTTATTGATCTCAGAGAGAGGAAGGGAAAGGGAACAGGGAGAGCGAGGGGTGGGGGTGGGGTCGGTGAGGAGGCTGGGGAAGGGGAGAGAGAAGCATCAATGATGAGAGAGCATCATCGGTCCCATAGCCCCTAGCGCGCAACCCCGGTAAGGGCCCTGACTGGGAATGAAACGGGGATCTCTTGGTTCTGGGGTCGACGCTGAAGCACTGAGCCACGCCAGCCCGGCAGCCACATATCACTTTAAAATGAACCTTTTTTTTAATTTAAATTTAGTAAAACTTAAAATTCACTGAGACATTTAGTTTTCTCTTGTTGGATACCTGAGGAGTTTTGGCTTGGTGTATTGACCAGCTAGCTGGTTTGCCTTGAAAGCAGATATGAAATGAAAGAAAGGAAATGTGTCTCCCCTCAGAGCAAGAGTGCTCACATGAGAACGATGAGCTTTGGATGATTGGGCCACAGCACTGAATGGATCCCTCTTGCACAGCGTGCCTCCTTTTGAAATACTCACCGGTGGCATTCCTTTGTCCTTTTCTGCTTAGAATTTTCTGACATGATGGTTTTCATTTTAATTATAGATTGTTCCAGTGGTGGTGTCAGTGTACTATGGCCCCTGCGGAAGAACCAGGGCTGTGTACCTTGTTTCCGTACCGTCCTGTTCCAGTGGAACCATTGCCTCTCCCTAAGCTGAGTTTGACCGGTGAGTTAAATTCTGGGCTCACGGAGGAAGGGCAATGATTCAGGAAGTGTTTAGTGGAGGGAGTTGTTTTGAGTTACTCCTGTTGCAACCCAAGCGGTGCTCTTGCTATCCCTAGTGATTTTAAGTATGGATGAGAGCTAGTCTACTGGTTGTTTCTGGCCAAAGAGCATATGCAGTTAAACGGCGAGGGAAGTAGAATGCCCCCCATTAAGTAATTTTTCCTTTCACGAGACCATTTCAAGATACAAATTGGCACTTGGGAAAGTTTAGAAAGATATGATTGAGTCTGGCCAGTGTTGCACGGTGGTCGAGCGTCCGCCTGAGAAGCAGGCAGGAGTGCACAGTTGGTTTGATTCCGGGTCAGGGCACAGGCCCGGGTTGCAGACAGGATCACCAATAGGGGTCGTGAAGGAGGAAACCGATCAATGCTTCTCTCTCATGGTTGACGTTTCTGTCTCGCCCTTTCTCCCTCCCTGAAATCAATCAAAGTGTATTTTTTAAAATATATACTGAGTCTAGCCCCGGCTGATGGGGCTCATTGGATGGGCATCTCCCCTTGCACCGAAAGGTTTCCGGATCAGTTCCCAGGGAGGGCACGTGGCAGGGTTTTGCGGTCAATTCCATGGCGGGGGTGGGCAGGAGGCGGCTGGTGCACCGCTTGTCTATGTTCTCTGGCTCTCCCTTCCTCTCTCTACTGTCTATCTATATATTGGAGGTATGATCCTTGTGTCAAGCAGAACCTATACATAAAGCAAAATGAGAAGAAACTGTCACTTCTAGCAGTTTCACTTCTGACAGTTCACTAGTGTGAACATTTTGGTGTATATATTTCCAGATTTTATTTCCCCATTTTATCAGTGTGTACGTAGTTATCAGAAAAAATTAAATGTTTCAAAACTTATTTTAAAACTGTATCATACAGTGAGAACCTTCCACGTCAGCATATATGTGTACGTGTTTGTGTGTGTGTGTGTGTATGTGTGTGTATGGAATTATGTATATGTACATGAGAAGACATGGTCTACACGTGTTTTTAATAAACAACCTTATTTAATCAAAAGGAGTATTTAACTTAATGGGAAATAGTCTACATAAATAGGTAGGTACTTTTAGAAATTATCCTTATTTAGTATTATAAATGTACAGTTGGGATGTATTCCTCTGAATTATTGAAGATAATCGCCTAGGAGTCTTCTGACAGCAGGAGAGAAGGCTTCCAGCGCAGCCAGTAGCTGGCTCCATAAGGGCTTCAGGTACTGCCTCGGGCCAGGCCTGGCCAGGGCAGGGCCTCTCGTTGGACCAGGCTCTGGCCCCTGAGCAGGCCCTTCCTCTGCCTCCGGAGAGCTCTGGAGCTCTGGGCGTGGACCTGGAGCAGGAGAAAGAGACAGATTGACTCACACTCCTGGCTTTCCTGTGACTTAGTGCAGACAGGAAAGATGCCACCGCCTTTAAGGGAACTCCTGCCCATGATCCGGCCCTCCCACGGTGATCTGCCCAGATGATCATTCCGCCTCACCTTGTTGAGTTGCCTCGGTGGGCTCAAATGCTGCAGCGCCAACCGTAGATTTTGGGCGTGGCCCACCAGGTGTGAGGCAGGGGAGTTGACGGGCACCAAGGCCTGCTCTAGCTCGAAGCAGGCGAAAGGAAGGGGCTGCCCCAAACCCTGGACATGGTCCAGCCAGGTCCCCACCATCGCAGCAAAGGCCCTGGGGAGAGGCAGGTGGGCAGCAGAGTCTGAGTCCTGGTCTTTCCTCCACTCTGCCCTCCCATGGCACACTTGTTTAGATCTGAGCCTCTGTGCAGGCCCCCCTTGCCCACCTAGGGGACAGCCCCATGCCACCCCCGGCCCCCGTGTGAACTTGGCTTGAAAGCGAACCTCAACCCTCTCCCCCCACGGGACACCTGGCCACCGGCTTGCCCGTACATTCTGGACACCGCCCACTTTTACCTCTTTCCGGAGCTGCTGGTTCTCCTCCTGCAGCGTCTTTACTTTGCCCTAGAGGGCAAGGGTATTCTCCTCCAAATCAGTGATCCGCGTGCAGGCTGAAGAGCAAAGTGGAGTCAGAGCCCATCTTCCAGGGCCTCCACTTCCCCTCTCTGACTCTGGCCCCGAGAGGACCATCCCCCCAGACGACCACCCCCCCACCCCGACCCCTAGGTTTGATCGCCGGGGATGGTCAGCTGGGTGTTGTTCAGGAGGTGCTCTCGCTGTTGGTTGTGGCCCCTGTGCTGGCTCAGCTGGGGGCCGGTAGGGGAGCCACCCAGAGCTTAAGAAGAAGGCAGGTGACCGTGGAGAGGCCCAAGCAGAAGTTCAAGACGGTGGAACTGCTGGAACCACTTTTTACCGAGTTCTAACCTGACTGTCTAGTCAAGGATTTCAGAGACTCACAGAGATGGCAAAGACCTGGCATGGTCCGGGCCAGCCTTCAGAGTGGGGGGGTCTGGGTGGCTCAGCTGGGGAGTGGGAGGCACGGTAATTGACAAATATGTCTGCGGGGGGTAGCGGATATGGGGCACGTGTGTCGAGTACTTCCCACCCGTGGGTGAGGTCCTTTGGGAGAAGAGGTCACTGAGCAGCCCCTGCCCAGGGAGACAGAGAGCAGACTGCACCCATCTGCCCGAAGAGGACATGAATGGAGGAAATCAGCCCAGGCCTCTGTTATAATGCAGGTCAGTGAGCACTGGGGAAGCTCCTGCCATCCAGATCTTTCAGTCCCCTACGGTCAGATCTAATACCGCCTCTGGGGTCAGCGTGCTGTCATCTGGAAGCTCCCGGGACTGTCCACACGGGCGCTGAGAAATCTGGCAACACTTACTTGTAGTTCATGTCCTGACTTCGAGGCTGCCAGGCCCCTCATGTTCCCCTTGGGGAGAATGGCAATGAAAGGGTCCGAATGGCCCCTGAATCACACCCTATTGACTTGGGCTGAGGGTGGGCTTACCCAGGAGATTCATAGCCAAGGGCTCAGCTCCCTGTGTGAGGGAGAAGCCACAACCAGGCTGGCTCCCCGACGCCAGGGGCTGCTGCCTACCTTCTATCAGCAGCTCCAGCTCCCAGCTCAGGTGGGCGGGCTGGTTCCTCCTCTGGACCTGTTCAGCCTCGAGGGCCATGATGTCCCCCAGCAGCTCCTCAAGGAACTGCTGGGGGATGTGTCCACGATCCTAGTGCAGGAAGAGGGGTGGGGTGAGGATGCGCACCATGGAACCCGCTGGCCTGCCCCGCCCCAGTACAGCTAGCCTCATTCCCCAGGATGAAGGGCCTCCATGCACCTGCTCACTTCCTAGAGCACAGCTGCACAGAAGGGACTCCAACACAGGGTCCTGCTGGGAGACCTACAGCCACTAAGAACATGCTGACCCAGTGGTAGGTGATGAAGACCCATGAGGCCTCAGTGGTGTCTGAGCAAAGTGACACCCAGCACAGGGCCGTAAAGCCGGTGACAGGAGGACGGGTGGCTCTCAGGCCCCTTAGCTGGTGTACCATGTCTTGGAAAGGCTGTAGGGACTCCCAAATCACAGCTCGGTCCACATTCTAGTTGCCAGTAGAGACCCTTATTGCCAGTCACCCACCTACATCCATCCTTACGGAAAGCAACACAGCAGTCAGGCCCTATCCGTTTGTTTGTTTTTTTTAACATCCTATAGAATAAAAGCCTAATATGCTAAGTGTCCGGTCATCCATTCAACCAATGAAAGCATAATACACGAATGATATGCTAAGGCCACTCAACAGCTTGCTATGACGTGCACTGACCACTGCGGGGAAGACGCTGCAACTGGCAGGTTGGCTTGCTGCTGGGGTCTGGCTGATTGGGACTGAACTAGACAGGCCTGACATGGCCTGGGGCCCTCCCAGGGTCCCTCCCCACTAGCCAACCTCCTGTGTCCCTCCCCGCCCTCATCATACACCAATGGAGTCCCACTGCCTCGCCTATGCCCTCTTGCAATCCAGGACTCCTCAGGGGATGTCAGAGAGCCAGTTTCAGTCGAATTCCCGCAGGCCTGGCCAAGGGACCCCAATGGTGCACGAATTCGTGCACCGGGCCGCTAGTATATACTAGAGGCCCGGTGCACAAAAATTTGTGTACTCGGGGGCGAGCGGGGGGGGGGGGGTGTCTCAGTCCGGCCTGTGCCCTCTCGCAGTCTGGGACCCCTCAGGAGATAATGACCTGCTGGCTTAGGCCTGCTCCTTGGTGGCAGAGGGCAGGCCCAATCCCTAGGTGCAGCCCCTGGTCGGGCTCAGAGCAGGGCCGATTGGGGAGTTGGGGCACCGCCCCGTCATGCACAGAGCAGGGAGATTGGGAGGTTGTGATGCCTCCCTCAGTCACGCTCAGGTTAGGGCCGATTGGGGGGTTGGGGCACCGTCCCCTGTCACACTCAAGGCATGGTTGATGTGGAGGTTGCGGCGCCACCCCTGTCATGCCCAGAGCAGGGCCAATCAGGGGGTTGGGGCAATGCCCCCTGTCACTCACAGAGCAGGGCCCATCAGGGGTGTTGGGGCTCTGTACCCTGTCATGCACAGAGCAGGGGCAATAAGGGCGTTGGGGCGCTGCCCCCGTCACACACAGAGCAGGGCCCATCAGGGGGTTGGGGCACCGCCCTCTCTCACCCACAGAGCAGTTCCGATCAGGGGGTTGGGGCGCCGCCACTCTCACATTGAGGGCAGGGCCAATGGGAAGGTTATGGCTCTACCCCGTCACACACAGAGCAGGGCCTGTGGGGGTGGGGTGGGGTTGGGGAGCTTCCCCCTATCAGGCACAGAGCAGGGCTGCTCAGGGGGTTGGGGCGCCTTCCCCTGTCACGAACAGAGCAGGATGGATAGGGAGGTTGTGGCCCCGCCCCCTGTCACACACAGAGCCGCAGGGCAATCAGGGGGTTTGGGCACTGCCCCCTGACACGCTGATCCCGGTGCCGGGAGGCCTCATGGCTCTGCTGATCCTGGTGCCGGGAGGCATATTACCCTTTTACTATATAGAGTAGAGGCCTGGTGCATGGGTGGGGCGGGCTGGTTTGCCCTGAAGGGTGTCCTGGATCAGGGTGGGGGTCCCCACTGGGGTGCCTGGCCAGCCTGGGTGAGGGGATGATGGTTTTTTGCAGCTGGTCACACACCATTCAGGGTAGGGGTCCCCACTGGGGTGCCTGGCCAGTCTGGATGAGGGGCTGAGGGCTGTTTTCAGGCTGGGGGTGACTGAAGCTCCCAACTGCTCCTTTTTTTCTTTTTTCTTTTTTTTTATTCTGGGCCAGCTTTAGCTTTGAGGCTTGGCTCCAGCTCTTAGGCCTCCTCGGCTGAAAGTAGGTTTCTGGCCTTTGCTTACAATGTTACGAATCTGCTGGCTGAAGTCTGGTGGTATTTGTTAAAATGTTTCAAACTGCAGGCTCAGAGGCCTGGAGCGGCAGGCTGGGAATGTTGGTTTCCTCTGTCACTGAAGCAAGCAAGCCTCATGTTAGTTTCAAGCTGCCTGGCTGCCGGCCGCCATCTTGACTGACAGTTAATTTGCATATCTTGCTGATTAGCCAATGAAAAGGGTAGCGGTCGTACGCCAATTACCATGTTTCTCTTTTATTAGTATATATATATATTTCTTTTAAATATACTTTTATTGATCTCAGAGAGGAAAGGAGAGGGAGAGATAGACACATGAATGATGAGAGAGAGAAGAGAGAATCATTGATCGCCTGCTTCCCACAAGCCACCCCTGGGCATGGAGCCCACAACCTGGGCATTGGCCCGGCCGGGCAGGCCCTGTCTCTTTTGAGGGCCTTCACTGCTGCCCACTTAAGCCACTGAGCTTAGCATATGACTCTTCGCTGGTAGCAGGTCACTGTGTCGGCAGCAGCCCCCACCCAGGAGCAGAAAATCAGAGAAGGGCACCACATAAACCTAAAGCGGCCCCCATCTGTTGTACACAGGATGCGAGAGTGTCTGACATGTACAGCCTCGTCTGGTTGGACGAGCACACCTGCTGACAGGTGCGGGACTTCCCTGAGCCCGTTTCCCTAACAAGGAAGGGGTGGGTCTAAGACCTTTCCTGGGTGTGAGGGCTGAGCCTCGGCCTCTCAATTCCACGGTCAGTCCACTGATCTGGGAGCTGGAAATAAATGGCTGTTTTGGTGAGTTTTTGTTCAACACCCAGTTCCTATGTGAACAGGTCACACACAACCTCTTGGAAAACCAACAGCCCTGGAAATGAGGGCTAAGGCACAGCAAACAGTACTATGGGCCCCTGGGTGTCAGGCACATGCCTGGTGTGGGACACCATGGCTGGTCCCTCGCAGGGTCCCTCGCAGGCCCCCTCAGGGGAGGAGTCCGCGGGGCCTATTCCGGTCCCAGGGCCCAGCACACACGGGGAGCCGGTCAGCTCTTTCCCCTCATCTCTGCTCCCGCCCAGGAGCCCTCCCAGAACCACTGGTGTCCTAGGGCTGAGTCTCCCCCGAGCGCCTTCACAGTTTGGGAACACACATGCACCCGACGTGTCCCTTGCTCTCGGTGGCAGTTTCCCAAGGCTGGCCCCACGCACAGTTCTAACAACTGGGAGTGGACGGTAGCTCCTGCTTTTCCATCTCGTGTCCACTTTCCAGCACTGGCCAGAACCCAAGGTTCTTGGTAGAAGGGAAGCCGTGGACCTGCCGCCAGTGGACACGGTTCTGGTCAAAGCCTGGCAGCAGGAAGGGTTTGCTCACAGACTCGGGAGTCACCTGGACACCGTCTCTCTGCACATTCCCGGCCCTGCGCCAGATGCCCTCTGTCCTTGCACATTCACTCCTCACAAGAGCCCTGAGGGGGAGGCAGGGACAGTCCCTTCTCACACAGGAAGTGGCTCTGCCCTGACCGACTCTACGACCACCGACTCTTCTCACTCCAACTCTTCACACTGACTCTTCACACACTGACAATTCACACCGATTCCACACCACCAACTCCGCACCACCCACTCCGCACCACCAACACCGCACCCACCGACTCCGCACCCTCCGACTCCACGCCCACTGACTCCATGCCCACCGACTCTGCACCTAACCTTCCACTGTCTCCATGGCCCCCCAACCAAACAGCTCTAGGCCCTGCATTCTAAACGGCTCTGCCAGAGGCTCATGCTCCATGCTAACTGCTTTGGAATACACAAAAATTAAGACACTCTCCCCATGAAGATTAAGATCTAGCTGGCACATAAAATGTAAAGAAACATAGAGGTCATATTTATAGATCCTATACCATTATAAATGGAAATTAACCACTTCATTCTGATATGTGTATGTTTCAAAAAATTATTTTTTCCCATCAGCCACATTATAGAAATTTGATCTGTTCCTTTCAGGGAACAACACATTCATTTTATTTTGTGAAGTCTTACCTAGAGAGCCCAGCTTGGGAATTCTCCCCATCGACTGTCAATAGTTCATACATTAGAACCCCTGAAGTCCACCAGTCAATTGCCTAAAACACAATTTGACAGACCACTCACTCATGTGTAGTTTATAAGAAAAATGAACAAAGTAAAGCTATATATTTGAAAAATAGTATATATATATATATATATATAATATATATTTTATTGATTTTTTACAGAGAGGAAGGGAGAGGGATAGAGAGTTAGAATCATTGATGAGAGAGAAGCATCGATCAGCTGCCTCCTGCACACTCCCCACTGGGGATGTGCCCGCAACCAAGGTACATGCTCTTGACCAGAATCCAACCTGGGTCCCTTCAATCCCCAGGTCAACCCTCTATCCAGTGAGCCAAACTGGCTAGGGCTATACTTTATATATTTTTTAAAAATATATCTTTATTGAGTTCCGAGGGGAAAGGAGAGATAGAGAGAGAGAAACATCAATGATGAGAGAGAAGCATTGATCAATTGCCTCCTGCACGCCCCATAATGGGGATCAAGCCCCCAACCAGGGCATATGCCCTGACTGGGTATCTAATGGTGACCTCCTGGTCGTAGTGATACACTCAATCACTGAGCCATGCCGGCCAGACTGGAAAATATTTTAACAAAAGGACTTTGTACATAGCTTTCTGTGCAAGGAGTACTAAATTAGCACATGCAAGAAAGACATTTAGAGAACAAATATACAGGCACCCTCAAAACAGAATTTAAACATTTAGGCTGCCAATCAATTATTTCTAACCTAGTAATGGTTTACTTGGGTTAATTAAAAAACTCATTCTTAATTTAAGATAAATTTAAATTGTTTAAAGTAGATGAAATCTCTGGACTTAGATTGGGGGGGGGGGGAGAGTACTGATTAGCATTTCGATTCATTATCCAGCTCCAATGACTGTTATAAAATTACTGAAAGTGAATCTGGACAAGCAGTGGGTCCGGGCTGCTGGTCACACCTTGAGCCAATGAAGCAGAGACAGGGTTGAGATCATTTATTCCATGAATGCAGCAGAAGGAGAGCAGCAGGTCACCCACAAACGTCTGCTCTACCCCCTGTCCCCACCCCCGATAAGCCAGCTGCTTATCTTGGGTAGAAGGACAAAGATCCCATGGGAAAGCAGACATTTCAGGCCTGGGAAAGTAGGAAGGTATAGTGGTTACAGGTTACAGGCAACTCGGGCTGGGGGTTGGCAGAGGCCGGGTGGCTCCGGGACCAGATTACAGGCAACGAGGTTGCTGATCTAGGCCTTTCTCAGAAAGGAGGGTGGCCTGCATTCCCTTGTTAGCTCCCATGTCCCAGGGCGGACAACTCTCCACCAGATCAGAACGTGCTTTCCCTCATTAGAACAGAACAATCATGGTTAACAGAGCACCATTAATATTCTTTGTAATCATAGCGAGTCCCCAACAGTCTATTCCTGCCCCGAACAAAAGAACAAAACTGAAAAAAATTCCACCTAAAGTGGTTACTTTTTCATAACTATCTCAATCAATTCCTCGTACAGAAGCTATTCCATAAATCTAACCACCTTCATTTGTGGGCAGCATGATGAGATTTCAATTAATGTCCAACGAAATGTGATCTAACCTGGAAACAAATTTATAGATGCAGTGACCTGAAGTGAGAACACAGCAAATAACATATACTTTAAGGAATCTTGAGATAATGAAAATTATTTATCATTATGCAAATCAAGATTTCAAGAACAATTGAATTGATGAGCTTATGCCAAAGAGATATAAACTGGATGATAAAATTTCAAACTCTCTGCTCCCAGTTTTCAGGGCCAACATTTTAGAGAAAGGATGCAAAATTTATGAACCTAGCGCTATTTTTAAGGAAAATACATAAGAATGAGACAGAAGACAGGATGAGGCCGAGTGAAACCACAAAAGAGTGAGCACAAGCCTGGCACAGTGATGAGCACATTGCACACATGGCATCTCATTCAATCAACTCAAAGTCATCAAGGTGTTCCATGAACTCCCATGGACTGAGCTGTATTTTGGACCACGGATATGCACAAAGGTTAGGAGTCACAGAAAGTTTTCTTTCCTAAAAATTGGTCCACGACATGGCCGGTGTGGATCAGTTTGCTGGAGCATCATTCTCTACACGGAAAGGCTGTGGGTTCAATTCCCGGCCAGGGCACATACCTAGGTTGGGTGTTCAGTCTCCAGTGGGAGTGTGTATGAGAGGCAACCAGTTGATGCTTTTCTCTCACATCAATGATTCTCTCTCTCAAGTCAATAAGCACATCGTTGCCATAGGATTTAAAGAAAAAGTGGGTTCCATTAGGTCGTAGAAAGTCATCCTCAAATTTTCAGTTATCAATTCTTAGCAACTTATCCAATAGTTTCAAAGAATACCTTGAAGCTAACTAAACCAGCAATACCATTCTTTTCTTTATACAAGCAGGTTTACCAGCACCCGAGCCTGGTCGGCCTGGTTCAGTGGTTGAGTGTCAACCTATGAACCAGAACCAGGCAGTTATGGTTGGCTTCCAGGTTGGGGCCCATGTCCCAGTTGTGGCCTCCATCCCCAATGCGGGGTGTCCAGGAGAGAGCCAATCAATGGTTCTCATCATTGGCGTTTCTCTTTCGCGCTCCGTCTCCAGTTTTCTGTGAAGTCAATAAAAGTATATATAAAATAAGAATTCTCCTCAAAAAAATGAATAAAGAAGTAAGGGTAGAGGACGCCCTGACTGGAGAGGGCGGTGGGTCTCTGCTGTGGCCCCACGTAAAAATACCTGGGGAGGTTACATAGACAAGCCCCTCTCCTGCTGGGCTAACGCCTCCGGTCCTGGTGGGCCCTCTTCCAAAGTGGTCAGAAGGTCTATGGTGATTCTGCTGCACAGCCGAGTCCAGCACCACCGGCTAAGTGTGGGGGATGCTGATCTCACAGGGACTCACTGCACACGGGCCCCTCACAGGGTCTCACCGCAGAAACGCAGCTGCCATTCGATCCCTCGCAACTCTTGCTGACCAGGCCGGGCTCTCGACCCGCGGCTCCCACCCTTCCACGGTGGGTCCACGTCCACAGGGAACTCACTTCCCCTCTTAGCAATTTCCTCAGTTTCTCCACAGGCTCAGGCTCACAGCCCGGAATCCTCTGCACGTCACTGTTCTTCAGAACCAACATCGTTTCCAGCACACAGTTAACCTTAAAAACAAAGAAAAGAAAGAGAGAGCCATCCATTTCACATGGTCATCACTTCAACTTGGGAAGAAACAAACCAACTCTGCATGTGGCCACCACTGCTGATAAACCCAATGGTCACAGGCAGACCATCCCCACTCCAGCCTCTGCAGCCTTTTAACCTCACCCAGCACCAGACCCCCGCCAGACCTCCACCGGGGCCTGGACCACTACCCACAGAGCTCTCCTTGCCTCTCCTGCTCCCCTCCACGCCCCTCCTCCCACTGACTCTCCCCCCTCCCTGCATTCCTCCCTCCTGGCCCTGTGCTCTGAGCCACCCCTCCTCTCCACGACATTGGCCATTCCTTCCCCACCCCTGGCCTGTACACTCTTTAACTTTTCAACTGGAAAGAATGTCACACTGAGAGAAAAGTCGCAAGCACAATTCAGAGACCTCCCAGAGAGCCCTGTCTGAGATTTCTCCAAGTATTCACTTTTCAGTGAGAGCATTCACACAGCATCACACCCACCCATTCAGAGTGTCCACTGCGTATGTTAAGGGCTGTGCGTCCTCAGAGGGCTCAGACCACAGCACATCCCAGTGAGCATTTCGGGTTTCAGGGTGGTCCCGTCCTCCCTTTTGAGCCTGTGTCTCCTGCATGTAGTGCTGTCCACTAAAGGCCCAGCTGAGAACATGGGCTGACCCCGCCTTCCCTCCCACCCATTCCCCGCCTGGTCAGTTCCAACTCCCACACCCTCTCCCACACCCACATCCACTACCACAGAGCTAATCCTCCCACCACCGTCTCTGACCCCTGAAGGGGGTCTTCCTGCCTGACCGCCTCAGTCTTCTCCGTTGTAGCCAAGGTGACCGTTAGCACGAACCCTTCCCAGGCCATTTTCCCACTCAGAACCCTCCAGGCGCCTCCAGGATCAAAGCCCAAGTCCTTGCACCGGCCTCTGCCCTGCTCCCCTGTGGGCCCCACATGCACCCTCTCCCTGCTCCTCACACATCCCTAGGGGCTCCCCCGCCCTCCCCTTTCTCTGATCTGCACAAAAGAGGCAGGAGCTCTGCTCAGCCCTGTGTTCTACAAGGGGAAACTGAGGCTTGGAAGACTCAGGTCACATTGCTGTGCAGTGCTGAGCCAGAAGTCCAGGTCGCTGACACCTGAGCCCCGAGCCAACGGCCTTCCTCAGTGAACATTTGTTGAACAGATGAGTGTGAATTAAATCGATTCATAACTCACAAAATACCCGAGTTTTAGTAAAGGAATAAGGTTTGCTCACACACTCACGATAAAAACATCTTCATCCCAGGAGCAGACGATAACAGATGGCTAGGGCATGGCCCACAGCCTTTCCCCACTTATTTCACCTGCTGCTCAGCATCTGCGCATTTAGGCACTTAGGAGGCAGGTCGAGGGACCCACCGTCCCTGGTCTGGTCCCGGGACGTGCTGCCTGCCCCGCTGGCTTTGCCCTGGTCTCTCTGATCATTGCCAGAGACATAGCATCGTGTTTTCTCAATGAAAATCCCCGTTTCTCAGCCTGAACAGGATCAGTTCCTTATCTTTCTCTGTGAAAGTTCCAGTCAGTTTTTCCAACATGTAGGAGATGTGGAGAGACTGTACCAGGTGGCAGTCATACAAAAGGGCAAGGATGGTGAGCCGGCTGCCACCCTCTGTGCCTGGCTTCCCTTTCTATAGACGTCATGGAACTTCCTCAGCGCGGCCTCCAGAGAGGGAGCTCAGACCTGCACGAGTGAAACAGACCCAGGGTCATCGCACACACCTGACCATCGTGGCAGCGCGCTCCTCTCAGGGACCCTTCTTGTCAGGCAGCTGAGGCGTTTATGCTGAAAGAGTCAGTCCTTTTAAAACCAGCGCATCAACGCACACCTGGTAGGACACTCACGGCCACGGGACATACCCTGTAAGACCCGGTCTGAGTGTGCAGGGTTGGCACAGGGCCACGCGGACTGCTGGCTGCAGCCCAGAGCAACCCGCCACAGCACTGGGACCTGCCTGTGAGCCACCCTCTCGCCTTCTCAGTCCAGGGGGACCGCCTCGGCCAGCAGCCGTCTAGCTCCTTGGAAACAGAGCACCGCACATCTGTCTGCAGCGCTGCACATCCCACAGCCCTCATTCTGAAGCGCAGCTGAGCCCGGAGGAGGAGGCGGGAGCAGCACCAGGTGGGGGCATGGAGCCCTGTGGAAGGGGCAGTTGGAAGGGAGGCCTGCCAGACACAGTCCTGCGGGATCTGGGAAGGAAGACCCAGAGACCCAGCAGCCGTGACCGGCCACACAGCCACTAGATGGAAAAGATCCAACTCTGAGGAACACGAGCTGGAAGAGGAAACCTGGGGGGGAAGAGCAGGTTATGGGGGGCGCCTTCAATTGTGGGTGCAGGTGAGTTCGGCCCGACAGGTCAGAGTGTCGTAAACACGTGTCACTGCTGAAGGAAAACACTAAATGCTAGAAGCCTCCAGGAGGGGCGCAGATGTGCAGGAGGGAACCATGACTTCACAGAGGCCAGCGCCCATAGACAGGGGCTACTCCTAATTGAATAAATAATACATTTAACCTGTAAACTCCCAATTGGAGCCTTTTCACTAAACATCAACCTGGAGAGCAAGCTATGACCACGACATTATGTTCAAATAGAACTTAAAAAAGAGAAATTAGCCAAGCCGGCATGACTCAGGAGTGGAGCGTCGACCTAGGAACCAGAATGTTGCGGTTCAATTCCTGGTCAGGGCACACGCCCAGTTCAGTCCCCACTGTGGGGTGTGCAGGAGGCAGGTGGTCAATGATTCTCTCTCATCATTGATGTTTCTATCTCTCCCTCTCCCTTCTTCTCCTAAATCAACAGAAATTGATTTTTACAAAGAGAAATTAGAATTCTGCAGATATAAAAATTATGTATAAAATGGAATGTTTGAATGGTTGAATGTTTTCAACACACTAATGGAATTACTTAACTACATCAAATTTTCTCAAAGTTTGAATTTATTTGAAGTCTTTAAAATAAAGTATAGCAATATCTTGACCCATGCAGCTCCTAGGCCAATGGAAACTAAGGAGAAAAGAAACAAATGGGACTACATCAAAAGAAAAAGCATCAACCAAAAGAACAAGAAAGCCCACTACATGGGAGAACACATTTGCCAATGTTATCTCCAATAAGGGTTAATTCTCCAAAATTTACAGAGAACTACTACAACTTAACAAAAGGAAGGTAAACAATCCAATCGAAAAATGGGCAAAGGACCTAAATAGATATTTTTTGAAAGAGGACACACAGATGCTAGCGAGGAGAAGCCTTAAGAGAAGATTGCAGAGTAACCCAGCCTGTAAAAACTTTAGCATAGAATTGGCTATTGGAAGCTGAGAGTCACTTTGGCTCAGTTATGAACCTACTTTGCACTGGATTCAGCAATTGCCTTGTAATTACCCACCTACTAGAGAAATTGTGCCTGGTATGTGTGCCTTGTTGTGTTGTATTGTGTGCCCTTAAATCAACGCAGCAAATCCAAGCAACAGCAGCCTCCTAATCACCACACCCTCTGAGGATGAGCAGCTGTACGTGACGCCTCCCCCCACCAGCCAGAAGAGCCACCACAGCTGTGAACAGCACCCACCAGAGGAGCTGGGGCCAACTGTGAAACAGCTGCTACCGCAACCGCCCAAGGAGCAACCACAGCCCAAGGAGCCACTGCCACCCAGGGAGCATCCACTGAATGACTCAATATCTAGATATGTCAGTGAGATCAAACATGGGTAGACAGAGAAACCCCCAAAGGAAAGAAAAGGAGGACTCGCCAGAAAAGCAGCTAAGTGAAACCCAGGCATGCAGCATGACAGAAAAAGAATTCAGACTAAGGGTCCTAGAGTGCATAAACCGGATGGAGAAAAAATCAACAACATATACAAGAAGCAAGAAGAAACAGATGAAAAAATCAACTACTTAAGTAAGACCCAAGAAGAAATGAAGAGTGATATAGCTGCAATAAAAAACACCATTGAAAGTATCAACAGTAGACTAGGAGAAGCGGAGGACCGAATTAGTGAATTAGAAGACAAGGAAGCAAAACACACCCAAACTGTACTGCACTTGGAGAAAAAAATTAAAAGACAGGAGGAGAGCCTAAGGGAGCTTTGGGACAACATGAAACGAAACAACATACGAATAATAGGGGTGCCAGAACAACAGAAAGAGGAACAAGGATTAGAAAACCTATTCAAAGAAATAATATCAGAAAACTTCATTGAGGTGGGGAAAAAAAAGTCACACAAGCACAGAGAGTCCCAAACAAGGTGAACCCGAAAAGACCCACACCAAGACACATCATAATTACCATGGCAAATGTTCAGGACCAAGAGAGAATCTTACAGGCTGCAAGACAGAGACGGAAAGTTACATACAAGGGCTCTCCCATTAGATTATCAAATGATTTCTCAACAGAAACACATCAGGCCAGAAAAGAATGGATGGAAATTTACAAAGTGATGCAAAGCAAAGGACTGAATCCAAGAATACTCTATCCAGCAAGGCTATCCTTCAAACTTGAAGGGGAAATAAGAAGCTTCACAGGCAAAAAAAGGCTAAGGGAGTTTATCACCACCAAGCCAGCAATGCAAGAAATGCTCAAGGGACTGGTGTAAAAAGAAGAAACAAAAAGCTCAGAAAGAAAAGAGCCACACACACAAAAAAGAAATGGCTATGAACAAATAGCTTTCAATAATAACTTTAAACGTAAACGGACTAAATGCTCCAACAAAAGACATCGAGTGGCTGAATGGATAAAAACACATGACCCATACATTTGCTGTCTACAAGAGACCCACCTCATTAGAAGGAACTCACACAGACTGAAAGTGAAGGGATGGAAAAATATCTTTCAGGCAAATGGAAAGGAAAAGAAAGCTGGGGTAGCAATACTTATATCAGACAAAAGCGACCTCAAAGTGAAGGCCATAACAAGAGATAAGGAAGGCCACTTCATAATACTAAAGGGTTCAATACAACAAGAAGATATAACCCTGGTAAACATATATGCACCCAATGCAGGAGCACCCAAATACATAAAAAAAACTCCTGGAAGATATCAAAGGAGAGATTGATAACAATACAATCATAGTAGGGGACTTTAATACAACACTGACATCACTGGATAAATCCTCTAGACAAACACTCAGCAAAGAAATAGCAATTCTAAATGACTCACTAGATCAGATGGACTTAATTGACATCTTCAGAACGCTTCACCCCAAAGCCACGGAATATACATTCTACTCAAGTGCTCATAAGACATATTCAAAAATAGACCACATATTGCGTCACAAACAAAGTCTCCGCAAATTCAAGAAGATTGAAATCATACCAAACATCATCTAAGACCACGGCAACATAATATTAGAAATAAACTACAATAAAAACAACTGAAAATACTCAAACACTTGGAAGCTGAATAGCATGTTATTAAATATTGACTGGGTTACCAATGAGATCAAAGAAGAAATTAAAAACATCCTGGAAACTAATGACAAAGAAAACACAACAATCCAAAACCTATGGGACACAATGAAAGCAGTCCTGATAGGGAAGTTTATAGCTCTACAGGCCTATCTCAAAAAAACAAGAAAAAATGGTAGTAAATCATCTAACTCTACAACTCAAAGAATTAGAAAGAGAGCAACAAGAAGACCCCAGAGTGAGCAGAATGAAGGAGATAATAAAGATTAGAGCAGAAATAAATGACATAGAGACCAAAAAAAAAAAATACAGAAAATCAATGAAACCAAGAGCTAGTTCTTTGAAAGGATAAACAAGATTGACAAACCTCTAGCCAGGCTCACCAAGAAACAAAGAGAGAGGACCCAAATAAACAAAATCAGAAATGATAGAGGCAAAATAACAACAGACCCCACAGAAATACAAATGATTGTTAAAAAACACTATGGGCAGCTTTACGCCAACAAACCAGACAACCTGGAGGAAATGGACAAATTCCTAGAAAAATACAACATTCCAGCACTCAATCAGGAAGAATCTAAAAATCTCAATAGGCCAATAACTATGGAAGAAATTGAAGCAGTCATCGAAACACTTCCAGCAAACAAAAGCCCAGGACCAGACGGCTTCACAGGGGAGTTTTACCAAACATTCAAGGAAGAAATAAAACCTATCCTCCTCAGACTACTACAAAAAATTCAAGAGGAAGGAACACTTGCAATCTCATTCTATGAAGACAGCATCACTCTAATACCAAAACCAGGTAAAGACAACACAATGAAAGAGAATTACAGGCCAATATCCCTCATGAACATAGATGCCAAAATCCTCAACCAAATCTTAGCATATCGGATCCATCAGTACATCAGAAAGATCATACACCATGACCAAGTAGGATTTATCCCAGGGATGCAAGGATGGTACAATATCCGCAAACCAATAAATGTGATACGTCACATAAACAAACTGAAACAAAAAAACCGTATGGTCATATCAATTGATGCAGAAAAAGCATTTGACAAAATCCAACACCCATTTTTGATAAAAACTCTCAGCAAGGTGGGAGTAGAAGGATCATACCTCAACATAATAAAAGCCATATATGACAGGCCCACAGCCAACATCATACTCAATGGACAAAAACTAACACCATTTCCCCTAAGGACAGGAACAAGACAGGGATGCCCACTCTCACCACTCCTGTTCAACATAGTACTGGAAGTATTAGCCATTGCAATTAGACAAGAAGAAGAAATAAAAGGCATCCAAATTGGAAAAGAGGAAGTAAAACTGTCCTTATTTGCAGACGACATGATATTATACATACAAAACCCTAGAGACTCCATAAAAAAACTACTAGACTTAATACACGAATTTGGCAATGTAGCAGGATACAAAATTAACCCCCAAGAAATCTGAGGCATTTCTATACACCAATAATGAACTTTCAGAAAGAGAAGCTAAAAAAACAATCCCATTTACCATCGCACCAAAAAAATTAAGCTACCTAGGAATAAACTTAACTAAAGAGGTAAAAGACCTCTACTCAGAAAACTACAGGACGTTGAAAAAAGAGATAGAGGAAGACATAAACAGATGGAAGAACATACCATGTTCATGGATTGGTAGAATCAACATCATTAAAATGTCCATACCACCCAAAGCAATCTATAAACTCAACGCACTTCCCATTAAAATACCAACGACATACTTCACAGATCTAGAACGAACTCTCCACAAATTCATCTGGAATAAAAAAAGACCCCGAATAGCTGCAGCAATCCTGAGAAAGAACAAAGTAGGTGGGATCTCGATACCAGATATCAAGCTGTATTACAAAGCCACTGTTCTCAAAACTGCCTGGTACTGGCACAAAAATAGGCATATAGATCAATGGAATAGAACAGAGAGCCCAGAAATCGGCCCGAACCAATATGCTCAATTAATATTTGATAAAGGAGGCAAAAACATACAACGGAGTCAAGATAGTCTCTTCAATAAATGGTGTTGGGAAAATTGTACAGATATATGCAAGAAAATGAAACTAGACCACCAACTTACACCATACACAAAAATAAACTCAAAATGGATAAAGGACTTAAATGTACGACGGGAAACCATAAAAATTCTAGAATAATCCAAAGGCAATAAAATCTCAGACATATGCCGAAGCAATTTCTTCACTGATACAGGTCCTATGGCACTTGAAACTAAAGAGAAAATGAACAAATGGGACTACATCAAAATAAAAAGCGTCTGCACAGCAAAAGAAACCATCACCAAAACAACAAGAAAACCCACTGTGTGGGAAAACATATTTGCCAATGTCATATCTGATAAGGGACTAATCTCCAAAATTTATAGGGAACTCATACAACTTAACAAAAGGAAGATAAACAATCCAATCAAAAAATGGGCCTTTGCCCATCTAAATAGACACCTTTCAAAAGAGGACATTCAGAAAGCCAAGAGACATATGAAAACATGCTCAAAGTCACTAATCATCTGAGAGATGCAAATCAAAACAACAATGAGGTACCATCTCACACCTGTCAGACTGGCTATCATCAACAAATCAACAAACAACAAGTGCTGGAGAGGATGTGGAGAAAAAGGAACACTCGTGCATTGCTGGTGGGAATGCAGACTGGTGCAGCCACTGTGGAAGACAGTATGGAGTTTCCTCAAAAAACTAAAAATGGAACTTCCATTTGACCCTGTGATCCCTCTTCTAGGAATATATCCCAAGAAACCATAAACACCAATCAGAAAGGATATATGTACCCCTCTGTTAATAGCATCACAATTCACCATAGCTAAGATCTGGAAACAGCCTAAGTGCCCATCAGTAGATGAATGGATTAGAAAACTGTGGTACATCTACACGATGGAATACTATGCTGCTATAAAAAGGAAGGAATTCTTACCATTTGCAAGGTCATGGATGGAACTGGAGAGCATTATGCTAAGTGAAATAAGCCAGTCAATGAAGGAAAAGTACCACATGATCTCACTCATTCATGGACAATAGAGACCATTATAAACTTTTGAACAATAATAGATACAGAGGCAGAGCTGCCTCAAACAGATTGTCAAACTGCAGCGGGAAGGCTGGAAAGGGTTGGGGGGCAGGAGGGAGTGGGGTAAGAGATCAACCGAAGGACTTGTATGCATGCATATAAGCATAACCAATGGACATAAGACACAGGGGGGTAGGGGAGGACGGGGGATTGTCAAGGGCGGATTGAAAAAAAAGGACACATATGTTATACCATTTCTAATACTTTAAGCAATAAAACTTAAAAATAAAAAAAAGAAAGAAAGAGGACACACAGAAGGCCAAGAGACATATGAAAACATAATCAAAGTCACTAAACATCCAAGAGATGGCTTCACAGGGGAGTTTTACCGAACATTCAAAGAAGAACTAACACCTACTAGTATACTCCTCAGACTGTTTCAGAAAATCCACCAATAATGAACTCACACAGAGAGAAACTAATAAAACAATCCCATTTACCCCTGCACCCCCAAAATTAAGATACCTAGGAATAAACTTAACTCATGAGGTAAATCACCTGTACTCGGAAAACTACAGGATGTTGAAAAAAGAGATAGAGGAAGACATAAATAAATGGAAGGATATACCGTGTTCATGGATTGGTAGAATCAACATCATTAAAATGTCCATACCACTGGTAGCAATCTATAGGTTCAATGAAAATCCTATTAAGATACAAACGGAATATTTCACAGACCTACAACAAACTATTCAAAAATTCATATGAAATTTAAAAAGACCCCGAATAGCCACAGCAATCCTGAGACAGAACAACAAGGTTGGAGGGCTAACAATACCAAATATTAAGCCATATTACAAAGCTTCAGTTCTCAACATTGCCTGGTACTGGCACAAGAACAGACGTGTAGACTAATGAAATCAAACAGAGAATCCAGAAATCAACCCAGGCCCTTAAACTCAATTCATATTTGACAAAAGAGACAACAATATACAATGGAGTCAAGATAGTCTCTTCAATAAATGGTGTTGGGAAAATTGGATGGATACAAGCAAAAAAAAGAAAGAGAGAAACTAGACCACCAACTTACACCAAACACAAAAATAAACTCAAAATGGATAAAGGATTTAAACATAAGGCGGGAAACCATAAAAATCTTAGAAGAATCCATAGGCAGCAAATATCAGACATATATCCATAGGCAGATGAATCCATAGGCAGCAAAGTATCAGACAATCACCATCAGAGAGATGCAAATCAAAACAACAAGGAAATACCATCTCACACCTGTCAGAATGGTTATCATCAACAAATCAACAAACACAAGTGCTGGCGAGGATGGGGAGACAAAGGAACCCTCTTGCACTGCTGTGGGAATGCAGACTGGTGCAACCACTGTGGAAGACAGTGTGGATTTTCCTCAAAAAATTAAAAATGGAACTCCCATTGGACCCAGTAATCCCACTTCTAGGACTATATCCCAAGAAATCAGAAACACCAATCAGAAAGGACATATGCACCCCTCTGTTCATAGCAGCACAATGTACAAGAGCTAAGATTTGGAAACAGCCTAAGTGCTGCACTTAGCAGATGAGTGGATTAGAAAACCGTGGTACGTCTATACAATGGAATACTACGCTGCTGTAAAAGAGAAGGAACTTTTACCATTTGCAACAGCACGGATGGACCTAGGGAGCATTATGCTAAGCAAAATAAGCCAGTCAGAAAGACAAATATCATGTGAGCTCACTCGTTTGTGCAATATAATGAAAAACGTAAACTGATGAACAGATAATAGAGCCAGAACAAAAACTATTTTAGAATATAATAGAAGTAATCCTGTTATTTGCAGATTTTTAATATTTCCTACAACTTTTGTGATATACTATGTTAGTATAGTTTTGGTAATATTATTATATTTTAAATCTTTTTTCCTACAAATATTAATGTTTATTACATGTAATATTATATTGAAAAGTCTTTCTTGAAATATGAATGTTCATTGCACATAACATCTTTACTAATAAAAGTTTAATATGTTAATTAGACCAGGAGACCTTCTAGATCAGAGGTCCTCAAACGTTTTAAACAGGGGGCCAGTTCACTGTCCCTCAGACATTCCACACATGCGCCCTGCGGGCACGGGACGAGTTGACTGCTAAGCAAGACAGGCAGTGGCGGCAAACCACCCGGCGGGCCGGATAAATGTTTTCAGCGGGCTGCATGTGGCCCGCGGGCCATAGTTTGAGGACCCCTGTTCTAGATGTCCTTTGGGACAAAGCCATGTTAGTGGGGCCGAGGCAGAGGCAGTTAGGGGTGATTAGGCCAGGAGGAGAGGGCAGTTGGGAGCAAGCAGGCCATCAGGAGGTCAGCTGGGGGGCAAGCAGGCCAGCAGGAAAGGCAGACGGGGGGGAGCAGGCCGGTAATTGTGGGCAATTGGGGGCAAGCAGGCCAGCATTGGGGGCCAGTTGTGGGTGAGCAGACCGGCAGTGGGAGGCAGTTGAGGGTAAGACAGATGGCTGGGGGGCTGCTCAGGGTACACAGGCCAGCAGGCAGAGTGGTTAGGGGCAATCAGGCAGGTGAGTAGTTAGGAGCCAGCGGTCCTGGATGGTGAGAGGGATGTTTGACTGCTAGTTTAGGCCTGATCCCAGAAATCATGCCTAAACCAGCAGTCAGATCACCCCTAAGGGGTCCCAGATTGGAGAGGGTGCAGGCAGGGCTGATGGACACCGCACCGCCCCCACACACGAATTTTGGGCACCGGGCCACTAGTCTATATACACTGAGTGGCCAAATTATTATGACAACACCATCAGTATTTCGTTGGGCCACCTTTTGCCTTCAATACTGCGGTGAATCCTCTTGGCATTGGCTCCCCGAGATGTTAAAAGGTGATGTGAGGAATCTGACACCATGCCTGATGAATAGCACTGTCCAGTTCTGTGAGATTTGAGGGTTGTGGAACCAGCTGCCTGATGGCTCTTTTAACTTCGTCCCACAAATGCTCAATTGGATTGAGATCTGGTGATTGTGGGGGCCACATAAGCAAGGTAAAGTCTCCCTCATGTTGTTGAAACTACTCCTGCACCATACGAGCACCATCATGGCACACTGTCTTGTTGGAAGACGCCATTGGGATACGCCATCAACAGGATAGGATGAACTTAGGTATGCTGTGCTATTCAGATGTTGTTCCACGCGAATTAAAGGGCCTAAATCATGCCAAGGAAAACATGCCCCAAACCATAACACTGCCCCCACCAGCTTGAAGGGCTGTACTCATGCATGTGGGGTGCATGCTTTCATGTTGTTTCCACCAAATCCTCATCTGCTGATGCAACTGGAAACATGATTCATCTGACCACATGACTTTTTTCCAATGCTCAACTTATCCAATCCTTGTGTTCCTGTTCAAATTGGAGATGTTTTATCTTGGTAACTGCAGGCAGCAAAGGCGTTCGACCAGGCCTTCAGCTTCCATATCCCAAACAATGCAGTGTATGGCTTATTTGCCTACACACATCAGGTGGTCATAATAATCTAGCCACTCAGTGTATATAAAGTCCTAAGCTACCCTTGGACCAATGCTATGATGCGCACTGACCACCAGGGGTCAGACACTCAAAGCTCAGGCATGGAAAAATGGAACGGACAGATGAACCTCAGAGGGAAGGAGGAAGGGGGAAGGCGAGAAGAGATGCACCAAAGATCTTATATGCACACTAGAGGCCCCCGGTTGGGTCCCTCAGCCTACCTGCAGGGATCGGGTTGAAACCGGCAGTGCGACTTGCCCTGAGGGGTCCTGGACTGTGAGAGGGCCCAGGCCAGGACAAGGGACTCCGCTGGTGCACGAATTCGTGCACCCGGCCTCTAGTTCTATTAAAAATTTTTTTCTTGAAATATTAATGTTTAGTGCACATAACATGTAAATATATAAAAGCCTAAGTGAAAGTTGGACCAGTGCTATGATAACCAGTGAGCACCAGGGGGCAGAGGCTCAATGCACAGGCATGGAACCATGGAACAGCTTGATGAATCTCAGAGGGAAGGGGTTGGGGGAGGGCGGGAAGAGATTCACCAAAAATCTTATATGCATACTAGAGGCCCCCGTGGGGGTCCCTCCTCTGGCCTGTGGGGCTCAGACATGTCCTGAGGGGTTCTGGATGGTGAGAGGGACAAGGGACCCCACTGGTGCACAAATCTGGGCACCAGGCCTCTAGTTATAGGTCAAATTGTTTTTCTTGAAATCTTGTTTACTGTTGTTGTGCCCAGATTTCACGGTTCCCAAAATGCCCACCAGGGAGCCAGCAAGTCTAATGCAAAAGCAAAGAGTCCTTCATTTCGAACTAGTTTGGCTCCCCAACCACACTCACCGATGCAATGGTAAGCCCCAGTGGCCAAGAGAGAGCAAGGCCTGATGGGATTGTGGGTTTTATAGTAAGGGCAGGGGAGGGGGCTGTGGGCCCCGCCGATTGGCCAGGCGCGAGTCCGGTCTTGTTACACAGGATGTGGTCATCTCTATGGCGCGCACTTCCCTTGATTGTCATTGGTTAGTTCAAAGAAATCCCGGGCGTGGCCAGCAGGGGCCTGGGCTTCCGGAAAGAAGGCACTCTCCTGAGCACATGGCAGCCGCCCCAAAAATGGAGGACCCAGGGCAAGATGGAGGGCGCAGTCCTAGCCCCCCCACCCCCAGGGCGAGCTGAGCCCGGGCTCCAGGGGCCAGTCCGGTTGCTGGGGGTCCAGCAGATCGACCAGTTCCAGTCGGGACAGGAAGTCCACGTCTTCTGTCTCATTCCTGGGGGCTCTGGCGATTGCCTCCTCCACCATCTCCTCAGGCGAGGGCAGGCGCCCCGCCCCGCCGCCGCTGCTGCCACGTGGGTCCGGTCCGGGGGCGGTGGGCGGGTGGCGGCCTGCGCCGGGCTCCCGCCGTGGGCTGGGGAGTCAGTGCCCGAGGCCGCCAGCAGCGTGGTCAGGCTGTGCCTCATGGGGCCCGGCGGCCGGCCCACGTAGGCCCCGCAACGACTCGCCCTTTCAGTTACCTTTTAGGATAAAAGGGCAGTGAGGAACCTGTTAGTGTGCGAGGCCTGCTCGCAGGTTGTGGGTTTCCATCTCGAGAGAAGGAGCGCCAGGGGCCTGTCCACGGGGAGCTGTCTGGCGGCCTGTTTGTGGGGAGCTGGTCCTAGGTCAGCTTTCCCAGCCAAGATGGCCAAGGACTCAGCAAACCACAGCCGCTGCCCACTCCTGTCCTGGTAAATCACGTTTTATTGGAACATGCGTTCCACTTGTGTCTGTCCATCTACCACTGCTTTCTCTCCATGGCAGTGAAGCGGAGTCGTGGACACGGAGGCGGAGTGGCCCGCCAGCCTGAACAGTCACCGGCCCTCATGGGACACCTGTGCCGGCGCCTCCGCACAGGACGTGCTCTCGGTGGCGAGTTACAGCGTCTGCTCCTCTCAGTAGGAGAGCTGCACGATGAAAACCTCAACGTCCCCAAAGTGTAAAAACTCAGAAGCCCCCCGAGCGCGTCAGCCGCCTCCCGCTGGAGGGAACCCCTGAACGTGTGCCCAGTTCCTGGCTGTTGGCCTCCGTCTAATCCAGTGGTTCTCAGCCTGCTGGCCCTTTAAACACAGCTCCTCATGTTGGGACCCACCCATGACATTATTTTCGTTGCTACTTCATCACTGTCATGTCACTACTGTTATGAATCATCATGTAAATATCTGATCTGCAGGATGGTCTCAGGCGACCCCTGTGAAAGGGTCGTTCGACCACCAAATCGGTAGCGACCCACAGGTTGAGAACAGCTGGTCTAATTGCTTCATGTCCACTGACTCCTGTGAAACTGCACTTGGTTCTCCGTAAGTTGGAGCGTCGGGGAAGGTCGACTTGTCTCCTCGCCGTGACCGAGTGATGGATCGGCGTCCGCCCCGACGCCCTCCCAGCCCAGTCACACTTCCATGCGGGTCAGCTGACTGCTTCTCCAAAACTGCTACCAGGTTCTTAGCATCAGGGACGCTTCGGTGACAGCTCAAATAGTTTGTCACCCACATACTCCTGTTTCTTTAAATCAATTCGAGGCAGTGGAATGAATACGCAACCAGGAAAGAGGTTTCCCTGAGCGGAAACAGGCCTGGCTTCATCTCCGGGACCTAGAGTGCATGCTCACCGCTCACCGCTCACCGAAAGGCCCGCTTCTGTGCCGTTTTAGGAAAAGGGTCTTTAAGTGCAGCTTGAGCCCGTCAGCTTCAAGATGCAGAAGGAGATGGCGACTTGAAGGCAGCAACCGGGACACGTGACCTTCAACACGGGGGTCAGGGGGCAGACTTCCTGCAAGGGGGGGAGGCGCAGTATGATCTATTGAAATAAAGGGCTTAGACAACATGGGCTGGAGAGGGGGGCAGACGTGGGCGGTCCTCTTACCCTGTCCTCCCCTCAGTGCTCGGCCGGCTGACAGAGCCCGACATTGGCAGAGCTGACCCGCGGGAACTCAGTGGGCAGCCTGGACCGAACCTCGTCCTGCCCCCCCACCCTCCCCTCCCTCGTCCTGCCCCCCCCACCCTCCCCTCCCGTCTCACTCAGGGCCTCTCACCAGGCCCTCCCACCCCCTGGCCTCACTCAGGGCCTCTCACCAGGCCCCTGCCCCTAGGTGCCCTCAAACAGCTTGTGCTGCCAGTTGGAGTAGGAACCGTGAGGGCGTTGGGTGCAGAGCCCAGAGGTGCACCGCCCTGGGACCCCGCCCCGATGCTGCTCCAGGCTGGGGGCCGAGCCCAGCTGTGACCGCACATCTCCCTTCTTCACCGAACCCGCCGGAGAAAGGAGCCAGCGTTCCCACAGCAGTGCCAGTGCCACAGCCAGCAGTGCCAGTGCCCCGTGAGCAGCACCAGGCCTCCCTCACTGGCCTCACCGTGAGCTTTATCTGCAGTCACGCCCACAGGAACGGGGGACCAGGCCCAGGACGGTGTACATGGAAACCAAAGCAAACGCGGTTCCATTCCTCACCCGAGGGCATTTTTTTCATTGACGTTTAGAGAGAGTGGAAGGGAGGGAAGGAGAGTGGGAAGAGAAACAGAGAGAGAAACATTGATGTGAGAGAGACGCATCGATTGGTCGCCTCCCACATGCGCTCCGACCCGGCCAGGGAGCGAACCTGAAACCCACGTACATGCCCTTGACCAGGAATCGACCCTGAGACCCTTCGGTTGGTGGGCCGACACTCTAACCACTGAGACCACGTACAGGGCCGATTCCAGTTTTAAGAGGATCCTCTATCGGGAAAGAAACCGACGTTGTACACGTGCAGAAACCCTGCTGTGCTATCCACATGCCACTCAGGCATGCAGACCAGGGTGAGATATGTTCAGGCTACAAGGCGTCACCTCCATCCCAGGAGCACGCGGCCGCGAAAGCGCTTGCTTACCAGCTGCTGGCCTTTGGGGCCCCAGCCTGCATACTGCAGCTTCGTGTAGCTCACCTCCAGCGGGTCTAGGCTCTGAGGGTCCCTGGAAAACATGACAAAGAGAGCAAAATGGTGGGAAGGAACGGAGAGTTAAGGGCTGTACTTTGTTCTGCCCTGAGCCTCACTCCCCTTCGCCCCCCCCCCCCCACACCACGTCACGCTCTCCAGGAGCCGTCTCATCGGGACCAGGGCCCCCAGGCGTGTGAGGTGGACTCAGGTCCTCATGCTGAGCCCAAATAGCAAATATTCCCCGGGAGAGAGCCTGCAGAGGAGTCTATGAACTGATTTTTAAAAATATTCAGAACCGCCTGGGCGGGGGATGGGGGATGGCGCGGGCGGCACTGCTCTCAGCCCAAGACCTGGTTCATTGTCATTTAATGGACTGAAATCCTCAGGGGTGTGTTCCTGCGAGAGAGAGAGAGAGAGAGAGAGAGAGAGAGAGAGAGAGAGAGAGAGAGAAAGAGAGAGAGAGAGAGAGAGGAGGCATTCATTTATTTTGGTTTTAGTTCATGCTCTTGCCCCATGTTTCTGTCTTTCTCTTCATTTACTCATTTGTTTTAAAGAATCCAGTCCAGGCTCCGTATGAATCATGTCAGGGAAGAGACGGACTGGTAAAAAATGACTAAGGACAAATACAATGATCTGGACTTAACTCCATCCCAAAGCAATCACACAGTCCCTTCTGACTTTGCGTATCTGAGCAAGAAGCAAGCAGCATACATCATGCTGACTTTTGCAGAGCACATTAGTGAATGGAAGTTTTTTAAAAATATATTTTATTGATTTTTTTACTGAGAGGAAGGGAGAGGGATAGAGAGTTAGAAACATGGATGAGAGAGAAACATCGATCAGCTGCCTCCCGCACACCCCGTACTGGGAATGTGCCCACAACCAAGGTACATGCCCTTGACCGGAATCGAACCCAGCACCCCTGAGTCCACAGGCTGACACTCTATCCACTGAGCCAAATCAGCCGGGTCGTGAATGGAAGTTTACTCTTTCCTCTTCCTGAGCTGGGCAAAGGGTTGAAAGCTTCCAGACAAAAGGCGCCTTTGGAAAGAGAAAAGCCAAGAACTTCTTTCCTGGCTCCTAACCCTTCAGGCTAAAAACATTTTAAAAATTAGCATTTCAGTGTCCAATAATACATGTTTTCAGAATCTTCCTCATGGTGGATAATATAAACATATAAAAGACCCTCACAGTCATAGCAGAGTGTCTGACACATTGTAGATGCTCATACAGATTAACTGGATAATGAATACAGTGAGTGGAACCTCAGTTCGCGAACCTGCTTCATTCTGGAAGGTTGTTCTAAACCCGAATCCTGCTTTCCTTTAGAAATAATGTAAATTGAATTAATGCCTTGCAGACCTCCAAGTGACCTCCTGTTTGAATGTTTCTCATATACAACACATGTCTAATATACAGTTTAATCTATAAATAAACACCTTAAAAACAAAAAGGACATGAAATGTAAATGAGGATTTGACAAAAAGGAAACGAAATGTACAGTAAAAAAAGAAAATCTACACTAATAAAAGACAAACATGCAAATTGACCATACCTTTGCTACACCTTAAGCTACGCCCACCAGCCAATCAGAGCGACTATATGCAAATTAACCCAACCAAGATGGCGGCCGGCAACCATGGAGCTGGAGCAAGCAGGAGGCTTGGTTGCCCCAATGATGGAGGAAGGCAAGCTTCCTGCGGCCAGCTCTGAGCTCCACTCAAAGCAACAAAGTTTCAATAATAGAAGGTAAATAAATCCCAGAATAAAAAAAAAAAAGAAAAAAAGGAGATGCTGGGAGCTTCTGTTGCCGGGGGGCTTGGCCAGCCTAGAAATGACCATCAGCCCTCCACTAGGCTGGCCAGGCCCCCCAGTGGGGACCCCCACCCTAAAGGGGGTGTGACCAGCCTGCAAACAGCCATCAGCCCCTCACCCAGGCTGGCCAGGCACCCCAGCAGGACCCCCACCCTGATCTGGGACACCCTTCAGGGCAAACCAGCCAACCCCCACCCATGCACCAGGCCTCTATCCTCTATAATAAAAGGGTAATATGCAAACTGACCCTAACAGCAGAACGACTGGGAATCACTGTTCACTATGACACACACTGGCCACCGGGGGGCAGACACTCAATGCAGGAGCTGCCCTCTGGTGGTCAGGGCGCTCCCACATGGGGAGCTCTGCTCAGCCACAAGCCAGGCTGATGGCTACCAGCACAGCGGTGATGGTGGGAGCCTCTCTCGCCTCCTCAGCAGTGCTAAGGATGTCCGACTGCAGCTTAGGCCTGTTCTCCGCTGGCAAGTGGACATCCCCCGAGGGCTGCCGGGCTGCCAGAGGGATGTCTGACTGCCAGCTCGGGCCCAATCCCCCAGGGAGCGGGCCTAAACCAGCAGGTGGACATCCTCCAAGGGGTCCCAGACTGCAAGAGCGCATAGGCTGGGCTGAGGGACCCCCACAAGTGCACAAACATTGTGCACTGGGCCTCTAGTATAATAATAATGAGCAGCAACAAAAGCAAAAAACAGGAAAATTTTCGCAGCACAATTTCCTGAGATGTTAGCAACGTGAGGTTTAGCAATAAACTGACACACACTCACGCATTCTCTCCCTTGTTTGTTGCCTGAGAGACGCGTGACTGATCTTACAGGGATCAGCATGAAAGGGTGTGGGTGAAAAGCATATTGTTTGAGATGGAGACGTTTGAGAGCCAACGTTCCACTATAGAAGGATAAATGGATGGATGGATATATCGGGTACAGTTTAGTCACCAATGGATGGTTGGTTAGGGTCAGTACAACCTTAAACTCATATAACATTGAAAGATTTGTATTATTATTTTAATATATATTTTAAATTGCACAGTAATAATCTTTTTAAAAATGTTTTTACCGATTTCAGAGAGAGGAAGCAGGAGGGAGAGAAGGATAGAAATGTCAAGGATGAGAGAGAATCATTGATCAGGTGTCTCCTGTACACCCCTTACAGGGGATCAAGCCCCAACCTGAGCATATGCCCTGACTGGGAATCAAACCATGACCTCCTGGTTCATGGGTCGAGGCTCAACCACGGAGCCAGGCTGGCCAGGCCACCGTTAAATTCCTGAGGGCAGGATCCTCGCTGGCATGAGCCATTCGCCTGGCCAACACTGGAGCTGGTTAGTCGGCGCTGTCTGTGTCTGTGGGTTCAGAAGCTCTGCCTGTGAAGAAGGACTTGGGTACAGAAGTCCTGCCGTGGAGACTGTGGGGTTGACTCGTCCTGAAACATGTGTGATGGATCCCACACCCAACTCACAGAGGCACTTCCACATACATGGTCCCACACATACGTCCTCAATAAAGTCAGGGAGATTTTTTTAAATAATAGGGGACACGTCGTGGCTTCCATCAGTGCACGCCGTGTCTACACCAGCCCACTTCCCAGGCAGCTCCTGGTGGAGGGGCTCTGGGAGGGCTGTGGGGGGGGGGGCGGGGGGAGGAGTGGTGCAAGTTCCCAAGAAATGTTAGCAAACCTACCATTTGTGTGATTTTATGGTTTCATAAACAAGGGGATTTCCTCATGGATTTTGTATGGGGAAAGGTTTTGTAAGGGTGACTCACAATTCTGAAGCAATAACATAAGAGAGTGACACATTTGAGGACATAAACATTTTTTGAAAAATTACAGGACAAAACATGCAATGTTGAGCTGAAGGACACAGAGTGTTGGGGGAAGATGAAAAGGTCTGACACTGAATGGGGTGGGGCTGCCCACCTCTGGGAACACACTACAGACACTGAGCTGTACAGTCTCAATGGGTGAATCCCAGGGAGTGGAATGCTATCTCAATGAAGCCAAGACAGAGAGGAGGAGAAGGTCCTTCACAGTGCCCCCACACCAGATCCCGCTCTCCGTAGCTTCTGCAATGTCCCTCCAGGCCTTGGTGTGTAAGGGCGGATGTCTGGTCGACATGATAAACACCTGTATGTAGCAAGCTTTCAGGGGAAAGCACACAGAGCCATTCTGAGGATGAGAGGGGTGGCCTTGGACCACAGAAATGATTAAAAACTTGTAAGAAACACTTGAAGTAAAATTTAATAGATTCTTACTACATTTCCTGCCGTTTTTTAATAACAGACATTACAGGTGGAAAGCTGGTAAATGACAATAAAACTGATAATATTTACTACGCCGGACACTTTAGGGAGCATTTTCACTTGAATTTGCCTTCAAATATTAGGAATTCATGTTTATAAAGCTCAAAATATCTGTACAAATACTGTAAGGAATGACCATACTGCCTATATTTACAATTGAGGCCCTACTTCTCTGGCACCTTTTGTGTGAATCAGTTAAAATCCTTACGGTTCCAGTACTTACTTGTAAGAAAACTCTCTAATTGTGGTAAAACTCTTAAAATACGCAATTAGAGTTTCCATAAATGATTCAAAACTTGTAAGAAACCCTTGAAATAAAAGTAAATGGATTCTTACTACATTTCCTGCCGGTTTTTACTGACAGACATTACCAGTGGAAAGCTGGTAAATGACCGGAAAACTGATCATATTTACAACTCCGGACATTTTAGGTAGCGTTTGCACTTGAATTTGCTTTCAAATATTAGGAATTCATGTTTATACAGCTCAAAATTTCTGTGGAAAGACTGTAAGTAAGGACTACAATGCTTATGTTTACAATTGAGGCCGAATTTCTCTGGCGTCTGTTGTGTGAATCAGTAAAAATTCTTAAGCTTCCAGTACATACTTGTAAGAAAAATCTCTAATTGTGGTAAAACTCTTAAAATACGCAATTAGAGTTTCCAGAAATGATTAAAAACTTGTAAGAAACCCTTGAAATAAAAGTAAATGGATTCTTACTACATTTCCTGCCGTTTTTTACTGATAGACATTACCAGTGGAAAGCTGGTAAATGACCGGAAAACTGATCATATTTACAACTCCGGACATTTTAGGTAGCGTTTGCACTTGAATTTGCTTTCAAATATTAGGAATTCATGTTTATACAGCTCAAAATTTCTGTGGAAAGACTGTAAGTAAGGACTACAATGCTTATGTTTACAATTGAGGCCGAATTTCTCTGGCGTCTGTTGTGTGAATCAGTAAAAATTCTTAAGCTTCCAGTACATACTTGTAAGAAAAATCTCTAATTGTGGTAAAACTCTTAAAATACGCAATTAGAGTTTCCAGAAATGATTAAAAACTTGTAAGAAACCCTTGAAATAAAAGTAAATGGATTCTTACTACATTTCCTGCCGTTTTTTAATCACAGACATTACCAGTGGAAAGCTGGTAAATGACCAGAAAACTGATCATATTTACAACTCCGGACATTTTAGGTAGCGTTTTCACTTGAATTTGCTTTCAAATATTAGGAATTCATGTTTATACAGCTCAAAATTTCTGTAGAAAGACTGTAAGTAAGGACTACACTGCTTATGTTTACAATTGAGGCCGACTTTCTCTGGCGTCTTTTGTGTGAATCAGTAGAAATTCTTAAGATTCCAGTACATACTTGTAAGAAAAATCTCTAATTGTGGTAAAACTCTTAAATACGCAATTAGAGTTTCCAGAAATGATTAAAAACTTGTAAAAAACACTTGAAATAAAATTTAATAGATTCTTACTACATTTCCTGTCCTTTTCAATCAGGGACATTACCCATGGAAAGCTGGGAAATGACCAGAAAACTGATAATTTTTTCAACTCCGGGCTCTTTAGAGAGCGTTTTCACTTGAATTTGCTTTCAAATATTAGGAATTCATGTTTATACAGCTCAAAATTTGTGTGGAAAGACTGTAAGTAAGGACTACAGTGCTTAGGTTTACAATTCAGGCCGAATTTCTCGGGCGTCTTTTGTGTGAATCAGTTAAAATCCTTACGGTTCTAGTACTTACTTGTAAGAAAACTCTCTAATTGTGGTAAAACTCTTAAAATACGCAACTAGAGTTTCCATAAATGATTCAAAACTTGTAAGAAACCCTTGAAATAAAAGTAAATGGATTCGTACTACATTTCCTGCCGTTTTTCCCTGACAGACATTACCAGTGGAAAGCTGGTAAATGACCAGAAAACTGATAATATTTAAACTCCGGACACTTTAGGGAGCATTTTCACTTGAACTTGCCTTCAAATATTAGGAATTCATGTTTATAAAGCTCAAAATATCTGTAGAAATACTGTAAGGAATGACTATACTGCCTATGTTTACATTTGAGGCCGAACTTCTCTGGCGTCTTTTGGGTGAATCAGTTAAAATCCTTACGGTTCCAGTACTTACTTGTAAGAAAACTCTCTAATTGTGGTAAAACTCTTAAAATACGCAATTAGAGTTTCCAGAAATGATTAAAAACCTGTAAGAAACACTTGAAGTAAAATTTAATAGATTCTTACTACATTTCCTGCCGTTTTTTAATCACAGACATTACGAGTGAAAAGCTGGGAAATGACCAGAAAACTGATAATATTTACACTCCAGACACTTTAGGGAACGTTTTCACTTGAATTTGCTTTTAAATATTATGAATTCATGTTTATACAGCTCAAAATTTCTGTAGAAAGACTGTAAGTAAGGACTACACTGCTTATGTTTACAATTGAGGCCCAATTTCTCTGGCGTCTGTTGTGTGAATCAGTAAAAATTCTTAAGCTTCCAGTACATACTTGTAAGAAAAATCTCTAATTGTGGTAAAACTCTTAAATACGCAATTAGAGTTTCCAGAAATGATTAAAAACTTGTAAGAAACACTTGAAATAAAATTTAATAGAATCTTACTACATTTCCTGTCCTTTTCAATCAGGGACATTACCCATGGAAAGCTGGGAAATGACCAGAAAACTGATAATTTTTTCAACTCCGGGCTCTTTAGAGAGCGTTTTCACTTGAATTTGCTTTCAAATATTAGGAATTCATGTTTATACAGCTCAAAATTTGTGTGGAAAGACTGTAAGTAAGGACTACAGTGCTTAGGTTTACAATTCAGGCCGAATTTCTCGGGCGTCTTTTGTGTGAATCAGTTAAAATCCTTATGGTTCGAGTACTTACTTGTAAGAAAACTCTCTAATTGTGGTAAAACTCTTAAAATACGCAACTAGAGTTTCCATAAATGATTCAAAACTTGTAAGAAACCCTTGAAATAAAAGTAAATAGATTCGTACTAAATTTCCTGCCGTTTTTTAATGACAGACATTACAGGTGGAAAGCTGGTAAATGACCAGAAGACTGATAATATTGACAACTCCGGACACTTTAGGGAGCGTTTTCACTTGTATTTGCTTTTAAATATTAGGAATTCATGTTTATACAGCTCAAAATTTCTGTAGAAAGTCTGTAAGGAATGACTATACTGCCTATGTTTACAATTGAGGCCGAACTTCTCTGGCGTCTTTTGTGTGAATCGTTAAAATCCTTACGGTTCCAGGACTTACTTGTAGGAAAACTCTCTAATTGTGGTAAAACTCTTAAAATACGCAATTAGAATTTCCAGAAATGATTAAAAACTTGTAAGAAACCCTTGAAATAAAAGTAAATGGATTCGTACTACATTTCCTGCCGTTTTTCCCTGACAGACATTACCAGTGGAAAGCTGGTAAATGACGAGAAAACTGATAATATTTAAACTCCGGACACTTTAGGGAGCATTTTCACTTGAATTTGCCTTCAAATATTAGGAATTCATGTTTATAAAGCTCAAAATATCTGTAGAAATACTGTAAGGAATGACTATACTGCCTATGTTTACAATTGAGGCCGAACTTCTCTGGAGTCTTTTGGGTGAATCAGTTAAAATCCTTACGGTTCCAGTACTTACTTGTAAGAAAACTCTCTAATTGTGGTAAAACTCTTAAAATACGCAATTAGAGTTTCCAGAAATGATTAAAAACCTGTAAGAAACACTTGAAGTAAAATTTAATAGATTCTTACTACATTTCCTGCTGTTTTTTAATCACAGACATTACGAGTGAAAAGCTGGGAAATGACCAGAAAACTGATAATATTTACACTCCAGACACTTTAGGGAACGTTTTCACTTGAATTTGCTTTTAAATATTATGAATTCATGTTTATACGGCTCAAAATTTCTGTAGAAAGTCTATAAGGAATGACTATACTGCCTACGTTTACAATTGACGCCGAACTTCTCTGGCGTTTTGTGTGAATCAGTTAAAATCCTTACGGTTCCAGTACTTACTTGTAAGAAAACTCTCTAATTGTGGTGAAACTCTTAAAATACGCAATTAGTGTTTCCAGAAATGATTAAAAACTTGTAAGAAACACTTGAAGTAAAATTTAATAGATTCTTACTACATTTCCTGCCGTTTTTTAATAACAGACATTACAGGTGGAAAGCTGGTAAATGACCATAAAACTGATAAAATTTACTACTCCGGACACTTTAGGGAGCATTTTCACTTGAATTTGCCTTCAAATAATTGGAATTCATGTTTATAAAGCTCAAAATATCTGTACTAATACTGTAAGGAATGACTATACTGCCTATATTTACAATTGAGGCCCAACTTCTCTGGTGTCTTTAGTGTGAATCAGTTAAAATCCTTACGGTTCCAGTACTTACTTGTAAGAAAACTCTCTAATTGTGGTAAAACTCTTAAAATACGCAATTAGAGTTTCCAGAAATGATTCAAAACATGTAAGAAACCCTTGAAATAAAAGGAAATGGATTCTTACTACATTTCCTGCCGTTTTTTACTGACAGACATTACCAGTGGAAAGCTGGTAAATGACCGGAAAACTGATCATATTTACAACTCCGGACATTTTAGGTAGCGTTTGCACTTGAATTTGCTTTCAAATATTAGGAATTCATGTTTATACAGCTCAAAATTTCTGTAGAAAGACTGTAAGTAAGGACTACAATGCTTATGTTTACAATTGAGGCCGAATTTCTCTGGCGTCTTTTGTGTGAATCAGTAAAAATTCTTAAGCTTCCAGTACATACTTGTAAGAAAAATCTCTAATTGTGGTAAAACTCTTAAAATACGCAATTAGAGTTTACAGAAATGATTAAAAACTTGTAAGAAACACTTGAAATAAAATTTAATAGATTCTTACTACATTTCCTGTCCTTTTCAATCAGGGACATTACCAATGGAAAGCTGGGAAATGACCAGAAAACTGATAATTTTTTCAACTCCGGGCTCTTTAGAGAGCGTTTTCACTTGAATTTGCTTTCAAATATTAGGAATTCATGTTTATACAGCTCAAAATTTGTGTGGAAAGACTGTAAGTAAGGACTACACTGCTTAGGTTTCCAATTCAGGCCGAATTTCTCGGGCGTCTTTTGTGTGAATCAGTTAAAATCCTTACAGTTCTAGTACTTACTTGTAAGAAAACTCTCTAATTGTGGTAAAACTCTTAAAATACGCAACTAGAGTTTCCATAAATGATTCAAAACTTGTAAGAAACCCTTGAAATAAAAGTAAATAGATTCGTACTAAATTTCCTGCCGTTTTTTAATGACAGACATTACAGGTGGAAAGCTGGTAAATGACCAGAAAACTGATAATATTGACAACTCTGGACACTTTAGGGAGCGTTTTCACTTGTATTTGCTTTTAAATATTAGGAATTCATGTTTATACAGCTCAAAATTTCTGTAGAAAGTCTGTAAGGAATGACTACACTGCCTATGTATACAATTGAGGCCGAACTTTTCTGGCATCTTTTGTGTGAATCAGTTAAAATCCTTATGGTTCCAGTACTTACTTGTAAGAAATCTCTCTAATTGTGGTAAAACTCTTAAAATATGCAATTAGAGTTTCCAGAAATGATTAAAAACGCATAAGAAACCCTTGAAATAAAGGTAAATAGATTCGTACTAAATTTCCTGCCGTTTTTTAATGACAGATATTACAGGTGGAAAGCTGCTAAATGACCAGAAAACTGATAATATTGACAACTCCGGACACTTTAGGGAGCGTTTTCACTTGTATTTGCTTTTAAATATTAGGAATTCAGGTTTATACAGCTCAAAATTTCTGTAGAAAGTCTGTAAGGAATGACTATACTGCCTATGTTTACAATTGAGGCCGAACTTCTCTGGCGTCTTTTGTGTGAATCGTTAAAATCCTTACGGTTCCAGGACTTACTTGTAGGAAAACTCTCTAATTGTGGTAAAACTCATAAAATACGCAATTAGAATTTCCAGAAATGATTAAAAACTTGTAAGAAACCCTTGAAATAAAAGTAAATGGATTCGTACTACATTTCCTGCCGTTTTTCCCTGACAGACATTACCAGTGGAAAGCTGGTAAATGACCAGAAAACTGATAATATTTAAACTCCGGACACTTTAGGGAGCATTTTCACTTGAATTTGCCTTCAAATATTAGGAATTCATGTTTATAAAGCTCAAAATATCTGTAGAAATACTGTAAGGAATGACTATACTGCCTATGTTTACAATTGAGGCCGAACTTCTCTGGAGTCTTTTGGGTGAATCAGTTAAAATCCTTACGGTTCCAGTACTTACTTGTAAGAAAACACTCTAATTGTGGTAAAACTCTTAAAATACGCAATTAGAGTTTCCAGAAATGATTAAAAACCTGTAAGAAACACTTGAAGTAAAATTTAATAGGTTCTTACTACATTTCCTGCCGTTTTTTTAATCACAGACATTACGAGTGAAAAGCTGGGAAATGACCAGAAAACTGATAATATTTACACTCCAGACACTTTAGGGAACGTTTTCACTTGAATTTGCTTTTAAATATTATGAATTCATGTTTATACAGCTCAAAATTTCTGTAGAAAGACTGTAAGTAAGGACTACAATGCTTATGTTTATAATTGAGGCCGAATTTCTCTGGCGTCTTTTTTGTGAATCAGTAAAAATTCTTAAGCTTCCAGTACATACTTGTAAGAAAAATCTCTAATTGTGGTAAAACTCTTAAAATACGCAACTAGAGTTTCCATAAATGATTCAAAACTTGTAAGAAACCCTTGAAATAAAAGTAAATGGATTCGTACTACATTTCCTGCCGTTTTTTACTGACAGACATTACCAGTGGAAAGCTGGTAAATGACCGGAAAACTGATCATATTTACAACTCCGGACATTTTAGGTAGCGTTTTCACTTGAATTTGCTTTCAAATATTAGGAATTCATGTTTATACAGCTGAAAATTTCTGTAGAAAGACTGTAAGGAAAGACTATACTGCTTATGTTTACAATTGAGGCCCAATTTCTCTGGCGTCTGTTGTGTGAATCATTAAAAATTCTTAAGCTTCCAGTACAAACTTGTAAGAAAAATCTCTAATTGTGGTAAAACTCTTAAAATACGCAATTAGAGTTTCCAGAAATGATTAAAAACTTGTAAGAAACACTTGAAGTAAAATTTAATAGATTCTAACTACATTTGCTGCCGTTTTTTAATCACAGACATTACCAGTGAAAAGCTGGGAAATGACCAGAAAATTGATAACATTTACACCTCCGGACACTTTAGGGAACGTTTTCGCTTGAATTTCCTTTCAAATATTACGAATTCATGTTTATACAGCTCAAAATTTCTGTAGAAAGTCTATAAGGAATGACTATACTGCCTCCGTTTACAATTGAGGCCGAACTTCTCTGGCGTTTTGTGTGAATCAGTTAAAATCCTTACGGTTCCAGTACTTGTAAGAAAACTCTCTAATTGTGGTAAAACTCTTAAAATACGCAATTAGTGTTTCCAGAAATGATTCAAAACTTGTAAGAAACCCTTGAAATAAAAGTAAATGGATTCGTACTACATTTCCTGTCGTTTTTTACTGACAGACATTACCAGTGGAAAGCTGGTAAATGACCGGAAAACTGATCATATTTACAACTCCGGACATTTTAGGTAGCGTTTGCACTTGAATTTGCTTTCAAATATTAGGAATTCATGTTTATACAGCTCAAAATTTCTGTAGAAAGACTGTAAGTAAGGACTACAATGCTTATGTTTACAATTGAGGCCGAATTTCTCTGGCGTCTTTTGTGTGAATCAGTAAAAATTCTTAAGCTTCCAGTACATACTTGTAAGAAAAATCTCTAATTGTGGTAAAACTCTTAAAATACGCAATTAGAGTTTACAGAACTGATTAAAAACTTGTAAGAAACCCTTGAAATAAAAGTAAATGGATTCGTACTACATTTCCTGCCGTTTTTTACTGACAGACATTACCAGTGGAAAGCTGGTAAATGACCGGAAAACTGATCATATTTACAACTCCGGACATTTTAGGTAGCGTTTTCACTTGAATTTGCTTTCAAATATTAGGAATTCATGTTTATACAGCTGAAAATTTCTGTAGAAAGACTGTAAGGAAAGACTATACTGCTTATGTTTACAATTGAGGCCCAATTTCTCTGGCGTCTGTTGTGTGAATCATTAAAAATTCTTAAGCTTCCAGTACAAACTTGTAAGAAAAATCTCTAATTGTGGTAAAACTCTTAAAATACGCAATTAGAGTTTCCAGAAATGATTAAAAACTTGTAAGAAACACTTGAAGTAAAATTTAATAGATTCTAACTACATTTCCTGCCGTTTTTTAATCACAGACATTACCAGTGAAAAGCTGGGAAATGACCAGAAAATTGATAACATTTACACCTCCGGACACTTTAGGGAACGTTTTCGCTTGAATTTCCTTTCAAATATTACGAATTCATGTTTATACAGCTCAAAATTTCTGTAGAAAGTCTATAAGGAATGACTATACTGCCTCCGTTTACAATTGAGGCCGAACTTCTCTGGCGTTTTGTGTGAATCAGTTAAAATCCTTACGGTTCCAGTACTTGTAAGAAAACTCTCTAATTGTGGTAAAACTCTTAAAATACGCAATTAGTGTTTCCAGAAATGATTCAAAACTTGTAAGAAACCCTTGAAATAAAAGTAAATGGATTCGTACTACATTTCCTGTCGTTTTTTACTGACAGACATTACCAGTGGAAAGCTGGTAAATGACCGGAAAACTGATCATATTTACAACTCCGGACATTTTAGGTAGCGTTTGCACTTGAATTTGCTTTCAAATATTAGGAATTCATGTTTATACAGCTCAAAATTTCTGTAGAAAGACTGTAAGTAAGGACTACAATGCTTATGTTTACAATTGAGGCCGAATTTCTCTGGCGTCTTTTGTGTGAATCAGTAAAAATTCTTAAGCTTCCAGTACATACTTGTAAGAAAAATCTCTAATTGTGGTAAAACTCTTAAAATACGCAATTAGAGTTTACAGAACTGATTAAAAACTTGTAAGAAACCCTTGAAATAAAAGTAAATGGATTCGTACTACATTTCCTGCCGTTTTTTACTGACAGACATTACCAGTGGAAAGCTGGTAAATGACCGGAAAACTGATCATATTTACAACTCCGGACATTTTAGGTAGCGTTTTCACTTGAATTTGCTTTCAAATATTAGGAATTCATGTTTATACAGCTGAAAATTTCTGTAGAAAGACTGTAAGGAAAGACTATACTGCTTATGTTTACAATTGAGGCCCAATTTCTCTGGCGTCTGTTGTGTGAATCATTAAAAATTCTTAAGCTTCCAGTACAAACTTGTAAGAAAAATCTCTAATTGTGGTAAAACTCTTAAAATACGCAATTAGAGTTTCCAGAAATGATTAAAAACTTGTAAGAAACACTTGAAGTAAAATTTAATAGATTCTAACTACATTTCCTGCCGTTTTTTAATCACAGACATTACCAGTGAAAAGCTGGGAAATGACCAGAAAATTGATAACATTTACACCTCCGGACACTTTAGGGAACGTTTTCGCTTGAATTTCCTTTCAAATATTACGAATTCATGTTTATACAGCTCAAAATTTCTGTAGAAAGTCTATAAGGAATGACTATACTGCCTCCGTTTACAATTGAGGCCGAACTTCTCTGGCGTTTTGTGTGAATCAGTTAAAATCCTTACGGTTCCAGTACTTGTAAGAAAACTCTCTAATTGTGGTAAAACTCTTAAAATACGCAATTAGTGTTTCCAGAAATGATTCAAAACTTGTAAGAAACCCTTGAAATAAAAGTAAATGGATTCGTACTACATTTCCTGTCGTTTTTTACTGACAGACATTACCAGTGGAAAGCTGGTAAATGACCGGAAAACTGATCATATTTACAACTCCGGACATTTTAGGTAGCGTTTGCACTTGAATTTGCTTTCAAATATTAGGAATTCATGTTTATACAGCTCAAAATTTCTGTAGAAAGACTGTAAGTAAGGACTACACTGCTTATGTTTACAATTGAGGCCGAATTTCTCTGGCGTCTTTTGTCTGAATCAGTAAAAATTCTTAAGCTTCCAGTACATACTTGTAAGAAAAATCTCTAATTGTGGTAAAACTCTTAAATACGCAATTAGAGTTTCCAGAAATGATTAAAAACTTGTAAGAAACACTTGAAATAAAATTTAATAGAATCTTACTACATTTCCTGTCCTTTTCAATCAGGGACATTACCCATGGAAAGCTGGTAAATGACCAGAAAACTGATAATTTTTTCAACTCCGGGCTCTTTAGAGAGCGTTTTCACTTGAATTTGCTCTAAAATATTAGGAATTCATGTTTATACAGCTCAAAATTTCTGTAGAAAGACTGTAAGTAAGGACTACAATGCTTATGTTTATAATTGAGGCCGAATTTCTCTGGCGTCTTTTGTGTGAATCAGTAAAAATTCTTAAGCTTCCAGTACATACTTGTAAGAAAAATCTCTAATTGTGGTAAAACTCTTAAAATACGCAACTAGAGTTTCCATAAATGATTCAAAACTTGTAAGAAACCCTTGAAATAAAAGTAAATGGATTCGTACTACATTTCCTGTCGTTTTTTACTGACAGACATTACCAGTGGAAAGCTGGTAAATGACCGGAAAACTGATCATATTTACAACTCCGGACATTTTAGGTAGCGTTTTCACTTGAATTTGCTTTCAAATGTTAGGAATTCATGTTTATACAGCTCAAAATTTGTGTGGAAAGACTGTAAGTAAGGACTACAGTGCTTAGGTTTACAATTCAGGCCGAATTTCTCGGGCGTCTTTTGTGTGAATCAGTTAAAATCCTTACGGTTCTAGTACTTACTTGTAAGAAAACTCTCTAATTGTGGTAAAACTCTTAAAATACGCAACTAGAGTTTCCATAAATGATTCAAAACTTGTAAGAAACCCTTGAAATAAAAGTAAATAGATTCGTACTAAATTTCCTGCCGTTTTTTAATGACAGACATTACAAATGGAAAGCTGGTAAATGACCAGAAAACTGATAATATTGACAACTCCGGATACTTTAGGGATCGTTTTCACTTGTATTTGCTTTTAAATATTAGGAATTCAGGTTTATACAGCTCAAAATTTCTGTAGAAAGTCTGTAAGGAATGACTATACTGCCTATGTATACAATTGAGGCCGAACTTTTCTGGCGTCTTTTGTGTGAATCAGTAAAAATCCTTATGGTTCCAGTACTTACTTGTAAGAAGTCTCTCTAATTGTGGTAAAACTTTTAAAATACGCAATTAGAGTTTCCAGAAATGATTAAAAACTTATAAGAAACCCTTGAAATAAAAGTAAATGGATTCGTACTAAATTTCCTGCCGTTTTTTAATGACAGACATTACAGGTGGAAAGCTGGTAAATGACCAGAAAACTGATAATATTGACAACTCCGGACACTTTAGGGAGCGTTTTTACTTGTATTTGCTTTTAAATAGTAGGAAGTCAGGTTTATACAGCTCAAAATTTCTGTAGAAAGTCTGTAAGGAATGACTATACTGCCTATGTTTACAATTGAGGCCGAACTTCTCTGGAGTCTTTTGGGTGAATCAGTTAAAATCCTTACGGTTCCAGTACTTACTGGTAAGAAAACTCTCTAATTGTGGTAAAACTCTTAAAATACGCAATTAGAGTTTCCAGAAATGATGAAAAACCGGTACGAAACACTTGAAGTAAAATTTAATAGATTCTTACTACATTTCCTGCCGTTTTTTAATAACAGACATTACAGGTGGAAAATTGGTAAATGACCATAAAACTGATAATATTTACTACTCCGGACACTTTAGGGAGCATTTTCACTTGAATTTGCCTTCAAATATTTGGAATTCATGTTTATAAAGCTCAAAATATCTGTACAAATACTGTAAGGAATCACTATACTGCCTATATTTACAATTGAGGCCCAACTTCTCTGGCGTCTTTTGTGTGAATCAGTTAAAATCCTTATGGTTCCAGTACTTACTTGTAAGAAAACTCTCTAATTGTGGTAAAACTCTTAAAATACGCAATTAGAGTTTCCAGAAATGATTCAAAACTTGTAAGAAACCCTTGAAATAAAAGTAAATGGATTCTTACTACATTTCCTGCCGTTTTTTACTCATAGACATTACCAGTGGAAAGCTGGTAAATGACCGGAAAACTGATCATATTTACAACTCCGGACATTTTAGGTAGCGTTTGCACTTGAATTTGCTTTCAAATATTAGGAATTCATGTTTATACAGCTCAAAATTTCTGTAGAAAGACTGTAAGTAAGGACTACAATGCTTATGTTTACAATTGAGGCCGAATTTCTATGGCGTCTTTTGTGTGAATCAGTAAAAATTCTTAAGCTTCCAGTACATACTTGTAAGAAAAATCTCTAATTGTGGTAAAACTCTTAAATACGCAATTAGAGTTTACAGAAATGATTAAAAACTTGTAAGAAACACTTGAAATAAAATTTAATAGATTCTTACTACATTTCCTGTCCTTTTCAATCAGGGACATTACCAATGGAAAGCTGGGAAATGACCAGAAAATTGATAATTTTTTCAACTCCGGGCTCTTTAGAGAGCATTTTCACTTGAAATTGCTTTCAAATATTAGGAATTCATGTTTATACAGCTCAAAATTTCTGTAGAAAGTCTGTAAGGAATGACTATACAGCCTATGTATACAATTGAGGCCGAACTTTTCTGGCGTCTTTTGTGTGAATCAGTTAAAATCCTTATGGTTCCAGTACTTACTTGTAAGAAATCTCTCTAATTGTGGTAAAACTCTTAAAATACGCAATTAGAGTTTCCATAAATGATTCAAAACTTATAAGAAACCCTTGAAATAAAAGTAAATGGATTCTTACTACATTTCCTGCCGTTTTTCACTGACAGACATTACCAGTGGAAAGCTGGTAAATGACCGGAAAACTGATCATATTTACAACTCCGGACATTTTATGTAGCGTTTGCACTTGAATTTGCTTTCAAATATTAGGAATTCATGTTTATACAGCTCAAAATTTCTGTAGAAAGACTGTAAGTAAGGACTACAATGCTTATGTTTACAATTGAGGCCGAATTTCTCTGGCGTCTTTTGTGTGAATAAGTAAAAATTCTTAAGCTTCCAGTACATACTTGTAAGAAAAATCTCTAATTGTGGTAAAACTCTTAAATACGCAATTAGAGTTTCCAGAAATGATTAAAAACTTGTAAGAAACACTTGAAATAAAATTTAATAGAATCTTACTACATTTCCTGTCCTTTTCAATCAGGGACATTACCCATGGAAAGCTGGTAAATGACCAGAAAACTGATAATTTTTTCAACTCCGGGCTCTTTAGAGAGCGTTTTCACTTGAATTTGCTCTAAAATATTAGGAATTCATGTTTATACAGCTCAAAATTTCTGTAGAAAGACTGTAAGTAAGGACTACAATGCTTATGTTTATAATTGAGGCCGAATTTCTCTGGCGTCTTTTGTGTGAATCAGTAAAAATTCTTAAGCTTCCAGTACATACTTGTAAGAAAAATCTCTAATTGTGGTAAAACTCTTAAAATACGCAACTAGAGTTTCCATAAATGATTCAAAACTTGTAAGAAACCCTTGAAATAAAAGTAAATGGATTCGTACTACATTTCCTGTCGTTTTTTACTGACAGACATTACCAGTGGAAAGCTGGTAAATGACCGGAAAACTGATCATATTTAAACTCCGGACACTTTAGGGAGCATTTTCACTTGAATTTGCCTTCAAATATTAGGACTTCATGTTTATAAAGCTCAAAATATCTGTACAAATACTGTAAGGAATCACTATACTGCCTATATTTACAATTGAGGCCCAACTTCTCTGGCGTCTTTTGTGTGAATCAGTTAAAATCCTTATGGTTCCAGTACTTACTTGTAAGAAAACTCTCTAATTGTGGTAAAACTCTTAAAATACGCAATTAGAGTTTCCAGAAATGATTCAAAACTTGTAAGAAACCCTTGAAATAAAAGTAAATGGATTCTTACTACATTTCCTGCCGTTTTTTACTGATAGACATTACCAGTGGAAAGCTGGTAAATGACCGGAAAACTGATCATATTTACAACTCCGGACATTTTAGGTAGCGTTTGCACTTGAATTTGCTTTCAAATATTAGGAATTCATGTTTATACAGCTCAAAATTTCTGTAGAAAGACTGTAAGTAAGGACTACAATGCTTATGTTTACAATTGAGGCCGAATTTCTATGGCGTCTTTTGTGTGAATCAGTAAAAATTCTTAAGCTTCCAGTACATACTTGTAAGAAAAATCTCTAATTGTGGTAAAACTCTTAAATACGCAATTAGAGTTTACAGAAATGATTAAAAACTTGTAAGAAACACTTGAAATAAAATTTAATAGATTCTTACTACATTTCCTGTCCTTTTCAATCAGGGACATTACCAATGGAAAGCTGGGAAATGACCAGAAAATTGATAATTTTTTCAACTCCGGGCTCTTTAGAGAGCATTTTCACTTGAATTTGCTTTCAAATATTAGGAATTCATGTTTATACAGCTCAAAATTTCTGTAGAAAGTCTGTAAGGAATGACTATACAGCCTATGTATACAATTGAGGCCGAACTTTTCTGGCGTCTTTTGTGTGAATCAGTTAAAATCCTTATGGTTCCAGTACTTACTTGTAAGAAATCTCTCTAATTGTGGTAAAACTCTTAAAATACGCAATTAGAGTTTCCATAAATGATTCAAAACTTATAAGAAACCCTTGAAATAAAAGTAAATGGATTCTTACTACATTTCCTGCCGTTTTTCACTGACAGACATTACCAGTGGAAAGCTGGTAAATGACCGGAAAACTGATCATATTTACAACTCCGGACATTTTATGTAGCGTTTGCACTTGAATTTGCTTTCAAATATTAGGAATTCATGTTTATACAGCTCAAAATTTCTGTAGAAAGACTGTAAGTAAGGACTACAATGCTTATGTTTACAATTGAGGCCGAATTTCTCTGGCGTCTTTTGTGTGAATAAGTAAAAATTCTTAAGCTTCCAGTACATACTTGTAAGAAAAATCTCTAATTGTGGTAAAACTCTTAAATACGCAATTAGAGTTTCCAGAAATGATTAAAAACTTGTAAGAAACACTTGAAATAAAATTTAATAGAATCTTACTACATTTCCTGTCCTTTTCAATCAGGGACATTACCCATGGAAAGCTGGTAAATGACCAGAAAACTAATAATTTTTTCAACTCCGGGCTCTTTAGAGAGCGTTTTCACTTGAATTTGCTCTAAAATATTAGGAATTCATGTTTATACAGCTCAAAATTTCTGTAGAAAGACTGTAAGTAAGGACTACAATGCTTATGTTTATAATTGAGGCCGAATTTCTCTGGCGTCTTTTGTGTGAATCAGTAAAAATTCTTAAGCTTCCAGTACATACTTGTAAGAAAAATCTCTAATTGTGGTAAAACTCTTAAAATACGCAACTAGAGTTTCCATAAATGATTCAAAACTTGTAAGAAACCCTTGAAATAAAAGTAAATGGATTCGTACTACATTTCCTGTCGTTTTTTACTGACAGACATTACCAGTGGAAAGCTGGTAAATGACCGGAAAACTGATCATATTTACAACTCCGGACATTTTAGGTAGCGTTTTCACTTGAATTTGCTTTCAAATGTTAGGAATTCATGTTTATACAGCTCAAAATTTGTGTGGAAAGACTGTAAGTAAGGACTACAGTGCTTAGGTTTACAATTCAGGCCGAATTTCTCGGGCGTCTTTTGTGTGAATCAGTTAAAATCCTTACGGTTGTAGTACTTACTTGTAAGAAAACTCTCTAATTGTGGTAAAACTCTTAAAATACGCAACTAGAGTTTCCATAAATGATTCAAAACTTGTAAGAAACCCTTGAAATAAAAGTAAATAGATTCGTACTAAATTTCCTGCCGTTTTTTAATGACAGACATTACAAATGGAAAGCTGGTAAATGACCAGAAAACTGATAATATTGACAACTCCGGACACTTTAGGGATCGTTTTCACTTGTATTTGCTTTTAAATATTAGGAATTCAGGTTTATACAGCTCAAAATTTCTGTAGAAAGTCTGTAAGGAATGACTATACTGCCTATGTATACAATTGAGGCCGAACTTTTCTGGCGTCTTTTGTGTGAATCAGTAAAAATCCTTATGGTTCCAGTACTTACTTGTAAGAAGTCTCTCTAATTGTGGTAAAACTTTTAAAATACGCAATTAGAGTTTCCAGAAATGATTAAAAACTTATAAGAAACCCTTGAAATAAAAGTAAATGGATTCGTACTAAATTTCCTGCCGTTTTTTAATGACAGACATTACAGGTGGAAAGCTGGTAAATGACCAGAAAACTGATAATATTGACAACTCCGGACACTTTAGGGAGCGTTTTTACTTGTATTTGCTTTTAAATAGTAGGAATTCAGGTTTATACAGCTCAAAATTTCTGTAGAAAGTCTGTAAGGAATGACTATACTGCCTATGTTTACAATTGAGGCCGAACTTCTCTGGAGTCTTTTGGGTGAATCAGTTAAAATCCTTACGGTTCCAGTACTTACTGGTAAGAAAACTCTCTAATTGTGGTAAAACTCTTAAAATACGCAATTAGAGTTTCCAGAAATGATGAAAAACCGGTACGAAACACTTGAAGTAAAATTTAATAGATTCTTACTACATTTCCTGCCGTTTTTTAATAACAGACATTACAGGTGGAAAATTGGTAAATGACCATAAAACTGATAATATTTACTACTCCGGACACTTTAGGGAGCATTTTCACTTGAATTTGCCTTCAAATATTTGGAATTCATGTTTATAAAGCTCAAAATATCTGTACAAATACTGTAAGGAATCACTATACTGCCTATATTTACAATTGAGGCCCAACTTCTCTGGCGTCTTTTGTGTGAATCAGTTAAAATCCTTATGGTTCCAGTACTTACTTGTACGAAAACTCTCTAATTGTGGTAAAACTCTTAAAATACGCAATTAGAGTTTCCAGAAATGATTCAAAACTTGTAAGAAACCCTTGAAATAAAAGTAAATGGATTCTTACTACATTTCCTGCCGTTTTTTACTGATAGACATTACCAGTGGAAAGCTGGTAAATGACCGGAAAACTGATCATATTTACAACTCCGGACATTTTAGGTAGCGTTTGCACTTGAATTTGCTTTCAAATATTAGGAATTCATGTTTATACAGCTCAAAATTTCTGTAGAAAGACTGTAAGTAAGGACTACAATGCTTATGTTTACAATTGAGGCCGAATTTCTCTGGCGTCTTTTGTGTGAATAAGTAAAAATTCTTAAGCTTCCAGTACATACTTGTAAGAAAAATCTCTAATTGTGGTAAAACTCTTAAATACGCAATTAGAGTTTCCAGAAATGATTAAAAACTTGTAAGAAACACTTGAAATAAAATTTAATAGAATCTTACTACATTTCCTGTCCTTTTCAATCAGGGACATTACCCATGGAAAGCTGGTAAATGACCAGAAAACTGATAATTTTTTCAACTCCGGGCTCTTTAGAGAGCGTTTTCACTTGAATTTGCTCTAAAATATTAGGAATTCATGTTTATACAGCTCAAAATTTCTGTAGAAAGACTGTAAGTAAGGACTACAATGCTTATGTTTATAATTGAGGCCGAATTTCTCTGGCGTCTTTTGTGTGAATCAGTAAAAATTCTTAAGCTTCCAGTACATACTTGTAAGAAAAATCTCTAATTGTGGTAAAACTCTTAAAATACGCAACTAGAGTTTCCATAAATGATTCAAAACTTGTAAGAAACCCTTGAAATAAAAGTAAATGGATTCGTACTACATTTCCTGTCGTTTTTTACTGACAGACATTACCAGTGGAAAGCTGGTAAATGACCGGAAAACTGATCATATTTAAACTCCGGACACTTTAGGGAGCATTTTCACTTGAATTTGCCTTCAAATATTAGGAATTCATGTTTATAAAGCTCAAAATATCTGTACAAATACTGTAAGGAATCACTATACTGCCTATATTTACAATTGAGGCCCAACTTCTCTGGCGTCTTTTGTGTGAATCAGTTAAAATCCTTATGGTTCCAGTACTTACTTGTAAGAAAACTCTCTAATTGTGGTAAAACTCTTAAAATACGCAATTAGAGTTTCCAGAAATGATTCAAAACTTGTAAGAAACCCTTGAAATAAAAGTAAATGGATTCTTACTACATTTCCTGCCGTTTTTTACTGATAGACATTACCAGTGGAAAGCTGGTAAATGACCGGAAAACTGATCATATTTACAACTCCGGACATTTTAGGTAGCGTTTGCACTTGAATTTGCTTTCAAATATTAGGAATTCATGTTTATACAGCTCAAAATTTCTGTAGAAAGACTGTAAGTAAGGACTACAATGCTTATGTTTACAATTGAGGCCGAATTTCTATGGCGTCTTTTGTGTGAATCAGTAAAAATTCTTAAGCTTCCAGTACATACTTGTAAGAAAAATCTCTAATTGTGGTAAAACTCTTAAATACGCAATTAGAGTTTACAGAAATGATTAAAAACTTGTAAGAAACACTTGAAATAAAATTTAATAGATTCTTACTACATTTCCTGTCCTTTTCAATCAGGGACATTACCAATGGAAAGCTGGGAAATGACCAGAAAATTGATAATTTTTTCAACTCCGGGCTCTTTAGAGAGCATTTTCACTTGAATTTGCTTTCAAATATTAGGAATTCATGTTTATACAGCTCAAAATTTCTGTAGAAAGTCTGTAAGGAATGACTATACAGCCTATGTATACAATTGAGGCCGAACTTTTCTGGCGTCTTTTGTGTGAATCAGTTAAAATCCTTATGGTTCCAGTACTTACTTGTAAGAAATCTCTCTAATTGTGGTAAAACTCTTAAAATACGCAATTAGAGTTTCCATAAATGATTCAAAACTTATAAGAAACCCTTGAAATAAAAGTAAATGGATTCTTACTACATTTCCTGCCGTTTTTCACTGACAGACATTACCAGTGGAAAGCTGGTAAATGACCGGAAAACTGATCATATTTACAACTCCGGACATTTTATGTAGCGTTTGCACTTGAATTTGCTTTCAAATATTAGGAATTCATGTTTATACAGCTCAAAATTTCTGTAGAAAGACTGTAAGTAAGGACTACAATGCTTATGTTTACAATTGAGGCCGAATTTCTCTGGCGTCTTTTGTGTGAATAAGTAAAAATTCTTAAGCTTCCAGTACATACTTGTAAGAAAAATCTCTAATTGTGGTAAAACTCTTAAATACGCAATTAGAGTTTCCAGAAATGATTAAAAACTTGTAAGAAACACTTGAAATAAAATTTAATAGAATCTTACTACATTTCCTGTCCTTTTCAATCAGGGACATTACCCATGGAAAGCTGGTAAATGACCAGAAAACTAATAATTTTTTCAACTCCGGGCTCTTTAGAGAGCGTTTTCACTTGAATTTGCTCTAAAATATTAGGAATTCATGTTTATACAGCTCAAAATTTCTGTAGAAAGACTGTAAGTAAGGACTACAATGCTTATGTTTATAATTGAGGCCGAATTTCTCTGGCGTCTTTTGTGTGAATCAGTAAAAATTCTTAAGCTTCCAGTACATACTTGTAAGAAAAATCTCTAATTGTGGTAAAACTCTTAAAATACGCAACTAGAGTTTCCATAAATGATTCAAAACTTGTAAGAAACCCTTGAAATAAAAGTAAATGGATTCGTACTACATTTCCTGTCGTTTTTTACTGACAGACATTACCAGTGGAAAGCTGGTAAATGACCGGAAAACTGATCATATTTACAACTCCGGACATTTTAGGTAGCGTTTTCACTTGAATTTGCTTTCAAATGTTAGGAATTCATGTTTATACAGCTCAAAATTTGTGTGGAAAGACTGTAAGTAAGGACTACAGTGCTTAGGTTTACAATTCAGGCCGAATTTCTCGGGCGTCTTTTGTGTGAATCAGTTAAAATCCTTACGGTTGTAGTACTTACTTGTAAGAAAACTCTCTAATTGTGGTAAAACTCTTAAAATACGCAACTAGAGTTTCCATAAATGATTCAAAACTTGTAAGAAACCCTTGAAATAAAAGTAAATAGATTCGTACTAAATTTCCTGCCGTTTTTTAATGACAGACATTACAAATGGAAAGCTGGTAAATGACCAGAAAACTGATAATATTGACAACTCCGGACACTTTAGGGATCGTTTTCACTTGTATTTGCTTTTAAATATTAGGAATTCAGGTTTATACAGCTCAAAATTTCTGTAGAAAGTCTGTAAGGAATGACTATACTGCCTATGTATACAATTGAGGCCGAACTTTTCTGGCGTCTTTTGTGTGAATCAGTAAAAATCCTTATGGTTCCAGTACTTACTTGTAAGAAGTCTCTCTAATTGTGGTAAAACTTTTAAAATACGCAATTAGAGTTTCCAGAAATGATTAAAAACTTATAAGAAACCCTTGAAATAAAAGTAAATGGATTCGTACTAAATTTCCTGCCGTTTTTTAATGACAGACATTACAGGTGGAAAGCTGGTAAATGACCAGAAAACTGATAATATTGACAACTCCGGACACTTTAGGGAGCGTTTTTACTTGTATTTGCTTTTAAATAGTAGGAATTCAGGTTTATACAGCTCAAAATTTCTGTAGAAAGTCTGTAAGGAATGACTATACTGCCTATGTTTACAATTGAGGCCGAACTTCTCTGGAGTCTTTTGGGTGAATCAGTTAAAATCCTTACGGTTCCAGTACTTACTGGTAAGAAAACTCTCTAATTGTGGTAAAACTCTTAAAATACGCAATTAGAGTTTCCAGAAATGATGAAAAACCGGTACGAAACACTTGAAGTAAAATTTAATAGATTCTTACTACATTTCCTGCCGTTTTTTAATAACAGACATTACAGGTGGAAAATTGGTAAATGACCATAAAACTGATAATATTTACTACTCCGGACACTTTAGGGAGCATTTTCACTTGAATTTGCCTTCAAATATTTGGAATTCATGTTTATAAAGCTCAAAATATCTGTACAAATACTGTAAGGAATCACTATACTGCCTATATTTACAATTGAGGCCCAACTTCTCTGGCGTCTTTTGTGTGAATCAGTTAAAATCCTTATGGTTCCAGTACTTACTTGTACGAAAACTCTCTAATTGTGGTAAAACTCTTAAAATACGCAATTAGAGTTTCCAGAAATGATTCAAAACTTGTAAGAAACCCTTGAAATAAAAGTAAATGGATTCTTACTACATTTCCTGCCGTTTTTTACTGATAGACATTACCAGTGGAAAGCTGGTAAATGACCGGAAAACTGATCATATTTACAACTCCGGACATTTTAGGTAGCGTTTGCACTTGAATTTGCTTTCAAATATTAGGAATTCATGTTTATACAGCTCAAAATTTCTGTAGAAAGACTGTAAGTAAGGACTACAATGCTTATGTTTACAATTGAGGCCGAATTTCTATGGCGTCTTTTGTGTGAATCAGTAAAAATTCTTAAGCTTCCAGTACATACTTGTAAGAAAAATCTCTAATTGTGGTAAAACTCTTAAATACGCAATTAGAGTTTACAGAAATGATTAAAAACTTGTAAGAAACACTTGAAATAAAATTTAATAGATTCTTACTACATTTCCTGTCCTTTTCAATCAGGGACATTACCAATGGAAAGCTGGGAAATGACCAGAAAATTGATAATTTTTTCAACTCCGGGCTCTTTAGAGAGCATTTTCACTTGAATTTGCTTTCAAATATTAGGAATTCATGTTTATACAGCTCAAAATTTCTGTAGAAAGTCTGTAAGGAATGACTATACAGCCTATGTATACAATTGAGGCCGAACTTTTCTGGCGTCTTTTGTGTGAATCAGTTAAAATCCTTATGGTTCCAGTACTTACTTGTAAGAAATCTCTCTAATTGTGGTAAAACTCTTAAAATACGCAATTAGAGTTTCCATAAATGATTCAAAACTTATAAGAAACCCTTGAAATAAAAGTAAATGGATTCTTACTACATTTCCTGCCGTTTTTCACTGACAGACATTACCAGTGGAAAGCTGGTAAATGACCGGAAAACTGATCATATTTACAACTCCGGACATTTTATGTAGCGTTTGCACTTGAATTTGCTTTCAAATATTAGGAATTCATGTTTATACAGCTCAAAATTTCTGTAGAAAGACTGTAAGTAAGGACTACAATGCTTATGTTTACAATTGAGGCCGAATTTCTCTGGCGTCTTTTGTGTGAATAAGTAAAAATTCTTAAGCTTCCAGTACATACTTGTAAGAAAAATCTCTAATTGTGGTAAAACTCTTAAATACGCAATTAGAGTTTCCAGAAATGATTAAAAACTTGTAAGAAACACTTGAAATAAAATTTAATAGAATCTTACTACATTTCCTGTCCTTTTCAATCAGGGACATTACCCATGGAAAGCTGGTAAATGACCAGAAAACTAATAATTTTTTCAACTCCGGGCTCTTTAGAGAGCGTTTTCACTTGAATTTGCTCTAAAATATTAGGAATTCATGTTTATACAGCTCAAAATTTCTGTAGAAAGACTGTAAGTAAGGACTACAATGCTTATGTTTATAATTGAGGCCGAATTTCTCTGGCGTCTTTTGTGTGAATCAGTAAAAATTCTTAAGCTTCCAGTACATACTTGTAAGAAAAATCTCTAATTGTGGTAAAACTCTTAAAATACGCAACTAGAGTTTCCATAAATGATTCAAAACTTGTAAGAAACCCTTGAAATAAAAGTAAATGGATTCGTACTACATTTCCTGTCGTTTTTTACTGACAGACATTACCAGTGGAAAGCTGGTAAATGACCGGAAAACTGATCATATTTACAACTCCGGACATTTTAGGTAGCGTTTTCACTTGAATTTGCTTTCAAATGTTAGGAATTCATGTTTATACAGCTCAAAATTTGTGTGGAAAGACTGTAAGTAAGGACTACAGTGCTTAGGTTTACAATTCAGGCCGAATTTCTCGGGCGTCTTTTGTGTGAATCAGTTAAAATCCTTACGGTTGTAGTACTTACTTGTAAGAAAACTCTCTAATTGTGGTAAAACTCTTAAAATACGCAACTAGAGTTTCCATAAATGATTCAAAACTTGTAAGAAACCCTTGAAATAAAAGTAAATAGATTCGTACTAAATTTCCTGCCGTTTTTTAATGACAGACATTACAAATGGAAAGCTGGTAAATGACCAGAAAACTGATAATATTGACAACTCCGGACACTTTAGGGATCGTTTTCACTTGTATTTGCTTTTAAATATTAGGAATTCAGGTTTATACAGCTCAAAATTTCTGTAGAAAGTCTGTAAGGAATGACTATACTGCCTATGTATACAATTGAGGCCGAACTTTTCTGGCGTCTTTTGTGTGAATCAGTAAAAATCCTTATGGTTCCAGTACTTACTTGTAAGAAGTCTCTCTAATTGTGGTAAAACTTTTAAAATACGCAATTAGAGTTTCCAGAAATGATTAAAAACTTATAAGAAACCCTTGAAATAAAAGTAAATGGATTCGTACTAAATTTCCTGCCGTTTTTTAATGACAGACATTACAGGTGGAAAGCTGGTAAATGACCAGAAAACTGATAATATTGACAACTCCGGACACTTTAGGGAGCGTTTTTACTTGTATTTGCTTTTAAATAGTAGGAATTCAGGTTTATACAGCTCAAAATTTCTGTAGAAAGTCTGTAAGGAATGACTATACTGCCTATGTTTACAATTGAGGCCGAACTTCTCTGGAGTCTTTTGGGTGAATCAGTTAAAATCCTTACGGTTCCAGTACTTACTGGTAAGAAAACTCTCTAATTGTGGTAAAACTCTTAAAATACGCAATTAGAGTTTCCAGAAATGATGAAAAACCGGTACGAAACACTTGAAGTAAAATTTAATAGATTCTTACTACATTTCCTGCCGTTTTTTAATAACAGACATTACAGGTGGAAAATTGGTAAATGACCATAAAACTGATAATATTTACTACTCCGGACACTTTAGGGAGCATTTTCACTTGAATTTGCCTTCAAATATTTGGAATTCATGTTTATAAAGCTCAAAATATCTGTACAAATACTGTAAGGAATCACTATACTGCCTATATTTACAATTGAGGCCCAACTTCTCTGGCGTCTTTTGTGTGAATCAGTTAAAATCCTTATGGTTCCAGTACTTACTTGTACGAAAACTCTCTAATTGTGGTAAAACTCTTAAAATACGCAATTAGAGTTTCCAGAAATGATTCAAAACTTGTAAGAAACCCTTGAAATAAAAGTAAATGGATTCTTACTACATTTCCTGCCGTTTTTTACTGATAGACATTACCAGTGGAAAGCTGGTAAATGACCGGAAAACTGATCATATTTACAACTCCGGACATTTTAGGTAGCGTTTGCACTTGAATTTGCTTTCAAATATTAGGAATTCATGTTTATACAGCTCAAAATTTCTGTAGAAAGACTGTAAGTAAGGACTACAATGCTTATGTTTACAATTGAGGCCGAATTTCTATGGCGTCTTTTGTGTGAATCAGTAAAAATTCTTAAGCTTCCAGTACATACTTGTAAGAAAAATCTCTAATTGTGGTAAAACTCTTAAATACGCAATTAGAGTTTACAGAAATGATTAAAAACTTGTAAGAAACACTTGAAATAAAATTTAATAGATTCTTACTACATTTCCTGTCCTTTTCAATCAGGGACATTACCAATGGAAAGCTGGGAAATGACCAGAAAACTGATAATTTTTTCAACTCCGGGCTCTTTAGAGAGCATTTTCACTTGAATTTGCTTTCAAATATTAGGAATTCATGTTTATACAGCTCAAAATTTCTGTAGAAAGTCTGTAAGGAATGACTATACAGCCTATGTATACAATTGAGGCCGAACTTTTCTGGCGTCTTTTGTGTGAATCAGTTAAAATCCTTATGGTTCCAGTACTTACTTGTAAGAAATCTCTCTAATTGTGGTAAAACTCTTAAAATACGCAATTAGAGTTTCCATAAATGATTCAAAACTTATAAGAAACCCTTGAAATAAAAGTAAATGGATTCTTACTACATTTCCTGCCGTTTTTCACTGACAGACATTACCAGTGGAAAGCTGGTAAATGACCGGAAAACTGATCATATTTACAACTCCGGACATTTTAGGTAGCGTTTGCACTTGAATTTGCTTTCAAATATTAGGAATTCATGTTTATACAGCTCAAAATTTCTGTAGAAAGACTGTAAGTAAGGACTACAATGCTTATGTTTACAATTGAGGCCGAATTTCTCTGGCGTCTTTTGTGTGAATAAGTAAAAATTCTTAAGCTTCCAGTACATACTTGTAAGAAAAATCTCTAATTGTGGTAAAACTCTTAAATACGCAATTAGAGTTTCCAGAAATGATTAAAAACTTGTAAGAAACACTTGAAGTAAAAGTTAATAGATTCTTACTACATTTCCTGCCGTTTTTTAATAACAGACATTACAGGTGGAAAGCTGGTAAATGACCATAAAACTGATAATATTTACTACTCCGGACACTTTAGGTAGCATTTTCACTTGAATTTGCCTTCAAATATTTGGAATTCATGTTTATAAAGCTCAAAATATCTGTACAAATACTGTAAGGAATGACTATACTGCCTATATTTACAATTGAGGCCCAACTTCTCTGGCGTCTTTTGTGTGAATCAGTTAAAATCCTTACGGTTCCAGTACTTACTTGTAAGAAAACTCTCTAATTGTGGTAAAACTATTAAAATACGCAATTAGAGTTTCCAGAAATGATTCAAAACTTGTAAGAAACCGTTGAAATAAAAGTAAATGGATTCTTACTACATTTCCTGCCGTTTTTTACTGACAGACATTACCAGTGGAAAGCTGGTAAATGACCGGAAAACTGATCATATTTACAACTCCGGACATTTTAGGTAGCGTTTGCACTTGAATTTGCTTTCAAATATTAGGAATTCATGTTTATACAGCTCAAAATTTCTGTAGAAAGACTGTAAGTAAGGACTACAATGCTTATGTTTACAATTGAGGCCCAATTTCTCTGGCGTCTTTTGTGTGAATCAGTAAAAATTCTTAAGCTTCCAGTACATACTTGTAAGAAAAATCTCTAATTATGGTAAAACTCTTAAAATACACAATTAGAGTTTACAGAAATGATTAAAAACTTGTAAGAAACACTTGAAATAAAATTTAATAGATTCTTACTACATTTCCTGTCCTTTTCAATCAGGGAAATTACCAATGGAAAGCTGGGAAATGACCAGAAAACTGATAATTTTTTCAACTCCGGGCTCTTTAGAGAGCATTTTCACTTGAATTTGCTTTCAAATATTAGGAATTCATGTTTATACAGCTCAAAATTTCTGTAGAAAGTCTGTAAGGAATGACTATACTGCCTATGTATACAATTGAGGCCGAACTTTTCTGGCGTCTTTTGTGTGAATCAGTTAAAATCCTTATGGTTCCAGTACTTACTTGTAAGAAATCTCTCTAATTGTGGTAAAACTCTTAAAATACGCAATTAGAGTTTCCAGAAATGATTAAAAACTTATAAGAAACCCATGAAATAAAAGTAAATGGATTCGTACTAAATTTCCTGCCGTTTTTTAATGACAGACATTACAGGTGGAAAGCTGGTAAATGACCAGAAAACTGATAATATTGACAACTCCGGACACTTTAGGGAGCGTTTTCACTTGTATTTGCTTTTAAATATTAGGAATTCAGGTTTATACAGCTCAAAATTTCTGTAGAAAGTCTGTAAGGAATGACTATACTGCCTATGTTTACAATTGAGGCCGAACTTCTCTGGCGTCTTTAGTGTGAATCGTTAAAATCCTTACGGTTCCAGTACTTACTTGTAGGAAAACTCTCTAATTGCGGTAAAACTCTTAAAATACGCTATTAGGGTTTCCAGAAATGATTAAAAACGTATAAGAAACCCTTGAAATAAAGGTAAATAGATTCGTACTACATTTCCTGCCGTTTTTCCCTGACAGACATTACCAGTGGAAAGCTGGTAAATGACCAGAAAACTGATAATATTTAAACTCCGGACACTTTAGGGAGCATTTTCACTTGAATTTGCCTTCAAATATTAGGAATTCATGTTTATAAAGCTCAAAATATCTGTAGAAATACTGTAAGGAATGACTATACTGCCTATGTTTACAATTGAGGCGGAACTTCTCTGGAGTCTTTTGGGTGAATCAGTTAAAATCCTTACGGTTCCAGTACTTACTTGTAAGAAAACTCTCTAATTGTGGTAAAACTCTTAAAATACGCAATTAGAGTTTCCAGAAATGATTAAAAACCTGTAAGAAACACTTGAAGTAAAATTTAATAGATTCTTACTACATTTCCTGCCGTTTTTTAATCACAGACATTACGAGTGAAAAGCTGGGAAATGACCAGAAAGCTGATAATATTTACACTCCAGACACTTTAGGGAACGTTTTCACTTGAATTTGCTTTTAAATATTATGAATTCATGTTTATACAGCTCAAAATTTCTGTAGAAAGTCTATAAGGAATGACTATACTGCCTACGTTTACAATTGAGGCCGAACTTCCCTGGCGTCTTTTGGGTGAATCAGTTAAAATCCTTACGGTTCCAGTACTTACTGGTAAGAAAACTCTCTAATTGTGGTAAAACTCTTAAAATACGCAATTAGAGTTTCCAGAAATGATTCAAAACTTGTAAGAAACCCTTGAAATAAAAGTAAATGGATTCTTACTACATTTCCTGCCGTTTTTTACTGACAGACATTACCAGTGGAAAGCTGGTAAATGACCGGAAAACTGATCATATTTACAACTCCGGACATTTTAGGTAGCGTTTGCACTTGAATTTGCTTTCAAATATTAGGAATTCATGTTTATACAGCTCAAAATTTCTCTAGAAAGACTGTAAGTAAGGACTACAATGCTTATGTTTACAATTGAGGCCGAATTTCTCTGGCGTCTTTTGTGTAAATCAGTAAAAATTCTAAGCTTCCAGTACATACTTGTAAGAAAAATCTCTAATTGTGGTAAAACTCTTAAAATACGCAATTAGAGTTTACAGAAATGATTAAAAACTTGTAAGAAACACTTGAAATAAAATTTAATAGCTTCTTACTACATTTCCTGCCCTTTTCAATCAGGGACATTACCAATGGAAAGCTGGGAAATAACCAGAAAATTGATAATTTTTTCAACTCCGGGCTCTTTAGAGAGCATTTTCACTTGAATTTGCTTTCAAATATTAGGAATTCATGTTTATACAGCTCAAAATTTCTGTAGAAAGTCTGTAAGGAATGACTATACAGCCTATGTATACAATTGAGGCCGAACTTTTCTGGCGTCTTTTGTGTGAATCAGTTAAAATCCTTATGGTTCCAGTACTTACTTGTAAGAAATCTCTCTAATTGTGGTAAAACTCTTAAAATACGCAATTAGAGTTTCCATAAATGATTCAAAACTTATAAGAAACCCTTGAAATAAAAGTAAATGGATTCTTACTACATTTCCTGCCGTTTTTCACTGACAGACATTACCAGTGGAAAGCTGGTAAATGACCGGAAAACTGATCATATTTACAACTCCGGACATTTTAGGTAGCGTTTGCACTTGAATTTGCTTTCAAATATTAGGAATTCATGTTTATACAGCTCAAAATTTCTGTAGAAAGACTGTAAGTAAGGACTACAATGCTTATGTTTACAATTGAGGCCGAATTTCTCTGGCGTCTTTTGTGTGAATAAGTAAAAATTCTTAAGCTTCCAGTACATACTTGTAAGAAAAATCTCTAATTGTGGTAAAACTCTTAAATACGCAATTAGAGTTTCCAGAAATGATTAAAAACTTGTAAGAAACACTTGAAGTAAAAGTTAATAGATTCTTACTACATTTCCTGCCGTTTTTTAATAACAGACATTACAGGTGGAAAGCTGGTAAATGACCATAAAACTGATAATATTTACTACTCCGGACACTTTAGGTAGCATTTTCACTTGAATTTGCCTTCAAATATTTGGAATTCATGTTTATAAAGCTCAAAATATCTGTACAAATACTGTAAGGAATGACTATACTGCCTATATTTACAATTGAGGCCCAACTTCTCTGGCGTCTTTTGTGTGAATCAGTTAAAATCCTTACGGTTCCAGTACTTACTTGTAAGAAAACTCTCTAATTGTGGTAAAACTATTAAAATACGCAATTAGAGTTTCCAGAAATGATTCAAAACTTGTAAGAAACCGTTGAAATAAAAGTAAATGGATTCTTACTACATTTCCTGCCGTTTTTTACTGACAGACATTACCAGTGGAAAGCTGGTAAATGACCGGAAAACTGATCATATTTACAACTCCGGACATTTTAGGTAGCGTTTGCACTTGAATTTGCTTTCAAATATTAGGAATTCATGTTTATACAGCTCAAAATTTCTGTAGAAAGACTGTAAGTAAGGACTACAATGCTTATGTTTACAATTGAGGCCCAATTTCTCTGGCGTCTTTTGTGTGAATCAGTAAAAATTCTTAAGCTTCCAGTACATACTTGTAAGAAAAATCTCTAATTATGGTAAAACTCTTAAAATACACAATTAGAGTTTACAGAAATGATTAAAAACTTGTAAGAAACACTTGAAATAAAATTTAATAGATTCTTACTACATTTCCTGTCCTTTTCAATCAGGGAAATTACCAATGGAAAGCTGGGAAATGACCAGAAAACTGATAATTTTTTCAACTCCGGGCTCTTTAGAGAGCATTTTCACTTGAATTTGCTTTCAAATATTAGGAATTCATGTTTATACAGCTCAAAATTTCTGTAGAAAGTCTGTAAGGAATGACTATACTGCCTATGTATACAATTGAGGCCGAACTTTTCTGGCGTCTTTTGTGTGAATCAGTTAAAATCCTTATGGTTCCAGTACTTACTTGTAAGAAATCTCTCTAATTGTGGTAAAACTCTTAAAATACGCAATTAGAGTTTCCAGAAATGATTAAAAACTTATAAGAAACCCATGAAATAAAAGTAAATGGATTCGTACTAAATTTCCTGCCGTTTTTTAATGACAGACATTACAGGTGGAAAGCTGGTAAATGACCAGAAAACTGATAATATTGACAACTCCGGACACTTTAGGGAGCGTTTTCACTTGTATTTGCTTTTAAATATTAGGAATTCAGGTTTATACAGCTCAAAATTTCTGTAGAAAGTCTGTAAGGAATGACTATACTGCCTATGTTTACAATTGAGGCCGAACTTCTCTGGCGTCTTTAGTGTGAATCGTTAAAATCCTTACGGTTCCAGTACTTACTTGTAGGAAAACTCTCTAATTGCGGTAAAACTCTTAAAATACGCTATTAGGGTTTCCAGAAATGATTAAAAACGTATAAGAAACCCTTGAAATAAAGGTAAATAGATTCGTACTACATTTCCTGCCGTTTTTCCCTGACAGACATTACCAGTGGAAAGCTGGTAAATGACCAGAAAACTGATAATATTTAAACTCCGGACACTTTAGGGAGCATTTTCACTTGAATTTGCCTTCAAATATTAGGAATTCATGTTTATAAAGCTCAAAATATCTGTAGAAATACTGTAAGGAATGACTATACTGCCTATGTTTACAATTGAGGCGGAACTTCTCTGGAGTCTTTTGGGTGAATCAGTTAAAATCCTTACGGTTCCAGTACTTACTTGTAAGAAAACTCTCTAATTGTGGTAAAACTCTTAAAATACGCAATTAGAGTTTCCAGAAATGATTAAAAACCTGTAAGAAACACTTGAAGTAAAATTTAATAGATTCTTACTACATTTCCTGCCGTTTTTTAATCACAGACATTACGAGTGAAAAGCTGGGAAATGACCAGAAAGCTGATAATATTTACACTCCAGACACTTTAGGGAACGTTTTCACTTGAATTTGCTTTTAAATATTATGAATTCATGTTTATACAGCTCAAAATTTCTGTAGAAAGTCTATAAGGAATGACTATACTGCCTACGTTTACAATTGAGGCCGAACTTCCCTGGCGTCTTTTGGGTGAATGAGTTAAAATCCTTACGGTTCCAGTACTTACTGGTAAGAAAACTCTCTAATTGTGGTAAAACTCTTAAAATACGCAATTAGAGTTTCCAGAAATGATTCAAAACTTGTAAGAAACCCTTGAAATAAAAGTAAATGGATTCTTACTACATTTCCTGCCGTTTTTTACTGACAGACATTACCAGTGGAAAGCTGGTAAATGACCGGAAAACTGATCATATTTACAACTCCGGACATTTTAGGTAGCGTTTGCACTTGAATTTGCTTTCAAATATTAGGAATTCATGTTTATACAGCTCAAAATTTCTGTAGAAAGACTGTAAGTAAGGACTACAATGCTTATGTTTACAATTGAGGCCGAATTTCTCTGGCGTCTTTTGTGTAAATCAGTAAAAATTCTAAGCTTCCAGTACATACTTGTAAGAAAAATCTCTAATTGTGGTAAAACTCTTAAAATACGCAATTAGAGTTTACAGAAATGATTAAAAACTTGTAAGAAACACTTGAAATAAAATTTAATAGATTCTTACTACATTTCCTGCCCTTTTCAATCAGGGACATTACCAATGGAAAGCTGGGAAATAACCAGAAAATTGATAATTTTTTCAACTCCGGGCACTTTAGAGAGCATTTTCACTTGAATTTGCTTTCAAATATTAGGAATTCATGTTTATACAGCTCAAAATTTCTGTAGAAAGTCTGTAAGGAATGACTATACAGCCTATGTATACAATTGAGGCCGAACTTTTCTGGCGTCTTTTGTGTGAATCAGTTGAAATCCTTATGGTTCCAGTACTTACTTGTAGGAAATCTCTCTAATTGTGGTAAAACTCTTAAAATACGCAATTAGAGTTTCCATAAATGATTCAAAACTTGTAAGAAACCCTTGAAATAAAAGTAAATGGATTCTTACTACATTTCCTGCCGTTTTTCACTGACAGACATTACCAGTGGAAAGCTGGTAAATGACCGGAAAACTGATCATATTTACAACTCCGGACATTTTATGTAGCGTTTGCACTTGAATTTGCTTTCAAATATTAGGAATTCATGTTTACACAGCTCAAAATTTCTGTAGAAAGACTGTAAGTAAGGACTACAATGCTTATGTTTACAATTGAGGCCGAATTTCTCTGGCGTCTTTTGTGTGAATAAGTAAAAATTCTTAAGCTTCCAGTACATACTTGTAAGAAAAATCTCTAATTGTTGTAAAACTCTTAAATACGCAATTAGAGTTTCCAGAAATGATTAAAAACTTGTAAGAAACACTTGAAGTAAAAGTTAATAGATTCTTACTACATTTCCTGCCGTTTTTTAATAACAGACATTACAGGTGGAAAGCTGGTAAATGACCATAAAACTGATAATATTTACTACCCCGGACACTTTAGGTAGCATTTTCACTTGAATTTGCCTTCAAATATTTGGAATTCATGTTTATAAAGCTCAAAATATCTGTACAAATACTGTAAGGAATGACTATACTGCCTATATTTACAATTGAGGCCCAACTTCTCTGGCGTCTTTTGTGTGAATCAGTTAAAATCCTTACGGTTCCAGTACTTACTTGTAAGAAAACTCTCTAATTGTGGTAAAACTCTTAAAATACGCAATTAGAGTTTCCAGAAATGATTCAAAACTTGTAAGAAACCGTTGAAATAAAAGTAAATGGATTCTTACTACATTTCCTGCCGTTTTTTACTGACAGACATTACCAGTGGAAAGCTGGTAAATGACCGGAAAACTGATCATATTTACAACTCCGGACATTTTAGGTAGCGTTTGCACTTGAATTTGCTTTCAAATATTAGGAATTCATGTTTATACAGCTCAAAATTTCTGTAGAAAGACTGTAAGTAAGGACTACAATGCTTATGTTTACAATTGAGGCCCAATTTCTCTGGCGTCTTTTGTGTGAATCAGTAAAAATTCTTAAGCTTCCAGTACATACTTGTAAGAAAAATCTCTAATTATGGTAAAACTCTTAAAATACACAATTAGAGTTTACAGAAATGATTAAAAACTTGTAAGAAACACTTGAAATAAAATTTAATAGATTCTTACTACATTTCCTGTCCTTTTCAATCAGGGAAATTACCAATGGAAAGCTGGGAAATGACCAAAAAACTGATAATTTTTTCAACTCCGGGCTCTTTAGAGAGCATTTTCACTTGAATTTGCTTTCAAATATTAGGAATTCATGTTTATACAGCTCAAAATTTCTGTAGAAAGTCTGTAAGGAATGACTATACTGCCTATGTATACAATTGAGGCCGAACTTTTCTGGCGTCTTTTGTGTGAATCAGTTAAAATCCTTATGGTTCCAGTACTTACTTGTAAGAAATCTCTCTAATTGTGGTAAAACTCTTAAAATACGCAATTAGAGTTTCCAGAAATGATTAAAAACTTATAAGAAACCCATGAAATAAAAGTAAATGGATTCGTACTAAATTTCCTGCCGTTTTTTAATGACAGACATTACAGGTGGAAAGCTGGTAAATGACCAGAAAACTGATAATATTGACAACTCCGGACACTTTAGGGAGCGTTTTCACTTGTATTTGCTTTTAAATATTAGGAATTCAGGTTTATACAGCTCAAAATTTCTGTAGAAAGTCTGTAAGGAATGACTATACTGCCTATGTTTACAATTGAGGCCGAACTTCTCTGGCGTCTTTAGTGTGAATCGTTAAAATCCTTACGATTCCAGTACTTACTTGTAGGAAAACTCTCTAATTGCGGTAAAACTCTTAAAATACGCAATTAGGGTTTCCAGAAATGATTAAAAACGTATAAGAAACCCTTGAAATAAAGGTAAATAGATTCGTACTACATTTCCTGCCGTTTTTCCCTGACAGACATTACCAGTGGAAAGCTGGTAAATGACCAGAAAACTGATAATATTTAAACTCCGGACACTTTAGGGAGCATTTTCACTTGAATTTGCCTTCAAATATTAGGAATTCATGTTTATAAAGCTCAAAATATCTGTAGAAATACTGTAAGGAGTGACTATACTGCCTATGTTTACAATTGAGGCGGAACTTCTCTGGAGTCTTTTGGGTGAATCAGTTAAAATCCTTACGGTTCCAGTACTTACTTGTAAGAAAACTCTCTAATTGTGGTAAAACTCTTAAAATACGCAATTAGAGTTTCCAGAAATGATTAAAAACCTGTAAGAAACACTTGAAGTAAAATTTAATAGATTCTTACTACATTTCCTGCCGTTTTTTAATCACAGACATTACGAGTGAAAAGCTGGGAAATGACCAGAAAGCTGATAATATTTACACTCCAGACACTTTAGGGAACGTTTTCACTTGAATTTGCTTTTAAATATTATGAATTCATGTTTATACAGCTCAAAATTTCTGTAGAAAGTCTATAAGGAATGACTATACTGCCTACGTTTACAATTGAGGCCGAACTTCCCTGGCGTCTTTTGGGTGAATCAGTTAAAATCCTTACGGTTCCAGTACTTACTGGTAAGAAAACTCTCTAATTGTGGTAAAACTCTTAAAATACGCAATTAGAGTTTCCAGAAATGATTCAAAACTTGTAAGAAACCCTTGAAATAAAAGTAAATGGATTCTTACTACATTTCCTGCCGTTTTTTACTGACAGACATTACCAGTGGAAAGCTGGTAAATGACCGGAAAACTGATCATATTTACAACTCCGGACATTTTAGGTAGCGTTTGCACTTGAATTTGCTTTCAAATATTAGGAATTCATGTTTATACAGCTCAAAATTTCTGTAGAAAGACTGTAAGTAAGGACTACAATGCTTATGTTTACAATTGAGGCCGAATTTCTATGGCGTCTTTTGTGTGAATCAGTAAAAATTCTTAAGCTTCCAGTACATACTTGTAAGAAAAATCTCTAATTGTGGTAAAACTCTTAAAATACGCAATTAGAGTTTACAGAAATGATTAAAAACTTGTAAGAAACACTTGAAATAAAATTTAATAGATTCTTACTACATTTCCTGCCGTTTTTTACTGGCAGACATTACCAGTGGAAAGCTGGTAAATGACCGGAAAACTGATCATATTTACAACTCCGGACATTTTAGGTAGCGTTTTCACTTGAATTTGCTTTCAAATATTAGGAATTCATGTTTATACAGCTCAAAATTTCTGTAGAAAGACTGTAAGGAATGACTATACAGCCTATGTATACAATTGAGGCCGAACTTTTCTGGCGTCTTTTGTGTGAATCAGTTGAAATCCTTATGGTTCCAGTACTTACTTGTAAGAAATCTCTCTAATTGTGGTAAAACTCTTAAAATACGCAATTAGAGTTTCCATAAATGATTCAAAACTTGTAAGAAACCCTTGAAATAAAAGTAAATGGATTCTTACTACATTTCCTGCCGTTTTTCACTGACAGACATTACCAGTGGAAAGCTGGTAAATGACCGGAAAACTGATCATATTTACAACTCCGGACATTTTATGTAGCGTTTGCACTTGAATTTGCTTTCAAATATTAGGAATTCATGTTTACACAGCTCAAAATTTCTGTAGAAAGACTGTAAGTAAGGACTACAATGCTTATGTTTACAATTGAGGCCGAATTTCTCTGGCGTCTTTTGTGTGAATAAGTAAAAATTCTTAAGCTTCCAGTACATACTTGTAAGAAAAATCTCTAATTGTGGTAAAACTCTTAAATACGCAATTAGAGTTTCCAGAAATGATTAAAAACTTGTAAGAAACACTTGAAGTAAAAGTTAATAGATTCTTACTACATTTCCTGCCGTTTTTTAATAACAGACATTACCGGTGGAAAGCTGGTAAATGACCATAAAACTGATAATATTTACTACCCCGGACACTTTAGGTAGCATTTTCACTTGAATTTGCCTTCAAATATTTGGAATTCATGTTTATAAAGCTCAAAATATCTGTACAAATACTGTAAGGAATGACTATACTGCCTATATTTACAATTGAGGCCCAACTTCTCTGGCGTCTTTTGTGTGAATCAGTTAAAATCCTTACGGTTCCAGTACTTACTTGTAAGAAAACTCTCTAATTGTGGTAAAACTATTAAAATACGCAATTAGAGTTTCCAGAAATGATTCAAAACTTGTAAGAAACCGTTGAAATAAAAGTAAATGGATTCTTACTACATTTCCTGCCGTTTTTTACTGACAGACATTACCAGTGGAAAGCTGGTAAATGACCGGAAAACTGATCATATTTACAACTCCGGACATTTTAGGTAGCGTTTGCACTTGAATTTGCTTTCAAATATTAGGAATTCATGTTTATACAGCTCAAAATTTCTGTAGAAAGACTGTAAGTAAGGACTACAATGCTTATGTTTACAATTGAGGCCCAATTTCTCTGGCGTCTTTTGTGTGAATCAGTAAAAATTCTTAAGCTTCCAGTACATACTTGTAAGAAAAATCTCTAATTATGGTAAAACTCTTAAAATACACAATTAGAGTTTACAGAAATGATTAAAAACTTGTAAGAAACACTTGAAATAAAATTTAATAGATTCTTACTACATTTCCTGTCCTTTTCAATCAGGGAAATTACCAATGGAAAGCTGGGAAATGACCAAAAAACTGATAATTTTTTCAACTCCGGGCTCTTTAGAGAGCATTTTCACTTGAATTTGCTTTCAAATATTAGGAATTCATGTTTATACAGCTCAAAATTTCTGTAGAAAGTCTGTAAGGAATGACTATACTGCCTATGTATACAATTGAGGCCGAACTTTTCTGGCGTCTTTTGTGTGAATCAGTTAAAATCCTTATGGTTCCAGTACTTACTTGTAAGAACACTCTCTAATTGTGGTAAAACTCTTAAAATACGCAATTAGAGTTTCCAGAAATGATTAAAAACTTATAAGAAACCCATGAAATAAAAGTAAATGGATTCGTACTAAATTTCCTGCCGTTTTTTAATGACAGACATTACAGGTGGAAAGCTGGTAAATGACCAGAAAACTGATAATATTGACAACTCCGGACACTTTAGGGAGCGTTTTCACTTGTATTTGCTTTTAAATATTAGGAATTCAGGTTTATACAGCTCAAAATTTCTGTAGAAAGTCTGTAAGGAATGACTATACTGCCTATGTTTACAATTGAGGCCGAACTTCTCTGGCGTCTTTAGTGTGAATCGTTAAAATCCTTATGATTCCAGTACTTACTTGTAGGAAAACTCTCTAATTGCGGTAAAACTCTTAAAATACGCAATTAGGGTTTCCAGAAATGATTAAAAACGTATAAGAAACCCTTGAAATAAAGGTAAATAGATTCGTACTACATTTCCTGCCGTTTTTCCCTGACAGACATTACCAGTGGAAAGCTGGTAAATGACCAGAAAACTGATAATATTTAAACTCCGGACACTTTAGGGAGCATTTTCACTTGAATTTGCCTTCAAATATTAGGAATTCATGTTTATAAAGCTCAAAATATCTGTAGAAATACTGTAAGGAGTGACTATACTGCCTATGTTTACAATTGAGGCGGAACTTCTCTGGAGTCTTTTGGGTGAATCAGTTAAAATCCTTACGGTTCCAGTACTTACTTGTAAGAAAACTCTCTAATTGTGGTAAAACTCTTAAAATACGCAATTAGAGTTTCCAGAAATGATTAAAAACCTGTAAGAAACACTTGAAGTAAAATTTAATAGATTCTTACTACATTTCCTGCCGTTTTTTAATCACAGACATTACGAGTGAAAAGCTGGGAAATGACCAGAAAGCTGATAATATTTACACTCCAGACACTTTAGGGAACGTTTTCACTTAAATTTGCTTTTAAATATTATGAATTCATGTTTATACAGCTCAAAATTTCTGTAGAAAGTCTATAAGGAATGACTATACTGCCTACGTTTACAATTGAGGCCGAACTTCCCTGGCGTCTTTTGGGTGAATCAGTTAAAATCCTTACGGTTCCAGTACTTACTGGTAAGAAAACTCTCTAATTGTGGTAAAACTCTTAAAATACGCAATTAGAGTTTCCAGAAATGATTCAAAACTTGTAAGAAACCCTTGAAATAAAAGTAAATGGATTCTTACTACATTTCCTGCCGTTTTTTACTGACAGACATTACCAGTGGAAAGCTGGTAAATGACCGGAAAACTGATCATATTTACAACTCCGGACATTTTAGGTAGCGTTTGCACTTGAATTTGCTTTCAAATATTAGGAATTCATGTTTATACAGCTCAAAATTTCTGTAGAAAGACTGTAAGTAAGGACTACAATGCTTATGTTTACAATTGAGGCCCAATTTCTCTGGCGTCTTTTGTGTGAATCAGTAAAAATTCTTAAGCTTCCAGTACATACTTGTAAGAAAAATCTCTAATTATGGTAAAACTCTTAAAATACACAATTAGAGTTTACAGAAATGATTAAAAACTTGTAAGAAACACTTGAAATAAAATTTAATAGATTCTTACTACATTTCCTGTCCTTTTCAATCAGGGAAATTACCAATGGAAAGCTGGGAAATGACCAGAAAACTGATAATTTTTTCAACTCCGGGCTCTTTAGAGAGCATTTTCACTTGAATTTGCTTTCAAATATTAGGAATTCATGTTTATACAGCTCAAAATTTCTGTAGAAAGTCTGTAAGGAATGACTATACTGCCTATGTATACAATTGAGGCCGAACTTTTCTGGCGTCTTTTGTGTGAATCAGTTAAAATCCTTATGGTTCCAGTACTTACTTGTAAGAAATCTCTCTAATTGTGGTAAAACTCTTAAAATACGCAATTAGAGTTTCCAGAAATGATTAAAAACTTATAAGAAACCCATGAAATAAAAGTAAATGGATTCGTACTAAATTTCCTGCCGTTTTTTAATGACAGACATTACAGGTGGAAAGCTGGTAAATGACCAGAAAACTGATAATATTGACAACTCCGGACACTTTAGGGAGCGTTTTCACTTGTATTTGCTTTTAAATATTAGGAATTCAGGTTTATACAGCTCAAAATTTCTGTAGAAAGTCTGTAAGGAATGACTATACTGCCTATGTTTACAATTGAGGCCGAACTTCTCTGGCGTCTTTAGTGTGAATCGTTAAAATCCTTACGGTTCCAGTACTTACTTGTAGGAAAACTCTCTAATTGCGGTAAAACTCTTAAAATACGCTATTAGGGTTTCCAGAAATGATTAAAAACGTATAAGAAACCCTTGAAATAAAGGTAAATAGATTCGTACTACATTTCCTGCCGTTTTTCCCTGACAGACATTACCAGTGGAAAGCTGGTAAATGACCAGAAAACTGATAATATTTAAACTCCGGACACTTTAGGGAGCATTTTCACTTGAATTTGCCTTCAAATATTAGGAATTCATGTTTATAAAGCTCAAAATATCTGTAGAAATACTGTAAGGAATGACTATACTGCCTATGTTTACAATTGAGGCGGAACTTCTCTGGAGTCTTTTGGGTGAATCAGTTAAAATCCTTACGGTTCCAGTACTTACTTGTAAGAAAACTCTCTAATTGTGGTAAAACTCTTAAAATACGCAATTAGAGTTTCCAGAAATGATTAAAAACCTGTAAGAAACACTTGAAGTAAAATTTAATAGATTCTTACTACATTTCCTGCCGTTTTTTAATCACAGACATTACGAGTGAAAAGCTGGGAAATGACCAGAAAGCTGATAATATTTACACTCCAGACACTTTAGGGAACGTTTTCACTTGAATTTGCTTTTAAATATTATGAATTCATGTTTATACAGCTCAAAATTTCTGTAGAAAGTCTATAAGGAATGACTATACTGCCTACGTTTACAATTGAGGCCGAACTTCCCTGGCGTCTTTTGGGTGAATCAGTTAAAATCCTTACGGTTCCAGTACTTACTGGTAAGAAAACTCTCTAATTGTGGTAAAACTCTTAAAATACGCAATTAGAGTTTCCAGAAATGATTCAAAACTTGTAAGAAACCCTTGAAATAAAAGTAAATGGATTCTTACTACATTTCCTGCCGTTTTTTACTGACAGACATTACCAGTGGAAAGCTGGTAAATGACCGGAAAACTGATCATATTTACAACTCCGGACATTTTAGGTAGCGTTTGCACTTGAATTTGCTTTCAAATATTAGGAATTCATGTTTATACAGCTCAAAATTTCTCTAGAAAGACTGTAAGTAAGGACTACAATGCTTATGTTTACAATTGAGGCCGAATTTCTCTGGCGTCTTTTGTGTAAATCAGTAAAAATTCTAAGCTTCCAGTACATACTTGTAAGAAAAATCTCTAATTGTGGTAAAACTCTTAAAATACGCAATTAGAGTTTACAGAAATGATTAAAAACTTGTAAGAAACACTTGAAATAAAATTTAATAGATTCTTACTACATTTCCTGCCCTTTTCAATCAGGGACATTACCAATGGAAAGCTGGGAAATAACCAGAAAATTGATAATTTTTTCAACTCCGGGCTCTTTAGAGAGCATTTTCACTTGAATTTGCTTTCAAATATTAGGAATTCATGTTTATACAGCTCAAAATTTCTGTAGAAAGTCTGTAAGGAATGACTATACAGCCTATGTATACAATTGAGGCCGAACTTTTCTGGCGTCTTTTGTGTGAATCAGTTGAAATCCTTATGGTTCCAGTACTTACTTGTAGGAAATCTCTCTAATTGTGGTAAAACTCTTAAAATACGCAATTAGAGTTTCCATAAATGATTCAAAACTTGTAAGAAACCCTTGAAATAAAAGTAAATGGATTCTTACTACATTTCCTGCCGTTTTTCACTGACAGACATTACCAGTGGAAAGCTGGTAAATGACCGGAAAACTGATCATATTTACAACTCCGGACATTTTAGGTAGCGTTTGCACTTGAATTTGCTTTCAAATATTAGGAATTCATGTTTACACAGCTCAAAATTTCTGTAGAAAGACTGTAAGTAAGGACTACAATGCTTATGTTTACAATTGAGGCCGAATTTCTCTGGCGTCTTTTGTGTGAATAAGTAAAAATTCTTAAGCTTCCAGTACATAATTGTAAGAAAAATCTCTAATTGTGGTAAAACTCTTAAATACGCAATTAGAGTTTCCAGAAATGATTAAAAACTTGTAAGAAACACTTGAAGTAAAAGTTAATAGATTCTTACTACATTTCCTGCCGTTTTTTAATAACAGACATTACAGGTGGAAAGCTGGTAAATGACCATAAAACTGATAATATTTACTACCCCGGACACTTTAGGTAGCATTTTCACTTGAATTTGCCTTCAAATATTTGGAATTCATGTTTATAAAGCTCAAAATATCTGTACAAATACTGTAAGGAATGACTATACTGCCTATATTTACAATTGAGGCCCAACTTCTCTGGCGTCTTTTGTGTGAATCAGTTAAAATCCTTACGGTTCCAGTACTTACTTGTAAGAAAACTCTCTAATTGTGGTAAAACTATTAAAATACGCAATTAGAGTTTCCAGAAATGATTCAAAACTTGTAAGAAACCGTTGAAATAAAAGTAAATGGATTCTTACTACATTTCCTGCCGTTTTTTACTGACAGACATTACCAGTGGAAAGCTGGTAAATGACCGGAAAACTGATCATATTTACAACTCCGGACATTTTAGGTAGCGTTTGCACGTGAATTTGCTTTCAAATATTAGGAATTCATGTTTATACAGCTCAAAATTTCTGTAGAAAGACTGTAAGTAAGGACTACAATGCTTATGTTTACAATTGAGGCCGAATTTCTATGGCGTCTTTTGTGTGAATCAGTAAAAATTCTTAAGCTTCCAGTACATACTTGTAAGAAAAATCTCTAATTGTGGTAAAACTCTTAAAATACGCAATTAGAGTTTACAGAAATGATTAAAAACTTGTAAGAAACACTTGAAATAAAATTTAATAGATTCTTACTACATTTCCTGTCCTTTTCAATCAGGGAAATTACCAATGGAAAGCTGGGAAATGACCAGAAAACTGATAATTTTTTCAACTCCGGGCTCTTTAGAGAGCATTTTCACTTGAATTTGCTTTCAAATATTAGGAATTCATGTTTATACAGCTCAAAATTTCTGTAGAAAGTCTGTAAGGAATGACTATACTGCCTATGTATACAATTGAGGCCGAACTTTTCTGGCGTCTTTTGTGTGAATCAGTTAAAATCCTTATGGTTCCAGTACTTACTTGTAAGAAATCTCTCTAATTGTGGTAAAACTCTTAAAATACGCAATTAGAGTTTCCAGAAATGATTAAAAACTTATAAGAAACCCATGAAATAAAAGTAAATGGATTCGTACTAAATTTCCTGCCGTTTTTTAATGACAGACATTACAGGTGGAAAGCTGGTAAATGACCAGAAAACTGATAATATTGACAACTCCGGACACTTTAGGGAGCGTTTTCACTTGTATTTGCTTTTAAATATTAGGAATTCAGGTTTATACAGCTCAAAATTTCTGTAGAAAGTCTGTAAGGAATGACTATACTGCCTATGTTTACAATTGAGGCCGAACTTCTCTGGCGTCTTTAGTGTGAATCGTTAAAATCCTTACGGTTCCAGTACTTACTTGTAGGAAAACTCTCTAATTGCGGTAAAACTCTTAAAATACGCTATTAGGGTTTCCAGAAATGATTAAAAACGTATAAGAAACCCTTGAAATAAAGGTAAATAGATTCGTACTACATTTCCTGCCGTTTTTCCCTGACAGACATTACCAGTGGAAAGCTGGTAAATGACCAGAAAACTGATAATATTTAAACTCCGGACACTTTAGGGAGCATTTTCACTTGAATTTGCCTTCAAATATTAGGAATTCATGTTTATAAAGCTCAAAATATCTGTAGAAATACTGTAAGGAATGACTATACTGCCTATGTTTACAATTGAGGCGGAACTTCTCTGGAGTCTTTTGGGTGAATCAGTTAAAATCCTTACGGTTCCAGTACTTACTTGTAAGAAAACTCTCTAATTGTGGTAAAACTCTTAAAATACGCAATTAGAGTTTCCAGAAATGATTAAAAACCTGTAAGAAACACTTGAAGTAAAATTTAATAGATTCTTACTACATTTCCTGCCGTTTTTTAATCACAGACATTACGAGTGAAAAGCTGGGAAATGACCAGAAAGCTGATAATATTTACACTCCAGACACTTTAGGGAACGTTTTCACTTGAATTTGCTTTTAAATATTATGAATTCATGTTTATACAGCTCAAAATTTCTGTAGAAAGTCTATAAGGAATGACTATACTGCCTACGTTTACAATTGAGGCCGAACTTCCCTGGCGTCTTTTGGGTGAATGAGTTAAAATCCTTACGGTTCCAGTACTTACTGGTAAGAAAACTCTCTAATTGTGGTAAAACTCTTAAAATACGCAATTAGAGTTTCCAGAAATGATTCAAAACTTGTAAGAAACCCTTGAAATAAAAGTAAATGGATTCTTACTACATTTCCTGCCGTTTTTTACTGACAGACATTACCAGTGGAAAGCTGGTAAATGACCGGAAAACTGATCATATTTACAACTCCGGACATTTTAGGTAGCGTTTGCACTTGAATTTGCTTTCAAATATTAGGAATTCATGTTTATACAGCTCAAAATTTCTGTAGAAAGACTGTAAGTAAGGACTACAATGCTTATGTTTACAATTGAGGCCGAATTTCTCTGGCGTCTTTTGTGTAAATCAGTAAAAATTCTAAGCTTCCAGTACATACTTGTAAGAAAAATCTCTAATTGTGGTAAAACTCTTAAAATACGCAATTAGAGTTTACAGAAATGATTAAAAACTTGTAAGAAACACTTGAAATAAAATTTAATAGATTCTTACTACATTTCCTGCCCTTTTCAATCAGGGACATTACCAATGGAAAGCTGGGAAATAACCAGAAAATTGATAATTTTTTCAACTCCGGGCACTTTAGAGAGCATTTTCACTTGAATTTGCTTTCAAATATTAGGAATTCATGTTTATACAGCTCAAAATTTCTGTAGAAAGTCTGTAAGGAATGACTATACAGCCTATGTATACAATTGAGGCCGAACTTTTCTGGCGTCTTTTGTGTGAATCAGTTGAAATCCTTATGGTTCCAGTACTTACTTGTAGGAAATCTCTCTAATTGTGGTAAAACTCTTAAAATACGCAATTAGAGTTTCCATAAATGATTCAAAACTTGTAAGAAACCCTTGAAATAAAAGTAAATGGATTCTTACTACATTTCCTGCCGTTTTTCACTGACAGACATTACCAGTGGAAAGCTGGTAAATGACCGGAAAACTGATCATATTTACAACTCCGGACATTTTATGTAGCGTTTGCACTTGAATTTGCTTTCAAATATTAGGAATTCATGTTTACACAGCTCAAAATTTCTGTAGAAAGACTGTAAGTAAGGACTACAATGCTTATGTTTACAATTGAGGCCGAATTTCTCTGGCGTCTTTTGTGTGAATAAGTAAAAATTCTTAAGCTTCCAGTACATACTTGTAAGAAAAATCTCTAATTGTGGTAAAACTCTTAAATACGCAATTAGAGTTTCCAGAAATGATTAAAAACTTGTAAGAAACACTTGAAGTAAAAGTTAATAGATTCTTACTACATTTCCTGCCGTTTTTTAATAACAGACTTTACAGGTGGAAAGCTGGTAAATGACCATAAAACTGATAATATTTACTACCCCGGACACTTTAGGTAGCATTTTCACTTGAATTTGCCTTCAAATATTTGGAATTCATGTTTATAAAGCTCAAAATATCTGTACAAATACTGTAAGGAATGACTATACTGCCTATATTTACAATTGAGGCCCAACTTCTCTGGCGTCTTTTGTGTGAATCAGTTAAAATCCTTACGGTTCCAGTACTTACTTGTAAGAAAACTCTCTAATTGTGGTAAAACTCTTAAAATACGCAATTAGAGTTTCCAGAAATGATTCAAAACTTGTAAGAAACCGTTGAAATAAAAGTAAATGGATTCTTACTACATTTCCTGCCGTTTTTTACTGACAGACATTACCAGTGGAAAGCTGGTAAATGACCGGAAAACTGATCATATTTACAACTCCGGACATTTTAGGTAGCGTTTGCACTTGAATTTGCTTTCAAATATTAGGAATTCATGTTTATACAGCTCAAAATTTCTGTAGAAAGACTGTAAGTAAGGACTACAATGCTTATGTTTACAATTGAGGCCCAATTTCTCTGGCGTCTTTTGTGTGAATCAGTAAAAATTCTTAAGCTTCCAGTACATACTTGTAAGAAAAATCTCTAATTATGGTAAAACTCTTAAAATACACAATTAGAGTTTACAGAAATGATTAAAAACTTGTAAGAAACACTTGAAATAAAATTTAATAGATTCTTACTACATTTCCTGTCCTTTTCAATCAGGGAAATTACCAATGGAAAGCTGGGAAATGACCAAAAAACTGATAATTTTTTCAACTCCGGGCTCTTTAGAGAGCATTTTCACTTGAATTTGCTTTCAAATATTAGGAATTCATGTTTATACAGCTCAAAATTTCTGTAGAAAGTCTGTAAGGAATGACTATACTGCCTATGTATACAATTGAGGCCGAACTTTTCTGGCGTCTTTTGTGTGAATCAGTTAAAATCCTTATGGTTCCAGTACTTACTTGTAAGAAATCTCTCTAATTGTGGTAAAACTCTTAAAATACGCAATTAGAGTTTCCAGAAATGATTAAAAACTTATAAGAAACCCATGAAATAAAAGTAAATGGATTCGTACTAAATTTCCTGCCGTTTTTTAATGACAGACATTACAGGTGGAAAGCTGGTAAATGACCAGAAAACTGATAATATTGACAACTCCGGACACTTTAGGGAGCGTTTTCACTTGTATTTGCTTTTAAATATTAGGAATTCAGGTTTATACAGCTCAAAATTTCTGTAGAAAGTCTGTAAGGAATGACTATACTGCCTATGTTTACAATTGAGGCCGAACTTCTCTGGCGTCTTTAGTGTGAATCGTTAAAATCCTTACGATTCCAGTACTTACTTGTAGGAAAACTCTCTAATTGCGGTAAAACTCTTAAAATACGCAATTAGGGTTTCCAGAAATGATTAAAAACGTATAAGAAACCCTTGAAATAAAGGTAAATAGATTCGTACTACATTTCCTGCCGTTTTTCCCTGACAGACATTACCAGTGGAAAGCTGGTAAATGACCAGAAAACTGATAATATTTAAACTCCGGACACTTTAGGGAGCATTTTCACTTGAATTTGCCTTCAAATATTAGGAATTCATGTTTATAAAGCTCAAAATATCTGTAGAAATACTGTAAGGAGTGACTATACTGCCTATGTTTACAATTGAGGCGGAACTTCTCTGGAGTCTTTTGGGTGAATCAGTTAAAATCCTTACGGTTCCAGTACTTACTTGTAAGAAAACTCTCTAATTGTGGTAAAACTCTTAAAATACGCAATTAGAGTTTCCAGAAATGATTAAAAACCTGTAAGAAACACTTGAAGTAAAATTTAATAGATTCTTACTACATTTCCTGCCGTTTTTTAATCACAGACATTACGAGTGAAAAGCTGGGAAATGACCAGAAAGCTGATAATATTTACACTCCAGACACTTTAGGGAACGTTTTCACTTGAATTTGCTTTTAAATATTATGAATTCATGTTTATACAGCTCAAAATTTCTGTAGAAAGTCTATAAGGAATGACTATACTGCCTACGTTTACAATTGAGGCCGAACTTCCCTGGCGTCTTTTGGGTGAATCAGTTAAAATCCTTACGGTTCCAGTACTTACTGGTAAGAAAACTCTCTAATTGTGGTAAAACTCTTAAAATACGCAATTAGAGTTTCCAGAAATGATTCAAAACTTGTAAGAAACCCTTGAAATAAAAGTAAATGGATTCTTACTACATTTCCTGCCGTTTTTTACTGACAGACATTACCAGTGGAAAGCTGGTAAATGACCGGAAAACTGATCATATTTACAACTCCGGACATTTTAGGTAGCGTTTGCACTTGAATTTGCTTTCAAATATTAGGAATTCATGTTTATACAGCTCAAAATTTCTGTAGAAAGACTGTAAGTAAGGACTACAATGCTTATGTTTACAATTGAGGCCGAATTTCTATGGCGTCTTTTGTGTGAATCAGTAAAAATTCTTAAGCTTCCAGTACATACTTGTAAGAAAAATCTCTAATTGTGGTAAAACTCTTAAAATACGCAATTAGAGTTTACAGAAATGATTAAAAACTTGTAAGAAACACTTGAAATAAAATTTAATAGATTCTTACTACATTTCCTGCCGTTTTTTACTGGCAGACATTACCAGTGGAAAGCTGGTAAATGACCGGAAAACTGATCATATTTACAACTCCGGACATTTTAGGTAGCGTTTTCACTTGAATTTGCTTTCAAATATTAGGAATTCATGTTTATACAGCTCAAAATTTCTGTAGAAAGACTGTAAGGAATGACTATACAGCCTATGTATACAATTGAGGCCGAACTTTTCTGGCGTCTTTTGTGTGAATCAGTTGAAATCCTTATGGTTCCAGTACTTACTTGTAAGAAATCTCTCTAATTGTGGTAAAACTCTTAAAATACGCAATTAGAGTTTCCATAAATGATTCAAAACTTGTAAGAAACCCTTGAAATAAAAGTAAATGGATTCTTACTACATTTCCTGCCGTTTTTCACTGACAGACATTACCAGTGGAAAGCTGGTAAATGACCGGAAAACTGATCATATTTACAACTCCGGACATTTTATGTAGCGTTTGCACTTGAATTTGCTTTCAAATATTAGGAATTCATGTTTACACAGCTCAAAATTTCTGTAGAAAGACTGTAAGTAAGGACTACAATGCTTATGTTTACAATTGAGGCCGAATTTCTCTGGCGTCTTTTGTGTGAATAAGTAAAAATTCTTAAGCTTCCAGTACATACTTGTAAGAAAAATCTCTAATTGTGGTAAAACTCTTAAATACGCAATTAGAGTTTCCAGAAATGATTAAAAACTTGTAAGAAACACTTGAAGTAAAAGTTAATAGATTCTTACTACATTTCCTGCCGTTTTTTAATAACAGACATTACCGGTGGAAAGCTGGTAAATGACCATAAAACTGATAATATTTACTACCCCGGACACTTTAGGTAGCATTTTCACTTGAATTTGCCTTCAAATATTTGGAATTCATGTTTATAAAGCTCAAAATATCTGTACAAATACTGTAAGGAATGACTATACTGCCTATATTTACAATTGAGGCCCAACTTCTCTGGCGTCTTTTGTGTGAATCAGTTAAAATCCTTACGGTTCCAGTACTTACTTGTAAGAAAACTCTCTAATTGTGGTAAAACTATTAAAATACGCAATTAGAGTTTCCAGAAATGATTCAAAACTTGTAAGAAACCGTTGAAATAAAAGTAAATGGATTCTTACTACATTTCCTGCCGTTTTTTACTGACAGACATTACCAGTGGAAAGCTGGTAAATGACCGGAAAACTGATCATATTTACAACTCCGGACATTTTAGGTAGCGTTTGCACTTGAATTTGCTTTCAAATATTAGGAATTCATGTTTATACAGCTCAAAATTTCTGTAGAAAGACTGTAAGTAAGGACTACAATGCTTATGTTTACAATTGAGGCCCAATTTCTCTGGCGTCTTTTGTGTGAATCAGTAAAAATTCTTAAGCTTCCAGTACATACTTGTAAGAAAAATCTCTAATTATGGTAAAACTCTTAAAATACACAATTAGAGTTTACAGAAATGATTAAAAACTTGTAAGAAACACTTGAAATAAAATTTAATAGATTCTTACTACATTTCCTGTCCTTTTCAATCAGGGAAATTACCAATGGAAAGCTGGGAAATGACCAAAAAACTGATAATTTTTTCAACTCCGGGCTCTTTAGAGAGCATTTTCACTTGAATTTGCTTTCAAATATTAGGAATTCATGTTTATACAGCTCAAAATTTCTGTAGAAAGTCTGTAAGGAATGACTATACTGCCTATGTATACAATTGAGGCCGAACTTTTCTGGCGTCTTTTGTGTGAATCAGTTAAAATCCTTATGGTTCCAGTACTTACTTGTAAGAACACTCTCTAATTGTGGTAAAACTCTTAAAATACGCAATTAGAGTTTCCAGAAATGATTAAAAACTTATAAGAAACCCATGAAATAAAAGTAAATGGATTCGTACTAAATTTCCTGCCGTTTTTTAATGACAGACATTACAGGTGGAAAGCTGGTAAATGACCAGAAAACTGATAATATTGACAACTCCGGACACTTTAGGGAGCGTTTTCACTTGTATTTGCTTTTAAATATTAGGAATTCAGGTTTATACAGCTCAAAATTTCTGTAGAAAGTCTGTAAGGAATGACTATACTGCCTATGTTTACAATTGAGGCCGAACTTCTCTGGCGTCTTTAGTGTGAATCGTTAAAATCCTTATGATTCCAGTACTTACTTGTAGGAAAACTCTCTAATTGCGGTAAAACTCTTAAAATACGCAATTAGGGTTTCCAGAAATGATTAAAAACGTATAAGAAACCCTTGAAATAAAGGTAAATAGATTCGTACTACATTTCCTGCCGTTTTTCCCTGACAGACATTACCAGTGGAAAGCTGGTAAATGACCAGAAAACTGATAATATTTAAACTCCGGACACTTTAGGGAGCATTTTCACTTGAATTTGCCTTCAAATATTAGGAATTCATGTTTATAAAGCTCAAAATATCTGTAGAAATACTGTAAGGAGTGACTATACTGCCTATGTTTACAATTGAGGCGGAACTTCTCTGGAGTCTTTTGGGTGAATCAGTTAAAATCCTTACGGTTCCAGTACTTACTTGTAAGAAAACTCTCTAATTGTGGTAAAACTCTTAAAATACGCAATTAGAGTTTCCAGAAATGATTAAAAACCTGTAAGAAACACTTGAAGTAAAATTTAATAGATTCTTACTACATTTCCTGCCGTTTTTTAATCACAGACATTACGAGTGAAAAGCTGGAAAATGACCAGAAAGCTGATAATATTTACACTCCAGACACTTTAGGGAACGTTTTCACTTAAATTTGCTTTTAAATATTATGAATTCATGTTTATACAGCTCAAAATTTCTGTAGAAAGTCTATAAGGAATGACTATACTGCCTACGTTTACAATTGAGGCCGAACTTCCCTGGCGTCTTTTGGGTGAATCAGTTAAAGTCCTTACGGTTCCAGTACTTACTGGTAAGAAAACTCTCTAATTGTGGTAAAACTCTTAAAATACGCAATTAGAGTTTCCAGAAATGATTCAAAACTTGTAAGAAACCCTTGAAATAAAAGTAAATGGATTCTTACTACATTTCCTGCCGTTTTTTACTGACAGACATTACCAGTGGAAAGCTGGTAAATGACCGGAAAACTGATCATATTTACAACTCCGGACATTTTAGGTAGCGTTTGCACTTGAATTTGCTTTCAAATATTAGGAATTCATGTTTATACAGCTCAAAATTTCTGTAGAAAGACTGTAAGTAAGGACTACAATGCTTATGTTTACAATTGAGGCCCAATTTCTCTGGCGTCTTTTGTGTGAATCAGTAAAAATTCTTAAGCTTCCAGTACATACTTGTAAGAAAAATCTCTAATTATGGTAAAACTCTTAAAATACACAATTAGAGTTTACAGAAATGATTAAAAACTTGTAAGAAACACTTGAAATAAAATTTAATAGATTCTTACTACATTTCCTGTCCTTTTCAATCAGGGAAATTACCAATGGAAAGCTGGGAAATGACCAAAAAACTGATAATTTTTTCAACTCCGGGCTCTTTAGAGAGCATTTTCACTTGAATTTGCTTTCAAATATTAGGAATTCATGTTTATACAGCTCAAAATTTCTGTAGAAAGTCTGTAAGGAATGACTATACTGCCTATGTATACAATTGAGGCCGAACTTTTCTGGCGTCTTTTGTGTGAATCAGTTAAAATCCTTATGGTTCCAGTACTTACTTGTAAGAAATCTCTCTAATTGTGGTAAAACTCTTAAAATACGCAATTAGAGTTTCCAGAAATGATTAAAAACTTATAAGAAACCCATGAAATAAAAGTAAATGGATTCTTACTACATTTCCTGCCGTTTTTTACTGACAGACATTACCAGTGGAAAGCTGGTAAATGACCGGAAAACTGATCATATTTACAACTCCGGACATTTTAGGTAGCGTTTGCACTTGAATTTGCTTTCAAATATTAGGAATTCATGTTTATACAGCTCAAAATTTCTGTAGAAAGACTGTAAGTAAGGACTACAATGCTTATGTTTACAATTGAGGCCCAATTTCTCTGGCGTCTTTTGTGTGAATCAGTAAAAATTCTTAAGCTTCCAGTACATACTTGTAAGAAAAATCTCTAATTATGGTAAAACTCTTAAAATACACAATTAGAGTTTACAGAAATGATTAAAAACTTGTAAGAAACACTTGAAATAAAATTTAATAGATTCTTACTACATTTCCTGTCCTTTTCAATCAGGGAAATTACCAATGGAAAGCTGGGAAATGACCAAAAAACTGATAATTTTTTCAACTCCGGGCTCTTTAGAGAGCATTTTCACTTGAATTTGCTTTCAAATATTAGGAATTCATGTTTATACAGCTCAAAATTTCTGTAGAAAGTCTGTAAGGAATGACTATACTGCCTATGTATACAATTGAGGCCGAACTTTTCTGGCGTCTTTTGTGTGAATCAGTTAAAATCCTTATGGTTCCAGTACTTACTTGTAAGAAATCTCTCTAATTGTGGTAAAACTCTTAAAATACGCAATTAGAGTTTCCAGAAATGATTAAAAACTTATAAGAAACCCATGAAATAAAAGTAAATGGATTCGTACTAAATTTCCTGCCGTTTTTTAATGACAGACATTACAGGTGGAAAGCTGGTAAATGACCAGAAAACTGATAATATTGACAACTCCGGACACTTTAGGGAGCGTTTTCACTTGTATTTGCTTTTAAATATTAGGAATTCAGGTTTATACAGCTCAAAATTTCTGTAGAAAGTCTGTAAGGAATGACTATACTGCCTATGTTTACAATTGAGGCCGAACTTCTCTGGCGTCTTTAGTGTGAATCGTTAAAATCCTTATGATTCCAGTACTTACTTGTAGGAAAACTCTCTAATTGCGGTAAAACTCTTAAAATACGCAATTAGGGTTTCCAGAAATGATTAAAAACGTATAAGAAACCCTTGAAATAAAGGTAAATAGATTCGTACTACATTTCCTGCCGTTTTTCCCTGACAGACATTACCAGTGGAAAGCTGGTAAATGACCAGAAAACTGATAATATTTAAACTCCGGACACTTTAGGGAGCATTTTCACTTGAATTTGCCTTCAAATATTAGGAATTCATGTTTATAAAGCTCAAAATATCTGTAGAAATACTGTAAGGAGTGACTATACTGCCTATGTTTACAATTGAGGCGGAACTTCTCTGGAGTCTTTTGGGTGAATCAGTTAAAATCCTTACGGTTCCAGTACTTACTTGTAAGAAAACTCTCTAATTGTGGTAAAACTCTTAAAATACGCAATTAGAGTTTCCAGAAATGATTAAAAACCTGTAAGAAACACTTGAAGTAAAATTTAATAGATTCTTACTACATTTCCTGCCGTTTTTTAATCACAGACATTACGAGTGAAAAGCTGGGAAATGACCAGAAAGCTGATAATATTTACACTCCAGACACTTTAGGGAACGTTTTCACTTAAATTTGCTTTTAAATATTATGAATTCATGTTTATACAGCTCAAAATTTCTGTAGAAAGTCTATAAGGAATGACTATACTGCCTACGTTTACAATTGAGGCCGAACTTCCCTGGCGTCTTTTGGGTGAATCAGTTAAAATCCTTACGGTTCCAGTACTTACTGGTAAGAAAACTCTCTAATTGTGGTAAAACTCTTAAAATACGCAATTAGAGTTTCCAGAAATGATTCAAAACTTGTAAGAAACCCTTGAAATAAAAGTAAATGGATTCTTACTACATTTCCTGCCGTTTTTTACTGACAGACATTACCAGTGGAAAGCTGGTAAATGACCGGAAAACTGATCATATTTACAACTCCGGACATTTTAGGTAGCGTTTGCACTTGAATTTGCTTTCAAATATTAGGAATTCATGTTTATACAGCTCAAAATTTCTGTAGAAAGACTGTAAGTAAGGACTACAATGCTTATGTTTACAATTGAGGCCGAATTTCTATGGCGTCTTTTGTGTGAATCAGTAAAAATTCTTAAGCTTCCAGTACATACCTGTAAGAAAAATCTCTAATTGTGGTAAAACTCTTAAAATACGCAATTAGAGTTTACAGAAATGATTAAAAACTTGTAAGAAACACTTGAAATAAAATTTAATAGATTCTTACTACATTTCCTGCCGTTTTTTACTGGCAGACATTACCAGTGGAAAGCTGGTAAATGACCGGAAAACTGATCATATTTACAACTCCGGACATTTTAGGTAGCGTTTTCACTTGAATTTGCTTTCAAATATTAGGAATTCATGTTTATACAGCTCAAAATTTCTGTAGAAAGAATGTAAGTAAGGACTACACTGCTTATGTTTACAATTGAGGCCCAATTTCTCTGGCGTCTGTTGTGTGAATCAGTAAAAATTCTTAAGCTTCTAGTACATACTTGTAAGAAAAATCTCTAATTGTGGTAAAACTCTTAAATACGCAATTAGAGTTTCCAGAAATGATTAAAAACTTGTAAGAAACACTTGAAATAAAATTTAATAGAATCTTACTACATTTCCTGTCCTTTTCAATCAGGGACATTACCCATGGAAAGCTGGGAAATGACCAGAAAACTGATAATTTTTTCAACTCCGGGCTCTTTAGAGAGCGTTTTCACTTGAATTTGCTTTCAAATATTAGGAATTCATGTTTATACAGCTCAAAATTTCTGTAGAAAGACTGTAAGTAAGGACTACAATGCTTATGTTTATAATTGAGGCCGAATTTCTCGGGCGTCTTTTGTGTGAATCGTTAAAATCCTTACGGTTCCAGGACTTACTTGTAGGAAAACTCTCTAATTGTGGTAAAACTCTTAAAATACGCAATTAGAATTTCCAGAAATGATTAAAAACTTGTAAGAAACCCTTGAAATAAAAGTAAATGGATTCGTACTACATTTCCTGCCGTTTTTCCCTCACAGACATTACCAGTGGAAAGCTGGTAAATGACCAGAAAACTGATAATATTTAAACTCCGGACACTGTAGGGAGCATTTTCACTTGAATTTGCCTTCAAATATTAGGAATTCATGTTTATAAAGCTCAAAATATCTGTAGAAATACTGTAAGGAATGACTATACTGCCTATGTTTACAATTGAGGCCGAACTTCTCTGGAGTCTTTTGGGTGAATCAGTTAAAATCCTTACGGTTCCAGTACTTACTTGTAAGAAAACTCTCTAATTGTGGTAAAACTCTTAAAATACGCAATTAGAGTTTCCAGAAATGATTAAAAACCTGTAAGAAACACTTGAAGTAAAATTTAATAGATTCTTACTACATTTCCTGCCGTTTTTTAATCACAGACATTACGAGTGAAAAGCTGGGAAATGACCGGAAAACTGATAATATTTACACTCCAGACACTTTAGGGAACGTTTTCACTTGAATTTGCTTTTAAATATTATGAATTCATGTTTATACAGCTCAAAATTTCTGTAGAAAGTCTATAAGGAATGACTATACTGCCTACGTTTACAATTGAGGCCGAACTTCTCTGGCGTTTTGTGTGAATCAGTTAAAATCCTTACGGTTCCAGTACTTACTTGTAAGAAAACTCTCTAATTGTGGTGAAACTCTTAAAATACGCAATTAGTGTTTCCAGAAATGATTAAAAACCTGTAAGAAACACTTGAAGTAAAATTTAATAGATTCTTACTACATTTCCTGCCGTTTTTTAATAACAGACATTACAGGTGGAAAGCTGGTAAATGACCATAAAACTGATAAAATTTACTACTCCGGACACTTTAGGGAGCATTTTCACTTGAATTTGCCTTCAAATATTTGGAATTCATGTTGATAAAGCTCAATATATCTGTACTAATACTGTAAGGAATGACTATACTGCCTATATTTACAATTGAGGCCCAACTTCTCTGGCGTCTTTAGTGCGAATCAGTTAAAATCTTTACGGTTCCAGTACTTACTTGTAAGAAAACTCTCTAATTGTGGTAAAACTCTTAAATACGCAATTAGAGTTTCCAGAAATGATTAAAAACTTGTAAGAAACACTTGAAATAAAATTTAATAGAATCTTACTACATTTCCTGTCCTTTTCAATCAGGGACATTACCCATGGAAAGCTGGGAAATGACCAGAAAACTGATAATTTTTTCAACTCCGGGCTCTTTAGAGAGCGTTTTCACTTGAATTTGCTTTCAAATATTAGGAATTCATGTTTATACAGCTCAAAATTTGTGTGGAAAGACTTTAAGTAAGGACTACAGTGCTTAGGTTTACAATTCAGGCCGAATTTCTCGGGCGTCTTTTGTGTGAATCAGTTAAAATCCTTACGGTTCTAGTACTTACTTGTAAGAAAACTCTCTAATTGTGGTAAAACTCTTAAAATACGCAACTAGAGTTTCCATAAATGATTCAAAACTTGTAAGAAACCCTTGAAATAAAAGTAAATAGATTCGTACTAAATTTCCTGCCGTTTTTTAATGACAGACATTACAGGTGGAAAGCTGGTAAATGACCAGAAAACTGATAATATTGACAACTCCGGACACTTTAGGGATCGTTTTCACTTGTATTTGCTTTTAAATATTAGGAATTCAGGTTTATACAGTTCAAAATTTCTGTAGAAAGTCTGTAAGGAATGACTATACTGCCTATGTATACAATTGAGGCCGAACTTTTCTGGCGTCTTTTGTGTGAATCAGTAAAAATCCTTAAGGTTCCAGTACTTACTTGTAAGAAAACTCTCTAATTGTGGTGAAACTCTTAAAATACGCAATTAGTGTTTCCAGAAATGATTAAAAACTTGTAAGAAGCACTTGAAGTAAAATTTAATAGATTCTTACTACATTTCCTGCCGTTTTTTAATAACAGACATTACAGGTCCAACGTTGGTAAATGACCATAAAACTGATAATATTTACTACTCCGGACACTTTAGGGAGCATTTTCACTTGAATTTGCCTTTAAATATTTGGAATTCATGTTTATAAAGCTCAAAACATCTGTACAAATACTGTAAGGAATGACTATACTGCCTATATTTACAATTGAGGCCCAACTTCTCTGGCGTCTTTTGTGTGAATCAGTTAAAATCCTTACGGTTCCAGTACTTACTTGTAAGAAAACTCTCTAATTGTGGTAAAACTCTTAAAATACGCAATTAGAGTTTCCAGAAATGATTCAAAACTTGTAAGAAACCCTTGAAATAAAAGTAAATGGATTCTTACTACATTTCCTGCCGTTTTTTACTGACTGACATTACCAGTGGAAAGCTGGTAAATGACCGGAAAACTGATCATATTTACAACTCCGGACATTTTATGTAGCGTTTGAACTTGAATTTGCTTTCAAATATTAGGAATTCATGTTTATACAGCTCAAAATTTCTGTAGAAAGACTGTAAGTAAGGACTACACTGCTTATGTTTACAATTGAGGCCGAATTTCTCTGGCGTCTTTTGTGTGAATCAGTAAAAATTCTTAAGCTTCCAGTACATACTTGTAAGAAACATCTCTAATTGTGGTAAAACTCTTAAATACGCAATTAGAGTTTCCAGAAATGATTAAAAACTTGTAAGAAACCCTTGAAATAAAAGCAAATGGATTCGTACTACATTTCCTGCCGTTTTTTAATCACAGACATTACCAGTGCAAAGCTGGTAAATGACCAGAAAACTGATAATATTTAAACTCCGGACACTTTAGGGAGCATTTTCACTTGAATTTGCCTTCAAATATTAGGAATTCATGTTTATAAAGCTCAAAATATCTATAGAAATACTGTAAGGAATGACTATACTGCCTATGTTTACAATGGAGGCCGAACTTCTCTGGAGTCTTTTGGGTGAATCAGTTAAAATCCTTACGGTTCCAGTACTTACTTGTAAGAAAACTCTCTAATTGTGGTAAAACTCTTAAAATATGCAATTAGAGTTTCCAGAAATGATTAAAAACCTGTAAGAAACACTTGAAGTAAAATTTAATAGATTCTTACTACATTTCCTGCCGTTTTTTAATCACAGACATTATGAGTGAAAAGCTGGGAAATGACCAGAAAATTGATAATATTTACAACTCCGGACACTTTAGGGAACGTTTTCAATTTAATTTGCTTTTAAATATTACGAATTCATGTTTATGCAGCTCAAAATTTCTGTAGAAAGACTGTAAGTAGGACTACACTGCTTATGTTTACAATTGAGGCCGAATTTCTCTGGCGTCTTTTGTGTGAATCAGTAAAAATTCTTAAGCTACCTGTACATACTTGTAAGAAAAATCTCTAATTGTGGTAAAACTCTTAAATACGCAATTAGTGTTTCCAGAAATGATTCAAAAATTGTAAGAAACCCTTGAAATTAAAGTAAATGGATTCGTACTACATTTCCTGCCGTTTTTTAATCACAGACATTACCAGTGGAAAGCTGGTACATGACCATAAAACTGATAATATTTACTACTCCGGACACTTTAGGGAGAATTTTCACTTGAATTTGCCTTCAAATATTAGGAATTCATGTTTATAAAGCTCAAAACATCTGTAGAAATACTGTAAGGAATGACTATACTGCCTATGTTTACAATTGAGGCCGAACTTCTCTGGAGTCTTTTGGGTGAATCAGTTAAAATCCTTACGGTTCCAGTACTTACTTGTAAGAAAACTCTCTAATTGTGGTATAACTCTGAAAATACGCAATTAGAGTTTCCAGAAATGATTACACACTTGCAAGAAACCCTTGAAATAAAAGTAAATGGATTCGTACTACATTTCCTGCCATTTTTTAATCACAGACATTACAGGTGGAAAGCTGGGAAATGACCAGAAAACTGATAATATTTACAACTCAGGACACTTTAGGGAGCGTTTTCACTTGAATTTGTTTTCAAATGTTAGGAATTCATGTTTATACAGCTCAAAATTTCTGTAGTAAGGACTACACTGCTTATGTTTACAATTGAGGCCGAATTTCTCTGGCGTCTTTTGTGTGAATCAGTTAAAATAATTAAGGTTCCAGTACATACTTTTAAGAAAACTCTCTAATTTTGGTAAAACTCTTAAAATACGCAATTAGATTTCCAGAAATCATTAAAAACGTATAAGAAACCCTTGAAATAAAAGTAAATAGATCCGTACTAAATTTCCTTCCGTTTTTTAATGACAGACATTACCAGTGGAAAGCTGGTAAATGACCAGAAAACTGATATTTTTTGCAACTCCGGGCTCCTTAGAGAGCGTTTTCACTTGAATTTGCTTTCAAATATTAGGAATTCATGTTTATACAGCTCAAAATTTGTGTGGAAAGACTGTAAGTAAGGACTACAGTGCTTAGGTTTACAATTCAGGCCGAATTTCTCGGGCGTCTTTTGTGTGAATCAGTTAAAATCCTTACGGTTCTAGTACTTACTTGTAAGAAAAATCTCTAATTGTGGTAAAACTGTCAAAATACGCAATTACAGTTTCCAGAAATGATTAAAAACTTGTAAGAAACCCTTGAAATAAAAGTAAATCGATTCGAACTACATTTCCTGCCATTTTTAATCACAGACATTACCAGTGGAAAGCTGGTAAATGACCAGAAAACTGATAATATTTCCAACTCCGGACACTTTAGGGAGCGTTTTCACTTGTATTTGCTTTCAAATATTAGGAATTCATGTTTTTACAGCTCAAAATTTCTGTAGAAAGACTGCAAGGAATGACTATACTGCCTATGTTTACAATTGAGGCCGAACTTCTCTGGCGTCTTTTGTGTGAATCAGTTAAAATCCTTACGGTTCCAGTACTTACTTGTAAGAAAACTCTCTAATTGTGGTAAAACTCTTAAAATACGCAATTAGAGTTTCCAGAAATGATTAAAAACTTGTAAGAACCCCTTGAAATAAAAGTAAATGGATTCGTACTACATTTCCTGCCGTTTTTTAATCACAGACATTACCAGTGGAAAGCTGGTAAATGACCATAAGACTGATAATATTTACTACTGCGGACACTTTAGGGAGCATTTTCACTTGAATTTGCCTTCAAATATTAGGAATTCATGTTTATAAAGCTCAAAATATCTGTAGAAATACTGTAAGGAATGACTATACTGCCTATGTTTACAATTGAGGCCGAACTTCTCTGGAGTCTTTTGGGTGAATCAGTTAAAATCCTTACGGTTCCAGTACTTACTTGTAAGAAAACTCTCTAATTGTGGTATAATTTTGAAAATACGCAATTAGAGTTTCCAGAAATGATTACAAACTTGCAAGAAACCCTTGAAATAAAAGTAAATGGATTCGTACTACATTTCCTGCCATTTTTTAATCACAGACATTACAGGTGGAAAGCTGGGAAATGACCAGAACACTGATAATATTTACAACTCAGGACACTTTAGGGAGCGTTTTCACTTGAATTTGTTTTCAAATGTTAGGAATTCATGTTTATACAGCTCAAAATTTCTGTAGTAAGGACTACACTGCTTATGTTTACAATTGAGGCCAAATTTCTCTGGCGTCTTTTGTGTGAATCAGTTAAAATACTTAAGGTTCCAGTACATACTTTTAAGAAAACTCTCTAATTTTGGTAAAACTCTTAAAATACGCAATTAGATTTCCAGAAATCATTAAAAACGTATAAGAAACCCTTGAAATAAAAGTAAATAGATTCGTACTAAATTTCCTTCCGTTTTTTAATGACAGACATTACCAGTGGAAAGCTGGTAAATGACCAGAAAACTGATAATATTTACAACTCCGGACACTTTAGGGAGCATTTTCACTTGAATTTGCTTTCAGATATTAGGAATTCATGTTTATACAGCTCAAAATTTCAGTAGAAAGACTGTAAGTAAGGACTACACTGCTTATGTTTACAATTGAGACCGAATTTCTCTGGCGTCTTTTGTGTGAATCAGTTAAAATCCTTACGGTTCCAGTACTTACTTGTAAGAAAACTCTCTAATTGTGGTAAAACTCTTAAAATACGCAATTAGAGTTTCCAGAAATGATTCAAAACTTGTAAGAAACCCTTGAAATAAAAGTAAATGGATTCTTACTACATTTCCTGCCGTTTTTTACTGACAGACATTACCAGTGGAAAGCTAGTAAATGACCGGAAAACTGATCATATTTACAACTCCGGACATTTTATGTAGCGTTTGAACTTGAATTTGCTTTCAAATATTAGGAATTCATGTTTATACAGCTCAAAATTTGTGTGGAAAGACTGTAAGTAAGGACTACAGTGCTTAGGTTTACAATTCAGGCCGAATTTCTCGGGCGTCTTTTGTGTGAATCAGTTAAAATCCTTACGGTTCTAGTACTTACTTGTAAGAAAAATCTCTAATTGTGGTAAAACTGTCAAAATACGCAATTACAGTTTCCAGAAATGATTAAAAACTTGTAAGAAACCCTTGAAATAAAAGTAAATGGATTCGAACTACATTTCCTGCCATTCTTAATCACAGGCATTACCAGTGGAAAGCTGGTAAATGACCAGAAAACTGATAATATTTCCAACTCCGGACACTTTAGGGAGCGTTTTCACTTGTATTTGCTTTCAAATATTAGGAATTCATGTTTATACAGCTCAAAATTTCTGTAGTAAGGACTACACTGCTTATGTTTACAATTGAGGCCGAATTTCTCTGGCGTCTTTTGTGTGAATCAGTTAAAATACTTAAGGTTCCAGTACATACTTTTAAGAAAACTCTCTAATTTTGGTAAAACTCTTAAAATACGCAATTAGATTACCAGAAATCATTAAAAACGTATAAGAAACCCTTGAAATAAAAGTAAATAGATCCGTACTAAATTTCCTTCCGTTTTTTAATGACAGACATTACCAGTGGAAAGCTGGTAAATGACCAGAAAACTGATATTTTTTGCAACTCCGGGCTCCTTAGAGAGCGTTTTCACTTGAATTTGCTTTCAAATATTAGGAATTCATGTTTATACAGCTCAAAATTTGTGTGGAAAGACTGTAAGTAAGGACTACAGTGCTTAGGTTTACAATTCAGGCCGAATTTCTCGGGCGTCTTTTGTGTGAATCAGTTAAAATCCTTACGGTTCTAGTACTTATTGTAAGAAAAATCTCTAATTGTGGTAAAACTGTCAAAATACGCAATTACAGTTTCCAGAAATGATTAAAAACTTGTAAGAAACCCTTGAAATAAAAGTAAATCGATTCGAACTACATTTCCTGCCATTTTTAATCACAGACATTACCAGTGGAAAGCTGGTAAATGACCAGAAAACTGATAATATTTCCAACTCCGGACACTTTAGGGAGCGTTTTCACTTGTATTTGCTTTCAAATATTAGGAATTCATGTTTTTACAGCTCAAAATTTCTGTAGAAAGACTGCAAGGAATGACTATACTGCCTATGTTTACAATTGAGGCCGAACTTCTCTGGCGTCTTTTGTGTGAATCAGTTAAAATCCTTACGGTTCCAGTACTTACTTGTAAGAAAACTCTCTAATTGTGGTAAAACTCTTAAAATACGCAATTAGAGTTTCCAGAAATGATTAAAAACTTGTAAGAACCCCTTGAAATAAAAGTAAATGGATTCGTACTACATTTCCTGCCGTTTTTTAATCACAGACATTACCAGTGGAAAGCTGGTAAATGACCATAAGACTGATAATATTTACTACTCCGGACACTTTAGGGAGCATTTTCACTTGAATTTGCCTTCAAATATTAGGAATTCATGTTTATAAAGCTCAAAATATCTGTAGAAATACTGTAAGGAATGACTATACTGCCTATGTTTACAATTGAGGCCGAACTTCTCTGGAGTCTTTCGGGTGAATCAGTTAAAATCCTTACGGTTCCAGTACTTACTTGTAAGAAAACTCTCTAATTGTGGTATAATTCTGAAAATACGCAATTAGCGTTTCCAGAAATGATTACAAACTTGCAAGAAACCCTTGAAATAAAAGTAAATGGATTCGTACTACATTTCCTGCCATTTTTTAATCACAGACATTACAGGTGGAAAGCTGGGAAATGACCAGAAAACTGATAATATTTACAACTCAGGACACTTTAGGGAGCGTTTTCACTTGAATTTGTTTTCAAATGTTAGGAATTCATGTTTATACAGCTCAAAATTTCTGTAGTAAGGACTACACTGCTTATGTTTACAATTGAGGCCAAATTTCTCTGGCGTCTTTTGTGTGAATCAGTTAAAATACTTAAGGTTCCAGTACATACTTTTAAGAAAACTCTCTAATTTTGGTAAAACTCTTAAAATACGCAATTAGATTTCCAGAAATCATTAAAAACGTATAAGAAACTCTTGAAATAAAAGTAAATAGATTCGTACTAAATTTCCTTCCGTTTTTTAATGACAGACATTACCAGTGGAAAGCTGGTAAATGACCAGAAAACTGATAATATTTACAACTCCGGACACTTTAGGGAGCATTTTCACTTGAATTTGCTTTCAGATATTAGGAATTCATGTTTATACAGCTCAAAATTTCAGTAGAAAGACTGTAAGTAAGGACTACACTGCTTATGTTTACAATTGAGGCCGAATTTCTCTGGCGTCTTTTGTGTGAATCAGTAAAAATTCTTAAGCTTCCAGTACATACTTGTAAGAAAAATCTCTAATTGTGGTAAAACTCTTAAAATACGCAATTAGAGTTTCCAGAAATGATTAAAAACTTGTAAGAAACACTTGAAATAAAATTTAATAGAATCTTACTACATTTCCTGTCCTTTTCAATCAGGGACATTACCCATGGAAGCTGGTAAATGACCAGAAAACTGATAATATTTACTACTCCGGACACTTTAGGTAGCATTTTCACTTGAATTTGCCTTCAAATATTTGGAATTCATGTTTATAAAGCTCAAAATATCTGTACAAATACTGTAAGGAATGACTATACTGCCTATATTTACAATTAAGGCCCAACTTCTCTGGCGTCTTTTGTGTGAATCAGTTAAAATCCTTACGGTTCCAGTACTTACTTGTAAGAAAACTCTCTAATTGTGGTAAAACTCTTAAAATACGCAATTAGAGTTTCCAGAAATGATTCAAAACTTGTAAGAAACCGTTGAAATAAAAGTAAATGGATTCTTACTACATTTCCTGCCGTTTTTTACTGACAGACATTACCAGTGGAAAGCTGGTAAATGACCGGAAAACTGATCATATTTACAACTCCGGACATTTTAGGTAGCGTTTGCACTTGAATTTGCTTTCAAATATTAGGAATTCATGTTTATACAGCTCAAAATTTCTGTAGAAAGACTGTAAGTAAGGACTACAATGCTTATGTTTACAATTGAGGCCCAATTTCTCTGGCGTCTTTTGTGTGAATCAGTAAAAATTCTTAAGCTTCCAGTACATACTTGTAAGAAAAATCTCTAATTGTGGTAAAACTCTTAAATACGCAATTAGAGTTTCCAGAAATGATTAAGAACTTGTAAGAAACACTTGAAATAAAATTTAATAGCTTCTTACTACATTTCCTGTCCTTTTCAATCAGGGACATTACCCATGGAAAGCTGGGAAATGACCAGAAAACTGATATTTTTTTCAACTCCGGGCTCTTTAGAGAGCGTTTTCACTTGAATTTGCTTTCAAATATTAGGAATTCATGTTTATACAGCTCAAAATTTCTGTAGTAAGGACTACACTGCTTATGTTTACAATTGAGGCCGAATTTCTCTGGCGTCTTTTGTGTGAATCATTTAAAATACTTAAGGTTCCAGTACATACTTTTAAGAAAACTCTTTAATTTTGGTAAAACTCTTAAAGTACGCAATTAGATTTCCAGAAATCATTAAAAACGTATAAGAAACCCTTGAAATAAAAGTAAATAGATTCGTACTAAATTTCCTTCCGTTTTTTAATGACAGACATTACCAGTGGAAAGCTGGTAAATGACCAGAAAACTGATAATATTTACAACTCCGGACACTTTAGGGAGCATTTTCACTTGAATTTGCTTTCAGATATTAGGAATTCATGTTTATACAGCTCAAAATTTCAGTAGAAAGACTGTAAGTAAGGACTACACTGCTTATGTTTACAATTGAGGCCGAATTTCTCTGGCGTCTTTTGTGTGAATCAGTAAAAATTCTTAAGCTTCCAGTACATACTTGTAAGAAAAATCTCTAATTGTGGTAAAACTCTTAAATACGCAATTAGAGTTTCCAGAAATAATTAAGAACTTGTAAGAAACACTTGAAATAAAATTTAATAGCTTCTTACTACATTTCCTGTCCTTTTCAATCAGGGACATTACCCATGGAAAGCTGGGAAATGACCAGAAAACTGATATTTTTTGCAACTCCGGGCTCTTTAGAGAGCGTTTTCACTTGAATTTGCTTTCAAATATTAGGAATTCATGTTTATACAGCTCAAAATTTGTGTGGAAAGACTGTAAGTAAGGACTACAGTGCTTAGGTTTACAATTCAGGCCGAATTTCTCGGGCGTCTTTTGTGTGAATCAGTTAAAATCCTTACGGTTCTAGTACTTACTTGTAAGAAAACTCTCTAATTGTGGTAAAACTCTCAAAATACGCAATTACAGTTTCCAGAAATGATTAAAAACTTGTAAGAAACCCTTGAAATAAAAGTAAATGGATTCGAACTACATTTCCTGCCATTTTTAATCACAGACATTACCAGTGGAAAGCTGGTAAATGACCAGAAAACTGATAATATTTACAACTCCGGACACTTTAGGGAGTGTTTTCACTTGTATTTGCTTTCAAATATTAGGAATTCATGTTTTTACAGCTCAAAATTTCTGTAGAAAGACTGCAAGGAATGACTATACTGCCTATGTTTACAATTGAGTCCGAACTTCTCTGGCGTCTTTTGTGTGAATCAGTTAAAATCCTTACGGTTCCAGTACTTAGTTGTAAGAAAACTCTCTAATTTTGGTAAAACTCTTAAAATACGCAATTAGAGTTTCCAGAAATGATTAAAAACTTGTAAGAACCCCTTGAAATAAAAGTAAATGGATTCGTACTACATTTCCTGCCGTTTTTTAATCACAGACATTACCAGTGGAAAGCTGGTAAATGACCATAAGACTGATAATATTTACTACTCCGGACACTTTAGGGAGAATTTTCACTTGAATTTGCCTTCAAATATTAGGAATTCATGTTTATAAAGCTCAAAATATCTGTAGAAATACTGTAAGGAATGACTATACTGCCTATGTTTACAATTGAGGCCGAACTTCTCTGGAGTCTTTTGGGTGAATCAGTTAAAATCCTTACGGTTCCAGTACTTACTAGTAAGAAAACTCTCTAATTGTGCTATAACTCTGAAAATACCCAATTAGAGTTTCCAGAAATGATTCAAAACTTGTAAGAAACCGTTGAAATAAAAGTAAATGGATTCTTACTACATTTCCTGCCGTTTTTTACTGACAGACATTACCAGTGGAAAGCTGGTAAATGACCGGAAAACTGATCATATTTACAACTCCGGGCATTTTAGGTAGCGTTTGCACTTGAATTTGCTTTCAAATATTAGGAATTCATGTTTATACAGCTCAAAATTTCTGTAGAAAGACTGTAAGTAAGGACTACAATGCTTATGTTTACAATTGAGGCCCAATTTCTCTGGCGTCTTTTGTGTGAATCAGTAAAAATTCTTAAGCTTCCAGTACATACTTGTAAGAAAAATCTCTAATTGTGGTAAAACTCTTAAATACGCAATTAGAGTTTCCAGAAATGATTAAGAACTTGTAAGAAACACTTGAAATAAAATTTAATAGCTTCTTACTACATTTCCTGTCCTTTTCAATCAGGGACATTACCCATGGAAAGCTGGGAAATGACCAGAAAACTGATATTTTTTGCAACTCCGGGCTCTTTAGAGAGCGTTTTCACTTGAATTTGCTTTCAAATATTAGGAATTCATGTTTATACAGCTCAAAATTTGTGTGGAAAGACTGTAAGTAAGGACTACAGTGCTTAGGTTTACAATTCAGGCCGAATTTCTCGGGCGTCTTTTGTGTGAATCAGTTAAAATCCTTACGGTTCTAGTACTTACTTGTAAGAAAACTCTCTAATTGTGGTAAAACTCTCAAAATACGCAATTACAGTTTCCAGAAATGATTAAAAACTTGTAAGAAACCCTTGAAATAAAAGTAAATGGATTCGAACTACATTTCCTGCCATTTTTAATCACAGACATTACCAGTGGAAAGCTGGTAAATGACCAGAAAACTGATAATATTTACAACTCCGGACACTTTAGGGAGCGTTTTCACTTGTATTTGCTTTCAAATATTAGGAATTCATGTTTTCACAGCTCAAAATTTCTGTAGAAAGACTGCAAGGAATGACTATACTGCCTATGTTTACAATTGAGTCTGAACTTCTCTGGCGTCTTTTGTGTGAATCAGTTAAAATCCTTACGGTTCCAGTACTTACTTGTAAGAAAACTCTCTAATTTTGGTAAAACTCTTAAAATACGCAATTAGAGTTTCCAGAAATGATTAAAAACTTGTAAGAACCCCTTGAAATAAAAGTAAATGGATTCGTACTACATTTCCTGCCGTTTTTTAATCACAGACATTACCAGTGGAAAGCTGGTAAATGACCATAAGACTGATAATATTTACTACTCCGGACACTTTAGGGAGAATTTTCACTTGAATTTGCCTTCAAATATTAGGAATTCATGTTTATAAAGCTCAAAATATCTGTAGAAATACTGTAAGGAATGACTATACTGCCTATGTTTACAATTGAGGCCGAACTTCTCTGGAGTCTTTTGGGTGAATCAGTTAAAATCCTTACGGTTCCAGTACTTACTAGTAAGAAAACTCTCTAATTGTGCTATAACTCTGAAAATACGCAATTAGAGTTTCCAGAAATGATTACACACTTGCAAGAAACCCTTGAAATAAAAGTATATGGATTCGTACTACATTTCCTGCCATTTTTTAATCACAGACATTACAGGTGGAAAGCTGGGAAATGACCAGAAAACTGATAATATTTACAACTCAGGACACTTTAGGGAGCGTTTTCACTTGAATTTGTTTTCAAATGTTAGGAATTCATGTTTATACAGCTCAAAATTTCTGTAGTAAGGACTACACTGCTTATGTTTACAATTGAGGCCGAATTTCTCTGGCGTCTTTTGTGTGAATCAGTTAAAATACTTAAGGTTCCAGTACATACTTTTAAGAAAACTCTCTAATTTTGGTAAAACTCTTAAAATACGCAATTAGATTTCCAGAAATCATTAAAAACATATAAGAAACCCTTGAAATAAAAGTAAATAGATTCGTACTAAATTTCCTTCCGTTTTTTAATGACAGACATTACCAGTGGAAAGCTGGTAAATGACCAGAAAACTGATAATATTTACAACTCCGGACACTTTAGGGAGCATTTTCACTTGAATTTGCTTTCAGATATTAGGAATTCATGTTTATACAGCTCAAAATTTCAGTAGAAAGACTGTAAGTAAGGACTACACTGCTTATGTTTACAATTGAGGCCGAATTTCTCTGGCGTCTTTTGTGTGAATCAGTAAAAATTCTTAAGCTTCCAGTACATACTTGTAAGAAAAATCTCTAATTGTGGTAAAACTCTTAAATACGCAATTAGAGTTTCCAGAAATGATTAAGAACTTGTAAGAAACACTTGAAATAAAATTTAATAGAATCTTACTACATTTCCTGTCCTTTTCAATCAGGGACATTACACATGGAAAGCTGGTAAATGACCAGAAAACTGATAATATTTCCAACTCTGGACACCTTAGGGAGCGTTTTCACTTGAATTTGCTTTCAAACGTTAGGAATTCATGTTTATACAGCTCAAAATTTCTGTAGAAAGTCTGTAAGGAATGACTATACTGCCTATGTTTACAATTGAGGCCGAACTTCTCTGGCTTCTTTTGTGTGAATCAGTAAAAATTCTTAAGGTTCCAGTACTTACTTGTAAGAAAACTCTCTAATTGTGGTAAAACTCTTAAAATATGCAATTAGAGTTTCCAGAAATGATTATACACTTGTAAGAAACCCTTGAAATAAAAGTAAATGGGTTCGTACTACATTTCCTGCCGTTTTTTAATCCCAGACATTACCAGCGGAAAGCTGGTAAATGACCAGAAAACTGATAATATTTACAACTCCAGACACTTCAGGGAGCGTTTTCACTTGAATTTGCTTTCAAATGTTAGGAATTCATGTTTATACAGCTCAAAATTTCTGTAGAAAGTCTGTAAGGAATGACTATACTGCCTATGTTTACAATTGAGGCCGAACTTCTCTGGCTTCTTTTGTGTGAATCAGTAAAAATTCTTAAGGTTCCCGTACATACTTGTAAGAAAACTCTCTAATTGTGGTAAAACTCTTAAAAAACGCAATTAGAGTTTCCAGAAATGATTAAAAACGTATAAGAAACCCATGAAATAAAAGTAAATAGATTCGTACTACATTTCCTGCCGTTTTTTAATGACAGACATTACAGGTGGAAATCTGGTAAATGACCAGAAAACTGATAATATTGACAACTCCGGACACTTTAGGGAGCGTTTTCACTTGTATTTGCTTTCACATATTAGGAATTCATGTTTATACAGCTCAAAATTTCTGTAGAAATACTGTAAGTGAGGACTACACTGCTTATGTTTACAATTGAGGCCAAACTACTCTGGCGTCTTTTGTGTGTATCAGTTCAAATCCTTACAGTTCCAGTACTTACTTGTAAGAAAACTCTCTAATTGTGGTAAAACTCTTAAAATACACAATCAGAGTTTCCAGAAATGATTAAAAACTTGTAAGAAACCCTTGAAACAAAAGTAAATGGATTCCTACTACATTTCCTGTCGTTTTTTTAATCACAGACATTCCCAGTGGAAAGCTGGTAAATGACCAGAAAACTGATAATATTTCCAACTCTGGACACCTTAGGGAGCGTTTTCACTTGAATTTGCTTTCAAATGTTAGGAATTCATGTTGATACAGCTCAAAATTTCTGTAGAAATCTGTACGGAATGACTATACTGCCTATGTTTACAATTGAGGCCGAACTTCTCTGGCGTCTTTTGTGTGTATCAGTTCAAATCCTTACAGTTCCAGTACTTACTTGTAAGAAAACTCTCTAATTGTGGTAAAACTCTTAAAATACGCAATTAGAGTTTCCAGAAATGATTAAAAACTTGTAAGAACCCCTTGAAATAAAAGTAAATGGATTCGTACTACATTTACTGCCGTTTTTTAATCACAGACATTACCAGTGGAAAGCTGGTAAATGACCATAAGACTGATAATATTTAGTACTCCGGACACTTTAGGGAGAATTTTCACTTGAATTTGCCTTCAAATATTAGGAATTCATGTTTATAAAGCTCAAAATATCTGTAGAAATAGTGTAAGGAATGACTATACTGCCTATGTTTCCAATTGAGGCCGAACTTCTCTGGAGTCTTTTGGGTGAATCAGTTAAAATCCTTACGGTTCCAGTACTTACTTGTAAGAAAACTCTCTAATTGTGGTATAACTCTGAAAATACGCAATTAGAGTTTCCAGAAATGATTACACATTTGCAAGAAACCCTTGAAATAAAAGTAAATGGATTCGTACTACATTTCCTGCCATTTTTTAATCACAGACATTACAGGTGGAAAGCTGGGAAATGACCAGAAAACTGATAATATTTACAACTCAGGACACTTTAGGGAGCGTTTTCACTTGAATTTGTTTTCAAATGTTAGGAATTCATGTTTATACAGCTCAAAATTTCTGTAGTAAGGACTACACTGCTTATGTTTACAATTGAGGCCGAATTTCTCTGGCGTCTTTTGTGTGAATCAGTTAAAATACTTAAGGTTCCAGTACATACTTTTAAGAAAACTCTCTAATTTTCGTAAAACTCTTAAAATACGCAATTAGATTTCCAGAAATCATTAAAAACGTATAAGAAACCCTTGAAATAAAAGTAAATAGATTCGTACTAAATTTCCTTCCGTTTTTTAATGACAGACATTACCAGTGGAAAGCTGGTAAATGACCAGAAAACTGATAATATTTACAACTCCGGACACTTTAGGGAGCATTTTCACTTGAATTTGCTTTCAGATATTAGGAATTCATGTTTATACAGCTCAAAATTTCAGTAGAAAGACTGTAAGTAAGGACTACACTGCTTATGTTTACAATTGAGGCCGAATTTCTCTGGCGTCTTTTGTGTGAATCAGTAAAAATTCTTAAGCTTCCAGTACATACTTGTAAGAAAAATCTCTAATTGTGGTAAAACTCTTAAATACGCAATTAGAGTTTCCAGAAATGATTAAGAACTTGTAAGAAACACTTGAAATAAAATTTAATAGCTTCTTACTACATTTCCTGTCCTTTTCAATCAGGGACATTACCCATGGAAAGCTGGGAAATGAACAGAAAACTGATATTTTTTTCAACTGTGGGCTCTTTAGAGAGCATTTTCACTTGAATTTGCTTTCAAATATTAGGAATTCATGTTTATACAGCTCAAAATTTCTGTAGTAAGGACTACACTGCTTATGTTTACAATTGAGGCCGAATTTCTCTGGCGTCTTTTGTGTGAATCAGTTAAAATACTTAAGGTTCCAGTACATACTTTTAAGAAAACTCTCTAATTTTGGTAAAACTCTTAAAATACGCAATTAGATTTCCAGAAATCATTAAAAACGTATAAGAAACCCTTGAAATAAAAGTAAATAGTTTCGTACTAAATTTCCTTCCGTTTTTTAATGACAGACATTACCAGTGGAAAGCTGGTAAATGACCAGAAAACTGATAATATTTACAACTCCGGACACTTTAGGGAGCATTTTCACTTGAATTTGCTTTCAGATATTAGGAATTCATGTTTATACAGCTCAAAATTTCAGTAGAAAGACTGTAAGTAAGGACTACACTGCTTATGTTTACAATTGAGGCCGAATTTCTCTGGCGTCTTTTGTGTGAATCAGTAAAAATTCTTAAGCTTCCAGTACATACTTGTAAGAAAAATCTCTAATTGTGGTAAAACTCTTAAATACGCAATTAGAGTTTCCAGAAATGATTAAGAACTTGTAAGAAACACTTGAAATAAAATTTAATAGCTTCTTACTACATTTCCTGTCCTTTTCAATCAGGGACATTACCCATGGAAAGCTGGGAAATGACCAGAAAACTGATATTTTTTTTAACTCCGGGCTCTTTTGAGAGCGTTTTCACTTGAATTTGCTTTCAAATATTAGGAATTCATGTTTATACAGCTCAAAATTTGTGTGGAAAGACTGTAAGTAAGGACTACAGTGCTTAGGTTTACAATTCAGGCCGAATTTCTCTGGCGTCTTTTGTGTGAATCAGTAAAAATTCTCAAGGTTCCCGTACATACTTGAAAGAAAACTCTCTAATCGTGGTAAAACTCTTAAAATATGCAATTAGAGTTTCCAGAAATCATTCAAAACGTATAAGAAACCCTTGAAATAAAAGTAAATATATTCGTACTAAATTTCCTGGCGTTTTTTAATCACAGACATTACCAGTGGAAAGCTGGTAAATGACCAGAAAACTGATAATATTTCCAACTCTGGACACCTTAGGGAGCGTTTTCACTTGAATTTGCTTTCAAACGTTAGGAATTCATGTTTATACAGCTCAAAATTTCTGTAGAAAGTCTGTAAGGAATGACTATACTGCCTATGTTTACAATTGAGGCCGAACTTCTCTGGCTTCTTTTGTGTGAATCAGTAAAAATTCTTAAGGTTCCAGTACTTACTTGTAAGAAAACTCTCTAATTGTGGTAAAACTCTTAAAATATGCAATTAGAGTTTCCAGAAATGATTATACACTTGTAAGAAACCCTTGAAATAAAAGTAAATGGGTTCGTACTACATTTCCTGCCGTTTTTTAATCCCAGACATTACCAGCGGAAAGCTGGTAAATGACCAGAAAACTGATAATATTTACAACTCCAGACACTTCAGGGAGCGTTTTCACTTGAATTTGCTTTCAAATGTTAGGAATTCATGTTTATACAGCTCAAAATTTCTGTAGAAAGTCTGTAAGGAATGACTATACTGCCTATGTTTACAATTGAGGCCGAACTTCTCTGGCTTCTTTTGTGTGAATCAGTAAAAATTCTTAAGGTTCCCGTACATACTTGTAAGAAAACTCTCTAATTGTGGTAAAACTCTTAAAAAACGCAATTAGAGTTTCCAGAAATGATTAAAAACGTATAAGAAACCCATGAAATAAAAGTAAATAGATTCGTACTACATTTCCTGCCGTTTTTTAATGACAGACATTACAGGTGGAAATCTGGTAAATGACCAGAAAACTGATAATATTGACAACTCCGGACACTTTAGGGAGCGTTTTCACTTGTATTTGCTTTCACATATTAGGAATTCATGTTTATACAGCTCAAAATTTCTGTAGAAATACTGTAAGTGAGGACTACACTGCTTATGTTTACAATTGAGGCCAAACTACTCTGGCGTCTTTTGTGTGTATCAGTTCAAATCCTTACAGTTCCAGTACTTACTTGTAAGAAAACTCTCTAATTGTGGTAAAACTCTTAAAATACACAATTAGAGTTTCCAGAAATGATTAAAAACTTGTAAGAAACCCTTGAAACAAAAGTAAATGGATTCCTACTACATTTCCTGTCGTTTTTTTAATCACAGACATTCCCAGTGGAAAGCTGGTAAATGACCAGAAAACTGATAATATTTCCAACTCTGGACACCTTAGGGAGCGTTTTCACTTGAGTTTGCTTTCAAATGTTAGGAATTCATGTTGATACAGCTCAAAATTTCTGTAGAAATCTGTACGGAATGACTATACTGCCTATGTTTACAATTGAGGCCGAACTTCTCTGGCGTCTTTTGTGTGTATCAGTTCAAATCCTTCCAGTTCCAGTACTTACTTGTAAGAAAACTCTCTAATTGTGGTAAAACTCTTAAAATACGCAATTAGAGTTTCCAGAAATGATTAAAAACTTGTAAGAACCCCTTGAAATAAAAGTAAATGGATTCGTACTACATTTACTGCCGTTTTTTAATCACAGACATTACCAGTGGAAAGCTGGTAAATGACCATAAGACTGATAATATTTACTACTCCGGACACTTTAGGGAGAATTTTCACTTGAATTTGCCTTCAAATATTAGGAATTCATGTTTATAAAGCTCAAAATATCTGTAGAAATAGTGTAAGGAATGACTATACTGCCTATGTTTCCAATTGAGGCCGAACTTCTCTGGAGTCTTTTGGGTGAATCAGTTAAAATCCTTACGGTTCCAGTACTTACTTGTAAGAAAACTCTCTAATTGTGGTATAACTCTGAAAATACGCAATTAGAGTTTCCAGAAATGATTACACATTTGCAAGAAACCCTTGAAATAAAAGTAAATGGATTCGTACTACATTTCCTGCCATTTTTTAATCACAGACATTACAGGTGGAAAGCTGGGAAATGACCAGAAAACTGATAATATTTACAACTCAGGACACTTTAGGGAGCGTTTTCACTTGAATTTGTTTTCAAATGTTAGGAATTCATGTTTATACAGCTCAAAATTTCTGTAGTAAGGACTACACTGCTTATGTTTACAATTGAGGCCGAATTTCTCTGGCGTCTTTTGTGTGAATCAGTTAAAATACTTAAGGTTCCAGTACATACTTTTAAGAAAACTCTCTAATTTTGGTAAAACTCTTAAAATACGCAATTAGATTTCCAGAAATCATTAAAAACGTATAAGAAACCCTTGAAATAAAAGTAAATAGATTCGTACTAAATTTCCTTCCGTTTTTTAATGACAGACATTACCAGTGGAAAGCTGGTAAATGACCAGAAAACTGATAATATTTACAACTCCGGACACTTTAGGGAGCATTTTCACTTGAATTTGCTTTCAGATATTAGGAATTCATGTTTATACAGCTCAAAATTTCAGTAGAAAGACTGTAAGTAAGGACTACACTGCTTATGTTTACAATTGAGGCCGAATTTCTCTGGCGTCTTTTGTGTGAATCAGTAAAAATTCTTAAGCTTCCAGTACATACTTGTAAGAAAAATCTCTAATTGTGGTAAAACTCTTAAATACGCAATTAGAGTTTCCAGAAATGATTAAGAACTTGTAAGAAACACTTGAAATAAAATTTAATAGCTTCTTACTACATTTCCTGTCCTTTTCAATCAGGGACATTACCCATGGAAAGCTGGGAAATGACCAGAAAACTGATATTTTTTTCAACTGTGGGCTCTTTAGAGAGCATTTTCACTTGAATTTGCTTTCAAATATTAGGAATTCATGTTTATACAGCTCAAAATTTCTGTAGTAAGGACTACACTGCTTATGTTTACAATTGAGGCCGAATTTCTCTGGCGTCTTTTGTGTGAATCAGTTAAAATACTTAAGGTTCCAGTACATACTTTTAAGAAAACTCTCTAATTTTGGTAAAACTCTTAAAATACGCAATTAGATTTCCAGAAATCATTAAAAACGTATAAGAAACCCTTGAAATAAAAGTAAATAGTTTCGTACTAAATTTCCTTCCGTTTTTTAATGACAGACATTACCAGTGGAAAGCTGGTAAATGACCAGAAAACTGATAATATTTACAACTCCGGACACTTTAGGGAGCATTTTCACTTGAATTTGCTTTCAGATATTAGGAATTCATGTTTATACAGCTCAAAATTTCAGTAGAAAGACTGTAAGTAAGGACTACACTGCTTATGTTTACAATTGAGGCTGAATTTCTCTGGCGTCTTTTGTGTGAATCAGTAAAAATTCTTAAGCTTCCAGTACATACTTGTAAGAAAAATCTCTAATTGTGGTAAAACTCTTAAATACGCAATTAGAGTTTCCAGAAATGATTAAGAACTTGTAAGAAACACTTGAAATAAAATTTAATAGCTTCTTACTACATTTCCTGTCCTTTTCAATCAGGGACATTACCCATGGAAAGCTGGGAAATGACCAGAAAACTGATATTTTTTTCAACTCCGGGCTCTTTAGAGAGCGTTCTCACTTGAATTTGCTTTCAAATATTAGGAATTCATGTTTATACAGCTCAAAATTTGTGTGGAAAGACTGTAAGTAAGGACTACAGTGCTTAGGTTTACAATTCAGGCCGAATTTCTCTGGCGTCTTTTGTGTGAATCAGTAAAAATTCTCAAGGTTCCCGTACATACTTGAAAGAAAACTCTCTAATCGTGGTAAAACTCTTAAAATATGCAATTAGAGTTTCCAGAAATCATTCAAAACGTATAAGAAACCCTTGAAATAAAAGTAAATATATTCGTACTAAATTTCCTGGCGTTTTTTAATCACAGACATTACCAGTGGAAAGCTGGTAAATGACCAGAAAACTGATAATATTTCCAACTCTGGACACCTTAGGGAGCGTTTTCACTTGAATTTGCTTTCAAACGTTAGGAATTCATGTTTATACAGCTCAAAATTTCTGTAGAAAGTCTGTAAGGAATGACTATACTGCCTATGTTTACAATTGAGGCCGAACTTCTCTGGCTTCTTTTGTGTGAATCAGTAAAAATTCTTAAGGTTCCAGTACTTACTTGTAAGAAAACTCTCTAATTGTGGTAAAACTCTTAAAATATGCAATTAGAGTTTCCAGAAATGATTATACACTTGTAAGAAACCCTTGAAATAAAAGTAAATGGGTTCGTACTACATTTCCTGCCGTTTTTTAATCCCAGACATTACCAGCGGAAAGCTGGTAAATGACCAGAAAACTGATAATATTTACAACTCCAGACACTTCAGGGAGCGTTTTCACTTGAATTTGCTTTCAAATGTTAGGAATTCATGTTTATACAGCTCAAAATTTCTGTAGAAAGTCTGTAAGGAATGACTATACTGCCTATGTTTACAATTGAGGCCGAACTTCTCTGGCTTCTTTTGTGTGAATCAGTAAAAATTCTTAAGGTTCCCGTACATACTTGTAAGAAAACTCTCTAATTGTGGTAAAACTCTTAAAAAACGCAATTAGAGTTTCCAGAAATGATTAAAAACGTATAAGAAACCCATGAAATAAAAGTAAATAGATTCGTACTACATTTCCTGCCGTTTTTTAATGACAGACATTACAGGTGGAAATCTGGTAAATGACCAGAAAACTGATAATATTGACAACTCCGGACACTTTAGGGAGCGTTTTCACTTGTATTTGCTTTCACATATTAGGAATTCATGTTTATACAGCTCAAAATTTCTGTAGAAATACTGTAAGTGAGGACTACACTGCTTATGTTTACAATTGAGGCCAAACTACTCTGGCGTCTTTTGTGTGTATCAGTTCAAATCCTTACAGTTCCAGTACTTACTTGTAAGAAAACTCTCTAATTGTGGTAAAACTCTTAAAATACACAATTAGAGTTTCCAGAAATGATTAAAAACTTGTAAGAAACCCTTGAAACAAAAGTAAATGGATTCCTACTACATTTCCTGTCGTTTTTTTAATCACAGACATTCCCAGTGGAAAGCTGGTAAATGACCAGAAAACTGATAATATTTCCAACTCTGGACACCTTAGGGAGCGTTTTCACTTGAATTTGCTTTCAAATGTTAGGAATTCATGTTGATACAGCTCAAAATTTCTGTAGAAATCTGTACGGAATGACTATACTGCCTATGTTTACAATTGAGGCCGAACTTCTCTGGCGTCTTTTGTGTGTATCAGTTCAAATCCTTCCAGTTCCAGTACTTACTTGTAAGAAAACTCTCTAATTGTGGTAAAACTCTTAAAATACGCAATTAGAGTTTCCAGAAATGATTAAAAACTTGTAAGAACCCCTTGAAATAAAAGTAAATGGATTCGTACTACATTTACTGCCGTTTTTTAATCACAGACATTACCAGTGGAAAGCTGGTAAATGACCATAAGACTGATAATATTTACTACTCCGGACACTTTAGGGAGAATTTTCACTTGAATTTGCCTTCAAATATTAGGAATTCATGTTTATAAAGCTCAAAATATCTGTAGAAATAGTGTAAGGAATGACTATACTGCCTATGTTTCCAATTGAGGCCGAACTTCTCTGGAGTCTTTTGGGTGAATCAGTTAAAATCCTTACGGTTCCAGTACTTACTTGTAAGAAAACTCTCTAATTGTGGTATAACTCTGAAAATACGCAATTAGAGTTTCCAGAAATGATTACACATTTGCAAGAAACCCTTGAAATAAAAGTAAATGGATTCGTACTACATTTCCTGCCATTTTTTAATCACAGACATTACAGGTGGAAAGCTGGTAAATGACCAGAAAACTGATAATATTTACAACTCCGGACACTTTAGGGAGCATTTTCACTTGAATTTGCTTTCAGATATTAGGAATTCATGTTTATACAGCTCAAAATTTCAGTAGAAAGACTGTAAGTAAGGACTACACTGCTTATGTTTACAATTGAGGCTGAATTTCTCTGGCGTCTTTTGTGTGAATCAGTAAAAATTCTTAAGCTTCCAGTACATACTTGTAAGAAAAATCTCTAATTGTGGTAAAACTCTTAAATACGCAATTAGAGTTTCCAGAAATGATTAAGAACTTGTAAGAAACACTTGAAATAAAATTTAATAGCTTCTTACTACATTTCCTGTCCTTTTCAATCAGGGACATTACCCATGGAAAGCTGGGAAATGACCAGAAAACTGATATTTTTTTCAACTCCGGGCTCTTTAGAGAGCGTTCTCACTTGAATTTGCTTTCAAATATTAGGAATTCATGTTTAGACAGCTCAAAATTTGTGTGGAAAGACTGTAAGTAAGGACTACAGTGCTTAGGTTTACAATTCAGGCCGAATTTCTCTGGCGTCTTTTGTGTGAATCAGTAAAAATTCTCAAGGTTCCCGTACATACTTGAAAGAAAACTCTCTAATCGTGGTAAAACTCTTAAAATATGCAATTAGAGTTTCCAGAAATCATTCAAAACGTATAAGAAACCCTTGAAATAAAAGTAAATATATTCGTACTAAATTTCCTGGCGTTTTTTAATCACAGACATTACCAGTGGAAAGCTGGTAAATGACCAGAAAACTGATAATATTTCCAACTCTGGACACCTTAGGGAGCGTTTTCACTTGAATTTGCTTTCAAACGTTAGGAATTCATGTTTATACAGCTCAAAATTTCTGTAGAAAGTCTGTAAGGAATGACTATACTGCCTATGTTTACAATTGAGGCCGAACTTCTCTGGCTTCTTTTGTGTGAATCAGTAAAAATTCTTAAGGTTCCAGTACTTACTTGTAAGAAAACTCTCTAATTGTGGTAAAACTCTTAAAATATGCAATTAGAGTTTCCAGAAATGATTATACACTTGTAAGAAACCCTTGAAATAAAAGTAAATGGGTTCGTACTACATTTCCTGCCGTTTTTTAATCCCAGACATTACCAGCGGAAAGCTGGTAAATGACCAGAAAACTGATAATATTTACAACTCCAGACACTTCAGGGAGCGTTTTCACTTGAATTTGCTTTCAAATGTTAGGAATTCATGTTTATACAGCTCAAAATTTCTGTAGAAAGTCTGTAAGGAATGACTATACTGCCTATGTTTACAATTGAGGCCGAACTTCTCTGGCTTCTTTTGTGTGAATCAGTAAAAATTCTTAAGGTTCCCGTACATACTTGTAAGAAAACTCTCTAATTGTGGTAAAACTCTTAAAAAACGCAATTAGAGTTTCCAGAAATGATTAAAAACGTATAAGAAACCCATGAAATAAAAGTAAATAGATTCGTACTACATTTCCTGCCGTTTTTTAATGACAGACATTACAGGTGGAAATCTGGTAAATGACCAGAAAACTGATAATATTGACAACTCCGGACACTTTAGGGAGCGTTTTCACTTGTATTTGCTTTCACATATTAGGAATTCATGTTTATACAGCTCAAAATTTCTGTAGAAATACTGTAAGTGAGGACTACACTGCTTATGTTTACAATTGAGGCCAAACTACTCTGGCGTCTTTTGTGTGTATCAGTTCAAATCCTTACAGTTCCAGTACTTACTTGTAAGAAAACTCTCTAATTGTGGTAAAACTCTTAAAATACACAATTAGAGTTTCCAGAAATGATTAAAAACTTGTAAGAAACCCTTGAAACAAAAGTAAATGGATTCCTACTACATTTCCTGTCGTTTTTTTAATCACAGACATTCCCAGTGGAAAGCTGGTAAATGACCAGAAAACTGATAATATTTCCAACTCTGGACACCTTAGGGAGCGTTTTCACTTGAATTTGCTTTCAAATGTTAGGAATTCATGTTGATACAGCTCAAAATTTCTGTAGAAATCTGTACGGAATGACTATACTGCCTATGTTTACAATTGAGGCCGAACTTCTCTGGCGTCTTTTGTGTGTATCAGTTCAAATCCTTCCAGTTCCAGTACTTACTTGTAAGAAAACTCTCTAATTGTGGTAAAACTCTTAAAATACGCAATTAGAGTTTCCAGAAATGATTAAAAACTTGTAAGAACCCCTTGAAATAAAAGTAAATGGATTCGTACTACATTTACTGCCGTTTTTTAATCACAGACATTACCAGTGGAAAGCTGGTAAATGACCATAAGACTGATAATATTTACTACTCCGGACACTTTAGGGAGAATTTTCACTTGAATTTGCCTTCAAATATTAGGAATTCATGTTTATAAAGCTCAAAATATCTGTAGAAATAGTGTAAGGAATGACTATACTGCCTATGTTTCCAATTGAGGCCGAACTTCTCTGGAGTCTTTTGGGTGAATCAGTTAAAATCCTTACGGTTCCAGTACTTACTTGTAAGAAAACTCTCTAATTGTGGTATAACTCTTAAAATACGCAATTAGAGTTTCCAGAAATGATTAAAAACGCAATAGAAACCCTTGAAATAAAAGTAAATGGATTCCTACTACATTTCCTGTCGTTTTTTTAATCACAGACATTCCCAGTGGAAACCTGGTAAATGACCAGAAAACTGATAATATTTCCAACTCCGGACACTTTAGGGAGCGTTTTCACTTGAATTTACTTTCAAATATTAGGAATTCAGGTTTATACAGCTCAAAATTTCTGTAGAAAGACTGTAAGGAAGGACTTCACTGCTTATGTTTACAATTGAGGCCGAATTTCTCTGGCGTCTTTTGTGTGAATCAGTAAAAATTCTCAAGGTTCCCGTACATACTTGAAAGAAAACTCTCTAATCGTGGTAAAACTCTTAAAATATGCAATTAGAGTTTCCAGAAATCATTCAAAACGTATAAGAAACCCTTGAAATAAAAGTAAATAGATTCATACTAAATTTCCTGGCGTTTTTTAATGACAGACATTACAGGTGGAAAGCTGGTAAATGACCAGAAAACTGATAATATTTACAACTCCGGACACTTTAGGGAGCGTTTTCACTCGAATTTCCTTTCAAATATTAGGAATTCATGTTTATACAGCTCAAAATTTCTGTAGAAAGACTGTAAGTAAGGACTACACTGCATATGTTTACAATTGATGCCGAATTTCTCTGGCGTCTTTTGTGTGAATCGTTAAAATCCTTACGGTTCCAGTACTTACTTGTAGGAAAACTCTCTAATTGTGGTAACACTCTTAAAATACGCAATTAGAGTTTCCAGGAATGATTAAAAACGTGTAAGAAACCCTTGAAATAAAAGTAAATAGATTGGTACTAAATTTCCTGGCGTTTTTTAATGACAGACCTTACAGGTGGAAAGCTGGTAAATGACCCGAAAACTGATAATATTTACAATTCCAGACACTTTAGGGAGCGTTTTCACTTGAATTTGCTTTCAGATATTAGGAATTCATGTTTATACAGCTCAAAATTTCAGTAGAAAGACTGTAAGTAAGGACTACACTGCTTATGTTTACAATTGAGGCCGAATTTCTCTGGCGTCTTTTGTGTGAATCAGTAAAAATTCTTAAGCTTCCAGTACATACTTGTAAGAAAAATCTCTAATTGTGGTAAAACTCTTAAATACGCAATTAGAGTTTCCAGAAATGATTAAGAACTTGTAAGAAACACTTGAAATAAAATTTAATAGCTTCTTACTACATTTCCTGTCCTTTTCAATCAGGGACATTACCCATGGAAAGCTGGGAAATGACCAGAAAACTGATATTTTTTTCAACTCTGGGCTCTTTAGAGAGCGTTTTCACTTGAATTTGCTTTCAAATATTAGGAATTCATGTTTATACAGCTCAAAATTTCTGTAGTAAGGACTACACTGCTTCTGTTTACAATTGAGGCCGAATTTCTCTGGCGTCTTTTGTGTGAATCAGTTAAAATACTTAAGGTTCCAGTACATACTTTTAAGAAAACTCTCTAATTTTGGTAAAACTCTTAAAATACGCAATTAGATTTCCAGAAATCATTAAAAACGTATAAGAAACCCTTGAAATAAAAGTAAATAGATTCGTACTAAATTTCCTTCCGTTTTTTAATGACAGACATTACCAGTGGAAAGCTGGTAAATGACCAGAAAACTGATAATATTTACAACTCCGGACACTTTAGGGAGCATTTTCACTTGAATTTGCTTTCAGATATTAGGAATTCATGTTTATACAGCTCAAAATTTCAGTAGAAAGACTGTAAGTAAGGACTACACTGCTTATGTTTACAATTGAGGCCGAATTTCTCTGGCGTCTTTTGTGTGAATCAGTAAAAATTCTTAAGCTTCCAGTACATACTTGCAAGAAAAATCTCTAATTGTGGTAAAACTCTTAAATACGCAATTAGAGTTTCCAGAAATGATTAAGAACTTGTAAGAAACACTTGAAATAAAATTTAATAGCTTCTTACTACATTTCCTGTCCTTTTCAATCAGGGACATTACCCATGGAAAGCTGGGAAATGACCAGAAAACTGATATTTTTTGCAACTCCGGGCTCTTTAGAGAGCGTTCTCACTTGAATTTACTTTCAAATATTAGGAATTCATGTTTATACAGCTCAAAATTTGTGTGGAAAGACTGTAAGTAAGGACTACAGTGCTTAGGTTTACAATTCAGGCCGAATTTCTCTGGCATCTTTTGTGTGAATCAGTAAAAATTCTCAAGGTTCCCGTACATACTTGAAAGAAAACTCTCTAATCGTGGTAAAACTCTTAAAATATGCAATTAGAGTTTCCAGAAATCATTCAAAACGTATAAGAAACCCTTGAAATAAAAGTAAATATATTCGTACTAAATTTCCTGGCGTTTTATAATCACAGACATTACCAGTGGAAAGCTGGTAAATGACCAGAAAACTGATAATATTTCCAACTCTGGACACCTTAGGGAGCGTTTTCACTTGAATTTGCTTTCAAACGTTAGGAATTCATGTTTATACAGCTCAAAATTTCTGTAGAAAGTCTGTAAGGAATGACTATACTGCCTATGTTTACAATTGAGGCCGAACTTCTCTGGCTTCTTTTGTGTGAATCAGTAAAAATTCTTAAGGTTCCAGTACTTACTTGTAAGAAAACTCTCTAATTGTGGTAAAACTCTTAAAATATGCAATTAGAGTTTCCAGAAATGATTATACACTTGTAAGAAACCCTTGAAATAAAAGTAAATGGGTTCGTACTACATTTCCTGCCGTTTTTTAATCCCAGACATTACCAGCGGAAAGCTGGTAAATGACCAGAAAACTGATAATATTTACAACTCCAGACACTTCAGGGAGCGTTTTCACTTGTATTTGCTTTCAAATATTAGGAATTCATGTTTATACAGCTCAAAATTTCTGTAGAAAGACTGTAAGGAATGACTATACTGCCTATGTTTACAATTGAGGCCGAACTTCTCTGGCGTCTTTTGTGTGAATCAGTTAAAATCCTTACGGTTCCAGTACTTACTTGTAAGAACACTCTCTAATTGTGGTAAAACTCTTAAAAAACGCAATTAGAGTTTCCAGAAATGATTAAAAACGTATAAGAAACCCATGAAATAAAAGTAAATAGATTCGTACTACATTTCCTGCCGTTTTTTAATGACAGACCTTACAGGTGGAAATCTGGTAAATGTCCAGAAAACTGATAATATTGACAACTCCGGACACTTTAGGGAGCGTTTTCACTTGTATTTGCTTTCAAATATTAGGAATTCATGTTTATACAGCTCAAAATTTCTGTAGAAATACTGTAAGTGAGGACTACACTGCTTATGTTTACAATTGAGGCCAAACTACTCTGGCGTCTTTTGTGTGTATCAGTTCAAATCCTTACAGTTCCAGTACTTACTTGTAAGAAAACTCTATAATTGTGGTAAAACTCTTAAAATACACAATTAGAGTTTCCAGAAATGATTAAAAACTTGTAAGAAACCCTTGAAACAAAAGTAAATGGATTCCTACTACATTTCCTGTCGTTTTTTTAATCACAGACATTCCCAGTGGAAAGCTGGTAAATGACCAGAAAACTGATAATATTTCCAACTCTGGACACCTTAGGGAGCGTTTTCAATTGAATTTGCTTTCAAATGTTAGGAATTCATGTTGATACAGCTCCAAATTTCTGTAGAAATCTGTACGGAATGACTATACTGCCTATGTTTACAATTGAGGCCGAACTTCTCTGGCGTCTTTTGTGTGAATCAGTTAAAATCCTTACGGTTCCAGTACTTACTTGTAAGAAAATTCTCTAATTGTGGTAAAACTCTTAAAATACGCAATTAGAGTTTCCAGAAATGATTAAAAACGCAATAGAAACCCTTGAAATAAAAGTAAATGGATTCCTACTACATTTCCTGTCGTTTTTTTAATCACAGACATTCCCAGTGGAAACCTGGTAAATGACCAGAAAACTGATAATATTTCCAACTCCGGACACTTTAGGGAGCGTTTTCACTTGAATTTACTTTCAAATATTAGGAATTCAGGTTTATACAGCTCAAAATTTCTGTAGAAAGACTGTAAGGAAGGACTTCACTGCTTATGTTTACAATTGAGGCCGAATTTCTCTGGCGTCTTTTGTGAATCAGTAAAAATTCTCAAGGTTCCCGTACATACTTGAAAGAAAACTCTCTAATCGTGGTAAAACTCTTAAAATATGCAATTAGAGTTTCCAGAAATCATTCAAAACGTATAAGAAACCCTTGAAATAAAAGTAAATAGATTCATACTAAATTTCCTGGCGTTTTTTAATGACAGACATTACAGGTGGAAAGCTGGTAAATGACCAGAAAACTGATAATATTTACAACTCCGGACACTTTAGGGAGCGTTTTCACTCGAATTTCCTTTCAAATATTAGGAATTCATGTTTATACAGCTCAAAATTTCTGTAGAAATACTGTAAGTAAGGACTACACTGCATATGTTTACAATTGATGCCGAATTTCTCTGGCGTCTTTTGTGTGAATCGTTAAAATCCTTACGGTTCCAGTACTTACTTGTAGGAAAACTCTCTAATTGTGGTAACACTCTTAAAATACGCAATTAGAGTTTCCAGGAATGATTAAAAACGTGTAAGAAACCCTTGAAATAAAAGTAAATAGATTGGTACTAAATTTCCTGGCGTTTTTTAATGACAGACCTTACAGGTGGAAAGCTGGTAAATGACCCGAAAACTGATAATATTTACAATTCCAGACACTTTAGGGAGCGTTTTCACTTGAATTTGCTTTCAGATATTAGGAATTCATGTTTATACAGCTCAAAATTTCAGTAGAAAGACTGTAAGTAAGGACTACACTGCTTATGTTTACAATTGAGGCCGAATTTCTCTGGCGTCTTTTGTGTGAATCAGTAAAAATTCTTAAGCTTCCAGTACATACTTGTAAGAAAAATCTCTAATTGTGGTAAAACTCTTAAATACGCAATTAGAGTTTCCAGAAATGATTAAGAACTTGTAAGAAACACTTGAAATAAAATTTAATAGCTTCTTACTACATTTCCTGTCCTTTTCAATCAGGGACATTACCCATGGAAAGCTGGGAAATGACCAGAAAACTGATATTTTTTTCAACTCTGGGCTCTTTAGAGAGCGTTTTCACTTGAATTTGCTTTCAAATATTAGGAATTCATGTTTATACAGCTCAAAATTTCTGTAGTAAGGACTACACTGCTTCTGTTTACAATTGAGGCCGAATTTCTCTGGCGTCTTTTGTGTGAATCAGTTAAAATACTTAAGGTTCCAGTACATACTTTTAAGAAAACTCTCTAATTTTGGTAAAACTCTTAAAATACGCAATTAGATTTCCAGAAATCATTAAAAACGTATAAGAAACCCTTGAAATAAAAGTAAATAGATTCGTACTAAATTTCCTTCCGTTTTTTAATGACAGACATTACCAGTGGAAAGCTGGTAAATGACCAGAAAACTGATAATATTTACAACTCCGGACACTTTAGGGAGCATTTTCACTTGAATTTGCTTTCAGATATTAGGAATTCATGTTTATACAGCTCAAAATTTCAGTAGAAAGACTGTAAGTAAGGACTACACTGCTTATGTTTACAATTGAGGCCGAATTTCTCTGGCGTCTTTTGTGTGAATCAGTAAAAATTCTTAAGCTTCCAGTACATACTTGTAAGAAAAATCTCTAATTGTGGTAAAACTCTTAAATACGCAATTAGAGTTTCCAGAAATGATTAAGAACTTGTAAGAAACACTTGAAATAAAATTTAATAGCTTCTTACTACATTTCCTGTCCTTTTCAATCAGGGACATTACCCATGGAAAGCTGGGAAATGACCAGAAAACTGATATTTTTTGCAACTCCGGGCTCTTTAGAGAGCGTTCTCACTTGAATTTACTTTCAAATATTAGGAATTCATGTTTATACAGCTCAAAATTTGTGTGGAAAGACTGTAAGTAAGGACTACAGTGCTTAGGTTTACAATTCAGGCCGAATTTCTCTGGCGTCTTTTGTGTGAATCAGTAAAAATTCTCAAGGTTCCCGTACATACTTGAAAGAAAACTCTCTAATCGTGGTAAAACTCTTAAAATATGCAATTAGAGTTTCCAGAAATCATTCAAAACGTATAAGAAACCCTTGAAATAAAAGTAAATATATTCGTACTAAGTTTCCTGGCGTTTTATAATCACAGACATTACCAGTGGAAAGCTGGTAAATGACCAGAAAACTGATAATATTTCCAACTCTGGACACCTTAGGGAGCGTTTTCACTTGAATTTGCTTTCAAATGTTAGGAATTCATGTTTATACAGCTCAAAATTTCTGTAGAAAGTCTGTAAGGAATGACTATACTGCCTATGTTTACAATTGAGGCCGAACTTCTCTGGCTTCTTTTGTGTGAATCAGTAAAAATTCTTAAGGTTCCAGTACTTACTTGTAAGAACACTCTCTAATTGTGGTAAAACTCTTAAAATATGCAATTAGAGTTTCCAGAAATGATTATACACTTGTAAGAAACCCTTGAAATAAAAGTAAATGGGTTCGTACTACATTTCCTGCCGTTTTTTAATCCCAGACATTACCAGCGGAAAGCTGGTAAATGACCAGAAAACTGATAATATTTACAACTCCAGACACTTCAGGGAGCGTTTTCACTTGTATTTGCTTTCAAATATTAGGAATTCATGTTTATACAGCTCAAAATTTCTGTAGAAAGACTGTAAGGAATGACTATACTGCCTATGTTTACAATTGAGGCCGAACTTCTCTGGCGTCTTTTGTGTGAATCAGTTAAAATCCTTACGGTTCCAGTACTTACTTGTAAGAACACTCTCTAATTGTGGTAAAACTCTTAAAAAACGCAATTAGAGTTTCCAGAAATGATTAAAAACGTATAAGAAACCCATGAAATAAAAGTAAATAGATTCGTACTACATTTCCTGCCGTTTTTTAATGACAGACCTTACAGGTGGAAATCTGGTAAATGACCAGAAAACTGATAATATTGACAACTCCGGACACTTTAGGGAGCGTTTTCACTTGTATTTGCTTTCAAATATTAGGAATTCATGTTTATACAGCTCAAAATTTCTGTAGAAATACTGTAAGTGAGGACTACACTGCTTATGTTTACAATTGAGGCCAAACTACTCTGGCGTCTTTTGTGTGTATCAGTTCAAATCCTTACAGTTCCAGTACTTACTTGTAAGAAAACTCTATAATTGTGGTAAAACTCTTAAAATACACAATTAGAGTTTCCAGAAATGATTAAAAACTTGTAAGAAACCCTTGAAACAAAAGTAAATGGATTCCTACTACATTTCCTGTCGTTTTTTTAATCACAGACATTCCCAGTGGAAAGCTGGTAAATGACCAGAAAACTGATAATATTTCCAACTCTGGACACCTTAGGGAGCGTTTTCACTTGAATTTGCTTTCAAATGTTAGGAATTCATGTTGATACAGCTCCAAATTTCTGTAGAAATCTGTACGGAATGACTATACTGCCTATGTTTACAATTGAGGCCGAACTTCTCTGGCGTCTTTTGTGTGAATCAGTTAAAATCCTTACGGTTCCAGTACTTACTTGTAAGAAAATTCTCTAATTGTGGTAAAACTCTTAAAATACGCAATTAGAGTTTCCAGAAATGATTAAAAACGCAATAGAAACCCTTGAAATAAAAGTAAATGGATTCCTACTACATTTCCTGTCGTTTTTTTAATCACAGACATTCCCAGTGGAAACCTGGTAAATGACCAGAAAACTGATAATATTTCCAACTCCGGACACTTTAGGGAGCGTTTTCACTTGAATTTACTTTCAAATATTAGGAATTCAGGTTTATACAGCTCAAAATTTCTGTAGAAAGACTGTAAGGAAGGACTTCACTGCTTATGTTTACAATTGAGGCCGAATTTCTCTGGCGTCTTTTGTGTGAATCAGTAAAAATTCTCAAGGTTCCCGTACATACTTGAAAGAAAACTCTCTAATCGTGGTAAAACTCTTAAAATATGCAATTAGAGTTTCCAGAAATCATTCAAAACGTATAAGAAACCCTTGAAATAAAAGTAAATAGATTCATACTAAATTTCCTGGCGTTTTTTAATGACAGACATTACAGGTGGAAAGCTGGTAAATGACCAGAAAACTGATAATATTTACAACTCCGGACACTTTAGGGAGCGTTTTCACTCGAATTTCCTTTCAAATATTAGGAATTCATGTTTATACAGCTCAAAATTTCTGTAGAAAGACTGTAAGTAAGGACTACACTGCATATGTTTACAATTGATGCCGAATTTCTCTGGCGTCTTTTGTGTGAATCGTTAAAATCCTTACGGTTCCAGTACTTACTTGTAGGAAAACTCTCTAATTGTGGTAACACTCTTAAAATACGCAATTAGAGTTTCCAGGAATGATTAAAAACGTGTAAGAAACCCTTGAAATAAAAGTAAATAGATTGGTACTAAATTTCCTGGCGTTTTTTAATGACAGACCTTACAGGTGGAAAGCTGGTAAATGACCCGAAAACTGATAATATTTACAATTCCAGACACTTTAGGGAGCGTTTTCACTTGAATTTGCTTTCAGATATTAGGAATTCATGTTTATACAGCTCAAAATTTGAGTAGAAAGACTGTAAGTAAGGACTACACTGCTTATGTTTACAATTGAGGCCGAATTTCTCTGGCGTCTTTTGTGTGAATCAGTAAAAATTCTTAAGCTTCCAGTACATACTTGTAAGAAAAATCTCTAATTGTGGTAAAACTCTTAAATACGCAATTAGAGTTTCCAGAAATGATTAAGAACTTGTAAGAAACACTTGAAATAAAATTTAATAGCTTCTTACTACATTTCCTGTCCTTTTCAATCAGGGACATTACCCATGGAAAGCTGGGAAATGACCAGAAAACTGATATTTTTTTCAACTCTGGGCTCTTTAGAGAGCGTTTTCACTTGAATTTGCTTTCAAATATTAGGAATTCATGTTTATACAGCTCAAAATTTCTGTAGTAAGGACTACACTGCTTCTGTTTACAATTGAGGCCGAATTTCTCTGGCGTCTTTTGTGTGAATCAGTTAAAATACTTAAGGTTCCAGTACATACTTTTAAGAAAACTCTCTAATTTTGGTAAAACTCTTAAAATACGCAATTAGATTTCCAGAAATCATTAAAAACGTATAAGAAACCTTTGAAATAAAAGTAAATAGATTCGTACTAAATTTCCTTCGTTTTTTAATGACAGACATTACCAGTGGAAAGCTGGTAAATGACCAGAAAACTGATAATATTTACAACTCCGGACACTTTAGGGAGCATTTTCACTTGAATTTGCTTTCAGATATTAGGAATTCATGTTTATACAGCTCAAAATTTCAGTAGAAAGACTGTAAGTAAGGACTACACTGCTTATGTTTACAATTGAGGCCGAATTTCTCTGGCGTCTTTTGTGTGAATCAGTAAAAATTCTTAAGCTTCCAGTACATACTTGTAAGAAAAATCTCTAATTGTGGTAAAACTCTTAAATACGCAATTAGAGTTTCCAGAAATGATTAAGAACTTGTAAGAAACACTTGAAATAAAATTTAATAGCTTCTTACTACATTTCCTGTCCTTTTCAATCAGGGACATTACCCATGGAAAGCTGGGAAATGACCAGAAAACTGATATTTTTTTCAACTCCGGGCTCTTTAGAGAGCGTTCTCACTTGAATTTGCTTTCAAATATTAGGAATTCATGTTTATACAGCTCAAAATTTGTGTGGAAAGACTGTAAGTAAGGACTACAGTGCTTAGGTTTACAATTCAGGCCGAATTTCTCTGGCGTCTTTTGTGTGAATCAGTAAAAATTCTCAAGGTTCCCGTACATACTTGAAAGAAAACTCTCTAATCGTGGTAAAACTCTTAAAATATGCAATTAGAGTTTCCAGAAATCATTCAAAACGTATAAGAAACCCTTGAAATAAAAGTAAATATATTCGTACTAAATTTCCTGGCGTTTTATAATCACAGACATTACAGGTGGAAAGCTGGTAAATGACCAGAAAACTGATAATATTTCCAACTCTGGACACCTTAGGGAGCGTTTTCACTTGAATTTGCTTTCAAATGTTAGGAATTCATGTTTATACAGCTCAAAATTTCTGTAGAAAGTCTGTAAGGAATGACTATACTGCCTATGTTTACAATTGAGGCCGAACTTCTCTGGCTTCTTTTGTGTGAATCAGTAAAAATTCTTAAGGTTCCAGTACTTACTTGTAAGAAAACTCTCTAATTGTGGTAAAACTCTTAAAATATGCAATTAGAGTTTCCAGAAATGATTATACACTTGTAAGAAACCCTTGAAATAAAAGTAAATGGGTTCGTACTACATTTCCTGCCGTTTTTTAATCCCAGACATTACCAGCGGAAAGCTGGTAAATGACCAGAAAACTGATAATATTTACAACTCCAGACACTTCAGGGAGCGTTTTCACTTGAATTTGCTTTCAAATGTTAGGAATTCATGTTTATACAGCTCAAAATTTCTGTAGAAATACTGTAAGTGAGGACTACACTGCTTATGTTTACAATTGAGGCCAAACTACTCTGGCGTCTTTTGTGTGTATCAGTTCAAATCCTTACAGTTCCAGTACTTACTTGTAAGAAAACTCTCTAATTGTGGTAAAACTCTTAAAATACACAATTAGAGTTTCCAGAAATGATTAAAAACTTGTAAGAAACCCTTGAAACAAAAGTAAATGGATTCCTACTACATTTCCTGTCGTTTTTTTAATCACAGACATTCCCAGTGGAAAGCTGGTAAATGACCAGAAAACTGATAATATTTCCAACTCTGGACACCTTAGGGAGCGTTTTCACTTGAATTTGCTTTCAAATGTTAGGAATTCATGTTGATACAGCTCCAAATTTCTGTAGAAATCTGTACGGAATGACTATACTGCCTATGTTTACAATTGAGGCCGAACTTCTCTGGCGTCTTTTGTGTGAATCAGTTAAAATCCTTACGGTTCCAGTACTTACTTGTAAGAAAATTCTCTAATTGTGGTAAAACTCTTAAAATACGCAATTAGAGTTTCCAGAAATGATTAAAAACGCAATAGAAACCCTTGAAATAAAAGTAAATGGATTCCTACTACATTTCCTGTCGTTTTTTTAATCACAGACATTCCCAGTGGAAACCTGGTAAATGACCAGAAAACTGATAATATTTCCAACTCCGGACACTTTAGGGAGCGTTTTCACTTGAATTTACTTTCAAATATTAGGAATTCAGGTTTATACAGCTCAAAATTTCTGTAGAAAGACTGTAAGGAAGGACTTCACTGCTTATGTTTACAATTGAGGCCGAATTTCTCTGGCGTCTTTTGTGTGAATCAGTAAAAATTCTCAAGGTTCCCGTACATACTTGAAAGAAAACTCTCTAATCGTGGTAAAACTCTTAAAATATGCAATTAGAGTTTCCAGAAATCATTCAAAACGTATAAGAAACCCTTGAAATAAAAGTAAATAGATTCATACTAAATTTCCTGGCGTTTTTTAATGACAGACATTACAGGTGGAAAGCTGGTAAATGACCCGAAAACTGATAATATTTACAATTCCGGACACTTTAGGGAGCGTTTTCACTTGAATATGCTTTCAAATATTAGGAATTCATGTTTATACACCTCAAAATTTTTGTAGAAAGTCTGTAAGGAATGACTATACTGCCTATATTTACAATTGAGGCCAAACTTCTCTGGCGTCTTTTGTGTGAATCAGTTAAAATCCTTACGGTTCCAGTACTTACTTGTAAGAAAACTCTCTAATTGTGGTAAAACTCTTAAAATACGCAATTAGAGTTTCCAGAAATGATTAAAAACGCAATAGAAACGCTTGAAATAAAAGTAAATGGATTCCTACTACATTTCCTGTCGTTTTTTTAATCACAGACATTCCCAGTGGAAAGCTGGTAAATGACCAGAAAACTGATAATATTTACAACTCCGGACACTTTAGGCAGCGTTTTCTCTTGAATTTGCTTTCAAATATTAGGAATTCATGTTTATACAGCTCAAAATTTCTGTAGAAAGACTGTAAGTAAGGACTACACTGCATATGTTTACAATTGATGCCGAATTTCTCTGGCGTCTTTTGTGTGAATCGTTAAAATCCTTACGGTTCCAGTACTTACTTGTAGGAAAACTCTCTAATTGTGGTAAAACTCTTAAAATACGCAATTAGAGTTTCCAGAAATGATTAAAAACGTATAAGAAACCCTTGAAATAAAAGTAAATAGATTCGTACTAAATTTCCTGCCGTTTTTTAATGACAGACATTACAGGTGGAAAGCTGGTAAATGACCCGAAAACTGATAATATTTACAACTCCGGACACTTTAGGGAGCGTTTTCACTTGTATTTGCTTTCAAATATTAGGAATTCATGTTTATACAGCTCAAAATTTCTGTAGTAAGGACTACACTGCTTATGTTTACAATTGAGGCCGAATTTCTCTGGCGTCTTTTGTGTGAATCAGTTAAAATACTTAAGGTTCCAGTACATACTTTTAAGAAAACTCTCTAATTTTGGTAAAACTCTTAAAATACGCAATTAGATTTCCAGAAATCATTAAAAACGTATAAGAAACCCTTGAAATAAAAGTAAATAGATTCGTACTAAATTTCCTTCCGTTTTTTAATGACAGACATTACCAGTGGAAAGCTGGTAAATGACCAGAAAACTGATAATATTTACAACTCCGGACACTTTAGGGAGCATTTTCAGTTGAATTTGCTTTCAAATGTTAGGAATTCATGTTTATACAGCTCAAAATTTCAGTAGAAAGACTGTAAGTAAGGATTACACTGCTTATGTTTACAATTGAGGCCGAATTTCTCTGGCGTCTTTTGTGAGAATCAGTAAAAATTCTTAAACTTCCAGTACATACTTGTAAGAAAAATCTCTAATTGTGGTAAAACTCTTAAATACGCAATTAGAGTTTCCAGAAATGATTAAAAACTTGTAAGAAACACTTGAAATAAAATTTAGTAGCTTCTTACTACATTTCCTGTCCTGTTCAATCAGGGACATTACCCACGGAAAGCCGGGAAATGACCAGAAAACTGACAGATTTTTCAACTCCGGGCTCTTTAGAGAGCGTTTTCACTTGAATTTGCTTTCAAATATTAGGAATTCATGTTTATACAGTTCAAAATTTGTGTGGAAAGACTGTAAGTAAGGACTACAGTCCTTAGGTTTAAAATTCAGGCCGAATTTCGGGCGTCTTTTGTGTGAATCAGTTAAAATCCTTACGGTTCTAGTACTTACTTGTAAGAAAACTCTCTAATTGTGATAAAACTCTTAAAATACGCAATTACAGTTTCCAGAAATGATTAAAAACTTGTAAGAAACCCTTGAACTAAAAGTAAATGGATTCGAACTACATTTCCTGCCATTTTTAATCACAGACATTACCAGTGGAAAGCTGGTAAATGACCAGAAAACTGATAATATTTCCAACTCCGGACACTTTAGGGAGCGTTTTCACTTGTATTTGCTTTCAAATATTAGGAATTCATGTTTTTACAGCTCAAAATTTCTGTAGAAAGACTGTAAGGAATGACTATACTGCCTATGTTTACAATTGAGGCCGAACTTCTCTGGCGTCTTTTGTGTGAATCAGTAAAAATTCTTAAGGTTCCAGTACTTACTTGTAAGAAAACTCTCTAATAGTGGTAAAACTCTTAAAATACGCAATTAGAGTTTCCAGAAATGATTAAAAACTTGTAAGAAACCCTTGAAATAAAAGTAAATGGATTCGTACTACATTTCCTGCCGTTTTTTAATCACAGACATTACCAGTGGAAAGCTGGTACATGACCATAAGACTGATAATATTTACTACTCCGGACACTTTAGGGAGCATTTTCACTTGAATTTGCCTTCAAATATTAGGAATTCATGTTTATACAGCTCAACATTTCTGTAGAAGGTCTGTAAGGAATGACTATACTGCCTATGTTTACAATTGAGGCCGAACTTCTCTGGCGTCTTTTGTGTGAATCAGTTAAAATCCTTACGGTTCCAGTACTTACTTGTAAGAACACTCTCTAATTGTGGTAAAACTCTTAAAAAACGCAATTAGAGTTTCCAGAAATGATTAAAAACGTATAAGAAACCCATGAAATAAAAGTAAATGGATTCGTACTACATTTCCTGCCGTTTTTTAATGACAGACATTACAGGTGGAAATCTGGTAAATGACCAGAAAACTGATAATATTGACAACTCCGGACACTTTAGAGAGCGTTTTCACTTGTATTTGCTTTCAAATATTAGGAATTCATGTTTATACAGCTCAAAATTTCTGTAGAAATACTGTAAGTGAGGACTACACTGCTTATGTTTACAATTGAGGCCAAACTACTCTGGCGTCTTTTGTGTGTATCAGTTCAAATCCTTACAGTTCCAGTACTTACTTGTAAGAAAACTCTCTAATTGTGGTAAAACTCTTAAAATACACAATTAGAGTTTCCAGAAATGATTAAAAACTTGTAAGAAACCCTTGAAACAAAAGTAAATAGATTCCTACTACATTTCCTGTCGTTTTTTTAATCACAGACATTCCCAGTGGAAAGCTGGTAAATGACCAGAAAACTGATAATATTTCCAACTCTGGACACCTTAGGGAGCGTTTTCACTTGAATTTGCTTTCAAATGTTAGGAATTCATGTTGATACAGCTCCAAATTTTTTTCAACTCCGGGCTCTTTAGAGAGCGTTCTCACTTGAATTTGCTTTCAAATATTAGGAATTCATGTTTATACAGCTCAAAATTTGTGTGGAAAGACTGTAAGTAAGGACTACAGTGCTTAGGTTTACACTTGAGGCCGAATTTCTCTGGCGTCTTTTGTGTGAATCAGTAAAAATTCTCAAGGTTCCCGTACATACTTGAAAGAAAACTCTCTAATCGTGGTAAAACTCTTAAAATATGCAATTAGAGTTTCCAGAAATCATTCAAAACGTATAAGAAACCCTTGAAATAAAAGTAAATATATTCGTAGTAAATTTCCTGGCGTTTTTTAATCACAGACATTACCAGTGGAAAGCTGGTAAATGACCAGAAAACTGATAATATTTCCAACTCTGGACACCTTAGGGAGCGTTTTCACTTGAATTTGCTTTCAAATGTTAGGAATTCATGTTTATACAGCTCAAAATTTCTGTAGAAAGTCTGTAAGGAATGACTATACTGCCTATGTTTACAATTGAGGCCGAACTTCTCTGGCTTCTTTTGTGTGAATCAGTAAAAATTCTTAAGGTTCCAGTACTTACTTGTAAGAAAACTCTCTAATTGTGGTAAAACTCTTAAAATATGCAATTAGAGTTTCCAGAAATGATTATACACTTGTAAGAAACCCTTGAAATAAAAGTAAATGGGTTCGTACTACATTTCCTGCCGTTTTTTAATCCCAGACATTACCAGCGGAAAGCTGGTAAATGACCAGAAAACTGATAATATTTACAACTCCAGACACTTCAGGGAGCGTTTTCACTTGAATTTGCTTTCAAATGTTAGGAATTCATGTTTATACAGCTCAAAATTTCTGTAGAAAGTCTGTAAGGAATGACTATACTGCCTATGTTTACAATTGAGGCCGAACTTCTCTGGCTTCCTTTGTGTGAATCAGTAAAAATTCTTAAGGTTCCCGTACATACTTGTAAGAAAACTCTCTAATTGTGGTAAAACTCTTAAAATACACAATTAGAGTTTCCAGAAATGATTAAAAACTTGTAAGAAACCCTTGAAACAAAAGTAAATGGATTCCTACTACATTTCCTGTCGTTTTTTTAATCACAGACATTCCCAGTGGAAAGCTGGTAAATGACCAGAAAACTGATAATATTTCCAACTCTGGACACCTTAGGGAGCGTTTTCACTTGAATTTGCTTTCAAATGTTAGGAATTCATGTTGATACAGCTCCAAATTTCTGTAGAAATCTGTACGGAATGACTATACTGCCTATGTTTACAATTGAGGCCGAACTTCTCTGGCGTCTTTTGTGTGAATCAGTTAAAATCCTTACGGTTCCAGTACTTACTTGTAAGAAAATTCTCTAATTGTGGTAAAACTCTTAAAATACGCAATTAGAGTTTCCAGAAATGATTAAAAACGCAATAGAAACCCTTGAAATAAAAGTAAATGGATTCCTACTACATTTCCTGTCGTTTTTTTAATCACAGACATTCCCAGTGGAAACCTGGTAAATGACCAGAAAACTGATAATATTTCCAACTCCGGACACTTTAGGGAGCGTTTTCACTTGAATTTACTTTCAAATATTAGGAATTCAGGTTTATACAGCTCAAAATTTCTGTAGAAAGACTGTAAGGAAGGACTTCACTGCTTATGTTTACAATTGAGGCCGAATTTCTCTGGCGTCTTTTGTGTGAATCAGTAAAAATTCTCAAGGTTCCCGTACATACTTGAAAGAAAACTCTCTAATCGTGGTAAAACTCTTAAAATATGCAATTAGAGTTTCCAGAAATCATTCAAAACGTATAAGAAACCCTTGAAATAAAAGTAAATAGATTCATACTAAATTTCCTGGCGTTTTTTAATGACAGACATTACAGGTGGAAAGCTGGTAAATGACCAGAAAACTGATAATATTTACAACTCTGGACACTTTAGGGAGCGTTTTCACTCGAATTTCCTTTCAAATATTAGGAATTCATGTTTATACAGCTCAAAATTTCTGTAGAAAGACTGTAAGTAAGGACTACACTGCCTATGTTTCCAATTGAGGCCGAACTTCTCTGGAGTCTTTTGGGTGAATCAGTTAAAATCCTTACGGTTCCAGTACTTACTTGTAAGAAAACTCTCTAATTGTGGTATAACTCTTAAAATACGCAATTACAGTTTCCAGAAATGATTACACATTTGCAAGAAACCCTTGAAATAAAAGTAAATGGATTCGTACTACATTTCCTGCCATTTTTTAATCACAGACATTACAGGTGGAAAGCTGGGAAATGACCAGAAAACTGATAATATTTACAACTCAGGACACGTTAGGGAGCGTTTTCACTTGAATTTGTTTTCAAATGTTAGGAATTCATGTTTATACAGCTCAAAATTTCTGTAGTAAGGACTACACTGCTTATGTTTACAATTGAGGCCGAATTTCTCTGGCGTCTTTTGTGTGAATCAGTTAAAATACTTAAGGTTCCAGTACATACTTTTAAGAAAACTCTCTAATTTAGGTAAAACTCTTAAAATATGCAATTAGATTTCCAGAAATCATTAAAAACGTATAAGAAACCCTTGAAATAAAAGTAAATAGATTCGTACTAAATTTCCTTCCGTTTTTTAATGACAGACATTACCAGTGGAAAGCTGGTAAATGACCAGAAAACTGATAATATTTACAAATCCGGACACTTTAGGGAGCATTTTCACTTGAATTTGCTTTCAGATATTAGGAATTCATGTTTATACAGCTCAAAATTTCAGTAGAAAGACTGTAAGTAAGGACTACACTGCTTATGTTTACAATTGAGGCCGAATTTCTCTGGCGTCTTTTGTGTGAATCAGTAAAAATTCTTAAGCTTCCAGTACATACTTGTAAGAAAAATCTCTAATTGTGGTAAAACTCTTAAATACGCAATTAGAGTTTCCAGAAATGATTAAGAACTTGTAAGAAACACTTGAAATAAAATTTAATAGCTTCTTACTACATTTCCTGTCCTTTTCAATCAGGGACATTACCCATGGAAAGCTGGGAAATGACCAGAAAACTGATATTTTTTTCAACTCCGGGCTCTTTAGAGAGCGTTCTCACTTGAATTTGCTTTCAAATATTAGGAATTCATGTTTATACAGCTCAAAATTTGTGTGGAAAGACTGTAAGTAAGGACTACAGTGCTTAGGTTTACAATTGAGGCCGAATTTCTCTGGCGTCTTTTGTGTGAATCAGTAAAAATTCTCAAGGTTCCCGTACATACTTGAAAGAAAACTCTCTAATCGTGGTAAAACTCTTAAAATATGCAATTAGAGTTTCCAGAAATCATTCAAAACGTATAAGAAACCCTTGAAATAAAAGTAAATATATTCGTACTAAATTTCCTGGCGTTTTTTAATCACAGACATTACCAGTGGAAAGCTGGTAAATGACCAGAAAACTGATAATATTTCCAACTCTGGACACCTTAGGGAGCGTTTTCACTTGAATTTGCTTTCAAATGTTAGGAATTCATGTTTATACAGCTCAAAATTTCTGTAGAAAGTCTGTAAGGAATGACTATACTGCCTATGTTTACAATTGAGGCCGAACTTCTCTGGCTTCTTTTGTGTGAATCAGTAAAAATTCTTAAGGTTCCAGTACTTACTTGTAAGAAAACTCTCTAATTGTGGTAAAACTCTTAAAATATGCAATTAGAGTTTCCAGAAATGATTATACACTTGTAAGAAACCCTTGAAATAAAAGTAAATGGGTTCGTACTACATTTCCTGCCGTTTTTTAATCCCAGACATTACCAGCGGAAAGCTGGTAAATGACCAGAAAACTGATAATATTTACAACTCCAGACACTTCAGGGAGCGTTTTCACTTGAATTTGCTTTCAAATGTTAGGAATTCATGTTTATACAGCTCAAAATTTCTGTAGAAAGTCTGTAAGGAATGACTATACTGCCTATGTTTACAATTGAGGCCGAACTTCTCTGGCTTCCTTTGTGTGAATCAGTAAAAATTCTTAAGGTTCCCGTACATACTTGTAAGAAAACT